>NW_024366703.1:3194522-3794522 GCF_014805655.1 Passer montanus | reverse complement strand
GACAAACCACGGGAGTGTTATTTGCACACTCTTCCACTGCTTTGAAATGCTGCAGCACTTCAGACATGTATCTAGCTATAGACTTTCTCTTAAGTATTAAAAGAGGATACCATGGAAAAGTATCAAATCTATGATATGGTAGTCATAAATCTCTGTCTAACTCAGGAGATAGAATCAATAACTCTACAGAAATACAGGTTATCCATACATGCAGTTTGTAGGTGAGAAACTTATCCCACATTTCCTCCTTTCACCTAAATGTGAATGTTCATAAATATCAGTTCTCCTGTTGCTACAGTGCTTTGTGTCTTTAAAAGAACTACAAGATGCTATTTCCTATTACCATGTTAAAATCAGGATGCCTGCTCATGTGTTTTTCACTTCTCACCCCCTTATCTTGTTTCCCTGCCAATATCCCTTCCAAACTCATCACACATTGCAAATATGAGGATGTTATTGAGGATCTATTTTCAAAGAGCATTACTTTGAAATGTTTGAAATTACCAGGTGTTACTCTGGCTTTGGTATGAACAACTTTCTGTGCATAAACCCAAGCAAAACAAACAGGCATTTGCACAAGCTGGGGGTTAAGAGTTATAAATATGAGTCTAGATGATATTTTAAAATACAATTTGAAGAAAACCAACCACATGCCTGCTTAACTTTCAACCCATGTACAGAGTGAAACACTGGGTGCTTCAGATAATCACTTTCCTTTATTTTCTGATGCATTATGAAGTCCATTACAAAATTCTGACTACTGATAAGCTTTCCTATCTCAAGTTTCGAGATCCCCCTAAAGTCAGAGGCATGCAATATATTCCTGCCTAACTGACCTGCAGGAATCTCAAGAATGAGAGACCTGAGGGCACTGGCTTGATTCACAGTGATTTTATGACAGAGCTGTTAGAGTATTGTAAAAACCAGAATCCACATGTTGGGAGGAGGCAGCGAGTAGTAAAGAAAAGCTAACAATGGAATTGGGCTACTATGAGTAAACATGAATGTTTGCCTAAGACATATGAAATCTTCCATGAAAAGAAGAAAAGATTACATGATCATACTTCCTTTCAGAATAGCAACTGAGAACACTACTTGGCATTGACAGAAAAGAGAGAGCACAGCAAACACCAGCTATCAGTTCCATTTCCCCCCTGTACTTCAGTATTGAAAGTTGTGTTCAATACTGGGGTGGGTGTGGGTAGGGAGAGGGAAAGAAGGAACATACTTGTTTTGTCCAATTGTTTCAAAATCCTTCACAATAATTGTTAGGGAAGATGAATTATCCAGAGCAATTCCTTTCAAGTCAAATTCAACAATCTGAAAAAAAAAAAAATGGACCAAACCTAAATTATAATGACAAGTTACGTAAAAAGTAACAGCAGAGTAGCACATACAAAAAATTACTCAGAAATAAATTTTGCATTTAGTCAGAGATCAAATCCAGCTTATATTTGTGAAAGAAAAATAAAAAATGCTCATAGTATGTATTTGATTTGCTAATTACTAGCAACAATACAACAATTAAATTGCTTAATAGTGAACCATAATTTCTTTTGCACTTCCACTTCCTCACACTAACATATATATTGTCTTGTCATTCATAATATCTGATATTAATCCACTCCAATATTGGCTGAATACAGTTCCTATTGAATTTAAACAAATACTTGTGTGCTCCCTTTCTTTATAATTCTAATTACAAAATGTAAGAAAAATCTTTAACTTTTGTTTATCGTTGTGAAAAAGCACTGCCAAGAAAACATTTTCCCCAAGAAAAATATTGCTGAAGATACAACATAAGACTAGGCCTAGAAATAAGCCATGAGGACTTTCAATACATAAGTCCTTTAACTTCTGTATGGTTTTTCCTGGTACATAATAAGCTATCCCATTATGTTCCCATACACGTGGCTAAAAAATGGCTGAGGATCATTTTGATCGAGAATGGGAACAAACTCATCAGTTATCCATCAAATTTTACATTATCACATTGTTAATAAATTGTAATATATGGCGCAAGATGAATCCATTCACCTGCACTTACTAACACCATGACAGAACACAGAGCACTACATCCCCTTTCCAACAACATGCTCAGCTGTCAAAACTGACTTAACCACTTTGCAAGCATTGTCTTAAAATGACCAAGGATTTATTTTAACAAAAATTACCTCATTCCAAACAGGATTGAGTTCATTTTCAATTTTCTTTGTTTTCTTTTTTTCATCTGCAAATACAAACAAAGCATGATTGTTTTTGCTAAAGCACTACAAAAATATAATATTTTTTCCTTTCACTTTTCTAAAGAAGGCTTGAACTCTAAACCAAATATTCCAATTCTTTTTACTTCCTCCAGAAGTTGCACGTTTTACAATCAAGAAGTCCCCTGGGCAATTTTAGTAGCTGAGCTTTTTATTGTTTTGTTTAAGCATACCTAGTTGTATTTCCAAAAGCAAAATAAATATTTAGGTTTCGCAACCTTTTATGACCCTTAGCTTCACCTTCAATAATGATGAAAAAAGACAGACTAAAAGACTTGGAGATATCAAACCAAACAGTAACCTCTAAGTGATAGCAGTAAAGCACGACTTTTGAAAGTAGTAGAGCAAATGTATTACATATTTACCATATTTGAGTTACAAAATATTTCTGAATGTTTAGCTCTGCAATAAAACCACATGGAAAAAAATCTGAAGGAGATAGGCTTACAGTGTCAGCACTGTCTGGTTTAAATGAGCAAATATTAGAAGAAATACACATGCATGTAAGAGGAAATGCAATCCTTCCTGAAAAAATGGTTTCCAGAGGTTATGTAGATATGACTTCACTGAACCTACTGTAGCCTAAAAATTACAAAAATTGCAAATTTTCCATAGTTCATGGTAAAATTTGCATTTGGGCAAGCTACAAATCATGAGAATGTGGGACATGGTGCAAATTACACATAGCTTGGTGTTATTTTTCCTGTTCAGCTCCAGTGGAGGACACGTCTTTTGACACTCAGAAGCACAAAAGAGCAGAAACACAGCTCTCTAAACAAAGATTGCATATATTAGTGATAACAAGCATATTTAAGTACAGGGTGTAAAGCAGCTGCTGATCTACAAAGTGCTCAACAACCACAAGAAGTCCAAGATTTGGACACATTCCACATCTTTAAAGACTCCACTAAAGATAATTGCATTTTTGGTATTTGAAATTATGACTGTACTTAGCCTGGGAAGCAAGAGTAAAGATGCCAAATGGGCAAGTTCATATACCCACTGGTCAGGCTTGATGACTGTGGTGGCTCTTTTTATTGGACGAGAGTGGGATGTACTGAAAAAATCAGCCCATGCTGCAAATTACAAGAACTGACTCCCATTTATGTAACAGGAATTGTCTACAATTCACACAGGATATTGACTCACGTTGTAGGACAAAGGAAGGGATTTCTTAACATACTGTGGCCTGACATTTTGCAGAACAAAGCACTAATTACCAAGCTACTGAAAGAAATTCAACTTTACACTATCTAATAGGAGACAAAGCATTTTCAAAACTGGGTATCCCAGAATAACTGGGTTTGGGCACTGATACTCCAAGTCCCTCCAAAAGATGGCAGATGAAAAGATGTTTTCACTGCCAGTGAAAAAATAGGAACAGTTTGTAAAGAGGGTAGTAAATTACAAACTTGATCCTGATGGAACTAATGGATAAAAGTCCTATGATCCCTGCTAAATCTAAAATGTAATTCTGTGAGTCCTGGCTTGAACAACAGTCAGAACAACTCTTGACAAGGTGCTACATTTTCCACTCTGAATTATCCATTTTCATAAAAGCAAGATTTATGTTTCCACTAATAAGCATATTCTATATTACACTGAGAAAAAAAAAATATTTTTTTCTGTTATGCATCTGTGTGAAAGCTGGATGAAAAAACACTGGGAAGCACAGCTTGGGTTTTAGTTGTAATTTTAGTCATAGTACAACATTCTCATTCCTCAAGGAAATACTTTGCATATACTCCCGCCTCTTTACTGACTTCCTTTTTATTACACTTTTATCGGCATTTTAATGCACTGGGTGGTGGTGGTATTTGTTTTTAAGCTCTTGGCAAAGTTCTTTCTTCTTCCAATCAAAAACCCCCATTGCCAAGCCGGGTGAGGTGGATTGCTCAGTTATTCCAGGAGCCCACATGTTTTCCTCTGCTGGTAATGATTGCAGCTATAGCAACCAAGACTAAACCACATCAGGATAAATTGTGCAATAGGGCCAGTCACCATTTTTTGTGTGGCCCTACCATGAAACAAGAAATTATAGTGGATACAGATAAAACACTCTATACTAGTTTCTTTAAAAACTAAATACAGTAACTGCAGTACTGTAGAAGAAATCACTATTTGTTTTATCTTGATGGAGGCACTATACTACCTTATATTATAAGGTATATATTATGCTAGTTAATATTCTCAGGTGGAAATGACTGTAATAAGAATTTAATTGCTCAGTCCAAAAAAAATTAAGATGAGCTGTTTACACAATAACTGTTGATCATTAAAAAGATCACAGTATAGCAAAACACAATGTTTCCATCTTAATTTTTTTTTTCTATTATAACTAGCATTTTCATCAACATGAGCAGGTGGGGAATAGCAGAAGCAAACATTATCTTTTACAACAGTCCTAAGTCTAAGATTTAAGACAGTATCACATTTCAGTTAACTAAGTATCTCATAAAACTTTTGTCAAAGGAGAATTAAGATTGTATGATGGCAGCAACAGCAGGATCAAATGGGCAGACCTCCAAAACCCTGGAAATTAAATTTAGATAACTGAACTCTCTGCAAAACAGAAAATTTAAATCCAGTTAATAATTACGCTTTCAAACTATTTTCTTCCACACACTGAAATATAAAGAAAATAGCTTTGAACTATCACAGGCCTGTAGGCTTGCTGAAAAGCTCTAAGTTTAAGCACAAATGGAATCATGTTGGATTAATCAAATTAAACGCCATTTTCCCTCAGTTTTTACTGCATAAAGTGGAATGAGGCAGCCAAAACAAATGATCAAAACACTAAATATCCTACCATTGACTGCACATACAAACAATTGAATAAATTTTTACACACTGAGATGAGAATCTAACAAACCAAAATGATTATACTGATTCAATCATCATCACCTAGTGCCGGTTTAGCAAATGGCAACAGTTTTTTATATTAGTTTGACCAATGAATTGTCTCATGTTGAGTGAAAAACTTGGAATTCTGCAAGAACAGCAGCCAGTTCCAGACAGCAATATTCGTTTACTCTCAGGGTGTAGTTCTCTTTGAACTGTGAGCTCTCCTTAAAGTAAATAAAAGTTCCATCCCATTGGACTGGACATAAATGTGTCAAAAAAAAAAGGGAAATACTTGCACAAAACTCCTCTGCTGTATCAGAACTGAAACAGCTGCCTATTTCCTCCTAATATGCAGCTAATATATATCACTGTAACAATTATATTAACTCCCTAGTCTGTAACCGCTTAGTTAAAAAAATGGGATTAAATCTATTCTATTCATAGACTAAACCATATTAACTTACATGTCTTAACATATAAAACATTTGCAGACCTTTCATACTAACAGTTGCGGGATCATGAGTTTTTTCTTCACAGCATGGCTGTAAAGGTCTGAGACTGAAAGACTGTGTTTCCATGGGAGGCTTAAATTTACTGAATCTGACATCAGCAAAGGCCCTGTAAATTAAAATTTGACCAAATACTGTTCTAATGTAACGCCAACTTGCACAGCAATTTTCTGTCAAATTAGTGCTGTTCACTAAGACTTCACCAAGAATACTCCAGAGTCAAACAAGAACATGAAAATGTCCTGCATGACCATGGCCATAGTCCTGCAAATGCCTAAGTTTTTCCCAGTCTAGAACATGCACTCCCAAATGTGCTTTTTATGTCCCCCAGGATTTTCACTGGGTAGGGACTAAAGTTAAAGATTAATGGCCTTTGACATATTCTTCCCAAAATAAGACTGGTTTCCTATCTCTACACATTAACAGGGTGAGGGGGGGAACCAGCAGTGTATATAAAAACAATCTATAAACACAAACAGCTAGAAGTCAAACATATTTTAGATATGACTCTGTCCTTGCACTTGGTAACCAGGCACTCCACTTACAAATTAAATCAGAGCTGCTTAATAGCTGGTAAAAGCCTGGTATTTTCTGTCCCACTTGAATCACTTTGGACAAAAATCAAAAAAATCAGACTGTTGGTATGTAGTAAAATCATATAAATAGAAGTGGCAGGATAATGAGAAATTAAATATCCCACTAAAAACCTGTCACAATTATGAAGCTGATACTGGTTAAGCGTGTTTGGGAACATTAAAAGTCCCAATTCTAGTACATAAAGGATAATAGAAATTCATTCCTTTCATTCCGTTGTCCAATTCCTGTGTTTGTATAACTGAAGAACTGAAAAACAAATCAGGCAATGAAGAAAAAAAAAAATCTGTAACTACTATTTAATAGGCAAAAGTGAACTGCATTAGAGCACACAGAAGAAAAGTTTACAAGGAGGGGATTAAACAGACAAGCATAAAGAAGGGAAGGCATAAACCACCTCTGGAGTCTGAAACTTCAGGAACAGAGGCAACACAGAAAGGCAAAACTGGCAGGAAAGCAAAGAGAGATAAGGAACTGGAAAGAGAAAATGGATAAGGAACTGGAAAAAGAAAATGGATACTTAAGAAGTAGCAGAATGTGAAACAAACCAGAGAAATGACAGTATATTCACTTTTTCAGGGCAAATAAAATCATATTTTAAGAATTATGAAGTTCCAAAAGCTACTGAGACTGGCTCTGCCACTTGTTCTAACACACAGGGTGGTTAAAAATAAAAAAAAAAAAGAAAAAGAAAAACCTCGAAAAAAGGAGGAAACTAAAGGAAATGGAACAATTTCACATCTTTCTGATGCTGAAATAAATGTATCTGAAAACTTGTTACTTTGAAAGTTAAGATTCTGCATGTGCAGTGCCTCATCCTTTTTCAGCCTACAGCTGTCATGATTTCAGATTTGGTTTCTAAAGGTGAGAAACTCCTGCAAGGATTTTTCACACTTTAAAATACCATCTGGATTTCAGTGCACAGTTAGGAAACCAGGTCACCAGGAGATAGGACACCTGCTTGTCACAGTTTGGTTTGATGTATTATATGATCCAAAATTGCTTAAAGGTTTTGGCACCTTAAAAATAAATCAATACTAGAACTCAAGTTCCTCTAGTCCAGCCTAGTGAGGTAATGTTGGCAGCAGGTAAAGTACACTCTAAAACATACTTAGCTTTAAATAAAAATGCTGATTTTATCACAGTCTTCTCCTTCTCCCATATATAACTGATGAGCAATGAAAGTGAAAAGTACAGTTTCCTTCCAAAATCTTGTAATTAAATAATCCCAACAGGCAAAATTTTGATGTGTGATTCTGTTTGTGAAAAAAACCCAAAACCCACCACCACCACCAACAAAAACCAACTCCAAACCAAACTAAAACAAAATCAAACACCTTCTGAAATAGTACTACTTTTTTTCAGTATACTACTTGTAACAACAATAAATCACATTTTTATTGTATGTGTGTGACAGTGAGCAGTGCCTGTTCAAAGTAATCAAGACAGGAATGACTTTTCAGATGGAAAACAGGGTAATCTTCAATATCAGAATTAAAAGTGGGTTCATTTATGCAGTTAGATTTGCTTTTAAAGCAACAGGTTAATCCTTTGGGAAAACTTGTAAAATGCGGATCCTGATACAGAAGCACAGCTGCCCAGAACAGACCAATGCACTCCACCCAGTTCAAACTTCATTCAGGTAACTCTTGTCTCTAATTAAAAAGTCTTCCCCAAAAGTACATTAGCTGTAATTCCAGGAAAACATGATTTCCCAGATTTTCAGATACTTACAAAGGGCACTATCCTTTACAAAACTTCTTCCCTGGCTACATTTATGACAGTTTTGCTTACCTTTAAAAATAACAGAAACGATAGGATCTGGTTTCCCAAACTTGGTTTTAGGAATATTGGTAGCAGATTCCACAATCACCCGAAGCATTGCTTCCCTTTTGTCTAAATGTTGACTAATACCGAAGGAATTAAATACTCAGTTTCAGTCCTTAACTTCTGGACTGAAATGCCAGCAGGAAGAGGAGGCAGGGAATGAGTGGTTTACAGCAAAGGAGGTCCATGGGTGGATCTATGACGGACTAGCTGCTCAAAGCTCTGGGAAAAAAAACACCCCTGTAAATTGACACCAGCTTGTGTCATGGTGCACGGAAAGAGCTTTCACTAGTGAAATCCTGCAACAGAAAAAGCACACTGCAAAAACGCAGGTTTCTGGCTGCTGTTTTTATTCTTAAACTGATAAATCTCTCGTCAGAAACCACGGCTAGAATAAGCGTTAAGAACATTAAGCACGACTCTAGAACTCGATCTAAACCGCATCTGCCTCTCGGCATTACAAGGTATGAAATTCCACAATGGCTTATATTTTTCGCCCCTAATTTTTAGAACTTCATTGTTCGCAAATGCTTTTGGTTTGTCTCCGTGCCAGCCCAGCGGGAAACTGGCGATGATCCCAAAAAACAGTGCAAGTCCTCCCCCTCCTGTTGCATTCTGGAACGACACTGCAGCTTCCTCATGGAACATCCTGGAGATAGTAGATTTACAGTAGAATTACTGAAATATGTACCATTGACTAAAAATTAAAAAGTATCAAGGAAATGCGTGCAAAAAAGAAATTAAAAATTACAAGACTCTCTGTATAGTTTGGACGCATATGAATGTTTTGTCTTAAACACATGCACAAACACTGCGGTAACATGGACCGGGTGACACATGACAAGCACAAGAGCTCTGAGCTTCCCCGTGCTCAGGGATAGTTCTTGTCAGCTCTGAGAAGCAAAAACTGCCACACGTGTCCCCGCGTCCCCAAGGACTGAGGAGAGGGGAAGCCAGCAAGAAGGAGCAAGTGAGAGCAGTTCAGCCTGGTTTCTACACGAGACCTATCCTAGCTTACTTTGTAATTTCTTAAATTATTAAGTTTGGGGTAGCTGGAGAGGATTTCTGAAGAAAAACCCTACGTGTTCAGGGAGGAACGAGGACACAGACACGTAAGAGACAGCACTGAGGGGGCCCTGCAGACTCGACCCGAGCTCCACCCTCCGGCAGCCGCAGCTGGCCAAGCACCGCCGCTCACTGGCGGCGGGGAGCCCCGGGCAGGGACAGCACCGGCCGGGCGGCGACACGAGCGGGCAGTGACACGAGGGGACACCGCCCCTCCGGCACCATCCGGAAACCCCGGAAGTGACGGCCCGGAGCCGCGGGATTCAAACTCCCGGAAGCGGCACGGGCCGGGGCCGGACGGAGCCGCCGCCGGGCCGCGTCCCGCACCGGGCCGTGCCCCCTCACCGGGCCGTGCCCCCGCACCGTGACTTGCGGCCCCTCTGAGCCCCGCGGGATCCGGGAAGGGCCGCGCCGCCTGCGCTCGCCTGCAGCTGTCGGAAGCCTCGTCCTGCCCGCTAGAAGGGAACGCTGTTCCGTAGCGCCTCGTTCGGTTTGTACGGGCGCCTAAAGATGAACGCCAAGACCGCCATAGATCGAATTATTGGCAAGGGGGGCCTGAAGCTGGGCAGCTGCAGAGCTGACGGTGGGCTCGAGAAGGGGAAGCGGGAGGGCGCTGCCCCGCGGAAGTCCATGGAGGAAGTGGCCGCAGGCAAAGGCAGAGTGACGGAGCCGGAGCGGAGCGAGCTCCTGCAGGTGAGCCGGGCTGCCCCCGAGCCAGCGCCCGGTCCCGCGGATACGGCACTCGGCCTCGGGAGCCCCACCTTTCCTCTCAAAACTTCTGATGTCACAACTGGTTCAGGAGTGTTAGACAGTCCAGGCAAACTATTAGTTTCATACTTTCATTCTCAGATATTTTTCAATGGCAGCTGAGCTAATAAAACCACACTCATCTGACAAGGCTGGTAAATACAAAGACTTGAGGCCAGAGGTGCCCGTTAGCCCATTAAGACCTAGCCTCATATGTCCAATAAAACACATCTCAGAGAAGTCTTTTAAGCACTTCCTACAAAGAGTTTAACGTTTGAAAACATTTGGTTAAGAACATGCCAAAAAGTGCAGAGTGTTTGAATTGAATTGTCAAGCTCCCACTCAGTATAGGTAAATGAAACTGTAATTGGGTCATCACATTTTTCTTCCATTGCATCTAAAGAGCAGAAACGAAGACACTGCAAGGTATTGAAGCATCTCTATGTCTATATGACTGTTCCCCTCGAGATAAACCTGTGGCTGCAGAGAGAGAAGTTCAAAACTTAATAGGTGACCTAGTCGCAGCCTGTCAGGATTCCCAGAAGGATGGGGAAACTTTAGATGGACTCTAGAAAAGAATACAACTAGTGTGGACTAGGCATACTAATATTTCTAGGCCACTCCTTTTAACGAAAGGGCTTGTCATGTTTCTGTGACACAAAGTCAGTTGAGAAGTCCTAAGCCAAGGATGAGCTATGGCTGGGCAGCTCATGCACAGTTTTGGCTAGATTCCTTAGTGTGTTTGCTGTTGGCTCAGTGTTGGTTACTTAACACTGGTTTCCTATAAACTAGGAAAAATAGGTGCAAAATCACTACTGTATTTGATACACCAGATACTCTTTGGTGTCACTATTTTAATTTTCGTGAGCAGTGGTGTTCAACCACTCCCTGATTGAGGCCCTCTCAAAACCACTTGCTTTCAGTTTCTCTTTCTAATGACTTGATGTCAACATGCAGGATTTCAATATCAGCCTTAGCAGAATTAAATGCTATCACATTTATCTGAAGTTCATGCAGAGCCCCACTGCATCTTAAATGCAGTACTAGTTGTGGGTAATGATTACCTGTGCTGGAGGCGTACTGGAAAAAGAGTGCATGTTGAAAATATCTACTAAAACACATTTTGAAACTACAGGGCCAGATAACATGGAAAACAGGATCCTTCTCCTGAATGCCTTATTATAACCCTTCTGTGACAGTAGTAGTTTGCAAGAAGGCTCTGCTGCTTCCCAAAAGCTACCAAATATGCTAAGAAATATACTAAGAAATGTAGCACCAACCTCTTTGCTGGAAGTGTTTTGGAGTTCTTGTGCTTGTACTTGTTTTAGGGTCATATACTGTAGTGATCTTTATTCAAAACTGAGTACCTGCCAAGCCTGTGAAACTTGGTTCTTTGCATCCTCTCCTTGTTTCGTCTATTTCAGACTGGTTCTACTATCACTTAATATATTTCAGATGATCACTCCAGTATTGTCTTCTTTGAGTTAAAAGTAATTTTCTCAGCTAAGTAAAGGCTAAGAGAGATCTTGGAAAGTGAGATATTCTTATCATAGAATCTTAAGGTCATAGAATGGGTTGGGTAGGAAGAGACCTTAAAGATCCCCTAGTTCTAACAAATTCCACTAGACCCCGCTGCTCAGATAATCTCAAACTACTGTAAACTTGCTAATGCATTTGATGCATAGACTAAAACTTACTCTTTTTTTATTCCATTTCATTTAGAAAATACTTTTGCTTGAGAAAGAAAAAGAAAAATACAGCCATCTTCTGGGAGAGAAGGACAGAGAAATCCAAAACCTGAAAGACAAGCTTGGGTCCAAAACCAAGAATAGTGAAGTGTCCTTACTACAAAATCAACTAGAGGAAAAAACAAAGGAAGCAGAAAGGAGAGAACAGTTACTTTGTTCTCTGTCAGAAGAAATTAACAGGTTAAAATGTGATTTATCTGCAGTCATGGCAAAATGCTCTGATCTTGAGAATGAAGCCAGTAGTACTTCTCAGGCATCCCAGGTAAGCACTGAAGAAATATTGCAATTGCAAATTGGAATTTGTGCCTACTAAGCACCAATACCTGTTATAAAATAGGATGGTTTATGAATTTTCATACAAGCTGTGTTGCATGCTGAAATATTCTCATATGAAGCAAGATGGTGTCCAGATTGAACTCTAAATGAGGAGCAGTCAAAGAGCACACTTCAGGCAGCATAGCTGGGGAGGGAATTCTCTCCTGCTGTATTGGAGGGTCCCTAGTTCAAGGTCACACACAGGCAGTGTGACCTGTGATACTACTGGGATGATCCACTCTTCCTTAGGCAGGCACTGTGCCCTTCTCAGATTTGTGTGCTCAGTGATTAGACAGAGCGAGAAGGGGGCACTAATAAAGACAAACTAAGCTCCTGTCTAATTCAGCTTCAGTCATGAGAATATCTTTCTTCTCTCTGCTCTTATGAATCCTCATTTGTGTCTCAGTTGTTAAAACGAATTGTCTTTCTATGGCATTACACATGGTAAATTCTTCAATGTGGCACAGGATGGGACAGGAATAATGAGTTTGAAGTTTAATAATGAGTTTCAGATAAGGGTTTACAAGTCCATTTAGGATTCTGCAGTTGTTTTTCCACCCTGCCCCATTCTAATGTTCTTTGGAAAATGCAGTAGTAGCTCTATGAGGGGCACAGGAAAGTTGTTTAGGTACAGGTGCCTAAAAATAGGTGGCTCTGAGTCTTTCTTTTCCAGCTTTTGACCTGCAGATGGTGCTGGTTCCCTCCACTCCACCCGGGAGTTGAGCAATTTCTAGAAATTCTGCTGTAGCCAAATACATAACAGAATATCTTAATCTACTACTTTGAATGGTAACACATGTATATATAGTACTTCTAATAATGCAGTTTATTGAGAAATACCACTTTAAATGCAACGTACTTATTTTAAATTTTAAGACACTTTGAACTTCATTAGAGGTGTTAAAATGTGTATGAAGTCAACAGGTTTTCATAATATTTTTGTCAGTAAACCACCAAAATATGTATTATTTAAACCCATAGTTTTCTTTTAAAATTGTAACTGATTTATCAACAGAGGACAGTGATGTTTTACTGGATGTCTTGGAAAACTTGAAAACAAGTCTAGCAATGCTACTTGAAACTGCTAGGTGGCATACTAGCTCTGAAATGGAAACAACAGCTTTATGACACAATTTTAAGAAAGTTTTTACTGAGGCAGGACTCTGATGTTCATAGAAACAAGTTCAGTGTCCCTAAATCCTATTTTTCTTAGGAAGTGTTTTAGTTTAATAATTATATTTGAAGTTCTGTATTTTTCAGCTATAAATTCTGTTGTAATTCTGTTGTAAATCATATTCCAAGATCCATAGAAAAATGTTGGGAAAAAATGTGGTTTGGATTTGGGTAGTAATGTACTTTGGTTTTTTTCTCACTGAAGTTCCCTCTGACTTATACCTACACAATTTCATAACCACTTTGTATCCTGCAGAGAATTCACATTTACATGTGGGAGAAACATGCCTGTAACTCAGTTTTAGATGGGTCTCAAGAAGTTCCCTACTCACAGGTGTACATAAGTGATACTCACTGTACTGGGGATCAGGCTCAGGAAATCAGGCAGTTTGTCCTTGTGCTGGCAGACAGGCCTGCATCACTTCCCAGATGTTCACAATCTTCTGTTATCCCAGGGAAGCATGGAGGTCTCTGGCTTTCTCCAACTTCTCTTGTATGTCTGGGTCATTGTCAAATGTATGAGGATACAAAAACAGAAGAAACATTTACCTCTCCTTGTGTACTTAAATAATACCCTTAAATATCTTCATTTTTCAAAATCTCTTTGTGGAACACCATTCAGGACTTCCAAGTCAGTAGAAAATACATTATGGTTTCCTTAGGAAATGTTTAAAGGTAACTATGAATTGCGGACTTACGGACTAAATTCCATGTAAATCTTTCTCCCATATTTTGCAGAAGAGTCTATTTTAAATATCTGAAATGGCTTTCTACATAACTTGGATCCTTCAAAAAGACCCAGCAACCAACTATAAACCCAGCAATCAACTTTAAACACAAAAGGCACATCTCTTTTAATTTTTAAATGCATCTGATTTAATTTTTAAAATATTCTTCTGCTATTTATGTGAAATTAATAGCTGTACAGGAGTAGCTTTGCTGTTTCAGCCATCTGTTTTAAACAACACTGACAAGTTGTTCTTTGTCCGCAGGAAGCTGCAACAAACAGCACTGAAGTTGAAAGACAATTGAAAGATGTAAGTTTCCTGTAAATTTCAAGCACATACCATCTGTCTTGAGCTGCAGAAGAATGTAAATTATCATCATGTACATTTTGGGGTAGTATGGGACCTCAGAGGGTATGTTTGTCTCTAAAATATAATCCCTAAAATGATTTTGTGACAAGGCAATAATTTAAATTTAAAACCCAAAAACTTTCAAAAGAAAAATTAAGATTTCCATCAGCTTTGAAAGACCTTGCTTGGAACATCAGAATAAAGTGGTTGCTGTTGCTGAGAACTCAGAAGCCTCTAGGAATCTGACACTGCCTGGGACAGCATGAGGTTGAATTGGAAACCTCCTGAGGTCCCTTCCAAACTGAGTAAGTCTATGAGCCAAGCAGCTAAAAAATCCATGTCCTTGTTCTGACAAATTAAATTGCAATGATACAGTTTTATTTCATTTTCAAGGTCTGTTATTTTATATTTTATTTTATATTTGAGATTGAAAAGTTAATTCTTCATAATCTAGGCATGATTCATTAAAGCCTTTGTTCTTTAAGTAATTTTCCCATTTATGCAGTTTTGGCTTATGCTCAGCATCCTGACTTAACTTTCCAGATGAAAATGGATTTATTTATTTTTCGTATAGATTACTACAATTTGCAGCAGACTTATCTAGCTTATCTTTAACAACTTCTAATATTTTGAAGACATAAGAGAATACTTTTAAAAGCTAATTAATTACCAGAGACTTTTTGTTGTTCTTCTGTTTCTTTTTATGAAGGCTCTTGAGAAGAATCAGCAGTGGCTACTGTATGACCAGCAACGGGAAGCATATGTCAGGGGACTGCTTGGAAGGATCTTTGAACTTGAACAGAAGGCAGAAATAGCTAGCCAGCAAGAATCTAAATCAAATTCAGAAGGTATCAACTTCATTTTTAGCCCCACAAGTGACCCAAACCGTAATTATCTATAGAATAAATTTTCTGAAAACAAATTATATCATACTTAAAATCAAGACTTTGTTCTCAATGCTTTGGCTGCTTAATGGTAAAACTTGGTTAAATAATATTCCTCTGCTTCCTGTTATCTAGCTATATTACTTGACCAAAAGTACTTCCTGTTCTTATCCACTTCAAAGATGGTTTTAACAGCCTTGACACTCTATTAGCAACCTCTCTGTTTGTGGAAAGTGTTGAGGCAAATAGATGTATGTCTCCCATCCTTCAAAGTACACTTTCAGTAGACATAATGGAAGCATTAAGGATTTATTAGCTAGGTGTGGATCAGATTTTTTTTAATTTACTTTTTTCAAAATAAATATTATAAAAATGACTCAAGATTGCCATGTTCTTTACTCACCTGACAGTTGTTACAGGGCAAGAAAACCTGTGATAGGTTTTGGCACCTCTCCAAAGCAGTGTTTCACAATAAGGATCTGGCCACCTCCAGCTCACTTCCTTGCTGTGCAGTTCCTCAATAAGGCACACCCTCTCAGTATTAATAAAATCAAAATCATATTAAGCAGAAGAACCAGAAGGTATTGACCTGCTTTTCTTATTACCAAACTATTGATTTCATACATGTTGCAACTGACCTGGAAGGTAAATTCACTAAACAGAACTAGCATCATATGGAGTAAGAATATACCCACAGACTTGCCATTAATAATTCATGGGCAGTGGCTTGGTTTCTGTATTGCTGTTTGAATCTTTCTGGAGAACAGTGAAATATCATCATAATCTTGTTTTGGTGCTGTTCAGAAATCTATGAACAGTATTTTTAGAGGGAGGCAGACTCAGCTCACCAGAAAATGTTCCACAGTTACTGCAGTCAAAGCTTTGCCACAAGAGCAACCAGAAGACTTAAAGTCAGGGTGTAGTAAAGTTCCTCTCTTCAAGCAGCTAGGCAGTAGCAGAAATCCAAGTTTCTAAGAACCTAGCTATACAAGTTGAAAGTATAAATATGAAAACTTTTTCTGGGCAAAAGCTTGGCCTTTCTCTGAGGGTGTCGCTGCCCTATAAAGGAGTTTTGCTAATGAGAAGATAGGGCTTAGTTCATAGCTGAGGGAAGGGAGAACATTCAAGCAGGAAACTCCCTAGTAAATTACACTTTGAATAATTAGGGTAAGTCTTCAATAGGAAAGGTATTGAAGTCACAAAACTTACAGTGCCAAAAATCAGCGAAGCCCATGAAATTTTGCATCCCTCATTCTGCTTCTACATATATTTTGTACTGCTCCTGAATTTTTGCAGTCTGTCTCTTTAATTTTTTCCTACTTGTTAAACTTTTCTTGGGTCAACAAGGAGAAATGTTCTGACCTTGGTTTAAGTAATAGTTGCTACCCAAGAAGCAAGCATTTTTAATCAAAAGAACTGTCATGGTCCTTTCTATTTACTATTTAGAAGTAAATTATGGTATGCTGTTTGAAAAAGATGGTCTGGAAAAGACAGTGGAAGGTCTGGCTTTGGTCAAAAAGGTTGAATCTATCCCATCCCCAAAGGTATCTCTGGGGAGGGAATAATGCCAGTAGCTTGGCTAAAGAGCCTAAAAATAGAAGTAGGAATCCAGTGGTTTTGGGTCAGATTCCCATGTGTCAGTATAATGCATGAGGCCTTAGAAGAACTGTGTTTTCCACTAAGTATATTGGTATGGAGACTTAATGTATTTTAAATACTGAAAGCTGTTTCAACCAAAGTTTGGTTCTAATCTGAGCTGTGCAATAGCCTACTATTTCAATTTCTATTAATAGGCCTTAAAATGCTGTTAAAGATTTAGTGCTCTGATTTTTAAGTGGGATTTTTTTTCACATCACTAACTCAATTATTTCTGATTCATTAAGGTCACCTACAGGAGGAAAGGCAAGAATACTGTGAGCAGCTGTTTCTAACTAAGGGTGATCCTGAGAAGGAAAGACGCACTATAGCCCAGCTGAGATCCGAACTTAACGAACTGAAAAAGACCCATGAAGAAACACAAGGGGAAATGATGAGTTTAAATGCCTTACTGCAGTCACAACGGGTTGCTGAAATGAAGACTCGAGAAAATGAAAATAAAATGAAAGAGAAAGCACAAAGACTAAAAGAGGAAAATGAAACTATCAAAGAACAGCTCAGAGAAGAAAAAGAAAAGTCTGAAGATCTTTTATGTCAAGTAAGTGGATGGATTTGGAGGTTTGAGATCATTAGCAAAGAACCAAGAGAGATGAAAATTCATAGTTAATCAGATGGACCATCCCTCTCTCTGGTAACTCTTCTTCACATAGATATAGACTCATGTCCTTGTGGTTAACACTGAATTGTTTAAAGAAGAAACTTCTCTGTTCATTTATTTCCCTAGTCTTAAGGGACACGAAAGGGAAGGGAGAAAATACTGAACTGATTCTAATATAGTTCATCCTTGAGACTAATTGTAAATGAGGACAAGAAAGCAAAAAAACCCCAATTTATCAGGTGCTCATAACTATGGAATACCACTAATATTTGCTGTCACCTGGCAACTAAAATACAACTGATATTTGAAATACAAGAATAAAATTTACTAGACACCAAAGTAGGCCAAAAGCAGAACAACATTAAGCTCTCTAAAGACAGACTGGTTCTCACTGGTTAATAATGATTAAATATTTTATTTTATTTTTTGAAGCTGAATAACAGCATTATTCTAAAAGTTGACACATGCTAAAAGCAGAGGATATTTTAATGTATGCATTTACTTAATTATTATAATATAGTACTTTCTCACCCTTAAACTTGTTCGCTTATATTAAAAAAATTGCACTGTTTGTTTTTATTACCATCATATTACGTTAGTGCAATCATAGGTTTTGTGAGTATATTTTTGTCAGCATCCTGGCAATCACCTAGGAGGCTTCCATTTTTGGTTTCTTTTTTTTAACAATAATCATCCTGCACTCCCCCTTCTTGGTGCAATAATAATTTTTCACTAGGGTTTTCCTTGGGGAAGTAGTGATTTGAATTGAGTTTGATTCTTGCATAATAGACATACATTTTCTGTTGGCATTGAAATGTAAGAGTTTGCTTCCATCTCATTATAAATTAATTCTTTTTAAGCTTATTAACTATTGTATATGGAAGTTGTTTGTTACAAGTGTTCATCTGCCTTGTAGGTGCAACTCCTTCGTAAATCATTGCTCAGACAGGAGGCAGAACACACAAGAATAGCTTTGCTGGAACAACAGGTACACAATTATGTGCTAAAGTGCTGATATTTAATCTGTATTAGGCACAAAGTCTTTCTAGACTAACTTCACATTTAAGAATGATTAGTATATCAAATAAAGTAATGCTAGGCATGAATATTCAACTGTACATAATCTCTTGATGCTTTCAAAAATTTTGTCATGTGTCAGGAGGAAAATCTGTAACCTTGTATGA
Organism: Passer montanus; assembly: GCF_014805655.1. Classification (NCBI taxonomy): domain Eukaryota; kingdom Metazoa; phylum Chordata; class Aves; order Passeriformes; family Passeridae; genus Passer; species Passer montanus. Next base: position 3,776,038 of record NW_024366703.1, on the reverse strand, counting down.
TAAGAGGGTATGATCAAACCTGATGCTGTTTTCTCCACAATCACTTGTTCAACAGGTAAAGCCTCAGATAAGGCACAAGAAACGTCCCAAAACTAATCACCTAATTAAAGTTTCATAATATATTCTCAATATAGTTATAGAAATAGTTGCATTGCCATATTTTCTTTATTTGAAATTGAAACACCCTCCAATCAAAATAACTTTAAACTGTACCTCTTCTAAGGGAGATTTTAATAACTGGGCATGTGTGAATTTCACTGGAATGAAAGAAACAGCAATTTTAAATTTTTCATTTAAATTTTCCTTTTAATCCCATTTTTAGATGTTATTGCAGAGCAAAACTGACTTTAAATATATAAATGAGAAACATTCCTCCCAGTTCATACTAACTTTGACTTTAAGTTTTCACTTTATTGGGCTGCCAGATCCAGATGTGTACCACAGACTTAGAGAATGGGAAGCTTGATCGCCAGAACTTGAAGCAAGAGTTAAGCCATGTTCTCAAGGAGCTGCGCAAGGCCAAGGAGAAAATAACCCGCCTGGAACCTCTGGTATGTACTGAATATTCAACCCACAGGTGAATTCACTCAGGGATTTTGCATAAACTTACAGCTTCTTGCTTTGGAATCTTGTTTCAAACCCTGAGTAAGTGTCCCTCCATCCTTTATGTCTGTTTCCCCAAGGTGCAGAGCCCTGTGCAAGCCAGGCAGGCACTGCTTTGCTCTCCAGCAAGCACGGAGCAGGAGCAGTGCAGCAGGAGCTCCAGAACAGTCAGGGTGCTGAGCAGGGAACGTTCTGTATCACAGTGTGTGACTCAGTTTTGTCTGTTGTACCATGACAAAGATGCAATGTGCTTCCACTCAGACTCGTTGCTGGTGAACAAGGCACAGTCCTTAGTGCTGTAACACACCCAAGGCTTGTGTGCCATCAAGTCTTTAATATATTTTCCTACAGTGTTTGATCAGTGCATGCATGCCCCAATCTTACAGTGAAGCTCCTCCTTTTCCAGAAACTCCGGGAATCTGGATGTATGGAATCACAAGAAGATTTGCAAGCTGTATTTGACAAGAAGGTGACCACATGTGACAGAAGTCCTCCCCTGAAACATTCCAGCTGCCTTGATGAAAGTTTTCTCGAGTGTCCCAGATGTAAAGTGCTATATCCAACAAGCCAACATAGAGAATTACTAGCACACATTGACTTCTGTACAGCTTGAGCTCCAAATGGACTTACTATCTTTGCTTCATATATGCTACCAATATGCCTGGCCAAATATCTTTTAAAGCTTTTTTCTTACAGTTGTATAAACAACTGCTGATTTTTTAATTCAGTTCCACAAAAACAGTATTAACATTATAATTTGGCCTCAGTATTTTACCTCATGTTTTTGCAAAACAGCTACTGCATTTTCTAGTTGCAAACAGAAACATTTTTAGAGTTAGGAATATTTTAAATAGTAAACGACTGACTTTTTTTCTTTTTGCACTATTAAATGTAAGAATAGTAAAAGCATAATTATTGTGTCAGACTATATTTTAGTTTTGGCATACCCAGTTCTTGGTTGTTGAATCCTTATGATTGTGCTCGTGTCTTAACTGACAAAAATAGTTGCAAAAGATTTTTGGCCCTTGTAGGTGTGCACTATATATATATATTTATTTATACATGGTGTGTGTATATATGTGTAGTGTGTATAGTATATACATACATGTGTTATATATCATATATATGTGGAATATCAACATCTTGATACATAAAAACTCAGGAGGGCCATGTTAGATCTTTGCTGCTTAAGACTGATGTTCAAACCATTAATCTTAAGTAGCTGAGTATCCTGAACCACCATCAGGGGTGACTAAAATGCTGACCAAGGTTTAATGTCAGAAAAACCAACTTCCTAGCAAAAAAGAAATGCCTTGGTGCCAAAGAAAGTTTATATTTCAGACAATGTCAGAGGCCATTTTTTAATTTTGCATATAGAATTATGCTGAATTAAACTTGTTTTGCTTCTGTATTTTAGAGGTTAAAGTTGGGAAATGTCAGTTATTCGACCTTCGATTTGACAAATGTCCCAAAGTGCAGTTTTTAACAAATTGCTCCAGTGTATTTCAAGTGTCACTGTATTTTGTATTATACAAAAAAACAAGTTAATGACAAATTCTGGCAACAAATTAGAAACTGGTAAAAAAAATCCCTAATGGATTTGCAATTGCAGTGTTACTTTTCTCTAGCACTTACTGTAAACTTGAAAGTGTTGTGAGCATTTTGTTCCTTGCACATGTAGTGAAACCCAACAAGAAGTTCTGTCTGTGGAAATTATTAAAATGGGGAAATTTTACAAAGATACTCAAGTTAAGAATAAATTTGAGCATTTTACAAGTTTGTGGTTTGCTGAGAACACACAGGTACCCAAGGTGTCTCTCTCTGGCCTGCTGATTCTGATTACTAGCTGGTGTCAGCTTTCTCCATCTTGCTTTGCTGCAAAACTGTGCTTTTACCCGTAATGTTCACCTTAATCCCTGATGGTTAAATCTTAAACATGAAGGTGTTTTCCAAGTTACTGAAAATAACTGGTAGTATCAAATGATGTTATTCTCAATTCCAGCGCTCATGAGATAGAAAATACTAAAAGGCATTATCTTTATATCTGAAATATCTCTGCCAGATTTATTGTATTAGCCGTTCTCTATCCACTTGGCAATTTCATTTACTGTGTCTCAGGCTAATCTTTGTGTTTGACAATTTGCTCAATTGCTAGCAACAGATTTTCTGACCAAAGATGTGATAAACTAATGAGTAAAACAGAAATGTGCTTCAGAATCTTAAGGTTTTGTTGTGAAGGAAATTGTCGTAATTTCATATATTTTATAAAATCTTTTCCTTCAGGATGACTATGCTTTTCATTACAGCCTAATGATTTTAATCTCTAATTAAAGTACTTTTAAAAGTTTAAGTTTGTCTTTGAACAACACCTTAATCAGCTAGTATTCTATTCTCAGCTGCACACTCAGCATAATTTCTGCAAAAGGAAATCCTTATCTTTTATGTATTATAAATGAAATAGGTTTGCCTACTACAGGTCAGAACTCTTCAGTAGTTCTGAGGCTTTCTTAAATTAGCATAAACCACTTCCACATTAGAAACTGGTACTGCAGCGGGAGACTCGGCAATTTCATAATGTGACAACGTTAAAAAAGTTTTGTTCATTCCCTTTTTTAATGGCACATAAAGACCTGCAAGAAAAAAATACACAATAAGATGTAAATAAAAAAGCCAAAATGGTTCTGACTCTTCATCTTCTTCTGCAGCATGTAGTGTTATTTCACTACATGCTAAATTAGTAGCTACTGTACCAGAGTCATTAAAACAATCTCATGTTTCTCAACTAGAAAATTACTGGTATTCCTATGTCTGTATGAACTTCTAGCCTAAGCAGACATAGAATACCATAAAATACTGCTTCAAATCAATACTTGCACTCGTGCATCACTATCCTGCTGAAAACAAGATAAATGACACAGGCACAACTTGATGTCACTTAATTCCTGATAATAGGGAGGTGCATCATTCCCACATTGTTTTATCAAACAGCACCATGTGTCTGTACCTTTGGTATTTGGGGTATTTAGGCTCCCCTCCATAAGGTGCTCCAGGAAGAAGATTCAGAAAGCTGGCCAAGCAGCCAGTGAAAAACATGACTGCTCTAGAGGAGTCACAGATGTAAATTATCTTCTAACTTCAATGTCAAATGTGTCTCTTGCAAAAAAAGCAGACTTCAAATAAGATGTGTATCCATGAAGTGAGACTCTCCTCACACCCAGTCCCCCTTCAGACCTGGAACAGAGCTCCCCACCAGCATTTAGGGACAGATACTCATTTGGTGGTCCCTATGACCAACCAAAATTTTCAGTATTTTGTACTGAATTGATAGTTTCAAAAAGCTAGACCAACATAAGGTGCTTCAAAATATTCTGTAAGAAAGAAGCCTGGGACCTTATCATGGTGCTATCCAGCTGGCTTCTTGATGGAAGTGCAACCAAGTTTAATTTCCCTCATAAGTTCAAAACTGGTGAATGTGATAGTTTTGTCCATGTAACAAGCTCAATAGGGTCAGTATTATCTCATGTAGCTAGACAGAAAACTCTACAGCCTAATTAAGGCATATATGCTTTCCAGACTCATTTATGGGAAGCTCCAAGTCACATCTTATCAGTCATCTAAAATGGCCACTGATAATGAAAACCATAAACAGTGTGGGAAATAACATGATCACCATTACATTAGGAAAGGCAGAAGAGGTTACAGCAGAATTTAAAGCATTATTTGAACTTTCATTGCTTTTGTAAGATTGATTTTTCTGTTTCTCCAACCCTAGCTTAATGCTAGCTAAGGAGAAGCCTGACAATATATACAATCTTTGTAGCAGACAGGCACTGTAGACCTTCCTTCAGAAATATGTGGCTTTTAAAAGTAAAACTGCTATCCCAATTTGGAGCTGAAGAACGCCGGCTCTTCCCGACAAGTTACCCTTCTAAGATTTTACTCTTTCAGGGAAAGAAAAGGGACAATTCTCCTCAAACTTCACGAATAAGAGCATTCTCTAATCACTGGACTCTTGACAATGAGAGGAAACAATGGTGTCTGTGATCTCTGCATACCATACAACCCAGCAGTGTTCAGGGAATGTCTGGGCACATCTCCTGAGCATGAGAGGCTGGTGACAAGTTTAATTTGTAAATCCTTCAGACATTCACCACAGCTTTTGTTTTGATGTCTTTACATCAAAGCTCATTAGCAGGAATGGAAGTAACTTTATGCACACCTGAAAGTTAAGCAAAGATCCAGTGGCACTTTAATATCCAACTCTGCAAAAAAACAGGGTCTCAGTTCCTTGGTAAGAGTGTTCTACCACATCCTGCAATGTCCAAACAAACCAGTCTGATACTCTGTATTCACAGATAAACTCCTTAAATCCATGGGCTAGATGTGTAAGTGTAATAGAGTTTCTAAGACTGTTAAGAAACAACCTCATTTAGTTGTAAGAGTTTAGCTGGAGCTGAGTCACTCTGGTGAAGCTTGGTTACCATGAAGCAAAACAATAAATGTGACCATCCAGGGGAAGTCTGTGTTATGTGGATTATGTTCTCAATTTATGCTTGTTCAGAGAGAAATCCCTTCCTCACTGCAAGCCACAATGTGGATGCTGGCAAACTTCTGGTGGTCTTGATGACTGGAAGCTGACCCAGCTTTTATTAGAAGGCACATCTAACAGTATTATTGGCAGCTCTGCTTTTGGCTGAGGCCTTGGTCAGCAATGTTGCTGCTACAGCTTGAAACCACTGCCACAGGCACTTACCCCAGGAAGCGTGCCAGCTTCTAATGGGGACTGATCACAGCAAAATGAGACTTCCCAGAAGAAACAGGGATTCATTTTTGACATGGTAAGTGAAGCATCTGGTTATTTTCAGTGGACACAGGAATGTGTGAGCTTGCTACTGTATCTAAACAAACTGATGCATTTACATTTGCACTAAAAGTTTAAAATTGTCCCTCACACATTGGTGTAAGTCCTTTGGCTCACTGATATGAAAGTATAAAATGGGTGAGCAGTTAGAAAACTTCCTAAAAAAGAAAATAAATCAAAACAGACTTCTATTTGAAACATACCTTACAATGGTATAACATCTTCTAAGTGCAGGATTCATAGTATCTAGAAGCAGAACAGCTGTAGTGTGATATGCAAGAGCAAAAATAAAAACAGAAAGCTCACCTTGGTTGAAACTTATGATAAAAATCTTATTGTGCAGATGCATGAGTCATCTACAAGCTTGCAACCTCTCTTGTGAAGACAAAGAGGCAACCTTTCTAATAAAATGAATTTACATCACTTAGCAAACATTAAATGTGCATTACATCTGTTACAGAAGTCAGTGGTATTTACCTAGTGTGATACAGGTGCACAAAAATACACCCAAAGACTTAAAACACCAATCTACATGCAAGAAGATGCGTAAATAAGGCAAAAACCTCTACTAAATCATGTCCAAATGGAACATGAGCTCCCATCTCCCAGAGTCACCCACTAAGTGGTCCCTTTCTCTGGGAATATTTCTTAATGCTCAAGATATAAATAAGCTGATCGATCCCCATCTGTCACGACAGTTCATGGTTGCCAGGGGAACAATCTGAAAAGCAGAGCTTGACTAATGGTATCAGGTAACACAGCCCTTATCTGAAACAGAGAAGGCCAAACCTTAGGCTTTCATTTCAGGGATGAAGAAAACACCCACGAAAAAGGAAACAAGATTTTTCCCTGCTAGGTTAGACAAACCACCTCCACAGAGGTCTCTGCAGCTTTCATTTAACTTAGAGCAATGAAATCTGAGCTGACTCCATGTTTGAGCATAAAAGCAAACATAGGTTAAAAAAATTATATAGGTTAAGCAATCATAACAGGTTTCCAGGCATTCTGGTAATCACTTCCTTGTCATGAGCACGTGGTGCACATACCACGCACAGCATCCACCTATTACAGTAAAGCCAGAGTAGCTCCATGGGGGATTACAACTCCTCTCTTCCTCACATTTCATGTTGTCATGGTTGCTATGATTAGACCTACCCAACAGCAAATACAACTTTTATACCTCATGGGAGGGAAAAGAAAGTTACTCTTTTAGGTAATGGATCCATTAGACCCATAAGTAATGAGACTATTTTTGCTCCTGCAAGGAGCCCCCCCTTGTTTGATCAAATCTGAGGGAAACCAGCATGTTTCTTCACACCTCTGCTGTCCCCAGGCACAAGATTTTGTACAGAGGTTAGTGTGAAGTTCACTCATTAGCAGCATACTAAAAGCAGCACTTTACTTTCATTCTCCTGAGCAAACAACAGGCTTATGCCAAGTAACCCATACCTAAGGACCAAAGCTGAAGGTGGTCCTTTCTAAAGATCAAAGATCTACCCAGACACTTTCACACATCATCTCATCTTCAAGCCTTCTTCTCCTCTGGCATTCCTTTCCTCCCTGACTAAAAGTATCTTATTTTCTTCAATAAGGCAGCTTTGTACGTTTCACTCCCTGTTTCCTTTTTCCTATATTGTTTCAAATATCTTTACTTTTACTCTGAATTGACAGGGTCAGTTTCTAATTTGACTTTCCACTAATGTCAAAGGGGCTAAAGATTTTATTAATAATAAAATATGCATTTATATATTATTATAATAAATTAAATGCATTTATTTATCTGCATTTCCAACTGCCTCACCTCTACTCCCTCTGTCCTGTTAATGCCTCCCAAGCTTTCACAGAAGCACAACCAGACTATTAACAATAGCTCTTTCCCAAATCCCTCCCATTATTTAGAGCTGACAACACCACTGCTACTGCCACCTGTCCAGAACCTTGGGGCTAGTCTGTCAGCATGTAAAATGTCCCAGGTATGTGAGGTTGTGGCAACTAGAAGGTGTTGCTGTATTTCAAGATTCAGTAATCATTTTAAAGAATCAGTTCATAGCAGAGCCAACATAAATTGTGGCTAGATATGCCAAGCACTCATCATAAATGCTAATAAAAAATCGCTAGGTCTATTAAATTTATTGAAATTTTTGCAATATGGATGCAGATATTTTTTCTCCCATCAAATGACATAGAATAAAGTATCTATATTGAGAGACTTGCCAGTCACTTGTGTTGCTTGCTGAAAAAAGACCCAATCTTTCCAAGTTTTTTTATTGTCTTCACTTGAGTTCACAGCCCATCCCCTTAACATAAATTATGCCCACATTTCATGCAGTCATCCATCAGTAGGAGCCAGGAGCATTTCATACACCTGTTTAGGCTGCCCTGCAAACTCCTTGTTTGATGAGATGGCATAGATAGTTAGAACCACTAATTGAAATAATTGCTAATTTAAATAAATGCAAATTCTGCAGAGGCAAAGATATGGGAAGCAGTCCAGGAGAGATGTCACTCTTGTCATCCCTCATTAGCAGATTGCCCCTTCAAAGGACCAAGTTTCTGGAATCCCCACTAATCTGGAATCCCCGCTAATGCCGTTGCATAAATGGTTGATGGCAGGGTCACACCCAGGGTACTGCAGAAGCACTGCCCGTCACCTGCTCCCCGTGGCACACCAGTTTTGTACTGCACACACGTGGAATAACTCTCACCTCATCAAATGTTGTAGGTCCACACGCTGAGCCTCTAAGTGCACCCTTGAGCGCCTGCACTGGCACTCAGCCAAATGAATTCACCCAGCTTAAAGTTATACGACTGTTTACATACTTTATGAAAACATTTTATCTTATTTTATGAGACATTATCCACCTGTCTGTGACAATTTACATGCTTCATTCCCAGCTCATTTCTAAATCATCTGAAGTGAAGAGCCTAAGTGGAAAGCCCTACTTTCATTTACAATCTGAGCAACTGCTTCTAGTAGTAATTGAAGTTCAGAGAAAATAAGGTATTTTCTATGTTTGTCTTACTTTAACAGGCTTCTCCAACATGAACTCATAACACAGGCTTGATTCTAGATGAATTTTGTACAGATCCCCAAAATCATGTTGGTGACACTTCTCCACAGTTAGGACAAGCAATGCACACATCTGCTGTTCCCAAATGCCACTGTCAATACAGGAGGTGATAGGTAATTTTCTTTTTTCTTACCCTAGATTTTTCTTTTCTTTTATTTTTTTTTCTTACCCTAGATTAGTCTGGTCATCCAAGGCTCCTGAGGAGAGCTCTCAGAGTGGTGTGGCAGCCATCCATGTTTCTAAGCCATGCATACCCCATTGGATGGGAGCAGACTGAGTGGCCTCCCAGGTCACTGGCACTGCCAGGGCCTGCCTGGAGAGCCGAGATGAGGAGGCTGGGCCTGGGTGCCTGGGCATGGAGATGGCAGCGTGCTGACCCACACCCTGCCCAGGGAGGCGTCGGGCAGCCCCTCACGGCCGCCCCACGCACTGCGGCCTCGCCTTTGTGTGAGCTCCACCGTGTTTACTCTCCCACTTCCTTGTTCCACTCCAGTGCGAGGGCCATAAACCGCCCAGCTGGCACGGCTGAGCCCTTGGTAGCAGGGGCAGGAGGAAGAGGAGGGAGGGGATGGCGGTCATCCCCTGCCTCTGTGCTGGGAGGACACCCCAGGTGCCGCCCTGGTGGTTGGGAGCGCAGCCCTTGCCCTAGGGCTGGTGCCACCATCCCCGGTGGGTCTCTCATGCCCTCTGGCCACCCTCATGCTCGTGTCCAGGGGCACACCAGGAGGGAACAAGACCTATTTCCCCTTCTTCTCGGACTTCAGGGGCCACAATGTGACGGCCTTGCGCATCGGCGAGTCCTCTGCCCTGGCCTTCATCTTCCTGCTGTCGCTGGCGGGAAACATCTGGGGCATCTGCCTGCTGGTGAGGCGGCACCGCCGGCTCTGCGCCGCCAACTGCCTCGTCCTCAACCTCTTCTGCGCCGACCTGCTCTTCATCACTGCCATGCCCTTCATCGCCGTCGTGCGCTGGACCGAGTCCTGGGTGCTGGGCAACTTCGTCTGCCACCTGCTCTTCTATGTGGTGAGCCTGAGCGGCACCGTCATCCTCCTCTCCCTGTCGGCCGTCAGCCTGGAGCGCGTCGTCAGCATCGCCCGGCTGCGCCACGCCGCCCTCCGCCGCCGCAAGGTGCTGGCCGCCGCCTTGCTCCTCATCTGGGGCTTGGCCGCCCTCGCCACCCTCCCGCTCTGCTGCTTCTTCACCGTGGTGCGGCTGCCCGCCCCCGCCGGCCAGGTGAGGGCGAGCGCCGGGCGCGCCCGCGGCAGCCGGGCCGGGCCGGGCCGGGCCGGGGGGCGCCGGGACCGACGGCGGTGGAGGCTCGCCCGCCTCTGCCGCGGCGAGACAGCGGCAGCGAGGAGCTCGCCTGCAGGGCTCTGGGTGCCGGGCAGTTGCGAGGCTGTGCCCGGAGCTCCCCCGGCAGCCCCCGGCCCGCTCTCCCCGCGGACCGTCCCGTTAGGTGGGAACCGCGCATCGGCTGAGATTCTCTCTGCGTTCCTCAGTGCGGCTCAGAGATCTCCTTTTCAGCTCACCTCCCTTTACCGAGGGATCAGCATCCTGGGAGAGTTGCCCTGCACCCACAGCCCTCTCTGTACAAAATGGCCATGCACAGATTTTTCTGCCTAATATTTTGAAATGCATACAAAAGCACGCCTAACATGACACTTGAATAAGTTATTACGTTTAGGGTCTGTAAGTTTCAATTTTAAAGTTGCCATTACCATTTGATAAGAAATCAATGGAAGTATGCCAGTGATGGACATATCTATTTGTGATTGTATGGGCTTCTAAAGCCATCAAATAATATATTACTTGACTGCTTTGTCTAAATAGAAAGCTTTCACAGTCTTAGTTTCATCTTGGTTCAGCCATTTTTTAAGCATAGAGGGAGATAAGAACAATGCTGTACTGAAAATAATTGTACATTATTACTTTTCTTCTTAATTTTTTACAAATAGGACATTCACATTTGCACTCTGGATTGGCCCAGCCCTGCAGGAGAAACAGTGTGGGATACAACCTTTGCCATTATTTTCTTTCTGATACCAGGATTAATCATTGTCATCAGTTACTCCAAAATCTTACAGGTATGTTTTTCCTTTAAATTTTGTTGTAAAAGAAAGTAACTCACTAGGCATCAGCATATTGTCACTAAATACAAATACACGTAAAGGGAACAAACATAATTTGTTCAATAATATAAGTATGTGATATGAGGGGTATTTCAACCTGCATATAACACCCTGTATACTTCAATTAAGAACATGCTTCAACAGCACATTTCCAGAGGCCCAACACATGGTTTTTCTTCTTATGTATAGTATTAAATCCACTTTTTCATTTATGTGCTGTTCATACTTAAAGACTGTCAGTCTCCTAAATGCTGAAATAGTCAAGCATTTGAAATAACTAAAAACTAGATTTTTGCTTTCCTTGAGCCTAAATTCATCATAAGGGATTGGTAAAAAAGCAGAGAAAGGCAGGACTAGAAAAAAACCCCATCCACTTTTTGATCTACTGGCTTTCTGCATGTGTCTTTAGTACACAGATCTCATTAGATTATACTTAATCCTCCACAATTTCAAATATTGTAAACAAAACCTGTAAATTAAACCATCTTCTTCCACTTTCTTTCTAAGTCGATGATGTTTAACATATATGCTGAAATATAAGCCAAGCCACCCAGCACCACAGAGTTTTAACCTATAGTCTAGCAAGCATTATATTAGCATCTAATTTCCTTTTAAACTATCCAAAACCACAGTGACAAAGATCTAGAAATCTTCAAACCAAGCACTTCAAACTAGTCACTGCAATGTCTAGTTTTTAACAACCACCCACAAGATCCTTGCTTCCTTTATTGGGTAATTAAACTTCTTAAAACATATATAAGAAAATTATAGGTTTTGGAAAGGAACCTCAACATACATAGATTATTGAGCAAGGAGTTAACTGATGAAATGCTGAGCACCAATGGGCTGTGGATGTACATGCTGGATGTAGGTGTGAAAGGAACCTAGGACATAGAATCTGGTCTCCACATATCCTTGCCTGTTGATCAAACTTAAACTTGTAGTAAAAGTCATCAGCCTGTAGTTTCTGTACTGTCTATTAACTCACTATAACCTTGAGGTAGATGCATTAGGTGAACCTCTTCTAGTGAAGTAAAGCACTTGCAACCACATACACATTGGCAAAAAGTGTAGAGTAACTCACTGGAGAGCGAGTCCTTTGAAAGAACTGCAAAACACCGCAGGCCAAGAAATGCCACAGTTCTTGGTCAGAGGCCAGGACAGGAATGCTGTTTGTTAGTCCTGTCCTTGCAGACCCCAGATTACAGGTAAATTTATAAAACAAAATGGCACATAGGGAGCTGGAAACCGAAAGCAGAAATATTGGATTACAAGACATGCCCGTGCTGCTCTGCTCCTGTTTCGTTTCTAACTTGCTAAGAGAGATGCTAAAATACATTACCATTTCTGCTGAAATGAGGAAGGCTTGAGGCCCATAGCAAGATATAATTGAATCTTCTCTCTCTCCAGGAAGCAAGCTGAACTGAACAGAACTGAACTGGAGAATGTCTCAATCCCTAAGTCATTCCCAAGAGCAGACTCTCACTTTGTGAGAGTGCTCCGTTATGCCAGTACACAGGTAGCATGATTCTCAGTATTGCTGAAAGCAGTGCCAAGCAGTCATGTATTCATGTTACAACATTGATGATGATGATGAGGATGATGAGGACTGACTACAGATACAAGACCTGAAATTTTTTTAACAAATATACACTACTGCAAATGTGTACTTCACAATTTACTCTGAAACTATTATTGTTACATAACACTTCCCAGAACCCTGGCAAAAATGATAGATTAGATAGATAGATTTGTAATTTATTTGGTTTTCCATTGTCAGAGGCTAGAGCTAGGGAAGATGTCTGTGTTCTGGAAGTTACATGCTTATATATATATATGACTTCTAAGTTCCTGTTTGTCCAAGTGTGGTCCAGATGCCAAGGACAGGTGTCTATACTGGGCAGACCAAAAAGAGATCCACAACATACCACTGCCATCCCATTTATCTTGAACTCTTTCTTAAGAAGCAGTTGTGTCTTATTTACAGTCCTGGTGACTCTTGCATTCTTAGTTCTAGGCTGTGCAGCTCCTGTAGGAAAGACAGAAGGTATTTATATGGGACAGATAAAAATGTATCTGATGAGGACATTCTGTAGCAGTTTTAAACAGTGGAGACTGAGAAGTGCACACAACCCAGTTTTCCTACTTTTATATTAGAAGTGGATATTAGTCCTTTGCATTTTGTGAAACCTTCATTCTTACTGAGAGAGGTTAGGCACTCTCTGAGAACAGCTCTTGGTTTTGGACTGTTTGGAGGAGTTAACCTCGTTTCTGAATTCCAGATTGTACAGCAGAAGATCATCAAGCTGGCGTAGTTTTACATGCACAGGACATCAGAATTCTCTGCTCCTTTTAAATCAGGGAAGCAGCTAGTGATACTGTCCCCTTCTCAGCCTCAGAAGCTGCTAAGAAACCCACTTTTGGTTCATGGGTTTTAATTTGATTAATACACCTACATTCTATTGAAATATTTAGAAGATGTCTAGATTCTTAATTAGTATTTATCTCCTTGACAAATTCAGAAAACTGCTAACAGAATGACAAATTTCTCTCTCTCTCTCTAAACATTTTCAGCCTTACCTACATCAGGAAGTTAAAATGTTGCTAGTATTAGTGTTATCCTTCCTGTAGTTTCCGCTAAAGGGAAAAGTGGCAGGTGCAGCCTTACCTTTTGACTTTCCTATGTAGACAGCTACGGATTGATCAAAGCCTTGATCAATCAAGCCTTGATTGATCAGGGTTTTTGAAAACACCCCTTCCTTATGCATGCAGGAGATAAAGTGGCATCTCAGTTATTTAGCACAAATCTTTGCTATATATTTCCATTTTATTTTATTTGCATCAGAGGTATAAATGTAACAAACTTAATTGTGCCATGCCAACTTCAGGGAAGACAGGGATGTAGAGCTGAGGATTTCAGGTTTTCTGCAAGCCCACTGGGTCCAACATTCTACCTAATGAGAGACAATGCACACCTATCAATACTAGATTTCCAAGCTACCCATAGTCTAGTTTATTACATCAGAGAGTACTTTTAAAAGACACAGATTTTTATAGTGACTGAAAGGATCTGTAAGATTTCATAGAAAGGAACTGTGATTACTGTCTGAAAAGCTAAGTGTGACATAAAACAATGCACAATCTTATTCACATTTAAAATAATTTATTGTAATAAATTTATGCTCCTTCTAATACCTACCTTATAATATCAGCATGGCCATAAGTGAATTGAATCATCTTCCTTCTTGCACATCAACAGGATTGTTAACTATGTTCCAGTTTGCATTTGTGAAAAAAATCAATGGGTTTCTTTAGATAGAACAAATGAGGTCATAATTTGAATTTAATGGGATTTCATGAGTAATTAAGACTGTTCTATGCTGAAAAGCATTTGTGACTGGTAGAGAGCCATGAAAAGAACAAGCACTTTGCCCAATGAGATAAATTCACAGCTGAGGAAAAAGAATTGCTATTGAAGTGAGAACATTTGAAATGGAACCATGGACAAAAAGTACAAATGAATTCTGCAATGTGGTTTTTTGTAGTCACTTTCCAAAAGAAAACATCATGTGCCAAGATTTATGTTTTCACTTGTAGAAATATGTTTTAGTGAAAGTTGCTTTCTTCTCTTTTACTGCAGATTACAAAAGCATCAAGAAGAAGTTTAAATGCTGGTTTAGCCTACCCAGAACATCATCAGATTCGTGTTTCCCAGCAAGACTACAAACTATTCAGAGCCCTTTTTCTGTTGATGATCTCTTTCTTCATTATGTGGACTCCAATAATAGTAATTATTTTTTTAATTTTAGTTCAGAACTTCAAAAAAGATTTAAATATTTTGCCATCAGTTTTCTTCTGGATAGCATTATTCACTTTTGCCAACTCTGCTGTCAATCCAATTCTGTATAATGTTGCCCATTTCAGACGTAAATGTCAGCAAATTCTTCTCTGTTGTACAGGGAACCCTGAAAGGCATGGAGCAGGTACAGAAACCACTGCAAGAAGAAGCAACCATGAACAGCCACATTTGTCTTTCATTACCAGATAATTATTTAAAGTCTGAGCTGTGCCACACTTTGGATTTTGTCTATACTATCCCAGGTCACATAGGTCATTATGTTATAGTATTACATGCCAGAGGAGGAAGAAAAAAAACAAATGTATTTTTAATTCTTGCAGGTAAAATGCTCTTGACTTCACTGCTTTGCCCCAGTAAGATTTGGACAATTTAATTTAAGGGATTGAATTCTCCTCTTCTGCTGAAATAAATAGAAATATGGCAGTGAACTTGGTGAATGTAAAATAGTTGAATTAAGTACTTTCAAGTTTCTAGTGCAAATGTTCATCCTCAGAAAGTATCTGCTTTTTTAAAAATCCAGGTTTTGAAGGGATCTTGATTAAACACTTCAACCAGTTTGGTTCCATCTCAAATTAAAAATATGGACTTAATACATTTGAATTAACAAGTAAAGAATAAATAAATAAATGGTTAATTGTCATGTGTAAAACAGTTCTTTTAAAATATGCATTTTTTTATGTCTTCATTAGTCATATAATAAAGTTAATTAGTAGGATCACTGAAATTCCTTTCTCTTTTCTAAATGATTTCTAATATTTTATAGGGAAAATATAATGTTCTAGTTGAAAAGAAAATACTTATACTTGGAAGTTTATGATAAACACTCTTTTAGTCAGAAATTGAAACCACTAAAGAAAGAAAGATTAAATTCTTAATTATCACCAGGCATGAGTTCAAAAGAGTGCACTAAGATAACAGGCTACTAATGAAACCAATGTGTATATGTGTACAGATTTGCATACAATTTGCATTCCGTGTAATCCAAGTTTATTAAAATGTTTCATTGGTTTATTAACAAGTTGAGCTACACAGCTCAGATAAATATATTGAAAATCTAAATGGACCCATTTAAAGCATTTTCCAGAGAACACATGATCAATGTGTTAACTTTACATCCATGGTGCTGTTACATGGCTTCTTTCTGTAGGGCTGGATCTCCTTAAGAGCAAAATCCTGAAACACACAAACCACAGTTGTGTTTGTCAAGCACTCCCAAAATTTAATTACACAAACTTTCACCAAATTTCAAATGCATGCATATCTAATTTCTATAAAATGCTCTTGAGTCCAGCAGTCAGTTACTTGTAATAACAATGCCATTACCTTACTCCGCAGTTTATAATTCTAAGGAATTTTCAACTCAGAACAAAACAGGAATTCATCCAATCTGTTACCCTCTCCTGAGAATTTTAATAGTTTTGCAGACAACATACTGGGCAGATCAATGATAGAGTATCTTTACTGGATTTAAGAGAGTCTATATTTTAACAAGCTTCTAATTATTTGCCTAAAAAGAATTAATTTGGGAATGTCTTTCAAATAAGAATCTCCTGACCCCCAAAACTTCTAATAGCAATAGTAAATTAGCAGAAGGAATATACCACTCTATTTCTCAATTGCTGCTTCTAAGAAATGGTAACAGCAGATGCAGCTTTCAACTCTACTGACATGACACTGTATTCACAAGTACTTTCACTTAATATTGACACTTTAATATTGACACTATTGACATTACACAGCTTAAAGTTACTTGAGCTATTACTCTGAGACACTAATTGTATCATAGCTTGAGCTGTATTTGAGAAGAAGCTACCACAATAAATGCAGTGTAAGTTAGAACAAAAAACTTTCATTTCCTAGGCTTCTCTTTTGCCTTGAACAGCCAGTACAGATATTTCAATTTTTTTTAATCAAGTAAGTTTTGTACATCTATTAGTTGAGCAGGCACACACACACAAAGTCTTAATTAGCTTCCAGACATAGGCAGAGTGTGCACAATTAGCAACAAATACCAGGCTATTCTTGCAGCTTTACTAACATCAGTCAGAATTTTATCACAGTAACAATGGGATGCAGGTCAGTGCAGACGATTGAAGTTGGTTTGTTTTGGAAATAATTCTGTAGCTCTTAAGAGCAGAGTTAAAATGAAAGCAGTAAAGGTTCCAATCCACACATAAGGAATTAAGCAATTTTTGTAAGAGTTTCTGATATGAAGCTTCCAAGTTTTTTTTTTTCAGTTTAGCTCACAATCATTCCCTCAGTCGCAAATGTGCTTGCTTTTCAGGAACTTTGGCTTGATGATACTGGAGAATTCAGAATCAACTAGTAATAGGGTCCTGATCAATAAAGGGGAAAATGCAAATCACTGGCTTTAAGTTCAATTTATGCTTTGGTTCTGGGCTTATAAACTCTGCCATAAAAAGGTACCCAGGCTCTTATTTTCATTTGCAAATTACAGAACTCACACAGTCATGTCAGGCGCTGCACTCAACACCTAACATCTGAGTGTAATTAGGGTAGCAAACAAAGAACAGTGTGACTTGGTAGATTAGATATTTGATATCCAAAACAAACAAGAAGAAGCATGATCAACTTTTAAATTATCTTAGACTCAATAGAATAATCCTAAACATTTGATTATTTGTCTTTCTCAATTTCAGAAATTTTTATTCTTGCTGGACTTTATTTGAAAAGAGGGGAATGCAGGATTCAAAACAGAAAAGTATAATAAATTTATATAAGGACATTGTTTATTTTCTATCCTACCACTTATGCAGTCATACAAATCATTCCCAGAAGCTGATTCCATTTGACTTATGTTGTCTCCAAATTCTCATTCAAGACAATTTTTTTTTCATTGTTGTCGGCACTTTTCCCAGATCACTACTGTAAACAGCACCTACTTCAGCAGAGTAGGTGGCACCCTGTTCTTCAAGGCACCCTGCTATCAGCATACCACTTTACAACACAGCAGTGTATTACTCTGTGTTTATGGATCAGATGAACAGCCAAGAGAGCCACAACAGCTGACTCTGCTCGTCTGTTCTTTCTTTATAAGACACAAAAGTTCCTTCAGTCAATCCCAGTTTGTTCTAGCATGTCATTGGGAAAAGCCTTTAATCTTGATTTACAGATTTCAGTGATGAAGAACATACAACAGCTCTTGGTAAACTGTTCCAAAGGTTGGTGACCTTTGGAGTTAAACAAATGGCTGTTTATTTCTGCTCTAAATGTGTCCAGTTTAAAGTTCCATCCATTTAAATTTATTATTTCTGTGTGTGCAAGTCCTTTTCTATCCAATTCCTATTGCTTGTGTGGACAAGGACAGGCTACTCAGGTCAGCCTTTAACCTCTTCCTAAGAGGAAAAGATTAAAATCTTTAAAGCACTCACTAGAGGACACATTTTACAAACTTTCAATCATTTTCTCTGCTTTTCTTCGAAACTTCTAATTCATCCTCAATACTTTTTCCAGTTATGCTTGTCACCTAATGTGACATAGCAATTAGACCTGTGCCAAGCACAACAATCTCATGTGAGTCTTGGTTTACACATTCAAGAATCATATTAACTCTTTTGCTCACATCATTACATTGGGAGTTCCCATTCAGCTGACTCACCAGTCAAGTCTTTAGAAATAGCATGTCTTCCAGAATGTGAGGGGTGGGGAGGGAGTAGGGAGAGATACTACTATTTTATTTGTTCTAAATATTTTGATTTTTCTGAGTGTAATTCTTATCATATGAAACACTAGGGAGAGATACTACTATTTTATTTGTTCTAAATATTTTGATTTTTCTCCTTCTGGGAGAAATTCCCCACTCTGAGTGTAATTCTTATCATATGAAACATTATGATTTCTTCTAGATTATTACCATTTGGCCTTCTGTATTACACTTGAGCATAAGAGAGCTAATTCCTTGTGTTGTAAGCTCAGCCTGACTATATGACTCAAGGTAGTATCATGCTTCCAGTATGAGGGCTATGTCCCTCTTCCACAGCTCTTTGTAAACAGTTAGCATGAGGACTTGTGAGAAAGGGTCTTCTATAAAGTATGAGGGCTATGTCCCTCTTCCACAGCTCTTTGTAAACAGTTAGCAGTTGTGAGAAAGGGTCTTCTATAGGGTATCATTCCAAGACTTTTATTTTCCTTAAAAGCCTTTCTGAAGAATTTCTCAAAAAAGTATTTGAACAAAGAGATGTGATAAAAGCTGCCCAATTACTTTTTACCATAGCTATGAAGTTTATCCTTAATATGTTTACTCACACTACATTGATTTAATTGTTTTACAACTTCCTCTAATTACTGTTTCAGCTGACCTGATATGCTGCATGAAAAACTATGCACCTCAGCTCTCCTTCAGATAAGGGAAGTAAAAGTTGGAAATAACTTACTACAAACTCCAGTTTTCAAAAGACAATGTTACAGCCACTAAGTAAAAGGCTTTATGCATTTGATATCTTATGATCAATAGAATCCCAGTGCTTTAGTCATTAAACCCTGGAATAAAATTCTTCAGAAAAAAAAAGTTCTCACCATTATGAGCGATAACTCTGTATTTTCTCTCCAAACAGAGGTCCATCTGCCTTTGTCTGACAATTTTCAGTGCATCTGGAGGCAATCCCTTGGGGTCCCGGGAGAACACAAAGGAGTAGCTATCAGCACAAGTGCCATCTGCATTTAGTTGGCGGCAGGAGTAATGAAGAGCATATGTATCATAATCTGTGTCCACTACCCAGTGATCATCGTCTGGAAGAAACCATAGCAAAGAAGAAAAAGTGTTAGAGACACCAGTGAAATCTAGTAAATCAGAAAGGATTGCTGCCATAACTCTTTTAAAGAAAATACTAAGATGTAGATTGGTACAAGTTATAGCAGATTAGCTTTTCTTTTATTCCTGTGTCCAGTATTTAATTCATGTTTATTTTTTAAAAGAAAATAAAGATGGATATGCTCAGCCTGATCAAGGTGACTCAAACCCATAAATATTTTCCTGCCAGGGATGTTACTTAGACTGCATTTTAAGGAAAAAGGTAATAATGCAGTTTGTTTGTGTATTAGAAGTATTTGCTACAAGTTCTGCCATAAACCCTCTTCTTAAAACACTGTTACAACTTCAGATAATTCTAAACTATATAGCTATGAAACCTGACAAAAATCTGGTCACACAGACACTCTGTTCTAACAGAAGTGAGGCTGTTTCAGTGTTTGCAGTAAAAGCTGATATATCTGCACCTTCCTCTCCTGGAGCTAAAGATTCTTCCTTGCAGTACATCTGCACTGGTGAAGGCAACACTCTGTTGTCTTCCCCTTCTCTCCTGTGAGGGGACACCAGACTTTTTAGAAGGGCAGATTTTGGGGTCAGACAGCAACCTGAAGAATCCGTGACTCAGCAGCATATTGTGAGGAGACCTGGGATCTGTTTTAAGACAAACTGGCATCCAAAACATGCTTTGTAACTGCGTCTTTGGATGGAATGGAGCTCCTATCAGTTCTGAATTCTACCTGCTTCTCTTGGAAACAATCCAAGGAAATGTTTTGAGCTACAAAGTGTCCGAATCTCTACTTGGCTCAAGGAACTCATTTTGCATAGGATGGAGAGATGACATAAAAGTACGAATATATACATATAATCATATTTGTCTCTTAAAACAGATAAATCTCTACATTTGCAGCCACAAGACCGAACAAAATAACATTTTATAAATCCTCTTCCCTGCTTGGCCAGCTCTGACGTCAGAGAGAACACCAGCATCCGGTAACTGAGTTCTGAACTAAAACAAGTCTTAAAATGCTTCATCTGCCTTTCATTTCTTTCCAAACAGTGGCCAATTCAATTATATTGTTGGGTAACAAACAAATGAAATACAAAGATCTACAAAGGCCAGGTCTTCACTTGTTTAAAGAAAGCCAACCAGCTGTCCCATATAAAAAGTAGTGATTACCTTGTTCATATTAAGCTTTGCAGTATGATAGTTATTAAGTTTTTAAAATGTGTTTAAGAAATTCAACAGTACTTTTTCTTTCCCCAGCATGGAAATACAACATAACTAGTCTTCCAAGCAGTTCTGCATCTTCTATAGTTAAGTACTCACTTCCTTTCTGCAGAAAAGAGGCGACTCCCCAGTATTTCATCTTGAACTTGGCAGGATCCTCTGTGTCAGTGAAAGAGCCAATCATGTCAGCACAGACATCCCAGTTACTGTAGCCAAAGAAAAGATCACATTCCAGTGTAAGAGCACAGGTTCAGTGTGACTTGCACAGGGGTAGCAGGTAGGATTGGAGCAGTAGCTTAGTGAAATGGAACAAGAGGAGAGTGGCAAAGAGCTTACTTGAAGAGCCTGACTCTGCCCTTTGCAGTGGCAGTCATTTGTCCATTCTCATCTACGGTGAACTGGGCTACTACATTGTCCTGCAGAAACAGCCCCTCAGGATCTTTTTTTGCCATAGCATACCAGGTGCCACTGTACTGCAAGGAAATAAGAAAGCCTACAGTTAGACTTAGAACAATGGAAACATCACAACCAGACAGTACAGAGTAGGGGATATGACAGAGGGAAGAGCATGCAGATCTTTGACACCACGCCTCAAAAGTCTACCTAAGAAGCAAATCTATCTGTTTCAATAGCATAAACCCATCAATACATGCCAGTGCAATCATAATTTGTGGAAATACTGACTCTTTTTGGTAATCTTATATGTATCTGCTGCAGATACAGATAAGATTACCAAAAAAAGGTCAGTATAATATAACAAAGTACATAACAAAGCATAACAAAATTTAGTGGAAAAAAGAATAACAACTGGCAGATCTTGCCAGATCTATGTACATTTATTTCCTTGCAATGGTGTCTGAAAACACCAGAGTATTAATTTTTCATAGAAAAAACAGCCGAATCAATACAGTCCTTCTGCTTATACCCTACCGTTTGTGACCAGTCTGCTAAAACTCAGTTTCTGCAGTATTCCTTTATCAGGTGCATCAGGATCCAGCATCTGCGGAGATGTGGACATCACACACTTTAGCTGCTTCTCAGTATCACACTCTGTGACTTCAAAATGTGACCACACTGGTGCTACTGAATGCCAAATTTTGTAGCCTGGAAAGAGCTATGCAAGACATCACAGACCCAGGAGAGTAAAGATTTACCCTGGTCTTATCGAAGTTCTCCTTGACTTTGAAGCTGCTTACTCGGCAGTCCCGCTCTGCAGTGCTGCTGCCCATCAAGGCCAGTGACAGCAGCAGCAGCCAGGGCAGAGCTCTCTCTGTGTGAGCCATCCTGTCCCTGCAGCAAACAGAGAATAGCATCAGAAACAGGCTCTGTCACACAAGTGAAGGGAGGAAGGCTGCCCTGGTAGGTCGCCAGGGTGCCACACAGCTTTCCCTGATGCATATGCAGGCAAGGCCCCTGGTTGTCCCCAGCCCACAACAGCAGGGTCCCTTACAGACAGTGCCGGTCCCTGGAGCCTCTTGAGAGCCCAAGCGTTGATGGTGGCGGCAGTGCCCAGGCAGGGAATGCTTTATGTACTCCTGGGGCTTTCGCAACCCGCTGAGCCGCAGGGCCAGCATTGGAGAGGGCAGCGGGGAGGCGGGCTGGTGGATGCTGCAGGCTGGGGCCCCTTCACAACAGCCTCTTGCGTAACACCCATGGGCTCAGGTGGTCTTTGACCCTGATCTGCAGCCAAGCAGGCGCTAGGAACAAATGCCTCTCTTTGCTTTTCCCAACCTGAAAGCAGAGCTCACACCTGGGGGAAGGGGTGTGCACATGTGTGGGGAGAACAAATGGAATGAGAGGCATCCCACCTTTGCATGGGGGAGAGTGAACTGCCTCCACCTCCTCTGTGATTTTACACACTGCAGTCCAAAATCCATCTTACCCAATATGCTCGACCCAGTTACAAGGTGCAGACTTGTTTCCTCCACCTCCTTCCCAAAGTCCTTTCCTCTTCTACCCTGATAAACAATGGCAAACATAATACTTGCAAGTTTCTGCTCATGTTTCTGAAAGCCTGGTAATGCCAGAACCTCTTCACATCCTCATGACTGGCTCCCTCTTGCTTCCAAAGGGCTCTATGGGTAAATCATCTCCTGATCAGTGCCCATCAACAGGAACGGGGGCCCTGCAGATGCTCAGGATGGCAAAAGAGCCCTTTTAGGTGGTAGCAGAGCTTAAGTGTGGCCTGCAAGTATCCAAGTGCAGGTACACACCACATCTGGCTATTTTGACATCTGATTAATTTTAAATCAGATATTCCATAACTTCTGTTCTGTTTTTGGCAAACTGTTTTCAGTTATATAAACCATTATTTTCTCCTGTCCAGGCAAGTTTTGCTGCCTCTCAGTCAATATTTGTTCTCTAGTTTCAACATCTTTAGGAAGCATTAGAGAAAATCTGTTAATTATTTTCTAGGCATGTAACCAGAGCAGGATAAGAATGATTGTTACCAAGAGAACTAATTCACCCACCTTTTTCACCTCCCATATTTTTTTAAATAATAAAGGCAGAAGCCTGTTATTTGAAAGGCTGGTATACATTATTTTAAAAATCAAGCAAAAATATAATTTAAATATGGAGATACAAATGCAGTATAAAAAATACCTCAATAGTAGCTGATGTACAGCTTTAACCAATTTGTTCAGCATGGCCTTTTCCAGAAGTCTACTCAATATTCCTCTCATACATTCATAAAAATATTAGAGTTCTTACCGTTGCTGTCCTTTACAATCTCTTCTCATATATAATGCAAACAATCTGATTGATTTATTTTCCTTTTCTGCTTTATGTTGAAGGCTTTTTGCACAGTGAATATGTTTTGTTCACTTTCTTAAACATCTATTGCTCAAGGCTGTTCCATGTCTGCCTTTGAATTCCTGGATAACATCAACCATTACAAATTCCACTATATTTAATATTAAGCTTCTATTAATAGTAAATAGCATATTTAACACAGGGAATTAGAAGGGTGTATGTATATTAATTGTCCTGAAACTTTCAGTGATATCTGCAATAAGTCAACATTTCCATTTTTAAGCTGAGATTTTCAAATTTGCTAATTCCTACAAAGACTGAAGAGAAAAAGTAAACTCTATTCTGCTGGTGACTTTCAGAATCTTGCTCTAGTCTGGCAATGGTGATACCAGTGATACATACACATTTTTATAAAACCTTTACAAACACTCACTGGTCTTAATATATGAATTCATCATGTGAACAAGACCAAAATCAACATGGATTTTCTTTGTTCAGTGTCTCACATGACTGATAGCAATAAAATGGATTATAGCTTAATTAATAAGTTTTGAATCTATTGCTTTATTTAATACCAAAGAAAACAATTATTTCTTTATTCTTTGCCAGTTTGTGAAATATTATCATTTCTCCTAAGTTTGTTCTGTTCAAAAATCTGCATACTGCTTTACATTACCAGAGAGGTTCTTGCAGGATCAAATTTATTCCTATGAAGTTTTTCAATAGCATGATTGTCTATGAAGTTTTCAAAGGAGTCCACAGTCACTCATGCACATATGTCAAAACCTGCTGAGATTTGACCACCACTGAAAATCTAGGTCAGTGTTCCTTTTATACCTACTGCTATTGTCAGAAGATTTACAGACAGGAAATTAAACCAGGTGTCAACGAAACAAAAATTTACTTCTGTTAATAAGTTTTAATAAGATCAGTTCTAAATGTGTGCAAGAGATATTACCGTCTCCTAAATTAATCTGATGTAATAAATCTGAATCAGAAACATGTAATTTTGTATAAGCCATGGCACAGCATTTCTTTAATTGTGTACCTCTGCTGATCTCTGCAATATTTGGCAACTTATATCTGGTGGAGGTGCCTGACACATTTAGTAATTATAACTTCCAGTTATTCAGGTCCTCGAGTTTGGGATCTCTACAAACTCTAGACAATGCCCAAGGACAATCTTCTTTTGATGTGTTATCTTTGGGAATTTGGGGCAGTGCAACTCCAGTGAAATCACACCAGTATTTCCCTGTCAGATTTTGATAAGTGCAGAAGAGAAGCTGGGCAAGTCAGAATTACATGGAGGTTACCCAGGGAGCTGGGCTCTCTGCCTCCTCTGCTTTGGCTGTATCTCCAGTACTGCCTGTTGGAGACACAGCTTACATTGAGGGAGTCCTCTCAGGGTTACAGATGAATCACTTCCTTGGTTCAGTGGGACAGGGTTTCTAGGCAAAAAGGCTGCCCTGTTGTTGGTTAAGTGCAGATCAGCACAGTGCTGGGGGAGGAATGGAAGGTTTCTGGCAGACGAGAATTGCTATGGCAATTATGGGTGAATTCTTCCTCAGTCCTAAAAGATGCCAGCAGAACTGTGTAAACTCATAAACAGCGTAAACCTTACCCCAGTTAAATATCATTTGGATTGATTGGGCTCTGAGTTTGCTTGAGAAATGATGTCAGTGAGTGATCCTCATTCAGACCTAGATATTCACCTCACAGATTAATACTTCTCATGCAAACGAAAAGGAACTTGGGCCAGGATTTTGCATCTGAGAGGACTATGCATAGATCCAATCACTGATTTCCAAGGACTTCTTGGTTCTGGGAAAGATCAGACAATTATATTTAAGGGAATAATTAACATTTGATAAATGATTTAAATGTTGATACGTTTCATACATGACTTCTGACACCTGAGGCTGGCAGCATATTATCAGTATTACCAAATTTTTTTAAAGTCACTATGTATTTTTTGGAACTATATTTAACGAAAGGGAAAGAAGGTCTTCTACTTACTCATTTTGCCAAGAGGACAGAAAAGGAACTGACTTCTGGCAGTGATTCTGTGACTGATTATTTTCTACATTAATAGCATGTAAAATTCTGCAATATTTTCAATTAGATATAGCAAGGAAAAATATGGAAGGAAATGGTTGGGAAAAAAAACCTTTAATTATAGCAATTATTTTATCTTTATTATTTTTTTAAAAAGGAAGAAACTAATCAAATTACTATTTAAACATTTTTAACACTGCAACTTTCAAACTCTACATATTAAAATAACTAAAATTTTGGTTTTGTTCACAAGAATTAGTCGAGCTCTTAGGAGAAAGTTGACTCATAAACTGCTAGTAGGAAAGGGATCATCCATTTCCAGCCAGACTACACACAGACTGAAAGACTTTTTGCTGTGTTCTCTTGATTGTTTATTTATAGAATGCCATTCATAAACATAGGCATCCATTAAACTCTCAGAGGCAGATTTGCAGGCAAATGAATGACCACTGTGTGCACAGAGCAGGGGATGCAAGTGTAGCCAGTGCCCTGTGAAACCAGACTCATATCAATAACAAACGGCATGAGCTGTGCCAAGGAGCTCGGTGTACTTTGTGAGGGACAGCAGTGTACACTGTCACCATCACAACTGCTCCTCTTGGTGGCAGTCTGAGCACAGAGGTCAAGGACAGAATGGAATAGAAGAGATTGCCCTTTGCTCCATGCCAGCCTGTGTACTACCTGTTCTTGTAAATTAATGACGCGACATTTTGTTTAGGGAGTAAATTTACACTGAACTCTTTATAAACAGTATTTACTAACAATTAGTTTAAAATGGTACCTCTATTGTCTTTAGCAGGTCTTTTTGAGGATTTTGATTCTGAATTAAAACATTTTCTGGGCATATTACTAAAATGGAAACCATTTAAAACAAAGATCTAAAGTTCACCAGCAAGCTGGCCAGCTAGTTGGGAAGAGCTCTAAATTATAAATGATGAAAGACATAGATCTGATATCCTGAGTCCAGCAATGAACCACAAATTCACAAAGCAATAGGAGAATCTAACAAAAATAGAGGTTGAGAGAGCTGAGACTCTTCAGCCCAAAAAGGTTTGAGGGGATCTTAACAACATACGTACCTGACAAGAGGGCATGAAGAAGACAGTCAGACCCTTCTCAGCAGGGCTGAATAACATTCTCAATAGTAAAAAATTGTCACATAACCTAAGATCTCCAGGGAGTAAATGTGACAGTGGCTGACATTAAAAGACAGCTGCCTTTTGCCTTGTTCTGTATACTAAAATTCATGCCAAACTATGAAGAAATCCTTACTTTTGGTCAAAGCTGGGGTACATCTGACAACCCTTCACACTAGACTGGCCATTTACTACAGAAATTCTCCCCCAGAGTCTATAATCTCTGTAATCTACTAATTTCATGATATCCCAGAGCTAATAATTGGTAGTTTTAAGAGAACATAAACATTTGCAGCTCTATAGAAAAAGCAGTTAACTTAATATCTTCTGTGTATATGTTTTTAAGATTATTTTTGTAAGAAAAGGGGTAGAGAATTATTTTAAAAGAAGCATGAAATTAAGGATGTTTATGAATGTTCCATACCAAGAACCAAGATACTAAATCTGTGACACCAAAACGTTTTATTGTCAAAACCCGGCTGTGTTAGGGTCACACAGTACCTGTTGTAAAAACCTACAGAATCCATTCTCACAACCTATCAATTTAGAAAAAAAATCCAAACAACTCTGAACATTAATTTCTTGTATTATACATATGAATCTCCAATGTCCACACAGTGATCAAGATATTAACCACATCAAAAGTCATGCAACAGAAATAAGCATGTTTGATCTGTGCTTTTTTCAGAAAATCTTAACTGAATAAACCACATTAACTGCTATGGGGATGGGCAGAAACATTCAGATACAAACACTGAGTTGAACTGGGAAACCTTATAAATGCCTTTGACATTTACGTGCTGCTTGAATCTATTTAAATAACCATGTCTGTCAGTTATCCTTCTTAGGAGTTTCCATGTATCACAAGGGCTCAGGAATGGTCTACTACTAAGAACTACTCCATAAATAGTTCAATTTCTGTAGGTACTATGAACGTCAAAGGCAAATGACATCATATGTATTAAAATCTCAAAGCACACATACTTCTGAGAGTCTAAAATTAAACTGAGTTTAAATATAAATGTGAATTAACTTTAATAAAGATAAAATGTTCAATACTGTGGAAAAAAAATGAGATTAAAAGAGATAGAACAGAAAATAAATGTCATATTCCAGCAGAGAAACTTTAAAATTCATTACAACATTACAAAAATAACTTCTGTTGTTTTCTGATATTTCTTTCCATATCATTTCACACTTGACAGCATAAGAGTGCAATTTTAAGAGTGTATCTAAATTAAGGAAAATACAATAAGAATTTCTTTATGACACAAGAATGTCATAAAGAAATTCTTATTGTATTATGATTATGGCACAGCCCAGCTAGATCTGAAATATTTTATTGCAAAGAAAATGTATCCCCTTACAGTAGTACCTTACTAAAAAATTATCTTTATTTGTTATCTTGCAGTACAAGTAGTGTAGTCCTTTGTAAAAAGAGATGAGCATGAAGGAGATTTGGTGAAAGCATGACAAGCATTTTAGGTGATCTTGCCCATAGAAAAAAATGATAATAAAATTATAGTAAATTTGTTACTTTATAAAAATGTGAACACCCAACCTCCCAACCCCCAAAGAAAATGGCATCGCTTGGTCAGTTTGCCTGTATTCACTTGTTCTCCCTCCAGAGAGTGACATGCCGATCTATTTCACTGAATTGATGTGATCACAATATAAAGAACTGATGTTTAAACTTATTTATCACATGTAATAAAGACGAATGTGTAAGTCTTACACAGAAGTTAATTTTTTTAGAATGTTTTAGCTGGGCATAGACAGATGCTCTATAGGAACCTTCTACTTCAAAGAAACTACTATGTGGAAGGTCCCAAAGTCAGTAAAATATATGACTGAACACATAATGCAAAAAAAAGTTATTATTCCTTCACATGATTTCACTGAGTCTCTTCAACATCCTCTTCTTTTAAATCGCAGAATGAAAAGTAATCAGCTAGAAATTAGGAAGGTGACAAGCACTAATTTAACTCTGTATAGTTACATATAAAATTATTTTCAAGTCTCTAATGCTTTTATATGTATTGATCAAATATTGTAACTACTAATATTGAATTTGAGTAAGAATAACTGTGCCTTTCTTCTGCTGTTTTCTTGTAAACTGTGTGTGTGTACAGCAGTGAGAACACTCTGCTGTGTTGCCACAAGTTCCTATCACTGGGTCACCTGCCAGGAAACTGCTGCAAACTCACACCCACCAGGGAGGGACCTGTCCCCCAGGCTGCTGGGGGCAGCAACACAGTCAGAGAAAAGGAGCCAGGCCAAATTGTGTTTGTAATGTGCTGATTTTCATATACCTTTTAAAATCTGTAGAGCATCTACAGTCTGGCAAAAATTAGTTCCACACATAGTGTTTCATATAATGGTCAGAGGGAAAAGTAATGTTAAGTGTCATTGAGCATCTATCAGTGACCTGTTCCTCATGCTCAAGAGTATCTGTGTCAGCTGCCCATGTTGATTCTTTGAGATCTGTTGATAAATACTAATGTTGACACACTGTGGCTTCTGGCAGACAGATGATGTACTTTGGCAAAACTCTTTTCAAATTAAGAATGGCCAAAGTGTGTATGTTTTATTTTCTTACACCACGAATCTCTCATTGTTTTTGATCGATGTAGATGCCATAAACAGTAGTAAGATTAATTGTATTGCAGTCCTACTACTGTGCTGGAATTCATATCTGATTCAATGAACACAGATCATTTACTGTCACAGTTGCCACTTAAATTCAACCTTCTCACCCTTAGCTTTGGAATGTTTGCTCGCAAATTCAACACATTTTGCACCATTCCTTCTCCAGTCATGTGTGTAATGTTGAACTTCTAAGGCAGGAAACTTTAAACATCTACAACCATGTATCTGTATCTATACAGATACATGGTTATTTATGATATGTCTATGACCAGAGTCAAGATTCCCTCTTGCCTAATGTTTGTCAGTTATTATCCTTTTTGTGCTATTTAATAGAACAGACATCTCCAACTTTTTCTGAAGAAAGTGTAGACCCTGACTGGATATTAATGCTCATAGAATAGAAATTTTACTGTTTCCTCAGTTTGAATTTAATTAGTTTTCTGATTTTATTCTTTATTTTGGCTCTCTCTTTTTGAAGGAAAAAAAAAAAAAGAATAAGCCATATCTGGTTGTGTTAAGTCATATTCTAATTCTTTTATTCCATATTCACCTAGGTAAATCATTCAAGCACTTGAGCAAGCTCAGACTTCTGGAAGGTCTTAAGGATTTTACCCATTTTATTCATTAATAGCTTCATATTTATTTCATTTTAGTAATCCAATTTCTATCGTCTCCTGACTATTTCAAGGAAAGCTAAGTTCTACTATTTAAAAGATTTCTCCATAACATTCTGTTTTCCTGCCCTTAAGTGCCTCTCACAAATACACGTGTGTACATCTGTGCACGTGTATAATGTCGGGTAAGGATCTTGGTGGAATTTCTCCTACAAAGTTTTAATAGGAATTTCTGTGTACAGTATATATACAGTGAATGAAGGACATAACATACAGGTACACATATCTACACATCACACAATTTTATAGGAATTAATTGGTTAGTTTAAAATGCTAAAATGACTCCCTGAGGATTTATGAGCTAAGAATGCTCAGGGGTTTAGTGTCCTGACATCTCTTTAATTAGCGGTCTCCAAGATCTCACACTAAGAAGATGCTAAGCCAGTGCCTTCTGTCATATCTCAAGAGTATCAGAAGGCTTGGGAGCCACAGAGGAAGATGAATGTATTATATCTGTGAGCTATACAATATGTACAAAGTACATTTTTCTTACTAGTAACAGGTTAGGACTTCTTGCTGCCATTCCTGCTTTGATGGTGATGCAGTTCTAAAAGAAATCCTAAGGAAAAGCCAGCAAAGATGGGTGAGGTAAATAAAGATGCCGTTGAAAAATACTTGGAGAACAATCCCCAGTTTGCCAAGGAGTATTTCGACCGAAAAATGAGACCTGAAGTGGTGGGAAGTATCTTTAACGTGAACCCTGGAGATGTGAAGGAAGGAGTCAGCTTCAAAGACATGTCCCGTCTGGAGGAATGTAACATAATTTTTGAGTTGGTAACAGAAATTCAGGATGAAGCATGTGTTATGGAAAAGATGGTGCACAAGGCCCTGCAGAGGCTGGCACAGCTGCTGGCAGCTGATCGGTGTAGTCTGTTCATATGTCGTTCCCGAAATGGTACTCCAGAGGTAGCCTCCAGGATTCTTGATATCACTCCAACTTCCAAATATGAGGAGAATTTGGTGAAACCAGAAAATGAGACTGTTTTTCCTCTGGACATTGGGATAGTGGGATGGGTTGCTCATACCAAGAAGTTTTTTAATATACCTGATGTGACAAAGGTAAGTGACTTTTCTTGGGGAATGGGGTTTTGTGCATTTGTTTACGCAGCTTCCTGCCCAGGGCTTGAGGTAAAAAGTTGTTCTTCAGAAAAATTTCAGAGACAGAAATCCAGACCGATAACATGAGAAAAGCACCAGCAGAGATGGTTTAAAATCCAATAGAACCACATAAGGTAGCCTAGTTCGGTGTTTTCAGTGTCCTGGTAGTAGTTGTAATGTCAACGACTACAACAGTGGAGGAGAATATTAGATTAATAGAGACCATTAAATACCTGAGTTTCTGCTGAACAAGGCAGGCTTGTATTCTGTTTTCCAGTATGGGCTTGCAAGTGTTCTCTGATATCATTTCATGCTGCCATGCATGCATCTCTGAATTGTTTAATTTGCAGCTTTTGTAATGAAGATGTGTCCTTATTAGTAAGTGAATGAGGACAGAGGAAGATGATGTCAACATATCTGCTCTGCTTTATGTCAGTGTTTGATTTAAAATAGGTTTGATTTTGAGTATGTCTGTATCCAGGGCTTTTGTTCAAAACCATCTATAGAAGAAAGTTATTGAGTCAGAGTTGTTCTGACATTTTTGAAGTTCCTGTTGAATCTGCGCTGAATCACCTTCTTTCTTTAAGGTGCTGATAAGAGTTTATTACATTATTTATTCATTTAGTTTAAATATTTATTATAATTATTTATTACTAACATTAATTAAAATTGTGAGTAACTTAACAAAAGTGAAACACACATGTGTCTGCTTTAGAAACTGCTCTGAAATACATGGGGACATGTATTTCAAACATGCTTTGAATTTTAAGATTTCCTTAAAAATAACTAACCTTGCATCATCAAAATGCTGGCATCTTCATTTCTTTTTAGTCCTATGTTGAAAATCTGCACATAATCAAATGATACTAAGATAATTATCAAGACAGCAGTCTGGATTCTCAGTATTTCCTCTACAGTCAACTTAAAATTCCAGAATATTTCAGAGATAGAAATCACTACAGTGTCCTAAGCTCCATGTAAATAATCAAAATATTTATACACTGCAATTAACTGTGTTTTGCAGGAGGTAAACAAAAATTAATACATTTTATCATGCTAAAAGTTTTAAAGGACTACTTTTAAAGCTCAGAAACATATTAATATTTATATATAGGAAAATATTCCGATATACAGTAAACTGCCTCAGATGTAAGGAGGAATCACAGGGGCTAACAGAAGACTGACTGATTTGAGAAAACCATCAGTTCATTTTCAACAGACCACTAATATCCTTTCTTCAATGGCTGCTGTTCTGACAAGAAGTGTCTGATTTATTGCCTCTTACCACCACGTGGGGAGATTGGAGGATGATCCGTCCAAGTTCATAAGACTGATTACATGAGAAAAGATCAGGAGGATCAGGGAAGATGTGCCTCCTATCAGACACTGCACTGCTTCTTAATATCATTATGTCAGAGGTGCCCAGAGCAGGGCTAAACAAATATTTCTCTGTTTGCAATAGGATTTGTTCAAAATTTTGTGACAAGTGTTATTTATACATGCTTAAATAAGAGAACTTTTCTGTCCATCCAATCCTGCTAGGTGTTTTGTGCTCAGAAATTGATTTATGTCGGCTGAGTATCTGTTATTATTCAATCATTCTAAGGTAGTCTTTACTTAGACACCCATTTACTCTCTTAGGATTACTGAGGTCTATGCCATTAGGCACATATTTAAAAATGCAATTCAACTATGGTGCCATTCATCTAAATTTGGTAACTACATACCATCAGAATATTGACAGTTTATTACATAATTGCAAAACTCCCAGAGACTTCCTTGGAACCAAGGTTTGATATTTAAAAACAACCCTAAAGATCTCAAAAATGTCAGGATTTTCATTCTTTGTGTACAAAAAGTCAATGTCCAAGTTCATACTCCTCACACAAGCAGAGGTCCCAATTATGTCACCAGAATCTTTATCTCCATAGCAAACCCAGAACTGCAGCTTGAGTCACTAATGTTTAAAGCATATAATTAGTCCATAGCAGCAGAAATATGCAGCCACTGAAGTCTTTATCACATTTTAGAAAGGGTAATTATTCTTCAGTTCTACATATATGCTTCAGTCAAACAAG
This sequence comes from Passer montanus, assembly GCF_014805655.1. Taxonomy (NCBI): domain Eukaryota; kingdom Metazoa; phylum Chordata; class Aves; order Passeriformes; family Passeridae; genus Passer; species Passer montanus. The sequence continues at coordinate 3,743,075 of NW_024366703.1, read as the reverse complement.
ATTGTCTGCTACCCAAATTATGAACAAAAAGTGACAGGAAGAATTAAGCCAGAGAAGAATTTTTCCCCTAGTTCCTTGTCAGAATACAAAATGCACAATGATTATTTCTAGTTGGCTATAGTACTCTAAAAATGTTATTTCTGTCCACTTTTTACTGTTGACACAGTCCATATCCAAACAGCATAATGTTTTTTAAGTCTTAAGTACATGACAACATTGACAAACGCATGATGTGACATTTTCATGCTTCAAGCATTACCCCTTTATAACAAAAGTAAATGCAATAAAAGATCACAACAGCAATAAATCATTGCAAAATAAATGATTCCACTTTTAGTGCCTGGTAACCAATTCTTTAGGGGATTATCTCCTTCTAACTGGAAAGGTACCAATAAACGTGAGGAAGCTCCTCATCCTGACTAATGCTCCAGAAAAGAAAAGCAGAGGAAAAGATACAGACCTTTGATAATTAACTTAGTAGTCAGTCTCCTCCCCACAAGATTATGGACCTGTTGACTGTAAGAGATAATAGTGTTTAATCCAGGATTTAATTGTTGTGAGAAACAGGAGGCCAGGCAGGACCATTATCCTAATAATTTGTCTCACATTATTCACAGTGTATAGCAGATTATGTGCCTCAAATATTACAAAGTAAAATAATAGGCTACAAAAATTGGGTATGTCCATTAATATTCTTTTAACTGTAACTGATAACACAGACAACCTTAGAAAGGAGAGTACAATTACCATACATTTTTCTCCAAGTCATTATTTCCAAATAAAACTAAGAACTAAAAAATACTTCTACAAGGAGTATGTCTTCTTTGGGGAATCAAAATCTCACATTCTCATCTTGTAGGAACCCATAATAAAGACTTTATACATTTGGTCTAATCCATATCCTATTTAAATTATTGCACTGTTCCTTTCAACTCAAAGGTATTTGAAAACAAGGATTTAATTAAGGACTGGAAACTCAAGAAATAATATTATTTATTTCAGTTGAGTATAAAATTATAAAAATGGTGCGAAAATGCTTCAAAAGAAGTGAAGGCTTTTGGATTAGATCCACAAAGGGGCTGAAATATTTTGATGCTGAAATAACTAGCCCTCATTTTTAGAGGTCTTGCACTGGAATTCACAACCCCTAGTGAACTGAAGAAACAAGAGACCATGGGAGATTCCAACTCAAATTAGGCAGCCAGAAGAGTGATTGTTGTGGCACCCAATTTAACCACTGGCAACCTATGGTACAGATCAACTTAAACACGTCTTCAAGTTGCAAGCACTGGTATCATCCCTTTGTAAGCTGATCCAGCTTCAGAACAGCAGCTCTACACTTTAACCCAAGAGTGGGAGAGACTTTAATTCCAGGCCTGTCTAAACTGACAGGAGTTTCAGATTAATGTGGATGTTCTGGTCCCCAGAGTCCAGGCTGTCTGAGGTAGCTTTTTGCATGGCAAGAATATGCACTGTAAATGTCTGCTCCTCCATTTTATCTTATCTTGAAAATCAACATCAGATTATTAGAAACTCATACTCAACAAATATTAACTGGAAAAATGGAAACATATTCCAATCTACTATAATGGCAAAGATTTAGTAAATTTATCAGAAAATATTTCAATACAGGAATGAATTCCTATTCATTGTTTCTTCCAGAAGAAAACCCCAACCAATTATTTCCTTTATTTATTATTCTAACAGGAAAGTTTCCAAAACTGAAGAAAAAAAGTACATTAAAAATTAAAATTAAAAGCTCCCTTTTATGTAATTTTCTTGTTTCATGTGAAAAAGCACTTAATATAATACAAATCCAATTTCAAGAAGTTGCAAAATAGTCACTATATATGGCAAATAACAAGCAGGCATTTCAGTGACATAACTCCAGTCATGTTGACAATAACAAAGTCAATTTGTTCTGTAATGCTAGTAAGTTACATCTTAAAACAACATTTCCATCCTTGACAATACGTAATTTTTGGAATGTGGCCTAAGAAAGGGCCAGGTAGATGGCAGTATGGGCTTTTTATTTTCTATTCTTACTCAGTTATATCATTATGAAACAAAAACATATGTGAGTTGAAATTAGGCTAAGTAGGAGATGAAGCATTATAGCACATTAACACCACCTATCAAGCAGTTAAAGTTTTGAGAAATTTGAACCGATGCAAGACAATCAGTGGAAGAACAAAAGATCAGGAAGAGAAGAAAATACTGTAGAATTACCAGAAAGAAAACCAGAAACATGGAGATGATGCAAAAAAATGTGTGCAGACTGAGCTCATCTGTCCAACATAATGATCCAATAGGAGCAAAATAGTTGTAACTGCAAGGGGTCACCCCTTCTTCCTCTGTGCTTCACAAGAGGAAAGAGGTGGAGGAAAACAGGGATCTGCTGTCTTGGCCCTATCTGTTCACCTGCAGGATTAAGTCTTATCCCTTGTGTGTGGGGTCACTTCAGCTGCAGGCAGCAACGCAGGGAGGAGTGGCTGGAAAGGTGCCTGGTGGAAAAGGACCTGGGGGTGCTGAGCAGCAGCAGCTGAACACCAGGCAGCAGTGCCCAGGTGGGCAAGAAGGCCAAGGGCTTCCTGGCTTGGATCAGAAACTGTGTGGCCAGCAGGACTGGGGCAGAGATTGCTGCCCTGTACCAAGCACTGGTGAGGCTACACGTTGAATCCTGTGTCCAGTTGTGGGCACCTCACTACAAGAAACATATTGAGGTGCTGGAGCATCTCCAGAGTAAGGTGACAAAGCTGACAGAGGATCTGGAACACAGGTCCTGTGAGGAGTGGCTGAAATAGCTGGGGGTGTTGAGCCTGGAGAAAAGCAGGCTTAGAGGGGCCTTATCAATGTCTACAAATCCCTGAAAGGTGGGGGTCAGCCTCTTCTCCCAACTAACAAATAATAGGATAACAGGAAGTGGCCTCAAGTTGTGCCAGGAGATGTTCAGATTGGGTATTAGGAAACATTCCTCCACCAAAAGGGCTGTGCTAGCTGGTCGTGCTATCTAGGCTCTGGTGCTGCCTTCCTGCAAATCCAGGATATGTTGCATTTCTTAGGACCTATTTAAAGAACTGATCATGTAGAGTAAATGGCTTGGAATCTCAACATTAAATGGAGCTAGTAGGAAATGCCTGCAAATGTACTACAGTTAGGGAGTTAGCAGCAGATTTCCTTTCCAAGATTTCTCTTTTAAAGCCTATTTTGTGATTTAACTGAGAGCTGAATGTTCAACACAGTGTTCTAAAAGATAGTTTTATTCCTAAGATCAGGCTCAAGTAGACAAAGTGTCCAAAGTCATGGAAGCACCAAGATGTTTTTCTGGCTCTGGTACTGCAGACCACATTTCTTGCTTATTCGTCTATGAACATGATTTCTTAGATATTGTGAAGAGTGGTTTTCTTTGGAAAAAAGAAAGCGCTTATGCTCCCAAGAGAAAATATTTTTACAACTCTCTTGGAAAGAAAGGCTTCAAAACTCCTAGAAAGGCTCCAAAACTCCTATATAAAATATCCAGCAGTGAAAAGCCTAAATCTATGAACAATGTTTTGCTTGTATATACAAATCACGGGAGACAGGAGACTTTGTATGTGCTGTGGGAATGCTGCCAATTCATTAGAAGGTATTTTTATCTTTCTGCTTCACACTATCTAGGCACAGGATGGCTTATGGTTACTAAACTTTCGGTTTATTAACAGAGACTTGTATTAAAATGTTTCTATCCTTTGCAAAAGTTGCATGACCAAAATGCTTCTTCTGAACACTTCTGATTACCACTGCTTGTACCTTCATTCTGGCATTATTAAAGAAAGTAAGACACAGCAGCTGAATCCTGCTGATTCAGCTAATTTAGTGTCTACAGATCCCTTTGAAATGTCCAGAAATCCAGGAACATCTGAAATGTTTATTTATTCCTTCACAGCAGAATACAGTACCCTAAACCCAGGAACCTGGGCCTCATCAGGAACGCTGGATGCTCTTAGTGACACAGAGGGACTTCAAAACAGGGTCAAGTTACCTGTCTAATTTACTGGGATTTCAATGGCTAAAACAATCAGAAGTGCAAAACCCAAAGCTCAATACCACATCCAAGTCCAGAACGGTTGTGTTGGTAGATAATACATCCCACAGAAAACCAAATATTTCCATGTAATAATATACTTGTTTAGCAGGCTACAGAACACTATTTGATTCTCACACAGAAGACACAGATTGTCTGGCATTTTCTCTAGATGTCTGTTACAGGAGATGCTCCTTTCTCTGAGAAAAAGAGAAAATAACAACTCAGGGATTTTGTTGGAAAAGAGAAAGCGTCTCATTTTCACATGGACAATATATTCAAAAGTGGCTACACATTCCAGAGACCTAAATAGAGCCTGATACATTGAATGAGATTTATGGAGATGACACAGACTGTCCTTAAGGGAATAAATTCTCTGTAAGAAAGTCCAGGGCATAAGTACAATATTTAAGAGTTACTTCCAGACATTTAATTTGTTTCACTGAAATGCAGCCCTAGAAGGAAATATAAAATGCAAACATAAAAGATGGACTGCCTAAAGACTATGAAAAACAAGGAAAAAGCCCAAACCCTAATATTTTGATGACATAATAAAATTCTGTCTTTCTTCTTAGAGTTGTATATGCTATAAACTCAACTCATACTAGAAACAATTTCTAGAGGGAAGAAGGGCAAAAGGAAATTAAGAAGAAAAATCGAAAAAACAATACAAACATTTTTAGTACTGCCAATTCCAAGCATTGTCATGCTTGATTTTATAACCTAGAAAATGCTTATTTGTTTGGGGTTTTCTTTAAACAGCTTTATGTATAATCTATGAAAGCTGAAGTTCCATTATGTGGCACCCTGCAACATTCTCCAGCCTATCAGCAAGGAAGACCCCTTGGGATGCACCACGCAGAGGCCAGCTGCCTAAGCTGAGGCAGTAATGGATAGCAGCAGTGTCTGTCAGCTCTGAGCATTGACATGCACTATGAGCCTGTTGAGTGCTCATCTCTGAGGAAGTTTGAGTACTGACATGTTAGCAGTGAAATGTGAGGGGATGGAAAAGGCTCTGTGAAGACAGAGTCTGGCTATTTTAGCTGCTTAGTAGAACCATGGCATTTCAATATGCATATATTAACAGATTTCAAACCTCCAACTCATAACTCACCTCATTCAGATGTATTTTCTTAATAACATAAAAAAACGTAACAACCCTTGACAAACAGATTTACCTGAAAATGTTTAAATCCCATTTTTATTAAATTAAAGAGAACACTAAAGCCTTTGAAGAAAACACCAAGATTTTTTTTGGATATGAGGAAATAAAACAGTTATCCATGAAGCATAAACTAGCTTCTCAATATTTTTACATTAAAAAAATTAAAATAATTGCTTTAGCTAAACCCTCCTCAGCATTTTGTTTTGAGGACGAAAATGTACATATGGAGTCATTAGACACATAGCCTTATTCTCACTAGATCACACACTCAACAAAAGCAGCTCTAGTTCTATATCCTATACCTACATCCCCTCCTTTCACCTAGAGATCCTGTAGAGCTTGGAGCAACAAGGATGGGAGTGTGTCAGACAGGAAGGAATAAGAAACAGGTTATCTAGGTGAATACTACTGGGGATGCTTCTCTGCCATAAGTATTTTATATAGGACAGGAGGTACTTTTAAATATTGTATGAGGAAAATGCATAATGAATTTTATTTACTGAAATAATTAAATAAAAATAAACATTAACATAGTTATGAAGTAATTCTCTAAAACGCAAGCCATATATATTAGATTCCCAGGTAGTCACAAGATCATATATTTCCCATATTTTTAATTCCTCAGCATTATAATAAAGACCTGCACAAAACTTGGTTCCAGAAGCTATCTTCATAACCAATGCCTTGGTAAAGCTTGTACCTGTAACTCTGCAAGATCAAGTTAAGTAATGATAGTGGATTTTTTCAAGTATAAACCTACTGTACTGTGAAACGGTGCTCACAGCATTGCAAACATCAGTTACCAAATAAAATTATCATTTGCTCTTGGCATGGTAATTGTTGTGCATTTAACTCGTGATTTTTCTCCCTTCTCTTTCAGAACAACCATTTTTCTGACTTCATGGACAAAAAAACTGGTTATAAAACAGTCAATATGCTGGCAACTGCAATTACACAGGGTAAAGAGGTGCTTGCTGTTGTGATGGCACTCAACAAAATAAATGCCCCTGAGTTCTCAAAAGAGGATGAAGAGGTAAAATGTCACACAATAATACAGCTTTTAGTTCAACAAGTAGTTTGAGTGATTGTATATCTTGATTTAATACATTTGTTTTATTTTTGATCTTTGTCATTTTTAGGTATTTAAAAAATACCTCAACTTTATATCTTTGATGATAAGAAATAATCATACGTCATATCTCCACAATATCGAATCACGAAAAAGCCAGGTATAAAAGCATTTTTTCATAAAATACTTCATTTTTCTCTGAAACAATTATCATTCCCACCATTTTATATTCTTGCAATCTTATTGAAGTAAGGATACGATCTATTTATTCTTTTTTAAATTTGTTAACAGTGATATACCCTATAATTTCATTCTCGAATGCCTAGGATTCATATGTTTATGTTTTCTTACTGTTCTGAAGATTCTCTTCTTTCTCTTTTGTGGTAAATAGGTGCTTTTGTGGTCTGCCAACAAAGTATTTGAAGAGCTAACAGATATAGAACGACAGTTTCATAAAGCACTGTATACTATTCGAATGTACTTGAATTGTGAAAGATACTCTGTTGGTCTGCTGGACATGACTAAAGAGAAGGTAAGGACTATTTTTCCTACTTACTAGAAACTCCTAATGTGAAGTCTCCAAGACACAAACTTCCCATGCTTTCTAACTCTTTGGGATAATTTATTTAAAATCTAACAATGTTACAAAGATTACATGCAAAATATAAATATGGCAAAGGATACAACCAAAATAAACATAAAGGCCAATTCTGAAATAATTTTTCATATTCATAATTCCATGCAAGAAAGGGTAGATGTGCAGGTCTGATTATTGCTTTAGAAATATCTGCTAAAAAGACAATTAAGCTGTACAACTATTTAGGGATAAGATCAGCCTGCAATTTGCTGGCAAACATTTCTTGTCTGGAATACAATTACCAATGTTTTCTAAATACTATCTGAAATATGACCATAGAAAACTAAGCAGAAATAAAAATCAAACTGTAATTCACAGATGTGATGTTACCTTTGAACACAGAACTGACTTGTTTTTTCCTTTTTCCCTCTGTATCATTTTCTCAGGAGTTCTATGACGAGTGGCCAATCCGGCTGGGGGAGGCAGAGCCTTACAAAGGCCCCAAGACACCGGATGGACGAGTGAGAATATTAATTTTTCTTTTTATGAATCTTAAGTTTGATATTGAAGTTCTACAAGTCACCTAGATGTTTTTGTATTTTTATTTAGGAAGTCAACTTTTATAAGATTATTGACTATCTGTTACATGGACAAGAAGAAATCAAAGTCATTCCGTGAGTATTCACTGGCAGATGGTGAATGTGTGGTAGTTAGACATTGCTGGGATAGAAGAGTATGCCTACATTGTAGAAATATATTAATTTCATTGTCTCTCAAAAGGTCACCTCCAGCAGATCACTGGTGTCTTGTCAGTGGATTGCCAACATATGTGGCTGAAAATGGTCTTGTAAGTTCATAAAAAAACTAAAAACTAGCATTTTAAATCATGCAGTTGTTCTGATTGAACAAAAAAACCCCAAACCTCCCCATGACCAAAATTCTCTACAAAAATACCATGATGCTTCCAGTGTCTTTGGTTACCAGTGAAATCATTTGAATCAGTATTTTGGGTGGAGGCAAGGCCTCAGCACAAACGGTGAAAACAGCAGGAAAATTTCCCTCAGATTGTGGTGATGTCAGAGGAATAACATGTATGTCTGATGTCACTTTGCAGGTGTGCTAAATGTCCTAAATGTCACAAAAAATGTCAAAGTAAGAAAATCATCACATGCAAGGTTTTACAATTTTCTTAATTTCCTATATCTTCTTGCGTAGACGTACGTAATTCAAAGCAGGATGTATAACACCTATGAGTAATCCTGTAGCATTTTTAATAGAGCCCTTAGCACTCAATCATTTCTTTCTGGAAACCCCCATGCCATTTTGAACTGGAAGTTATTTTCTTAAGCATTATGCTTTTGCACTGTGAGACACTGAGGGACTTTGCTACAAACATTCCAAAATGATGTCTGTTAGAATAACCACATCTTATTTAAGAGAAACAGTTTTAGTTTCTGTAGCTAGCTAGGATGCTCACTATCATTAGCTTAGAAAAAAAATATTCCTTTAAAAAATATTAGACCAAGTTTTGATGCACATTATATTCCATTTCAATTATGTGTCATTTTCTTTATGCTGCAGATTTGTAACATGATGAATGCACCAGCAGATGAATACTTCACATTTCAGGTAAATTCAGTAATGTTAATAATTATAAATTTTGTAGAAAAATATTCTAGTGCTTGCCACTAATTGGTTATACGTTGATTGTACAAATAATTTCTCATTTGATTGTGATGCACAAAAAAGAAAATTTTGTTACATTGCTTTTGTCCATAGTTATATTACTACTTTCAAAGAAATACACATTTCCTGGTTTTTGGTTTTCCTACAGAAAGGACCAGTGGATGAATCAGGATGGGTTATCAAAAACGTTTTGTCATTGCCTATTGTCAACAAAAAAGAAGAAATTGTGGGAGTTGCAACATTTTACAATAGGAAAGATGGAAAACCTTTTGACGAGTATGATGAACAGATCACTGAAGTAAGCTTAATAGGATTAGAGGGTTTGAGGAGCTATGTAATGTTAATAAAAATATTGCAGTAAAAAGTCATTTTTATATGTCAAAAATTTTTCAAATAGGCCATACTAACATCTAGCCAAGTGTCTATCTTCTTCACAATGCAGTTTCTTAAGAATCTGAGATTTTACCTTGCTTTATAAAACTGAAAATTTTTGAGTGATCATTTACATTCCAGCAATAAACAAAAGTTGCTTATAATTTTACTTTTAATCCTTTCACTTTTTAATGATGGCCAGCATCTCCTAAGTAGCAGTGGGTAAGCAGGTATGGTGTGCTGCTTGCCAATGGCTGCCAAGCCTGTGACCATGGGAGTTCACAGAGCATTCATAATCGCATGCACTCAGGCAAGATAAGATGCCACACAGTGTAGCCAAGTCCACCCACTTGACTTAAGCTTCATAAGACTCAAAGTCCTGTATGTAAAATGGGAATATTAATTACTTAATGTGCCAAATGTCATTAGAAGCTGCGAGTGCTAACAGAACTGGCTGAAAGAAGATAAAGGCCTATAACAAGTAGAGTGGCACCTTGCTTTTCAAAGGACACTAACAGAAATGGGACTTTAAGAAAACTAAGTTCAAAATTTCAGCTTCATTCTGTTGTCATGGCGTCATCTCTGCTTTACTTGGCTTTGTTGCAGACTCTCACACAGTTCCTGGGGTGGTCTGTTTTAAATACTGACACTTATGACAAAATGAACAAACTTGAAAACAGGAAAGACATTGCTCAGGAAATGCTTATGTACCAGACAAAGGCCACTCCTGCTGAAGTTGAATCTATCCTGGTAAGTTTCTTTCCACAGCTACAAAATTAAAATAGGAAACTTACTACACAAAACCTATATTTTCTTACTCTTTTTCATTTTTAGAAATACAAGGAGAAATTGAATGCAAAAAGTTTAGAAGAATGTGACCAAAAGGATCTCATCAGGATTTTGGTAAGTCATTAAACTGAAAATTCAGGTGGTGTATTTATATCAGAGAGTCATGTGTCCTCATCATAGAAAAAGTTGTGTATGGTGAAATCCTGATTAATACAATCAATGTTAGCTATGAGTTCCTCAGGCTAGATGGATTTGATTTAGTAAAACATCCTCAACCACTTCTCTCTTTTGTGCAGCCTCCACTGCTACCCACGGGGAAGCATTCTGTCCCAAATGTACATCAAGACACTTGGACAGTCACAGTTACATAGACATTTTTATATTAATTCACATTCAAAGTGTTAAATTTCTTAAAATATTCATAGGGAAAATGCTGTATCTATAAATGCATTTAATTTATTGAATTCTGAAAATAAAAGGAAGGGATACTGTGGTGAGGCCACTTTCATTGTAGGCAAGAGAACATAGGAATGTCCAGTGGAACAAACTTACTTTCAGATTATTTTTTCCTGGCAGAGAAGTCTAAAGACAGTGACCTGTGACTCCACAGTGAAAACATATTTGACCTAATGAGTGCTCTGCTCTACTACTCTGCTACTACTAAAACAAAAATGAGTTTGTAGTGCAGTCCTCTGGCTGCCTCAGTATCTCAGTCTAAAAAGGCATTGTCTTTGGAAGAAAGCTCCTATTTTTGTCCATTTAGTGCACTTCAACAGTCCTGGAACATATGAATTGGCCTACTTTATCTGAAAAAAACTCAAATTCACAGCAAAGACGTGCTCTGAATGAAAACACTGAATGAATGTCCACTGTTAATGGATCAAAACAGAGCTAGGTTGAAGAAAAAAGATCAGAATACACACAAATTTGGTACTGTTGTTGTCTGGTACTTCCAGTACCAACTACTTCACATATTCTTCCTATTATACCACATTTGCTAATGTACACATAGCCACAGGGAAAAGATCTCATTAAACTCTTTTTAGTTATGTATATGTGCATGCTGGAATGCATTTGTGTTAATGTTTTACTTGCTTCTACACAACAGATGCTCACACAGCTTGCAAGTGATGAAATAAAAAAACACCAACAGACAGTGTGTAGCTTCACATGCCTTTTAAAGGAAATTTAATTTAGCAGCATGAAGATCTTAAAAAAATAATAGACATTATAAAATTTCTCCATGGGTAGAGCAAAATCTGATTATTATGATACAGGCTCTAAATTTAAAAGCATAATACTGGTATAAATTTTTAAATCTACAAAAACCAATTTGTTCTTTCAACATTGTGGAGTCACAAATTCAAAGGTCTAATATCTTCTGCACTGCCAAGGCTACATGCAAGTGCTTTATCCTATTATAAGACCTGGAATCCCAGATAACTAATAGGATAAAGCAGGTGTTTCTAGATCTGATGATTCACCAAGTAATGGGTCTTAAACAACACTGGTCTGTGTTTCTTTGTCCTTGATCTCAGATCTGCATAGATATAAGGGAAAAGCCCAGGGAGAAGGAAAGGGATGATCAGCCTTATTTGTTGAAATACATGCATACATTCAGTCATCTTTTTTCTTTCTCTATAAAGTGAAGATCCTTTATAGACTAATAGAAAGAAAGGGAGAAATTGTGGCAATATAAGCTATTTTTTGTGTTGCATCAGACTCCCTTGAAGAATTCTTGTTTGGATTGGAACACATTCTTTAAAATATGATGCTGCTCTCCCTAGGCTTTGAGAGAGATGAAGAGTGTTAGACAACAGTTCACTAATAGTACTATTACCAGTTAGGCTATTCAGTGTGAATCTGTATCATATATACAAAATAGGCAATTTAATTTGGTTGAGAAAAAGATGAATGTAGCCTTGAGATCAGGCTAAAAGTGGGAGAATCATAGGATTTTATACCAGGGAAGAGAATTTTCAAGGACCAAGATTTCTAAACCAAGGAAGTGTTGAGATGGTTACAATACATTTTGTTGGAATTCAGAGTAGGAATTACTCAAGGCTTTTATCTATTTATTTTGAGAAGAAAGCCAGCAGTATCATGATTGTATTTAATAATTTAATACACATTGGTTCATACTGACACCTGAGACCTTTGAAGACATGGTAAGCATACTGTCCTTGAACAGTATTTCCACTGAAGACAATTGAAAAATCTTTTCCAATTTTGTTCTTGACAGAAAATCTCTTATTTCTGATATTTCCTAACAGAAAGAAGAATTACCTGATCCAAAAGATTTAGAACTGTATGAATTCCGCTTCAGTGACTTCCCTGTTACAGAGCATGGCCTGATAACTTGTGGAATACGACTGTTCTTTGAGATAAATGTTGTTGAAAAATTCAAAGTCCCAGCTGAGGTCTGGTTTATTTTTCTTGTTTATATTTATTTTTAAATAGAAGAAAAATAGATGGTTTTACATGCTTTAATCTAGAAGTAGGCAATACTAAAATATTAATGGTATGATTAACAATCTTCCATTTTCAATGCAACATTTACATATTTGTCAGAAAAACATCACATTAATCCTGAACTGTGTAAGATAGGTAAAGAATTAAATCCACATGCATCTATGTAAGAAAAATTTGCTGTTTCCCTGTTTAATTCAATGAAAAACATTTGTTTTCAAAGAACTTGCAAAATTAAGTAATTTTATAGTATATTCTAGTTATTTAATGGGAATTCCTTTGTTCTGTTTCAGTTAACAGCTGTCTGTTCCCTTTTGCTCCCAACAGGTCCTTACAAGATGGATGTACACAGTCAGGAAAGGTTATCGGGATATCACTTACCATAACTGGAGACATGGATTCAATGTGGGACAAACAATGTTTACTCTGCTGATGGTAATGTTGCTAATATTATCCCTAAATTCATTAACTGGTATTCTTTCAACTCCAAATGGAAAATTCAGGAAGACACATGCTCAGAGTTATCTGTTTTCTTTTACAGACAGGAAAAATAAAGAAATACTATACTGATTTAGAAGCCTTTGCCATGGTTGCTGCTGCTTTCTGCCATGACATTGATCACAGAGGGACCAATAACCTGTATCAAATGAAGTAAGTATAAGTGATCAAATACATGGATATGCACTCCCTTTAGTGGAAAACAAATTTTAACATGTCAAAACTTGCAAAAACATAAGGTATCTATTCCATACTCATCTGGCATGAATAAATAATTATGCTATAGAAGACTTCTGCACCAGAGCACTTCAGGCAGCTGAAACACCAAGACAAAATGCAAAGGCAGAACCTTAGAAGGACCTCCTGAAGCCGCAATCCATTTTTAAGACTCTAGCTTTTTAAAACTCTAGCAATGCTTGGATTGCAGCAGACAGAGCCTCATGTGCATGAGGACACAAATAAATTAGTAAAGTAAATTAAAATTCATAATTGGATTACTTTTTCAAGACAGGGCACAAGCACTTTTCTGGAAAGTGATCCAAGATCTGATATAGACAAGGGCCAGTTTAGAGTGAGACAGAACTTTTTGCTCTGTTTTCCACTCTCTGATTTAACTAGTTTAGTTGTTCTTCCCCACACTCAGTTTCCTGATATAGGTCCTTTCCTGAGGTGTAATCTCCTATGTTATACAAAAGTCTGAGTCAACAAGCTTGAGTTCTACTGCTGGGTCCACAGGCCCAGAAGTTACACATCATGAGATTCAAGCTTTGCAATTCATGCTGTAATATGTTCTGAGAAAATAGTCTAAAGGATTTATTTGAGATTTTCACCTTGTTTGTTATGGAAAAAAATATTAATTCTTTTAAATTTTCCCTTGTATTAAAACATTATGTATCATGGTGAGAGCCACTCTTCTCCTGAGGAGTAAACATCCTACCATTTTGTATTTTATGTCATCTGTGTGGGTTGGTATCCATGTGCTAGCCAGAGAACACATTTCTCAGAATGTTATGTGCATCAGAAGATTACCATTTTCTGGCTGGTTTCCACTAGCCGTATCTCCAGAGTGATTGATCCAACCCCTCTGACCCTGAATCCACTGCTCACATTTCAGCCTTTCAGGCTGTGTGCTGGAGCAGTGACGCAAAGGGATTTTCTGATTATTCCCAGGGATTCTCCAGGTGACGTAGGAAGGAGAACGACAGATGCTGATTCCTATTCAATGGACTGCCTCTCATCCAAACAAGTTTAAGGGGGGTTGTGGCGGGTTGGGTTTAAATCTTTCCACTGCGGTCTTCCCTGGATGAAAGCCCTCTACATGAGGTCATATGCAGTAAAGCTATTTATAGAACCCATCAGGCTTTACCACGACAGCCCTAATCACATCAGAAAATAGGGGTGCCATGTAGCAATCCACCTTGGGTTACCTGGGAAACAGAGCTATAATCCAAGGGAAGAAGGAGGAAAATACACTTCAGGGAAGAAGGAGGAAGGAGTTCTACATGTTCTACAAACATGTAGAACTACCTGGAGCCCATGTAAGTAGGATGCTTCTCCCTTTGTCTCACAACCATTATCTGATGCAGAATTTCCTCTTCTTGAAGCTTAGTCCAATGTCAGGGGAACACTTTGAGACCTGAGGTAAAACAAAACAAACCGGAGCTATCAGGACTTTTGCTGTGCATAAAAAGGGAATTCTGGGGGAGTGAAGTAGCCCAAGAGCATTAGAGGAATTAAACTCCATTATATTGTGTGATGCAAAACCAGCACATTCTGTTACTTCAGAGTTAAGTTACAGTTAACTAGAATCCTAGGGCACACAGCCGGGTCATTACAGATGTACAAGAGTTCAAAAGCCATGCAGCAGAGAATAAACACTAAAAGAGGGATAAAGGCTACTTTTAAGGTATCTAAAAGGAGCATAGATTAAATAAACAGCACAATGAACATGCAGGACAAAATGAAGGCATATTTTAAATACTAAAGTTTTTGAGTTTTGAGGCATCTAACAATGACTTTGACTTTAGTGGGCACTGAACACCCAGTATTCTCCAAGTTCCATCATTACTCAGCCACAAACATAAAGTGAAGCAAGTTAGGTTTTTTTCTCTGCATCATACCAATAGCTAATTTATACAGATTACACTATCATATCAATAATATGAAACCTGAATACAAATTATTGCCTAAAAATTACATATATATAATACTCTAGATAATTGCTTATTTTTCCACAGGTCAGCTGCTCCCCTGGCAAAACTTCACGGCTCTTCCATTTTGGAAAGGCATCACCTAGAGTACAGTAAAACCCTGCTGCAAGATGAGGTATGTCATGGACCTTCTGCTCACACCAATCAACACTGCAGATGCAATTAGGTTACAATATTCCAAATTTCACTGGGTCTCATGGATTTCTCTAGGTCCACATAAGAAATGCTAAAATTCAGAAGTTTAAGCCAAATTCTTATGCATTTTCCACTTTTAGAGAAACATCAGTGATTCTGTCTGGGACAGATTCACCTCAGATAGAAAAGCTTCTCCTCGGGGCCTCGCTCACACTCTTCAGGTTTTTTCTGTTTGCACAAAACAGCTAATATTGAAACCAAAGCATAAAACGTTATATATATATATATATATATACACACACAAAATCTTGTCACGAAGCGGCTGTGCCTGGTTTATGCGGTCTGAATTCAGCTGCAGGCTCTGGCAGCTGAGTAACAAAAGATGTCGGTGGAGAGGCCCCTTGCCCTCAGGCCAGGACCTGCCCCTCAGCCGGGCTGGTTAGCAGGCCGGGAATGGCCGGCCCTGCCGCAGCTCCGTTACCGATGTCCCCGCATGGGGCAGCTGTCCCCAGCTGCCCTTCCCAGCAGCCGGGGTGACGCTCCTGCCGCATGCCCCGGCTCAGCTGCCCTCAGGCCCTGCTCCTCCACTGGGCGCCGGCCACCCTGCCCTCAGCGCGTCAGGCTCTGGCCCGGCTGCTGCACAGCACACTATTTATACTCTCTGCCGTGTATTTTGGAGGGTGGCTTAACAGCAGGGCATGCACATTGCACCTCTCCATCCCTTGTTTGCCGCAGAAGGGCAGGCACCCACTTCACCCTCATTATCTACTTCTAATCCCTGTGGTGATGCTGTTGCCTGACTTCATGAGGCCACGGAATAAATCCTTACGCTAAGCAGTAGCACTGTATTAATAAAAACCTAGAAGGTTTATGATATGGAAACAAACCTTTCCCTTTATTGACGGCGATGTACTTTGTCAAATGTGAGATGGCAGGGACTGACTCCTGCTCTGGGGCAGAGCAGCTGGCAGGATCTCTGCAGGCTCTCACCAGCAGCATCACTGTGCCCTGGCTCATGCAGGCCTGCTATCTCTGTTAAAGAAGGATATAAAACCAAGACACTTAGAAAAATGCTGTATGATGGTCTCATTCCCTTTGCCTGAGGAAAAGGACATTGTACCATGGTAGGTCCCACACACTGCTGCAGGCAATTGTGCCAACCCAGTTTAACAGGAAGAAAAGGGGAACTGGGAAGATTTAAAAAGATTTAATTGTCAGGAAAATTAGGTTAATGGAATGTGAATTTTTAATTTTATCATTATTTTAATTTAAGGGCTGCTGTTGGCCAATTTTGTTACCCTGTTCTGTGAGACAATCTGTATAGTACAAACCAAAGACAGTGTTATAAAAGGAATTGAAATCCTAAACTTTCCACCTTGCAGAGTTTAAACATCTTCCAGAACCTAAATAAGCGCCAGTATGAAACCGTTCTGCACTTATTTGAAGTTGCAATAATAGCAACTGACTTGGCTTTGTATTTCAAGTAAGTACTAAATTCTGTATAATTTCCTACTGAAAAAAAGTCAGTCCTACTGAATGTATAACTGTAGTTTTTAGTTGTTTATATGCAGCATACAAAGATGTTTATATGCAGACACCAGAGCTCTATTTAACATTGTCGTTGAGTCTAATTCTTGCAAAAACCAAGACATTCTTAGTTTGATTATAAGATTTCAAATTAGAGAAAGCATGAATGCATATAATACTTAGTAGGTTAATACATTTAATAGGTGATTCCAATATACTTTTAGTCACAGCAAGCACTATATTCCAGAAGCGTGGATTCAGTAGCCTAATCGTAAGGTTGTGTGCCTGTGTGACATTTAACATACCATACAACAGATACTCAGAGTAAGCAGGAGCATGCTGAAAATGAAAAAAAACCTGTCAGACATCCACTGATCCCAGTGCTAAATATGCCAAAGACTCCAAATTTCAAACAATCAATTCTATTCTTTAGTGAATCAATGTGCTTTGATAATGGGTATATTCTTTAAAGACATGTGGAGACTTTTGTTTTATGACTGGGACAATTTAAAGTCAGAAGACAGGTAAAAATTCAGGAAATTGTTTAATAGCAGTTATTAAGATTTAGAGAAGAGTAGTTACATTATTTCATTAATTCAAAGCACAAAGTAGAAGATTTAGAAGCAACAGCAAGACAGGCTTATGTTTTTGATAGTTCTTTTCAGTCAGGTCTTAGTAACTCTTAGGATTTTTGATGGGAGGGAGTGGCAGAGCATCTATTAGTATTTGCTTCACTTTTCCCAATTCAGTATGTTACAGGAAGTAACAAACATGTAATGCTAAAAAATGAGAATGTCACCCCAAAGAGTTTAATCTGAAGAGGTGGGAAATTGGTTGTTTCTTTGTAAGGAACTCTGACATATTATTTCATATGCCAGTAGTACGTAAGAAAGTCGAAGTGTCTAGGTTACCTAAAAAGTTTGCATTCAACAGCAGGGAAGTATTACTTTGATACTACTATGACTAGGATGGTACTTAGGAAAAGCACAAATATCTTTAATATGATTTTATATTTTATTTTTAATGCAGGAACTTACATTCAGTAATATATGCTTTATTGGTTTGTTTTAACAGGAAGAGAACTATGTTTCAAAAGATTGTGGATGCAATTGAAAAAATGGAAACAGAAGAGCAGGCAATTAAGTATATATCCATTGACCCAACGAAAAAAGAAGTCATCATGTAGGTGGTTAATATTTTACTCCTTATTCAATCAATTATCTGGGACTAGATTTTAAAAGAATTTGAGACCCCTAAATATGCAAATTTAGACTTACTCTTATTGTCCAGTGATGAGCACAACCATGATTGTAATTTAGAAACTGATGCCTATAATCTTCTTAAAATGTGCAAAATATTAATTCATTTGGCATCTTAAATTCCTTAAAACCTAGCCCTTTTATTTTTTTATAATCATCCTAGCACTGGATAGTTAGGGTTGGTAGGGACCTCTGGAGATCATCCTGTCCAACCCCTCTCCCAAGGCAGGGTGACCTAGAGCAGATTACACAGGAACTGGTCCAGGCAGGTTTTGAATGTCTCCAGACAGACTTCACAACATCCCTGGGCAGCCTGTTCCCATGCTCTTCTACCCTTAATGGACATTTGTTCTTGCTTACATGGAGGTGGAACTTTTTGTGTTTTAGTTTATTGCTATTGCTCCTCACTTTGTTGTTGGGCAGCACTGAAAAGAGTCTAGTACCACCTTCCTGACACCCAAAACTATACTCTTGTTTTGGCTTTTGTTTTCAAAGGGCTATGATGATGACTGGATGTGACCTGTCTGCAATAACCAAGCCCTGGGAAGTGCAGAGTAAGGTAGGTACTTTTGAAGTAGAAAATACTGCATTTACTCTCTGTTTCATTGTCTGTTTGGTGCATGATCAATTAAAAAAAACCACCAAACTTATTATTACTTGATGAATATTTAAGTACCTGTTGCTTCCAGAAAAGAACCTCTACCTTTCTGTCACTGTGAGAGTAGGTGGTCAATGATGTCTCAATCACTCTACAGCTGTCAACCCTTCTCTACTTGTCCTTCCACTAAAACTGGCTACCCTTAAATATCACTCAATTACTTCTTTGCTAGACAACGTTTGCTACTTTCCAGCTATTTTTTAAGGCACAGATTTAACAACAGTATGGTTTGAATTGTGTCTATTCTGTAGGTCTTGGTGCCATTGCAAAGCAGCTTAAACACTAAAATACTGTAATACAGAGTGGTACATTAAGCACTCCAGTATTTATTGACCATTCTGCTGAAGCTCATCACTTAGCCTTACAGGAATAAGTTTTAACAAAGCATGATCAAAGTAGAACTGCAAATACTTGTTTTTCTAAGTTATACATACTACAAGTATTACAAGACTCTTATGTTGCTAATATTGCCTTGTTTCTGTTGTCAATAATCTGTTATTTACTCAGCATACATCAAAATATTGCTAGTGATAATTTTCTGGGAAAAGTCTTAAGTAGACCAGACAGCGTATGTAGGTTTTTTCCACATTTTTTGGAAAGCCTTGTTTTATTTATTTAAATGTACTTTTTTCTGCTGACAATTCCACTGAATTGTACCTCTTCAGGTTGCCCTCATGGTCGCAAATGAATTCTGGGAGCAAGGCGACCTGGAACGAACTGTACTACAGCAACAACCTATTGTAAGTACTAAATAATTTCACTGTGTTAAGCAATATTAACTATTAATAAAACATTGACTAAATAATGAACCATCATGCTTATTAGATCACTAGACCAAAAAGGTTGATATCTACATATTCTAAATTACTGCTCTTTTGTTCTAGCCTATGATGGACAGGAACAAAGGAGATGAACTACCTAAGCTCCAAGTTGGTTTCATAGACTTTGTGTGTACATTCGTGTACAAGGTAAGAATAACTGGTTTTGTTTTCCTGTTCCAGCAGCTCTGATGGCACAAAAGGTGATAAGATGTTGCAGTAAAAAATTCTAGACAGCAGCAATACTCTTGGTCACAGGGTGAACCACTATCACAACCACCATAATTTTTCAGTATTTTCTTACATCAGAGAATTGTTCCCATAGAATAAATTCAAGAGATGTGAAGCAAATTTATAAAAGAAGAAGACCCCAATGAAATTTCAGGGTGCTGAGGATTTGTTATTGCCTGGAAAGACTGAGTTACAAAGTCCAGCTTGATTCTTCCTAGTCCCATTTAATATATGCAAGCAACATGGATAGTTGCAGAAAGCAGTTAATAACACAGCAAAGGGAATAGGAATATGCAACATTTGGGGCATGTAGATATGCTGTTTCTTTTATAAGGCACTGAAATGTATACATTCCTAATCACTGTCTAGTTTTTATATTATCCAAAAATGCCAGTCAAAAATGTGATGTGATTTTTTAACACCTTCAGAAATATCCTCATCTGCTTGGAATATATTACAGGATAACAGACTTTTTAATTGTATCCTGATACCGATAATCATATGATAAAATATCATGTATCACCATTGTATTATATGAGTCAGGCTATCATATGTGGGATCAGGGAAGATATTAAAATGTGCAACATATAATTACAATATTTTCCTAACAGACTATGTGTACAAAAGGGCATTATTATCCCAACACAATATTTCCAACAATATGCCTTGGAATTAGATGTAATAGAAAAATTAAATGTTTTCTCAACAGTATTTCCACAATTTCAGACTTAACAATTAATCAGTGCTTATAAATTTCTAATTTACTAATTTCAATTGCTTGTACAGGAATTCTCAAGGTTTCACAAGGAAATTACACCTATGTTTGATGGTCTTCAAAACAACAGGGTTGAATGGAAAACACGAGCTGATGAATATGAAGAGAAGATGAAAGCTATTGAGGAACAAAAGAAAAAGGAAGAAGAAGCAGCTGCCCAAAAAGGTTAAGTAGCTTCTTAAGTTTTCATTTACACATATTTTTATGGCAGTCAACATATTCTCTCTTTCTCTCTCTCAAATTCACACATGCAGTACAGTTGTGCAATATTAAACTTTATGCTAATGGTATGCAAGTTCTGAATTAGCCAAATTAGGTTTATCTTTACTTGAAAGAGAAGTAACCTTTAAAGACTACACAAATCCAGTACACTGACCTCATTTTCTAAACTGCAGAATTATATAACATGACCACCACAAAAGTGAAGGGAATGAAACATTTCTTCTACCTAAAGACTTAAAATTGAATGTAATTAAACACTTGCTTGTCTGAAATACAAGACATGTATCAAAATTCTGAATGGCATCAGCCCCAAATGTATTCAGGTGCTTTGTTTTCAGTTGAAAATGAAAAACATAAGGGAACAGAGTATGCATTTGGAACATAAAAAAAAAACAGTGACAATCCCCACTTCTCTTCCAAGTTTAAGATAAAGCTTTTGGCTCTAGTTCCCTGCCACCAGTTTCTTGGTTGAAATACACTCTCTTGTATAACAATTTCTACATTAATCCTCCAAAGACAGACCAAATCCTAAAACTGGAAGCATGGTTCTGCATAGCATAACCTAGAAGAGAATCTGATTTTACAGGAACTTGAAACCGGTCACTCAAGTGTAAGAGTGAAATGAGTCAGTTACTTTTATTCTTTGTATTGCATGTGGAGCAGCAGGTCTACAGCTCTGCCAATCGACTGAGATGACTGAAAAGGTTCAAAGATGAAAAAAAAAGTGTGATTAAAACAGTGATATACGGTCAGCTAGTTTGAAGAAGAAAAGTTAGTTTACTGTGTTTCACACATTTTTAAACATAAAACAGTATTGAATAATTTATCTGTTAATCAGTATCTGTGGGAAATAGGTGAGTATTCTTCACATTTCACACAAAAGAAGCTATTCAAGGCCACCCATCAAGTTACTGTCAGTGTGTGAAATAGTTATAGGCTCCTACAAAATTGATACTAGGTTGCAATAAAAGTAAATGTAAAAAAAAATCAAAAATTTGTTGCAAAGTGTTTTTAGAATTACTGCAAGTTAGATGATTTAATCAAAGCAGATTTTTAAAGAGTTTAACAGAATGAGTCAAATATTTTGGTCAGCTCACACTGTGATATTACTTACACACATTTTCACAGAGATTCCACCCTCCTACTTGCTCCCAAATTTATTTTCAATTCCACTTTCATTTTTTTGAAAACATATAATTTTATTTAAGATGCATTTATTGCTGAGAACTAGCTGGTTGTCAGTATGAAAAAAGTACTTTTTCCTTACACTGGAACACAACCATCTGATCGTTACAGAAATACCAGCAAAACAAAACAAAACCTGGGACCTCCTTACACAATTTGAAATCTCCTTATACATTTGCTTTCTCAGCAAAGAATACCACCAAAAAATGTTACCCAAGTCAGATCCAATGCTCCTAAGTATAAGCTTCTTAAATAGAAATTAAATAATCAATTTAGGAAGAGTCAGTTATTTCTAGTCTCACTTGGAAGTTGGGACCATCATACATGACTGGTATTTCGAATCACTTAAGTCATTAAATTAAGAAATGTTTTCCTTAAAGGAAAATAGGAAATCTTACACAGCACAGTGTGGACAGACTGATTTGCAGAACCTATGGATCTGGTCTTTGCATATAACTGGCGACAGAAAAGGGAATTATTCTGCATTCTTTAAAAACATGCACTGGAATGAGGCCATGGGCATTTGTGAAGAACAGATCTGACCCTGTCAAATGAAGGCCATGTAAATAAGTGGATTTGTTAAGTCAGTTCATACAAACAAAGATTTGATACATGCTGAACCATGGTGGTTTCTCTAGAACACACTGACCTAGCTATTCTTAGCCATTCAGTAGACACTAAATAAACATGTTTGCTGAACCACTACAGTGGAAAGTTCAGAACTGAAGTAAAGAAAAATACAGTATTAAACTGAGAAAATCAAATACATAGTTAGTAACATAGTGTTGATTATATCCACAAATTACAGAGGGTAGGACACTGATCATGTGACATGTTTCAATGCAGGTGGAAAGGGTCGAAAATGACCTAAGTACATGGTGATCCACAGCTTTCAAATGTAAGTTTTAATTCTAATATTGGTATCTTACCTTAAGTGAATCTGGAAATGCAGTTTATTACATTGAAAGAATCTTAACTATGACCAATGAACATCTGTGGAATCATTTGAGAGAGAGTAACAGAATCAGTAGCTGTAAATAAAAACATAAGAAGGCTCTCTCTCTCTTAATTAGTATTTACAAAGGGATTCATGCAGGGTTGGAAAAGGTTTATGCAGTTAGGTCAAATTAAAAGTTTTTGTATCATCTGCTTCAAAAATAGATTCACAGATTATATTGATTCAAGAGTTTCTTTCTTTTGCATGGCTTGCATACCTCAGTTTTGTATGTGTGGGACAGTCATATATTTTAAATACTGAAACTTTCCAGTAAGAGTGGTTCAGTGTGTGTTTGGTCCCTTGACAAATGTTGCTATCAACTCCTACACCATATACACATATGTATATATAACGTGTCATTGTTTCTTATTCCAATATCCCAGACAAGCAGTGAAATTTCAGACAGCCAAACATACAAAATATGCATAAAATAAAAGCAGCACTCCATAATAAGGAATTAGAGCGGCTAAAATTAACAGAAAATACTCATTTTACTTTCCTTCCTTGTTTCTTAACAGAAAGTGCTGCTGCAGCTGGTGGAGGTGGTGGTGAAGAAGCAAAATCCAAAACATGTGTAGTTTTGTAATTCTTTGTCTCTGACACTGTTCCTGCTACAAGAAAAGACATCTAGAAAGAACTTCAATGAGCCCCAGTGGATTTCTGCTTTGCATAGAATAGTATAGATCAATCTCCTAATCTCTTAAACACTTGCCATTTGTTGGAAATAATTTTTAATGGATTAAAAAATGGTTACAATTAAAAACTGGAAAAAATAATGGTGCAAAATGAGTTACCTGTGTGCTCTAGGTATTTTTTTCATGTCACAATTTATATACAGAACTTTTATTAAAATATGTAATTTCTACACAGTCCAGAAAAAATATAGTTTTGACAGATGCTATATGAAATTACTGAATGAAATCTACGATGTAAAATTTAAACCAAAAATTGCAATATTTGTAACTTGTATATTTAGATTTTTATATTATGTGTATTTCCTTAATCTGTAATTCTGTCATTTTCCTTCATTCTCAATACTATATAAATCCTAGAGTAAAACATTTCTTTCACTTTAGGAATGTACAACTCCCTTACTCTTATCTATAGAAAGCAGGCCCATGGTACACTGTATTTTTTCCGAAATTACCAATGATAAATCTGTAAATTATAGCCATTGTAGCCTTCTGATCATATGCAAATGGCTCCCCCACAGTTCCTAAACTGACCAGCTTTTATTGTAAAATTCTAAGATAGCAAACCACAAACATCATACTTTACACACAAGTAGAAGTTTACTAAGATACACCAGCATATCCACAGCAGCATCTGCCTTCAAGGGCATTTTAAAAGGCTCACATGCTCCCAGTGCATCTCTTTCAAAATGCACTAAATTAAAGCATTTGAAAACCAATTAATTGGCATCAATTTAATCTTCTGAGGGAGAGCAAAGTAGAAGTAAAGCACATCAAAATTCCCATTACCTGTGCTTCTACAACCAAGTAGACAGACTGCACACAAATGAGCTCTTCGTGAACACTGATCTTCCCCCCCAGTCTTTGGAACAAGTCCACTCCATACCTTCCACTTGGGAAGCCAGCTCCTCGTGTGGATGGAGGAAGGCAAATGGCCACTATGTTAGACACAGACCTGAGTATTCACTGGAACCAGTTTCAAATCTAAGGAGATGGATGTCAAATGCAACTCCTGCAATAGAGAAATTCAGGTCAGACTCAATCCTGCCACTTTCCCATCTCCTTTGAGCAAAGCAGATCCATGTTTTTTTTTTCTCTGAAGGACCTTCCATATCCATGTAGAAGGAAGAATGAGTGATTTGGTCATTCAGGCTTTATAAACCTTTCTAAGAATGTCTTTGAACAGAGATACTGTGTACATTTATCACTTGAAATTAAAGGAATCCAGAAAAAAACTCCAAACACTTACAACATTCTGACTTGTAAATGAACCAAATATTTAATGCAAACAGCTAAAACTGGGTATAACCTTAGTTTCTGTATTAAATGCCGCTGCTAAAGAAAACCATTTCAAGGTTGTCTGATAATGTAATTTTATTTAAACTGTATTAAATTATGTATTTAATATGTATAGTGTAACTTTTTATAACTGTATGTTAATGACCCAAAGAGAAGCTAGTTATTCAGAATATATATTTAATATACAATACTTGAAGCAACAAATATAGCAACGCAGTTGACAAAAGCCCCTTTGGGCAAGTTGCACACATTTAAGCAGCTTGCTGCAGATTGGATTTGACTCTCAGCCAAGCTTGCAAGATGACAGAGAATTAACCTTTAAATCCCCCTTCTTACCTAAAGAAGCCTTCATGCAAGGATACGTTTATTTCTTACTCAAGGACGCCCTAAATATGTCCTTGAGCATCTATTATGTAAGTACAAAATGTTTAAAATGTAATTATGTTAAGTAACACTTGTAAATAGAGTTCTCAACTTATTCATATGAGTGCATGTGAAATGTTCATAAATACCTACAACCACCTCTGCTGTTATGGTGTCCACATCAAATACTTATTAGAAATACTTTCTATACCTACAGTGAGAAGTACTTATCAAAAATTTATTTTATACAACATTAACTTCTTCAGATTAACATGAAAACTTAATTTTAAAAAGTCTGACCCTTGTATCCAAAGTAATTTTCACCAGACAGAAAAAATATTGGCATGGTACCTTTACATGTCCAGTCTGTTTCTTTGGAAATACAACTGAATGAATGTTTAAAGAGGTGTAGAACTCAAAGAAGAAGATGAATCCAGCATGTTTCTCAAGCAATATACATGCTTTATTTGTATATTTAGGATTACACGTGAAAGAAGGATTAACGTTCAGTCAATGACAAGGAGATCAGAAGCCACAGGTAACATAAAAGTCACGTACATCTCCAGCAGAAAGCCACATGTTATTTTTTACATCAAAAATATCACCAACCAACCATATTTTTGTAGGTGGAATTGTAAGACACATCACTTTACAACTAAAATTTAAAAGAAAGTCACAATAAACTTAACTTTTTAAAGCAGTAGGAGAGATTTCAGATATGGTTTACTTAATTCAAGTAGAACACATATTTGACAAAATTTGAGTTTCTCCAATAGCATTTGAAAATATTTACAGAAATTAATACCCAAACGTTAAAGGCTAAGTAACCAATACATTTAAGGCTATTCATTCTTCTTTAATAAATTAAAAATATAAATATATTAAAGTGTATAGCTTTAAACTACTCACACAATCTTACAAAATGGTCCTTTACAAAAATCTGGCAATAATTGAAGCTTGGGATCAAAGAAAAGCAGTGAACTTCCTTGTAATGTTAATAAACTATATTCTTGTTTGTTTAAGTTTGGGTGCCATATATATTTTGCAATGAACTGAAAAATTATTTCTCTTGTTTCAAGAGTATGCAGCCTACTACAAGAAACAAAGTTTTTAGATCTGAAGCCTTCTACAAAGAAAATCCACCCAAATGGTCCATATGAGTGACTGTAGAAAAGGTATGCTGGCAGACAGGGGTCTCTGGAAAATTATGACTGGATTTCCAGAGTTCCATCTTGACAACTCATGAAGAAAATGAGCCTACATCAATTTCAAGTTTTAGAGAAATAAATCTTGAAAATACTCCTGAAACTCCTCTTCCCTGTAACAACAACAAAAAATAAAAGTCAGAAAGTTCTGGTTTGGATTTGTAACTAGAAGATAATCTTCAAACAAAAAAGTTTTAGCAAACTTCTGATTAGAATTCTAGAAGGTATAAATAATTTTGACTTACTCACTACATTCCAATACCCTTCACATTTCCCTGTGTGAGCTGACCCTTAAGACCTGTCATTAAGATAATCATGGTATAGAGGGGGTCAGGCAGCAGTGGTATGGCAGTGGCTCAACAAACGTTTTGATCAAGAGTTGTGTATGTCTTCCTCTTTAAAAAGACATGTTTAGGTTCACTGCACAGAAAGAGATTTAACATAACCTTTTATGTGTAAATACTTATTGAAACACTTGGGACAACTCTGTCTTTCCAATTCTGAATGGACCCTGTACATTTCAGTAGCTGCAAGTTCACTACATCAAACTAACCGTGATTTTTCATCTGCTTCTCGTAGAGGACCTTTCCAAGAGTCTGAAGGACCACCTTCAGCACTGCTGTCATCTGTATCTGTTAAAAAATTTAAACTGTTTATGAAATAAATTTTAAAATAATGTATCATTTTTTAAATTAGATGGTATATTGCTAGAAGCAATGTTTAATTTCAACTATGAGAATAAACAGAACATTTCGCATAAAGTGAAAATGAAAATTTTGTGCAAATGTTGTAGTGTAGTATCAAAAAGATTCTTAGGTATCACAAAGCAATGTTTTGGTCAAACATAACAACAACCATGTCAAAACAATGACCTTGACACAACAGCAACATGGCATTTATTTTTTTTCCCTAAAACTAAATAATTACCAATCCAGATTTACAATACAGTTTCAACTTATGATACTAGATTATTAATTACCTTACTTAATTGATAGTTCTTAGCAATTGTGACTTATCAGTGAAATTATAAGAAAACATGGATTATTGCTTAACTATTTCATATTAGTATACAGGAATTTCATATAAGAGGCTCCACACCCACCTCCCCACCTCTGAATCTTCCAATAAGCTTCCTAACAAAACAAATACTTTGGGCATGGTTCCAATCATAGGAAAATTGCTTCAGGTCTTCCTGTTTCTAACTGGGAAAGCCTAGGGGGTGATGTCATTCTTAAAAATGTAGAGCAGAGCAGAGCAATCAGTGAAAACAGTCAATCACTTCTAGACAGTCTGCAACAAGAACTGGCATGACCAGGAGATGGGGCCTGTATCATGACAAAGAAACTGCAGACTGGACTCACTCAGATACAAGCAGTGACTAAGCAGTGATTGAATGCATCCACCTGCAACAAGTAGGTCTCTGAGGTACTACAGATGGTAGTTGGAAAAGACATTAATTAAAACCTAGTATTTATTTCAAAATTTTTTTTTGAGCAGAGTATCTATCAGTATAGCTCCCTGAAGGAAAATGTAGCAGTTATTATACCAGAAGAGTACTATTTTTACACAGTACAGACTACACATCATGAAATTATCTTCTTTTGCACCCTCTGCTCTTTTTTGGAACAACCTGACCTCTCATTTTTCTGGTTATTTCCATTCTGCTATCTGCCTACATTTTTATTTTTTGATTAAACAATTTCCTCCTTAAAATTCCCGACACTTTTTCTCCAAGATACGTAAGTCATTAATTCAAACCTTCATATTTCTGCTTGTTTCAGACAGCATTCTTATCATATAAAATATTAAAACAGACAGCTAATAAAGCCAAGATTAATGACAACTGTCTGTGATATTATACAACTTATTACAAAACCATAAATGATATTAAAATACAATACCTTTATCAGAATTATCTGAATCATCTGAAGAAATCTGATCTGTAAAGAAACACCAAAATAGAAAAAAAACCAGTAAACTGCTTTTGATTTTATCTGTTATCTTATATTTTTACAAAGTTATTTCTATCACAATTTATTACACTTAACATGTGCACATGCATGCACACACCACATTCAAAGAAAGAGAATGAACACTGAAATAAAAGGATTTTTTTGCATGAGTGCAAAGGTCATCAGTTTGAGCCTAATTATGTCAACCCAAGATGTCTGGTGTAAAAAAGGTTATCTAATGTTTCCAAAAGGCTTTCAACCCCAAAGCCTCATGGAATGAAATACTTCACAACCCTTCCTAGTATGCAACATCCAATGCTTGCACAAATGTCCCTTGCTGTGCATACTTTTCAAAGGGCTGTCTCCTCTCTGTTAAATATAAGAAATTAATCTTTTTTCTTCATCTAGGAAATTTTACTAAGAAATTTGTCTTTTTGACTACCTATGTTGCAGTCAAGAAAGTTATATATTTTTATGTGCAACTAAAAGTATTTATACATAATTATATGTCTCCATCTATGCATCTATAGCAAAATTAAGGTTCAACTAACCTATCTGAGCATTTTAGCAACTGAAGTTTTAAAGTTTAAATTTACCTTTACGGGTCTTTTTTTTGGACTTCTTTTTTGCTGAACGAGACAATTTTGTCTTCTTATTTTTTGGCTCCTTAGAGTTCTGTGCAGCTGTGCCTCTTTTCTTGCATGTTTTGACTTCTTTCCTCCTTTAGAAAAGATGAATGTAAATCTCCTCTGTTATATGTACTTCTTATGCAACAGTAAATCTGAAATATTTAATTCAGTCAAACACGTGTCATTTTTTCAGAAACCTTTCACTAGTTAAATAGAAAAAAATTGGTTCAGTTACAAAAAAACCCCGTGCTATTAGAAACAGAAGAAAAATAATCACTGGGCTGAAGTTAAGGAAACGAAACCTCTGTGGTGGTTGGGATGGAATTTTTCCAGTCTGTGGGTTCTGTGCTGTCATTAGCAGAGTATCTTAACCCTCAACAGTGACAAGTCAGTGGCTTTATAGGAACTCAGAATATTTCTGCTGTTTCAGGATAAATGAAGTTCCTAATCATCTCACTGAAGTTTTGTCCCTGTGCGCTGTTCATCATAATTGTAACTAATTAATAATTCAGTCCCCATTATTTTAAAAATACTTCATTACCGGTGATGGAAGTTTAGTTTGTAGGAACATTCTGGACATAGTCCTGAAAAAGAGAAAATGAGAACATTGCAGCCAAGAATATGATAAACATAATTAACAAAACTACAAAACTAGCTAGAACTAGATCCTTCAGCATAGCAACTTTTCCTTCAAAACACTAGTTACAATGTAATTGCAGTCAGGATTGAAAAAATACATTATGGAAGTCTCCAGTACAAACCCAGATTTTATTAAATGCAAAGGATGATCACAAGTTCAGCACTGGCAGCTCTTCATTGAAGACCTACCAGTGCTTCTCATGTACAGACATCCCATTTATGTATACTTGTGGACAGATCAAATTCTTCTGAATTATACTGAATGATACAAATTATACTGAAGACGTGTAAGTCTCTCAGAGCTTTCTCAGAGACCAAGTGCTCCCACATGGAGTGTCTTGTGCACAAAAGGAAAAAGCTCCACTGCTCACTCATTTTACACAAAGTAACTGTATAAACTGTACTATGTTTAATTATCTGACAAATGTATCATCACGTACACAATTCTGAATTAGAAAATCACAGTCAAGATCTAAGGATAGAAAATTATTTACATATAGAACTTTCAGAAGTTGTTTTTTAGAAGAAAACTCATATATTTAAAATAAAATCAGTAGAGTTGAAAATGTGCAAGAAGTTGTCTGGTCCAAAGCCCTAAGGACTTCTAAACCAAGTAACTGGATGAGCAGTGACAATGCCAAAATTCTCCCTGCAATGCCGTATTGTCCATTGAGCTAGAAATGCTTCTATATAAAACAGCTTATAGCCAATAATTCTAATTTTATGATATGCTAATTATACAGAATAAAGTTCTTAATCTGTAATAACTCTGTCATACATAGTGATAACGGCTGTTGTCTCTAAATCAAGAGCACCATACTACCACCTGTGATTCATCCAACAAAAAATCTCCTATTCTGCATTTCTCATGAACTCTTATCACTGGGTCTCATTCAATACCATTCAAAGTACAAGATATTTGTCTTCTTTAAGTGTACATATCCTAGAATTATCACTGGGTCTCATTCAATACCATTCAAAGTACAAGATATTTGTCTTTAAGTGTACATATCCTAGAAGGGCTGACTTACTCAATTTCACGAGTGCATTCCTCTTTTCACCATGTTCAATGTAACCAAAATTCACCTCCCAGCTCTTCAGGCCTTCATTCTCATCACAGTGTTTATTTCCACAGGAAAACTGACCTATAAAGAGTCAAAACCAGCAAACTGTGTTTCAATGATTAACAGTAATAGATATGGGGTTGTTATTTCCAGTTCTGCTCAGTTTTTGTTTTTCATTTTCCATTTCTTTCAAATAAAAAAAACCCACAAATCTAAAAATAATGTCTAGATTAAGGAAATAATAACAGGGAACAACAAAACAATCATATTTGTCCAATATTGCCTATTTGCAAAGGAAAAAAACATAACTGTGTTTTGAAATGCATGGATGAAGGTGTACATTATGAAATAATAAGCCTAATATGAACCCTGGAAAAATGAGCATCACCAGGATACAACCTATACCCTAAATGATTTAGCAGAGGATGATGGATCAGAAGTTGTGATTCAGACGTGCTTCTTTAACATCAAACTATTCAAAGTATCACGTTTGTACAATATGAAGATGCCCACATGCTTTTTATGTAACTAAAGCGTCCAGTGTACCTGACATACTGGACATGGAATTTGCATTCTAGTGACTATCCATAAATACCCTTCTTGTATGAAAAGGAAATTCAACCTTGTGAGAAATGCTACATCAGTTTAAAAGCTTCCTTTGGTTCAATTATGTGAAAGCAACACTGATTTTAAATCAGATCTGCACATAATCAATTCTGTTTGCACCACTGAAGTCCCAATATTGGAGTAATAAAGATACATGCATTCCCTTTGCAGAAGAGTGATTTGTATGCAGAGCAGCAGAAAGGATGTGTATTAATAGGCTCACAAGCAGGACTGTTGGTGAACGATTAACCTCAGAAAATTCTGCTTAAGCAGCTAACTAATGGATTGGCAGTGTCCTCAGATACTTCAGTTCTGTAATGAAACACCACTTGCAATGCAAACATTTGAAGTAAAAAAAAAACCCAGAACTCTGATTAAAAAAGCAAGTTTCAAATTAATATACATTTAGTATGTTTAACCCTATGTAAAGTATAGCTACCATACCTTGTGTCATAGCAATCTCCAATACAATCTTCTTTCAAAACTTATGGCAAAGACTGGAAAGATGCCAAAGAAATAATCTGGCATTTACAATTAGTAACACAAGTGTCACCTCTTCCTTCACTTATCCTAGCCCTTCTTCTTTGTAACCATGCAAAGATAGGCACAAAATGCAAAGCAACCAAATGTGAGTACCTCCATTCCTGCACGCTCTTGTTGTTACCACCCCCAAACCTTAGTAACAGTGCACCAGCAGTGGTGCTCATCACCACTGCACCGACACAGCCACATCAGTACATACAGGTACATACAGTGCTAATGCTAATTATCAGACAGGTACGTGTAGATCCGTTATTACATTTAATTCAGCAATTTATACGCTGATTTATAGTTTAAAATAGCATAAAAGACACACGGGTTTTTTTAAAGGATCCTTTGGAACCGCTCTTGGAGACACCCGCGGCAGGGCTGGCTTCTCGCGCCCCCCTGTGGGGGAAGAGAGGATGTACCCACGCATGTTCCCTCTGCTCGCTCCTCATTAGGATTCCATTAAAAAGCTTGGAATATATAATTCTGCACCTTCTCCCACATTTTACAATATGAAGTACCACATATTAAACGTTTAAAGCTAAAATTTTTCCCCCACAAAGACACAAAAATAATTTACTTCTAATTTAATTATCTTTCTAAAGTACTCAATAAAGCATATAATTTTATCAAATATAACTATCCATTAATATAATGTGTAGTGCTGAATGCAACGTATGACTACACCTACCTTTAGAGGCTTTGATATTTACAGTTTAAAAATCCCCACCATTAATGTTCATGCTTTCTACTCTGAAATAGTATTTTTTAAAAATCACAAATGCATTTCTAACTTTTTGAAATATATTACAATACAGTGTTTGCAGAATACAGCTGTTTAAAGAACTGTAACTGAGTGAAACTGATCAGCAGTACAACTCCATGCAATATTCTGGCATGTGCATCCATGACTCCAGGAACAGCAATACCTCATTCACCTCACTTTCTTGCTCGTTCAGCAGGTTGAAAAAGCCCAAGCACCTCAGCCATGGAACAAGGACCACTGTGCAAAGTCCCAGCAACACACTGGTAACTTCTCACCCAGAATTAGGGTACTGATTTAGAGGCAGGATTGGGAGACATGATAATCATTCCCACTGAAGCTTTCAAAACCAGTTTAGCCTAAAACATGTCTCACAAAGGAAACTTTTTAATTAAAGTTAACATTCTGCAGAACAGCACTGGAGAAAGTGTTAGTCAATAAATAATTTCCTGAGGAAAACTTCTGAGAGACTCCAGTTACAGGTATCAAAGGCTAATGAGGTAGCAGAACTACTGGAGAAAAGCAGCTAAAAAGTCCACCCATTTAATTCTACATTATCAAACATGTTAAGGTGGTGCTCATTACAAAACAGACCTAGTGAAAATAAATTATATGCTCTTTTAATTGTAATATGTGCAGATCAGTGCACAATCTAAATCTATGTAGCATAAAACAGGAAAGCTGGAAGACAAGTCAATTTATTGTACATTATTGTCTGATAAACTTACCGTACCATCAAATATTATCTAACAAAATTATGTCCAAAAGCAGCAAGAGGAGCATCAAGAAGAAATGGAACATAAAATGAAAGACAGCATTACCTTTTCCTGAAATTACTTCTTTCTCATGTCGCCATCTAAATCCAAACTGTGAAGAACCAAAATTGAGTTGTGAATAGTCAACTTATTAAGCACTGTAAAGACTAATTTCAGTTGATTGATGTCCTCCATGTGGCTCATCCTTTTAATTCTGGTCATGAAAATTTAATTTATCTTTTAATTAAAAATATCTCTCTGCCTCTGTTTGCCAAAATAGTATTTTTTAATAAAAATACTTTAAATATTTGTATTTTTATTTTTACAGGAAGTCATCCATGCTGAAAAACAATTACAAAAGCAAACATATTAACATTTCCAAGTAGAAGACAAGTTGGCCTAGAAATCTGGATATGAAAACAAAATAATAAAATGTATTTTATTTAATGACCAGGTGTCAAACAGATTTCATTTCTTAGAAAATAGGAGACACTTCCAATCTGTTAAGCTACAAAACAAAGTACAGAGACAGCAAATAAGAAATTCTCAAGGAAAATAAGACAACAACAAAGGGAACATTTCCAGTCCAGTGCATATCAAAGTTAAATGCAGAACCCCCTCCTGTGCTGCACTGCAAAGCTGACAATAGAACTGAACTGTCTGACAATACAGACGGTCATTTATCAGCCTCAAAGTTTGCAGACAAGATGCACTGATGGTTCAAAGACAACCTTGACCTAGAAAATTCTCACCTAGGGAAAATGTCAGGAGTAACAGACCCAGCACAAGCAAGAGCTGTCAGAACACTCTTCCACTGTCTCTAGGTAGCCTCACACCAGAGGCTCACATTGGCATTTGTGATTAAAAGGAGACACCATGAAGACCAAGCCAGACTGGTCACCAGCAGGTGAAGCGGCCAGGGAGCAAGAAGGGTCAGTGTGTCTCCAGCTCTGGCTGTGAGAGCACCATCTCATCTAGGGATGAGAGCAGGGGAGTCCCAGACACCTGACTCTGTGTGTGTGTGTGTGTGTGTGTGCGTCTGTGAACGAGTGAAACAGTCTGGACCAGCAATCCCCTGTGACCTTCAGGGGTTCAGATGTCTTGGGGCTTCTTACTGTTTTCTTCTGAACTTTGGTCTTTGAGAAGGTGATTCTGCTTATTTTTCAGATTCTCAAAGGAGATGCTCTCATGAAACCAATCCTGACCTTTATCCAGTCCTTCATAAAACAGTGGTTTACTTCAGAAGAAAAGTTCCTAAAGAGATCTGAGATAAAAGCTCTACGCAGAGATCTTCAGAAAAATTATCTGACTAGAAGATTTTGGCCAGGAGCAGAACAATTACAGCTGTGAAAAAACAGATGAGCACATATGTGCAAGTCTCAATCTGTGCAATATATGTATTTAAAACATCACAGAAAACTGACCTCCAACTTTTGCTTTCACACCAAGTAGGACGATATAGAATCACAGCATCAAAGAACAGCTCAGGCTGGAAGGCACCTCAACAGACCACCAGCTTCAATCTTCCATGGGGAAGGGAGCCCAGCTGAGATTATCTATCACCTTGGGCAATTGCATCTGAAAAACCTCCAGCAATGGGGATTCCACTGTGGCACTGGGGAGGTTGTTCCAGTGACTTTTTCATTACATAAGAATGTTCTCACTATAAAAGAATTTCTTATATCAAGATGAAGCATCAACATGTAAAGCAGCAACAACTATCGTGCAAAAGGCCGACTAGCTGAAAAGCTTCTACCCTGCACTTCTCATAGCACCAGCACTGCAAAGCAAAAGGCACAGGGGGCCAAAGATATCCAGCTTTCAGTTTCTGGAGATGCAGAAAAAAAATTAAGGCAGGAAAAATCTGAAAGCACAGACTGTATTCCATCAGTGCAAATGGGATGAGCAGCTTATTTAAGACTTCCAAGAAAAAAGCCTGCTTTGAAATCCTTCTGTACCAAAAATGGACATGGATAAATCAGTCACTGAGAAAAATCTCATACTTTTTTCTATTTTTCTAAGAAAGGACTTTCATATGATCAGAACATATATGAGAAAAGAAAACATATATATTTTACAAATTGCATGACACAGCACTTATGCTGACATGGCAATTCCAAAAATAGAGGTAATGACTTAGGAGCATAAATGGGAACAGAGAGTGACCTCAAATTTAGGATAGACACACTTTAAGTCTGACAGGGAAATACTGTTCACACAACAAGAGAAAACACACACACACACACAAAAAAAAAATCTGGGGCAGAACAGTTTCCCACAAAGGACAGCAAACATATGGAAACTTGGCACAGTAGTGAGAGAAACAAAATCTGTAAGCATGCTCAAGGGAAATCAGCTGGGGGGATGGGGGATGGAGTGGACATTGAGGGATAGGAAATACCTACAGGAAAATAAAATCAAATTGAGTCAAAAAAGAAGGGAAGGCATCTTCAGCATTTTAGTTTTTGTTGATTTTAATTGAATTTTTGCATTTTACTGTCCCAATTTTCTTTAGATGACTGTCATCTTTTCTTCCTTATAAAGGTAAGCCCAGTCCTTGCAAGTATTTACCAGTAAATGTAATTTTCAATACTACAAAATAGTTGAAAAGAACTATACAGACTGGGTTACTGTGTGCTAGAAACACCAAGACACATCTGAGTTCAGCACCAGTCTTTGGAAAAACACAATAGAAAATTCATGTATACTCTCTGACTAAGAAGTTAGTCAGCCAAAAACTTGGAAAAAACAAAGGCTGCTCCAGTTAAGAAGAAAACCTGGTGCTGGAATTGGGCTGTTCCTCTTAAGAAATTCTATTTATTTACAAGGCACATACAAATCCTGTTTCCACAAAGAGAAAAGAACAACCGGCAAAAGATGCTGCTTTAGAATAGACTTTTCCAAAATTGTTTCTGCCAGCATTCAAGTACAAAACTCTTTTTAGACTTTTTTTTTTGAACAGTAACATTCCATGGGGTTTTAGGCTTCATCTATTGCTCCTCTCCAAGCACCCTCTCCAGCCTTCTTTCTTTAACCCCTTTGCATTTTCTGCCTTTCACACACAATGTACCTCTTCATAAAACATCATCTGACAGAAATGTTCCTATTCCCACAGAAGCACATTTTTGAGGCAGTGACAATACTTGGATTCAAACTGCTGCTTGTAAGTAACTCGACAAATTCTCACAGCTCCCTTTCTATGGAAGGGGTAATAACATTCTGGTTTTACAACATAGCCACAATCATAAAGCAATTTATTAAAAAGGTTATACTTCTATCCCCAAGATGATTTACATTAAATTACCTTATTCTCTTTGTATCTGCTGAGATCTGCTATACAGTATTCTTTGAACAATTTGTCATAATACTTCTTTGCAAGCCTCTTCTCCCTAAAACAAAAAGTTTTTTTTTTAAATTAAACATAGAAGACAACATAATTCACTTTACATTGTAATGACATTAGCAAGACAAAGACACGTTGTTTCATTGAAAGAATTGTTGTAGACCTAGAAATGCAACAGATACTAAGGAGTAATTTCCATAAAACTGGAAAAATAAATATAAAATAAATCCACAGTACATACTAAACTGTATTTTTTCAAGCTCTGCTTTCTTCAGTTTTTGAACAGTCATTTGGATCTCAGAGAATCACTATTATTTATTAGTTCTTTCTGTCAACAATTCATGTTGGCATTTGAGCAATATTACAACATGAAAGACCTAATGGTCTTTCATTTTCAAATGCATCAAAGAATGATCAAGGATGCAGAGTAATTCTTAATTAGCAAGGGAAAACACAAATTTAGTAAAAGTAATCTAAAAATAACATATCCTATAATAGTTTCAGGTACCAATTCATGTCTGCTTCATCTTCTTCATTCCACAGGAATCTATGGTTTTCTCTAATAATATCAAGATCCGTCTTGTCATTTGCTCTATAAAGAGACACATTTTTTTAGTACAAAGTAACATTAAAATGAAAATCCATCAAATAATAATTTAGTAAGTATCATATTTTACAGTTCTGATCTCTACCTCACAGCATAAAGGAATACATTTCTATGAAATAAAACTATCAAAAATATATTCCCTAGCACATCTGTTCCAAAATAAAAAAACTCATGGCTGAAAATGGCCACTGAAATTGTGGATGACTTGATCCTGTCTGAAAACACTTTTTATACTCTTTATTGAGGACAGTGATGTTAAAAGGCAGTTATAGATAGCTCTAAAGAAGTTATTATTCTGGACAATGGATAGCAATTCTGCACATTCAGAAATATTTCAGATTGTTATTTTGAAGATTCTGACAGATATTTCTCAATGTACCCTCCAGTAATGATCACCTGTCAGCCTTCCTTTTACATAACAAAACAAGAATAATTCAGTTCATGGTAAGTTCTTACATAAAAATATGAAAACAAAATGAAACAATGCAGTTTTGTGTCTGGGTATTTCCAATTACTGTAGTTACCATTTGTGACCAAAATAATTAGTAATTTGATACACAGCTACATCCATCTCTGCCCCCAAAGCTACAATATATATTTAACAGGTTTACAAAACAGGAAGCTTTGAGGTCAGGAGGGGAAAGGTTGCCAATAGTTCTCACCCAGATCTTCGGAAATCCTCTATTTTGCCACCATAGTATAAAATGTAGTCATGCACAAACTTCTTATGTCTCTCATACTGAGTAAAGCAATTAAGGATTGTTTCAGAACTTATTTCTTTTTACCACAAAAAAAAGCCCCAACCAAAATCTTTTTATATATTTAAAAGAGACATTTCTCTTCACAAACAGTTCAGTAATTAAAAAAAAAAAAGAATGGAGTTATTAGGAACTTTTACTTAATAACTCTCATAGAAGCTAGTTTCCAAATACAGGAATTCCAGGCAATTTCATCTTTAAAACCTCATTCTTCATTTATTAAACTGTCTTCCTTTATCAAAGATGCTCTGTATGCATACACACAGAAACTTGGTTCATTTTTTCAGCTGGGATTTAGACAACAGCCTCTTTGTTCTGCAGTTTTAGTTTAAAACAGGTTTGTACTTTTGCATTATAAAAACAATGTGGCTACTAAAATGGAATAATCTGTTACATTTTTACCACCAACATACAAATAAAAGTTGTATGCTTTAGCTTGGAAATGAAAATAATGGAAAAATATGTAATGCTTCTTAGAACACTTTGGCCTCAGTTTGAGGCCAAAACAGAAACATAATTTGAAACACATTTTGTATCACAATTTGAGCAAAATATGTACCTACTTATTCAGAAAATAAACATCTTGACAAATAAAAACTTTATGGCTTCTTAAAAGAGTTTCAATTCACTTTTATCTCAACAGCAAAAGGAAGCTCCTCTGAAGAATGACTCTGGTGCTGCACTGTCACTGATTATGATAGCTCAGAAATCCCAGTATTTTACCATAATGGATAATCTGTGCCCCATCTTCAAACTTGAAAAATGAAACAGAAGGATACAGCATCCATCGATATCAAGTGAAATCTTCTTTTTCTTGCTTCTTCCCTGTTAAAAACAAACACGTTCCAGTGAAAACTATCTTTCCATTAAGAGGAAAATGTCTCACAAAAGCAAAATATAAAAGATACCTATCACATTCTTCAGCTGCAAATTGTCTGTGAACCACACTGCCTTGTTTTGCTTTTTGGAATGGCTTTGCCAGAAGGGCATCTTCCTGTATTCTGAAGGTGGGAAAAAGGAACAAAGTTAGACAAGAACCTTTCATAAGCAATAAAATGTTCATGTGCTAAACTTTGCACTATTTTCAGCAACAAAAATTATTATATTGCTATCTTCTACAAGAATAAAATGAAACTTCAGAACCAACATCAGCTTGACTTTACCTCATTTACAGAACAAAATCAGAAAGGCATTTGCTTCCAGTTGGCATTTTGTAATACTTGTTTTTATTAATATAATTACTATAGAACCACTATAGAACCACAATGATAAAACCTGGAAGATGCCTCAGTTTCACTCTGACATTTAAACTCCTTTACAAATCTCAGCTACACAGGAAAGTAGGAACAGGAAAGACAGTGCATTCACTGAGAGTGACTGGCAGTAACCCTATTCTACCCTTTCATGCCAATGTCTCAACACTTCATTAAACAGCTCTGCCTCTTGTAGTGCAATCACAAGAATTACAAATTTAAAAGTCAATTACCATCTAATGAACCATACTTGTCAGTAGGCAGCTAAAATT
This sequence comes from Passer montanus, assembly GCF_014805655.1. Lineage (NCBI taxonomy): Eukaryota > Metazoa > Chordata > Aves > Passeriformes > Passeridae > Passer > Passer montanus. The sequence goes on along the minus strand of NW_024366703.1, from coordinate 3,703,642 downwards.
ACTTGTAGAGTTCAACAAAGTAATAAAAAAGTTAAAGATATACATTTTAGCTAGTAAAAGGTACATTTAGTTAATTTCATTCATAAACTGAGGTGAAAAAAAGATCTTTTCCCATAATTTTCAGTAGGCAGAAAGCATGGTAATCAGAAACCTGAAGAAAGCAACCCAGGGAATTAGTTTCTAGCTATGGAATATAGGACTGTAGGAACTTAATGTATCATTTACTCAAAAGGATCTGTAACCACAAAATTCCCATAAGAAGGGTCTATAAAACAGCAATTTGGAGAGAATTTAAGACTACTGTTCTCCTTAAAGTGAAAATAAATACAATGATAGAGCAAGAAAAGGAACCCACGTAAGAGCCCTACTGGGAATCAGCAGTTGTGTGCCAGAACAAGGATAACGATGGTATTTTTGAAAGTCTCCTGATGGTTACTTAATATTCCACCTAGAAAGTGGAATGGCAGAATATGCAATGGCATCTAAAGAAAATGAAATCTGAACAAAACCAGTCACTATTTTAATGGAGAACAGCTATATTTATAAAATAAGTGAAATGGCACAATGCATGCTATTATTCCAAAGATGAAAACATGACTTTTTCCCCCCAGAATGCAATCAGACACTACAAAACCAATTCTTTCAAAACTTCTATAAAGGAAAAATATGCAAGAGTCCTAGGAAAATTTCCAGCAAGTCTTCTTAAATGAAGTCCAATAAAAGAGCAAAGGAGAGACAGGAAAAAGTAAGAAAAGCATATGCAAAATATAGGCCACATATGCAGTATGGTGCAGAAAGTGTCGAGGAACTACCACACAAAAGCAAAATAAATGCATAAACAAGTAAAAATCTTTACAATACAGGCAGATCAGACTACAAAATTCTAGGTCACTAACTCTGCAAAACACTGAAAGTATTGGCCAAGGTCAGCTCAAATAAGAGATGTGCAGGTACATTTCAAGGATTGATCACAACACAATTTACCAATTCCCAGGTCTCTTCACAAATTAAATAATAAAGAAGTAGCATCAGCTCTTCACTTTATATTTCTATGTGTTTTATATCTACAAAGCCTGCTACGACTTGGCCTTTTTTGCCTTGCTCTCCTAGCAGTTCCATTTGTCCTGATGGATCACAGTGGTGTGAACAGCGCTGCCAAATCCCAGCAGTGGATACTAATGCTTGGAAAAACAAAACACTCTGCTCCAAGAACTGAGGGGCAAATACACACCAGATGGAGATGGCAGAACAGCTCTTAATCAGCTGCCCCTGGAGATGACAAGCTTTGGCAAGCTTGAGATGAGGAGATGCAGAAATCAAAGAGATTGATTTTTTCAAAAACCATTTCAACACCAGACCTTACATGCAACAGCATCATCTTCTATGCACACTAAGAGGCCATTTGTACAAAATATGTAATGCAAAGTGTTAATTCTGTACTACATTACCTTTTAGTCTTTTGCAGAGACTTCTCTCCACTCTCCTCATCACTAAAATCAGAATCATAGCCTCCATGGCCATGTGCCTGAAAATAAGAGACCAGTCAATATATCTGCTAATGCAATATGGATATGGCATAATGACAAACCAGTACTGCCCATCATGCATAAATAAAAGACAGAAAGACAGAGAGCAAGCGAACTAGTGCAAATTCTTACATGCTGCAGTCAAACAAAATTCCATAGACAATGCAGAGTATATTCCAGATAACACAGGGCAAAGAATAATCACTTTGTAAAATAGAACACTTTATAAATAGAGGCATATATAATCTTCACGTAGATACAGCAAACTAGAAGTACGATAAATACCTTGGGTTTTTATTTTCTAAACAATATTCCTTATGCAAGACAAGGGTGAATATCTTCCCCAGGGGCTAGTCTTTCAGGGGGCTGGAGGACAGCAAGTGATATGTCCACATTATAAATGAAGAAAAATGGGAATAAAGGTTTCTAGGGCTGTCATGTAGCATTTGAGATCATTAGATCTCACACTGGTAGATGGAAATCTGATTCAAACAATAACTAAAATACGAAAACAACAATATGCCTGCAAAAGCGTATCACCTCATCAGCACAACAATCCTAGTAGAAAATGAAACCTTCTTTTCCACACACTTTGGGACTACACTGTTAAATTAATGCATATAAGAAAACTAAAATATCTATATCATAATGCTTTCAAATGACCAGCCCAGATGTATCACCTCCATTTTTCAAGGCACAATTCCATGTTTGATTCCTTCAGGAGATGCAATGGCTTAAGTAGATCCCATCTCCTCTCCCTCACTCCTACTCTTGGTACCCTCCTTGCAGGTGCTCAGTTGCAGTTGTGATAAGTACACACGAACCAGATCAAACAACTCACCCAAGTTACAAAGGAACCTATGCAGAAGAAAATACTATTTTAACCCTGATAAGTTTCCTTACAGTTCATCCTGAGCCTCCCCAACCTACACCAGCAAGGTGAAGGGGCAGCACCAGGAGAGAGCAGCCAGAGCTGGGCACCATGTAAACCAGCACCAACTCCAAACAAGCTTTTACAACTGAGGTAAAACCAAGAGGGATGGTTATTAATATAGCTGCACATGGGAAGGTTCCACACACGCTACCAAAATGTCCTGGTGAGACTATTGATAAGAGAAGACAATGGGTTAGAAAACAAGCGCGCTTGATTCAGCTGATTCTTACATAACCTACAGTTATATTCCTCCTCAGCAAAAAACTGAGAAAAACAAAATCTGAAAAAAGGCACAACTCTGCAGGATGATTTTGATGAGGTGCCTTCTCTTGATGCAAATGCCTTGCAGAAACGCCATGCTGAAGAGTCAGCTGTATCCTCTACTGACACCAACAACTGGTTTGTGTTGTGCACAGTATGTAAAACACTGTCTTCTCAACCTGATAGTGAAGGACTCTTTTAAAGATTTTTAAAAATCCTTTACTGTTATTATTAATAAACAAACACTGTAATGCGCCTCCCACTCTTCTGGGTGCTTCTGAAGAACACATAACTCTCCTACACATACATACTTTAAAAAAAGCAAATCAGAACTTTTTCTGAACTATTTTCTATTTCCCATGAGACATAAAAATTGTCCATTACCAAACAAAACAGAAACAAAAAAGCAACACCCCTGCCCAAACAAAACCCCAAACCAAATAAACAATTGCAGCAGATGTCTGCTGTAAGCCATCCTTATGCACTTGCAAAAAAGCAGCAACATTGTAGTCTCATAACTAGGTGGTTCTAGTAGCCAGTCTGTCACTACTTTTGCTAATGAAGCTTATACAGTCTTTACAAAAGCCTGAACACTGTAAGTATGCAGCAAATATATTTATACTTGGCCTCTAAATTAAAAAAATATCATGCTAATCTGGGAATGTTTTAAATGGCATTAGTACTGCTTCCCAAATGAACATCGAGAGCTTCCTTCATACTCAGAAGGGAAGTCCCAGCCAACACCATGAGCATGAAAGCCCTAGACAGACGAAGTACTGAATCAGGCCAGGAAGCTCAAATGAAAAGAGATTCCCACAAAGCAGTTGCCCTTGGATGAGGTACCCTAGGAAAGCATCCTCACTAATCAGCTCTCAAGTGATTCCAGGAATGATTCAAATAAAAGAAAAAGAGATGCAAGAAAAGCTGCTCCAACAGTCATACTGTAGGGCTCTCAGAAGCTGATGACTGCCTTTTGTAAAGCTGACTGTGAGTATAAGGGCAGGTATGGCTAAGGACTAGGCTGCTTTCCAACAGGAATGCTCTTCACGGCTTCAGATATTCCTCTGAATCGCTGTAATACCTCACAAATACATTCAGAGTGAAAAAGAACACAACCCATGACTGATGTCCTGACACTTGTGGATCACCCCTCTGCACTGGTGCTGGGTTTGACAGCAGCAGCTCCAGCAGTGCTGGACGACACTGGCAGAGACTGGGACTGAATGGTTTCTAACCTGCCACCTCAGGATGATTCAAGATGACCTGACTCTTGGTAAAACATACCTACTTCATTTCATGAACTCCATCAGAGAACCTCATCCATAAATGAATCTTGCCATTTTGGAAGAACAATGTAAACAGACACCTACAATCCCAGATAAGGAAAATATGTTTAATATTTAACTGTAGAAATAGACGAGCAGATACCAAAGCTTTGTGCCTAACCTAGCAGATATAGACATGGACATGCACAATCATCAACAGAATTTAAAATAACTACTTTCACTATTTAGTAAACTCTTCAATATACACTTTACTTTGATGGAATTTGTCAGACTCAGAGTGTTTCTAGTTAATTACTAATACAAATACCAAGTGTTTTCTCAAAACATGAACCTGAAAGCTAACTTAAATGATACAGTGTATCTTGCTGTTGCACCAAATTTGAATTTTTTATTCCCAAACAAAAAAACAAACTGAAACCACAAAATTAAAACAAGCACAAGTATGCTTTGGAGTACATTTAGCTCACACTTAAGTAATCCAAACATGTTGGATTATTTAATGATGAAACAATTGGAGACAGAACAGAGTCCACTAAACTCTCGGCTCCTAAAACTCACAAAAGACACAGTAAATGCATGAACGTTGTACACAACTGATGCCAGACTGAGATACCAACTCTTGTCGTCAATCCAGGTCACTACAAACTGCCCAGCTCTGCATTTACAGCAGGTATTTGTATCCAGAGAAGGCACCTGCTTTAAGCCTCTCCAATGGGGTAAACACACAGAGGTGGAATGTATCCACTCCTGACCACAACATGAAACAACAGCCAAGAAGGAAAAAAAAGGCAAAACAAACCCATAAAATATTCCCAACTCGTGGCTCCTGACCTCGGGCGTCTTGCCACTGTCCTCATAAGCCCACCCTTCCCTTTATCTGCCCGCATGCAGGTCTGTGGCCCTGTCTGCTCACAGCCCAGATGTGACCCAGAACGGGCCCGAGTGCTTGTTTTAGTACAAATTATTGGGGGAGGCATGAAGGAAGCACAGGATCTATAAGAGGACTTGCAGAGCCATCCTTGAGGGAGGAAGGATGCAGTGTGGAAGGTCAGAATGCTTCACTGCAACATGCTTTTCCCATCTCGATGTTGTCTATGAAGCTTTGCAACCCTCACTTGGAGAAAAAGACTGAGAATAAGCGACTAGTCTCAAACTGGTTCTTCCTTATAAAACCTATTACAAGGAGTGCCTGTGTGTACTCTACAGGGAACGGCCCTAACAAAGAGAAAAGGCACACGCAAGTTACTGCCTCTTTATTACAGCTATGAAAGAAAAAGTAGGAGTAAAAGGCAGGTAACAGCAGACCACGACATCGAGGATTAGAGCTTTGTGGAGCTCCACGGAGAAACCGAACACCGGCCAGTCGGACGCCGCTTCCGAAGCCGTTCTTTCTCGCTGGCTATTCTGGAGCGGCCCGGCGCTGTCCCGGCCCGCCTGACCCTTCCTCCGCCGCAGTGGGGCACAGGCACGGGCCCCCGGCTGCCCGTCCGCCCGGGGAAGGCGGCTCGGCCCTTCCCCTCATGGGCTCGGCCGGGCCCCTCCGCCCGCCCCGGCCCCGCCGCCATGGAGGCCGCGGCCTCCGCCGGGCCTGTCCCCGCCCGCCTCTGCCGGGCCCCTCCATCCCTCCCTCCCGGCCCCACTCACGGCCGAGGAAAGGCGCAGCTGGTCGGGCTCCATGGCCGCGGCGAGGGCCGCCTCCGCCGCCCGGCCCTGCTCCCGGCCCCGGCGCTGCTGCGCGGGCCGCTCCCGGAAAGCAGGGTAGAGGCGGAGCAGGGCCGCACCGCGGGCTCCCTTCCTCCCTCCGTCCCTCCCTCCGCCGCGGGCGGGCGGCGCGGGGCAGCGGGGCGCGGGGGAGGGCGAGCCGGCACGGGAGGGGAGGGGAGGGGAAAGCCGCTCATCATGTTTAGGGGCGAGGGGAGTCTCCCTGCCCGGGAACCCGGTCAGCGGCCCCGGCTGCCGCGGTCTCCGCCTCTGGGAAGGTAGGACTGTGCCGCAGGGGCTCAGAAAGGCCTGAGTGCCCCTCTCCCCGGCCCGGGTCGCCCGCGCACCATCCCCGGCGCTTTCGGGCAAGGCAGTCCCGGTTGAGGGGCACGGGCTTAGACCCCGCTGCGGGCGCCGGGGCTCGGCGGAAAGGGTGCCTCGGGAGGGGTGGGAGAGGCGGGGGTCGTTGTTCGGGAGGGGACCTCTCGCGCAGCAGGGGACCCCTCCGGGCGGGAGGCCCCGGGCGCTCTGCGGAGGGCAGCAGCTGCCCGGCGTGCCCGGGCGGTGCGCGCTGCCCTCGGCGCGGCACGGACCGCGGTCGTGGCCTCGGCACGGCGATCTCTAACAGCGATTCCTGCCTGTGCCAGCGGCTTGCCTTCTTTTCAGTCGCATCTCGCAGTTAGAACGAAAGGCAGTATGTGACTCAGTTTCCCCGTAAGGACCGGTGGCAATTTATCGCCTGATAAGAGTTTGGGAGCCTGTGGGTTGCATCATAAAAAGGAGCTTTATAAGCCAGAAGTATTTGCTGATAAAGTACCTGGGAAGCACCAATCTTCGGCATTAAGTCATCAGATAGAGCAATTAGCTGCCAATGAATTGATAGTTTCCCATCAAACACAACCTGAACTGCTGAGGTCTGAAATGCTGTAGTCCATCGCAGGTACTTTCTTCTGGACTGTGTTTCCAGTTGTGTTATTGATTCCTGGATAGTTAAACCACAGACACACGTAATACAGGGAAATATTAAAAAATTAAATACTGCTGCTACCCTTGTAATATGCAAGTTGTAAAATATAAATTGTAGGTGTTGCTTTTCTGCAGTAAGACAATCACACACCACAGCTGACAGTGTATCTCCTTACCTTGGCTAGTAGATCTCTGTTTTCAGATTTTTTTTTTCTCCTGACCTAGTGTTTGTGTTACTTGTTATGTCATTATTGCTGTGAAGGGATGCAAAGATGATGCCAAAGTGTCCCATGGAAAGGAACTGAGTGGCGCTGTGCATATTTGAGTGCATGCAGTATTCTGCTGAAGTCCTACTGAATGTGGCCCATTTCCTCTAAAGGGCAGAGACTCTGTTGCAAGAATGGAATTATCCTAATTAATAATTTAAATATATCAAAATAAATAATGTATACCCTCAAAGCTGTAATAGCAAGCATCTTTTTGTTGTTCCTGTCTTATGGAAATGACAGACTGCTTTAGTGTGAATGAATCCTGACATGATTATGGAAACTGGGCCAACATATCATTGATTATGCACTTTGAAGAAGAGTGGGAAAGGTAGAGGAAAGATTTACAATTCTTGAATCTCTTAGCATTGCGCTGTGGCCACAAAGCCTGCATATAGAAAAAATACAGTTTCTGGGACAGGAAAATTATCTGCAGTGAGTCCATCTATAGCAGCTGCTGTAGATGCTGAAGTTATGTTATAAACAGCTTTTCTGAGAATAGCAGCTAGATAATTTCATCTTGCTATGCTATGCTTTTCTGATGTCTAACTGTGTTTCTTCAGAACATCACCCGACTGCATTTTATATGCGGGCTACAGTAAGCTACAGCTGGGGAATGGGTTCAGAAATGGCCTCCTAAATAAACTGGAAGTTGAAACTGAACGTGCCCTTAGCCACATTATACTTTGCTCCAATGGATGTATCTCCATAGTTTAATTCTAGCAACAGTATGTTTTGACACCAAAAAGGCCCTTCTCTCATATGATTCCCACGGGACTGGAAGATACAGGAAAAAGAACAGATGAGATGGGCATAACTCTTTACAGGGCAGGAGGTTTTGAGTGGGATTTTGATGACTGTACAGCCAAACTATAAGAGCACAGCTTTCCTTTACAAGTAAGTCAATCTATGCCAATCTTTACAAGTAAGTCAAGCTGCCACTGAGGAGAGCAGTCTTCTTGAACTGGCCCTAATACTCATCTGACCACTCCTGCTGAACTGCAGAATTTAATTTTCTGCCACCCTAGCTCCTGTGACTGTCCTGATGTGGTGTCTGGATGAGTAACCCTGGTGGGGCAAAAAGATGTTAGGGTGGGAGAGGAGGGAAGTGAGAAACAGAGGCTGCCCTTTCAGCAGCAGCTCTCTTTTAGATCAGGTCAGCAGTAATGTGAAGCAATAGTCTTAAATTACAGTAGCTCTGAACTTCGTGGTCCACAAAGGAGAAAACATCACTGTAGGTTTAACTTTCATTCTGCCCTAAATCTTGAATGGACTAAATAAAGTATGAGACCTGGTGTATCCAAAGAGTTTAAGTCAGACATGGTACATACATCACTGGGATTTAGAATTCAAAGTATACCTGACATACTTATTGAGCTCTTCCTAAAAGGTTCTAGTATAGGAGATTTCACAGCTTAATACCTTAATCTATTAACCTCTTAGGTATAAAGGGTTTTTCCTACTATCTAAGAAAAATTTTTTTTTGTTGCAACTTGAGTTAATTTCTTAATGCCCTACACTAGTTTGTACAGAAAGCAAGAAGTGATCATCATTTGAATAACATTTTTCAATACTGGAAGACATATATTCCCACATTTTCCCCTTTTTGCAGCCTGAGAAGTACTTCATCCTTTCTACATAGGTTACATATTGGAGAACTCTTACATTTTTTTGCTCTTTTTCAGACTCAGATTTCTCTATGTATTTTTAAGAAATAAAAAGCCTAGATGTTTACTCATTAACAGTATTTAGCCAGGAAGAAACACATAAGCCTTCCTGCAGAAGATGATTGCCTCCTAAGATCTCCTGGTAAAGTTGTTTAAACTCAACAGCCCCTGATCTGTTGAATCACAATTAGTTTGGTTAGCCAATTAAAAAATTGTTCCTATTTTTAATGAAGCAAATCAGAAGGCTTTGCCAGCAGGCTCAAGGAGGCAGCTACCACTGGTATGGAGAGCAAGGGCAGGGCAGTCACTGACAACCACATCCGTGGTGAGCTGTTGCTGCAGATCACATTTGAGTTTGATTATGAGACAGTAATGTGGAACCATCAAGAATGCTAGTAAAACTGATATTTGTCCTGTTTAATCTTTTCTTTCTCCATTAAGTCAGTTCTTTTGTTGACAAATGAAATTACTTTCTAATGCTATTTGATATTGGCACATTCCTGTCTCCTACATGTCTATGAAGTAAGTTGCCAAATAATTTATTTCTGTGTCTTTTGTACGAAGAGTACTTTAGCATCTGTCGTGTTCCTGATTTTTATCTCCTCCTATTTGAAACCCCCTAGTAATTTGTAGAAAAAGCAAGTAAAGCTAAAAATGGACGTTCACATATGCCAGTAACATCACATTCAGTAACTGTAGCTCTTTTTCATTTAGCTGTACCCGTATACCATTGCAAGGATGTGCTGTGCCTCCCAACAAGTCCTGAGGAAGGTATACACTACAATCAGGCAGCTGATTCCCAAGCTTAGGACTTCCTGACAGTCAGGGAAAACCCGTGGGGCTGTACATGAGAGGCAGTGCCTCACACTCACCAGTTCCTATCCCAGGTACTGGTAACTCCAAACTAGTCATTAATGATATTCTGTAATCATCTAGAGGCTATGTGGAGATAGCAGCCAGTGCATACCTGGTTTATGAAATTCAATAAATGGTGCATTCCACATTTTTTTCTCATACGCAGAATATTAAACAGGAATCTTAACTAGCCACTAGATGTCAATGTTGCTGTGCTAAAAGGCAAATGCAGTTTTATTTGTTTGGCTAATAAAGTAATTTCCTCAAGAAAAGAACTTCTGTAGTTAAAAATATTTCCAGTATTGGGTCAGATACAAAAAATAATCATAGAAAAGCCCATGCCAAGTCCATTATTTGAAGACAAGCCGTGCAGTTTTATGATACTTTGAAGTTGCAATTAGCTTTTCAGTGCATAATCATTGTTAGAAAAGTGTCTTTGAAAAAATAGTATCTGATTGATCGTCAGTTTCCTTCCTTGTTCTAAAATCCCAGACCTTTGTATAAGTAGCCACAATCATTGTATTGCATTTCACTTGTAAATAAGATAAAATAGAGTATATAATATAATATCTAATCTTATTATAAGAGTATTGAATTTCCTAAATTCCATGTATCCATGGACATTTTCCTCTTAATTATTTCTGTTTAACACCACTGGATATCAGTGTCAGATATACTGTGTGGAGACAGAATTTCTAGAACACGAAGACTTCCAATATGATAGGCAATTTGAAATTTTGAAAATGTGTATATCTAAAGGCAGATCTGACAGATGATGGCATTTTAGAAGGATATACGAGGTAGAATTTGACCCATGGACCTTGGTTATTCCTGGCTCCTCTACCTCTAGGGTGAACAAATCACTGCCAGCCTCCACAACTACTTACTGCCTAGTGCACTGGAGGTGCTCGTTCTATTGTCTGTCTACAGAGCATTTATTTGGAGACCAAAGTTTGGAAATTGCTTTAACAAACAGTCATGGAAAGCTGAAGAAGACAACAGTGCACATCTTGAATTCAGATTAAGCTTGTTCTCCTGTTAGGATAAAAACAAATATCAAAGGCTCTTATTAAAAATAAAGTTGGAACTTCCTGTTGATCTGAAAATCTCCCAAGAAGTCAAAGATGTGGAAGTTGCACCCTTACTCTCAGCTGATTACCTTGGTAAACAGAATCCCTGTGTAGGCCACAATGTTAGAAAATACAGCCTAAATAACCTGATTTATTCTCTTAGCTCCACCTCCTATGGATGCATACAAGGCCCCTCAACTTCATACACAATTCACAAGATTTTTTTATTACTGTTGACAGAAAAGCAACCTTAGTCTTCTTTGTCATGGACTGAAGTAGTTGAAGTCCTGCTCCACAGTTTATTTGATGGTAGCATTACTTCCACTCTTAACATGCCAAAGAATCACAGATACACTATGGAGGAACTATAATTGTTTTAATTTCTAATGCCTATTTTAATTTTATTGCCTATGACTACAGAGTTATGTAAGAATCTTCTAATAGTATCTTGAAAACCAGATTGCTTCATTAATTCATTTTGTTTTAATTAAGGGAACACTCAAAGAATCAACCTTGTTCCTAAAACATCTGTGTACTTGAAAAAACTTCATTTTAATGAAGTTTTCTGCAAGTCCTTGTTAAGATGTATAGTGTAAATAATAACAGTATGATCATGTAAAGACTAACTTATTCAGTTATAGAAATAAATCAGACTGATAAAAAAGTAATTATTAGAATCAACTCCTCATATTATCTTTAAAGTTTGGGCTTATTTTTGCAAAATGTACAGAATTTTACTAAATAAATCCCCTGGATATATATTATGTAGACTCCTGTCTAGTGTCTTTAATCGTCACTGCTAGTTCCACTTTTGTTTTGTGGCAGGTGATTTTTGTCTCCAGAGCTTAGTCTGGCAACTCTGCTCAGAACAAAGCTCACTACAGATTACACATGCATGTAGGCATGCATAAATGAGTTGTGACTTCAGCCTATCAGGAATTTAATTTAAAAGTAATTATCAGTATGTACAAAATACTACTTCTTAGTTTATCAACCTGCACTTAAGTAAGTGGAATACAGAAACTAACTCCTTCACCATGTTTCAATTTTCATTTGAGGGGATTTTAGAAGTTCATTATGCTTTAATTCCCTGAAGTATGAACTATTTCCTAAGAGAGCAAAGAATGCCTAATCTTACTTTTATGGCTAGATCTGCTTTGGTGGAAAGTGACTGATGGCATCCAATTACATAAATACAAGGGAAAGGCAAATTTGTTTTTCCAGCTTGATATCAGAGTTATTATATGATGAAAAAATAATAGAAAATAATAAGCAAGAGAAGGAAAATCCAGTAATGTGGAAATAAATAAAACAATGACAAGCAATGTGCTTATTTTCTTTAAATTACATTGTTTCCCACTGGATTTTTTAGGAGGGGGAAAAAAAAGAATGCATGAGCAAAGCAACTGTCCATTGCATTTTTAAACCATAGTGAAAAAGATACATATTCCCTCCTTTCCTGAGGTGCATTTTTGTGCATAATGTCTACCATGTATATATATTCATAATATTCACTTATGAGAATTGAGGAAAGGTACAAATCATTGACAGGGAATGCTTGGAATCTGAAGTCTTCTGTATAAAAAGGTGACAGACAAGTCACTGTCATCTGAATCATGCAAGCAGTTATTTGTGTAGCAGCATTCTACATAACCTGGAAAAGAAAGGTGCCTCAAAGTCTGAGTCTGAGATGTGATGTTATTAGAGATGTACAGTCTCATTCCCGCTAACATGTTCCAGAAAACACCTGTTTTTTAGAGATGTGTTTCATCTTTCCTTAGAAGTTGAGCTCTTAACTCAGGAACCAGAAGGCCAGTCATGAAAACTGCACTGTGGAGCTGGTAAGATGAGTTCATCACAGTTTTCCACTGGTTGTCCTTAAGCAACAAAAATAAATTGGAGATTATTTGCAATAGACAGTGCTGCAGTCAATTGTTTGGAATTTCACAGTCAGATTTTTAAAAACTAAGGTATAAAAGCATAATATAGTGTAATGATGACAGAATTGACCATCACTTTATCTCACTATTTCAGTGGGATTACATAGTAGAGTACTATGGTAGCTGCATGCAGAGGCTGTTAATACCAGGTTGAGGTGATCAGCAACTGATCCTTCAGTGAAAACTGAAAGATACAGGGATATAAAAATGCTGCTCTGAGCACTGAAGTAGGATGAATCAGTTAAAAATTCCTATTTCACAGTTTTTAATGAACATGCTTATAGAGTACTGCTGTGAGACCTCATTTAATTAATAACACCCTGAGCCATTCTGCTAGAACTGAGCTTTTATTAGTAAAAGTATACTACTGATCGCCAGGGTTTGGAAATAATAGAGATTATATTTCAAATTAGATACAATTTTATGTTATTTAATCACCAATATCATTAAGACATGAAGTACTGAAATACTATCAACCTTTCTATTGAAAGTATTTCCAGGACACTATTCATTCCATGGCACTTAAGTGGAATGGGAAAGATAACCATCCTAAATGGCAACCATTAATCTAACTTGGTTGCAAATATCAAGTTATGATATTTATAGCCAGCAACACTGAGCTGTGCAATATCCACAACTCTAGAAGTAAAAATGTCAGACTCAAAAAAACACTGAGGAAAGTTGTCTACTGCAAGTAAAAAGAAATATTGCAGCTTGTACCCTGGGGGAGATCCTGCTACTTGCTGAAACCACACTCAATTTGCAAGTGTAAGTCAAAATGTTAACAGCTAGGTCGCTAGATGACTGTCTTTCTTGAATGGAAACAAAACCGCATGGAAGATAAGGGTCAGGATGTGAAGTGAGATTTGAGTGAAAAACTTTCCTTTAGCATTTAATAAAACATTCTGTCAAGTTTGCATTACACTGTCCTTAAATATACTGCTCATAAAAGATGGATTGTGTTACTTAGATGTATATTAGGATCTGTTTAATACTTTTTATCAATCTTGCTTTAGTAAATCCATGCCACTCGTTCCCTGTAAAACTTCTATTTGAACCTCAGCCTTAACAGAGTGGTTGGCAGGTTTCTATAATATGAGTCTGTTAACGAAAGAAACATACTATTCTGACTACCTCATTTATCTTAGATATGGCCATAATCCAGCCACAAATGTTAAGAACTAGAAAAAGTAAGAAGACTAGTGAAGGATTTTGATATTTTCTTACTTCAAGACATCAATATGCGCAAAAAATATGCCCATACAACAGAATACTAAATTATTCTCCCAGTTAAAAAGAAGCTAGTATATGAATATTAGCTTCATTAATATATGAAGGTACTGTTGTACTGTGACCTAACACTACAGTATGAAAAACAAAGCCTTGAGCTTATGATTACATTCATGATTTGCATTGATTTGCAGTTCAGCCCAGCCTTAAGAACAACACAAACACCCCATCCTTGGAGCCTCAGAGTCTTTGTGAAAGGGCATCACAGCCCTGGTCGCAGATGCCCAGCACATGCATCCCCACAGATCCTCAGCAAGGAGGGATTCAGCTGCTTCTGGAACATCACCCATTCTGAATCTATAGCAACCCTCCTCTAATATGCAAAGCTATTTTTAGCATCAGGGCAGCCTTGAAAGCAGCAGGTAAAGCATGAAAAGAATGAATAAGTGGTTTTGGTGCTTGCCTGTGAATAGAAGCTATATATAGCTCTTGAGAGAGATTGTAATATATATCTATATATATAATGTGCATATGAAGGGATATCTGCCTTCCCCTGAGGGGGAAGCAGGGTGTCAGAAACATAGTGTAGAGCATTATTACTATTTGTGACCTGAGCTGTTATCTAAAGTCATTATTTCCAATTGTTCTGTTTCAGAAAATAAATTCTTAATGGAATTGGGTATCTTTGATCCAGTCTTTATTTGCAATGAATGTATGGCCTTCATTTCCCTGAGTGAAGAGAAAATTGAACAGCGGGAGACTATTTGCAGTTCCAAGCTCTTTTCAGCCATTACTTGCTCCAAGAAATTCTCTAATTCTCTAGTGAATTTTTCAGGTCTACCTTTCCATGCCTAGGAGCCAACATTTCAGTTTCTGTGATGCTAACTGTTCTCTTGAGTTCCTAAACCTGGTTTGGTTTTTTTTTTTGGTTTTTTTTTTTTTAATCCTTTCTTTTATATATTCATCCATTTGCTTCTAAAAAAAATCTTGGGAAAGAAGGCCACATGTGCCTTTGTTTAATCAGTTCTGTGTGTCATTTATTTGGCTGGGGAGCTATATTGCTTCATGAAGGAGCTTATTACTTCTTACTCATGTGTTATATTGAGGCTGGGAATTAGGCCTTCCAGTTTTAATGACTCTTTGCCTAAATCACAAGGGCAGCAACAGTGGAAACTTACAGATGCCTACAAGTGATTGGCGTCAAAAAGAAAGTCAGCTGTATAGTATTTGGATTATTGTCTTAGAAAAGGGATAATTTGGAATCATTTTGAACTTAAAATGTGAATGTTACCATGTTCAAGGTAGGGAAAATCTTTTATCTTCTGCACAGTCATAACTAAAATGTGTATTTCTCTGTTGCTATGAAAATTATATTTAACACTACAGTCAGTTCTTAGATAAAGATGTTGTGTTGGTTTTGTTCTCCCACTGCAGAGGAAAAGGGCCAGCAGCCAAAAGAGCAAACCTTTTCTTCAAGCTGTACTAAATATATAGCATATTGGCATATGAGCAAACAGATGTAATGAAATTTTCAGCCCTCTGAAGTCTCCTCTGCAGGGCAAATGTGGTTTGTAAGAAAAAGGGACCTTGGAGTTCAGCTGGGTGCAGTACTTGATGGAGAATCTGTGCTAGGCTTGTGCAGTGGCAGCATGCCTGCCATAATGTAGGGTGGCAGATTTGATATTTACTTAAGGTAAAAAGGATTAACTCTTACTGAAAAAGTAAAGTATTTTTCCAAATTTTTTGAGTTGCTGAGAACAATTAAAACATCAGTAAAATACACTTGTGGAGCTATCACCAACAACCCCTTCAAATGTTTCAGTGCTGATCCATATCCCTGTAAAGCATGTTGATTAGCAATGATGAAACAATAATATGTGTTTGATGAGTCACATCCTTCCTATTGTGCAGTTCCTTATGTCCATGGCACTCCAGCAAGGCTTCTACTTGAAGTATTTCAGTGACTTCAGTGGCACTAAGATTTCTTTCATTGTAAATTATTCAGAACATAGAAACCTGTTTTTAACAAGTAAAGACTTTCTCCTCAAAAGCCTGTTGTCTCTGCCATGTAATAAATACATTTTCTATGTACATTTAAATAAATAATATTTTGTTACTTCTTTTCTGTCTGCAAAATGACAAAGAAAATTAAAGACAAGTTTATAAAGATTAGAATAATTCTTCAGGGAGCCAATGCCCTGAAAAAGTACAGAAGGGCATGTAAGATAGCACAGGTCAAGGAAAGGATTTTGTAACACGCCGTCTGTTTTTAATTAGCATCTTGGCACACTGGAAGAGCTCAGACATTTTTCCATGAAGAAATGTATTATAGACTTTTTTAGCTGCCAATTAAATGGCATTTAGCTACACTGACAGTAGTATGTTGTTTTGGGTCTGCAGAAAGCACTTGCTCATGCTAGAAAATCTGGGACATTTTGGTTTGTATACAGGGTTCTTACTGGACTGACTTTTCTATGCCTTCTTTTGAATTTTTTCCCTCATTTTGAATGTAGGCATGAAGGAAAACTTATATGAATAAATACCAAATGAAGAGTGCACGGAGCTGGCAAAGTGGACATAGTAATAATGAAATGTCAGTTTGTATACACCAGCTGAAAGTCTGTCCTCCAGTTAGACGATAATTTTTAAACAATGGTAGCTAAATACTGGGGTGTTTTATGAGGTTCATATTTTGTCCTGTTAGGTAGAGACTGAGGTACTTTGTCACCAGTTCTGTCCTATGATTCATTTAAATATGAGCATTTGTAACATGAAACTGCCCCTCAAGTGTGCAGCTCCCTATGCATTTTGTCTGACAGTGAAACCAATGCTCTCTGCCCACTCCTGTGCTCAGCTGTTTGTTCTGGCTCTGGCCATTTTTGGGGGGTTGAAGGGGTGGGTTTGAGAGATTTGGGCTTGTTTAGGGTTTTATTTGTTTTCTGGTTCTTTTGCCAGCTAATTTATTTAATCCAGTTTAGAGAATAGCATTAGAACAGAAACACCAGCAGTGACCTGTGGAAGAGAGCAGAATCAATAGTACTTGCAAGAGTTGGGATGAGAGAAACCATCCTGTTAAGGAAAGTGTTACACAGAAATGTGTTCTTAAAATCACCATGCCAGTTCTGAAGAAGCTGGCAATTACAAATTAAGCATAGATTCTCTCACTAGTATCATGGTTTTAATGTCTGATAGAGCTATGTAGAGAAAAAAAAGGCAAAAAGTAACTTGCATATTTGAGACTTCTCCTTGCTGGGAGGTTCATACAGAGGGCACTTAATCTTACCCTTAATCTAGGGTGTATGCTAGGTGGTGAGTGAGCATAGATTCTCTCACTAGTATAATGGTTTTAATGTCTGATAGAGCTATGTAGAGGGGAAAAAGGCAAAAAGTAACTTGCATATTTGAGACTTCTCCTTGCTGGGAGGTTCATACAGAGGGCACTTAATCTTACAGTAGGATGTATGCTAGGTGGTGAGTGTGATGTCAGTTCCACTGAAATGGATGGGCATGTTGACTGTCTCAAAAGCGTCCCCATTTCCAACATGGGAGAAGTTGATCTTCCCTGAGTAAACTACAGGCAAATCTTCATGAGAGTTGTCTTGAAAGATAGAACAAAAATCCAAATTTCTGCAGCAGGTTTCGTGTCCTTTTATATGGTCTCCTTTCTTACACTTCCCCCTGTATTAGGTGTGGTATCAGTTCCTGCTGTGAACCATGAAGTGGCACAGCTTCATACATCTTTGAATTGGGCTCTACTTTGCTCTTGAGCTTGTATGTTTGCTCTTTCATTTCCCCCCTAACTTTAAATATCCATTGTTAGCATTTTCAAGGCAAAACACAGACAATAGAAGCAAAACAAGAACTATTTGTGTAGGTCTGGAGAAAAGTGGCTGGTTTTCAGGAGAGCAGTTAATGTGATGCTACTGGGTTGGGTTCTGCAAAGCACACTGGTTTGTAACACAGCTTAGAAGCAAACAAAGCATGAAGAATTATAAAGATATTGAAAGTTATTACCTGCAACAAATTAAAACCTAGAAATAAATTCATTTTGCCTGGCTTCCCTTTGAAAGAAATACACAGTGCCTCTGTTTTTTCTTAAAGAGAAATCATTCAGATATCAGTACATCTCTCCTAACATATTTTTTTGTCATTGGTCAAATTCTGGAGTACCTAAACCAGCAAGCAGTTCCAGAGACACCTGCACATTCACCAGGACATGCTCAGTGGAGCAGGTGTTGTACATCACACTGAACTTTTGGCCATGAGAGCTCACTTCAGAGGTGATTGCTTCTAAGTCCACCTTGACCTGTGAACTGGCTACTTTATGTAACGGAAAGGAGACCACCCTCCAAGTTTTTCTTTCCTCCAAAGCTGGCAGCATTTAAGCAGCCATTTCCTCAGCTTTTTGACACAGGGACTGGCCTGGTTGTTCTGCTTTTAATGAAACTGGTATAATAAAGAAGGATACCCATAATACAAACCTGTATAGACAGGACGGGGCAAAGTCAGCAGAACTTTCCAAATAAAATGGTTTGGGCAGTCTTGTGATCATTCCCAAGCTTGTCTGTGTTATGAGCTGTTGTAAAGGCATCTCAAGTTTTATTATGCCTAACCTGCAGAAGGCCTCTTCCTGGCAATGACTCTTGTGCCAGATCCACCAGGAAGCATAGTCTTTTCAGAACTGTTTAGAATTCACAAGACTTAGTTTTGTTTATTGAAAGTACAGCCTCATTCTCAGCTGCTTTAAATTTGCCATTTGTTGCAGAATTTCTTAAAAGGGTGGAGCCAAGAGAGCAAAAACTCGGACTCATGAGGTATTTGTAGGAATCTTTGATCTCAAAATCCTTCTGCTCCAAACACAGTGGTAACATAGCAATGACAATGTTTTGTTCTTTAGGAGACCGGTGAATACTGGGTGTGATTCGGGCTATTGCCCATCTGTAATATTATGGGCTTAACACCAAGCACAGTAAAGTCTCATCATCACCATCAGTGGATTTTGGATTAGGCTACATATGCACAGGCAGCTCATTCTGAACAGAGAAAAGGCAGCACAGTTTTGTAACAGCAGGATGAAATCAAGGTTAACTCTAACAGGATATGGATCTGCAAAGGGAACTGTACTGAGCATGAAACCACAGGAAGCTTATTCAAATTCTATCATATGTTGGTAATAAGAACATTCTAGTCTAATGCTAATATGCAAATATAGTCGTTGGTGTGGAGTTAATACCTTAAAAAATATTCAATATGTTTTAAAATAATTTTTGTTCTATGTTCTGACTGTGTTTGCTGTCCTCAAATATTTTAGCAAACAGGTTTACTTGCAGAAGTGTTAATCTCTTAACCAGATATTGGAGAACATGCGTTAAAAATGTATGTGTATATGATGATGATAATAATAACAATAACAACAATAATAATAATAAAACATATGTTTGCTCTAGAAATGAAGCCATGTAAGTTGTGCTGAGTCTGACCAAAGAACAGAAGCAGTGATGGGTGAACACCTCTAGTGACAGCAGTCAAAACTAGCTTTAATTTTGTCATATACTTGCACCAATATTTTTACTAGATGGTAGATCATCATCAAAAATTGTCGTTACCAGACAATTTGTATACACTGGAAGAAACAGCAGTTTGTTTCTCACCACGCAGAGCCACTGCGTGGGAAACCATCGGTCCCTAAGGCGTACTTGGTCAAGACCGCAGAACGAAACATGCCGGCACACGGGTGCAGAGCCCGCTGCGGCCGCTCGCCCTGGGCCCGCCCGTGTGGGTGCCGCCCGGGCCGCGGGAGGCGGTGGCGCGGGGATCGCGGCGGCCCCGAGCGGCGTCCCTCAGCCGCTGACCCCCTGCAATGTCCCCCGGCAGTGTCCCCCTGCCCGGGCCGGAACGCGCCTGACCGCCGGCCCCCTCCGCAGCACGGCGAGGTGCAGGGGTTTCGGCTAGAACGTCAAGTGATGGGAAGCAGACCGAGGAACGCATCCACAACTCCCTCATCCCCCCTGCTGGAACCTTGCAGAAAGAAAAATAAATGAATTTCGAATGCCATTGTGCCTAGTCAGTACCTGAAACAGCCGGGAGAACAAGCGGGGAGCGAGGGGCCGGCGCTGGTCCGTGGGCGCAGCAGGCCGCTGCCCGCTCCGCTGGCCCGCGAACAAACAGCGATGGCATCGGCAGAGGGTGAGCCAAGTGTCGCCGGGCTGGACACAAGCTATGCCACTAAAAATCCATGAACCACTTTGGTTTTAAACTGCTACATGGCAGGAAATGAGATGCTGAGCTTGGCAGAAAAGGACCCTGGAAAATGTGATTATGCCTCTCTTTTGATGGGGCTGTTATAAATATTCATAATATTGCAATTTTGCAAAAGCGGTTGTTTTGGCATGTGGTTTGGAATAGAAAACTAACTTCCAGGCGCTTCTCTGCATGGACAAAACCGGAGTCAGGTTACTGCTCTGCTGCAGAATGTGCTTTTGTTACCGAAGAAAACACTACACTGGAAAGTTTTCCGAAGGTTCACAATGTGGTTGGAGTATTAATTAAAGAGAAATGCCTAGGTAATTGATGGTGGATTTCAGTGAATGAGCCAAAGGAAATGAAACACGGGGTTTCACCATCAATGGCAAAATATTGCCATGGCAATGGGTGGCTTTGCCAGGAATAAACAAACAACCAACAACAGTCCTCTTTCAGGAAAAAGGAGTTAGAGAATTTTCTGTTCTCACCTCACCATGTCTGTGCCATTGGACATCTTGGAGGGGAGAAGATGGTGTAGCCTACTTATGCAAGTCCTACAAATCCAGCTTCCCTGTCAGTAGGTACAATTAGATCATTTCCAGAGCAAGAAGTCACCTTTATACTGGGAGATGGGAAGGCATCAGCATTTGCTTAATAATGATTTCAGTGCCTTGGCTACTGTAATTCATTTCCATTTTCTTACAGAAGGTGGATGGGCTCAGAAATAACCCAGGTTTCTGCCACTCTTAGCTGGTGCTGCTTCAGGGAGGGACTGCTGACAGGGAAGGTTTTCTTAAGAGCAAAAACATGGGACCATACTTAAATTAACAAAGACCTTTATAAAAACATAATGGAAAAAGCAAGGCAGCTAAGAAGCACGAGCTGCCCTTTCTTCCGCGGGCTCAGATGCCTGGCAGGAGGTGTGCCCATGCACAGGCAGTGCTGTCCTCTCCTAGCACGGCCTTTGAAGGTGGCCATCTGCCTCTGAAAGCTTTCTGGACATTCCTGGCTTCATCCAGCCCCTCAGAGCTCTGGGTGTCTCCCCCCATCATACCTGGGAGATGGACCTCAGCCACCACCCAGCCAAGGATTCAGCAGTGCTGGAGTCCTGCCTTGTATCCATGCACTGAATTTCTTGCAGTTTTGCAGGCTGTTGTTCTGCCCATAGCCTATCAAATCCCAGGTGGACACCTGGATATGCACTAAGGCCTTGCTGGGATTATTCCTGAGGAAGATAGATGTGGCCTGATGTTGATCTTGTGATTTTGTGAGGAGCAATGGGCTAGAGCCAGGTGGCCATGTGAAATCAAAGGGGGGTAACCAGAAGTCAAAAGAGATCTCCTCATCAGGAGATCAAGTGTCCCCTGGTGAGGAGACAGCATCCATGTGAAGGAGCTAATAGTGAGCCTGACTGTATTAAATGTTTGTACCACTGGGTTGACCCCAGTAGTGTTTGTGAGCTGTCTAATACAAACTGTCAAGACCTGCTAAAGTTTGCAAAACTCATCTAATAGCAATACTATGTTGAACAAAAAATCATCCTGCGTGGCTTCTCAGCCATTTGGCATTTGTTAGCTTTGTCTTACCATTCTTAATAAAGTAATACTTAGGTGGTGCTTAAGTTTCCTATAAAATATTTAATGTATTTTACTGTAAAGTCTGCAGGCTGAGGACTGTATCTGCCAGAGCACTCATACCACACCTAGCACTCATTTCGATTGCAGCCTCCAGGCAGTATTGTAAAGGTTCATTATTACCACCAAGATCTATCCTTATCCTGTCACTCTTCAGAGAAGGTCCATTCTTAACTATGGGTTTAACACAGCTGGTATTTAAATGACAATTTTCTTTTTTTCCATCTAAAAGAATCAAGCCAGTTCCAAGAAAATATGTTTTTTTAACTTGAACTTTAAATTAATGTTGTTCATATAGAACTGTGCTTGATCCACCTATGCCTTCATTTAACCAGCTCAGAAAACATGCAACAAATAAGAAGCATTCTTTTTCTGAGGGAGAAAAAAAAAAAGAGAAAAAAAAAAAAAAGCTATATTTGGGGTCTATTTTGCATGAGAAAATATTTTGTTTAGGAGTGACAGTCAAAGGCATTCTCTCATACATTGTAATATTTTCCATGTGTGGCAGCTTGTTTTTCAGTGGTACAAATATGTGCAATAAAGGCCGAGGATAAAAATGAATCTAACAGTTTTTGCAGCAGTGCCTTAGATGGTTTCATTCGATTTCATTTTCCTGTGGATACTGCCATTAGTTCTGCTGCTTGCAGTATGTGAAGCATAATTCTGAAAGGTTCATGAGGTTGTAGGGATCCAGTAAGAGATGACTGATTTCTCCCCCACACACATATACTCCACCCCACACCCACTCACCCACCCACCAGCAAAACATAATGCTGTACTATTTTTGGAAACAGGGAAAGGGCCTCCCTGTGAAAACAGAAAGCAGTGTATTTCTCAGTTACATCACTTTGCAATCTAATGCTGTGTTGTGCTCAGTGTTTTTGTGGTGATGCAAGTCTTTTTTTTCTTTCCTTTTTTTTTTTTTTTTTTTTTTTTTTTTTTTTTTTTTTTTCCCTCCCTTCAGCCGGTTGGATTTTCCCCATCTTACAGCACCTCGCAGGTCTCTTCTCTGAGCAGTACGTTGCCTGAGTGAGTGGAAACATACAGATCAGCTGCAGGTTTCTATCTACAAAAACAGAGTGAAAGAGAAAGAAAAGGGTTGGGAAAGCAGAGACAAATACTGACCTGGACTTAGAGAAAGACATCCAATGGCTGAATAAAGAACCCTGTTCATGTTTTGGGATATTCTTTCAACTGGCTGGAACGAGAGCGGATCAAAAGAATGGGAAATGCCAGCAGACCCTTTAGAAGAATTGCTTATTTCTTATGCCTTTTATCTGTGCTTTTGCTGACTGAAGGGAAGAAACCAGTGAAGCCAAAATGTCCTGCCTGGTGTACTTGTACCAAAGATAATGCTTTATGTGAAAATGCCAGATCTATTCCTCGCAGCGTTCCGCCTGATGTTATCTCACTGTAAGGGCTGTAAGCATTTGGTTATTTAATTTATGATTTAAAATGAACTAGGATGTGTGGTGTTCTCAGTGCATACAGAAGGATGCTTGCTGCAGGGAGTACCTCCAGCATTCAGAATCATCAGCTAATGTGTTAAATTGTGCTGCATCCTTGAATCCTGATTTTTATATCTCTTTCATCTGTCTGTCTGTCTGTGTATGTGCACACATCTCATTTTATACCTTCTTGTATAGTACATGAAACCTGTCACATTATATTTGGGGGGGGGGGGAAGGTAATTTTTTTTTTTTACTTATATAAATAAATTTCTCTGTGATGACCAGATCAGTATTATAACCATGGATATATGAGGCTACATTAATATACGGTTGTTTTTTTCTTCTTTACAGATCCTTTGTGAGATCTGCTTTTACTAAAATCCCAGAAGGGAGTTTTTTGCTCACACCATCTCTGCAGCTTCTGTGAGAAATATTTATATGATAAAATTTTTGTTGTGAAGTGTATATGTATTCATAAATATTTCAGAAAGGGTTTTAGTATTAATTTCGTAAGAAACAGCAGCAGAAGATTTATTAGATCATAAAATACATTACTTTTGAGCAATTTGAAAGATAGTGCATGTTTAATTTTTACTTAGTATTTTGCAAGGCTGTCTGTTGTCAGTACTACTTTGAATGCTTACATGCTGAAGCTTTTGGTGACAGAATGCTTGTTATCTTAATTATACTTTAATTAACATTACACTAAGGACTTAAGTGTTGCAACAACTATTCTTGTTTATTTTCTGCATTCCTGGGACCTGATCCCAGTATAAAGCTGTCCATTTGCAAATCCCATCGACTGTGAGCTCAGGACCCCACAGATCAGGCCCCTCATTGCAGTGGGACAGGTGCTGAAGTCCTTTTCTGTGTAAAATTGCCATTGACTTCTGTGGAAGTTTAGTCACTTCAGTGGGAGTTTTGCCTTCATAGTACCTGGATTTGACCCTGTTTGTTATTTCATGGTCTTAAAAGTAATGACAATTTTCTTCCAATTAAAGACTGAAGTAGTTATTTCAAATCAAATACTGTGATGAGGTATAGACGGAAAGAGAATATTTTGGGATGTTTAACTATTAGCTGCATTTCAACATAGGATTTTTACAGGCTCACAGGCTTTCCTAGAAATGTGGGCATACGATTATATAATTGTGAGCTATACAGAGGTAGAGGGGGTGTAACCTGAACTGTTTATAGTGGATGTGCTGCCAGCCTGACACACACCCAGATTTGTCTCAGAAATCCGGCAAGGCAGACACCCCGGTGTGATCAAAACCAGAATGGGATGTCTGTCCCAAACCGACTTCCGTGCGCTCTGGATGTGGTCAGAGGTGTAATGCTGAGCTACTGGAGCTGTCTGGCTGTTAAATTAAACTGGTGGCATACCGACAGCTGAAGCCCTGACCCTGGCTGTACTCTGCTACCTCAAGTGGAGCTGATAAGGAGGTGCAGACGTACTGTACAATTTTGGATACAGGGTAAATAGGTAGATGCAGTTACTATGGAAACCTAAATGCTTTTCCATGGTGCTTTATTCCAGAGAAGCTTTTTTTCAGGTGGTCACAGATCACAAAAGGGACATATTTCATATAATTGCTGCAATGGGCCTTTCAAAGGAGTGGGGGAAAAAAGCAGCAGCACTGGTGGGGCTTGTATCTGAAGAGAGCGAGTAGGACATCATCTCTCTTGGCTACGATACACCACCTACACTTAGCAATCCCACTGCAAAGCAGGCAGATTTGGGCATGGTAGAGTAGGACAGACACAGTCATCTTATTTTGAGTTATTATAGTGCCTGGCACAGTGGGCTTGGGCAACATCTTATGGCATTTTGGTAATGATAATAATTTCTATTTCTACCGTACTATGAAATGCACGTTCTGTGATGCTGTTCACAAATGCTGCAACAAAAACTATGACCCTAGAAAAGCAGGGTTTGTTCCACTGTGGGCTTTGATGAGTGATGTGTTTTCCAGATATATTTTTAACATGGTAGTTGAGCTGCTTGCCATCCTTGGAATGTCAGGCTGCTGATCTAAGGCAAATGACTGCTTAAACACAGGCCATAGGGGCAGGATTGTGTCTGTGGGCACAACACTCCAGTCTGTACGTGGGAAAGAAAATTTTTATTTTTGGCAGAAGATAGTAAGGGAAATAAGAATATGGAAAATTTACGTTAATTAAACATTTCGGGAAGTTTTAGCTTTGCATGACTATAGCTGTACTGGTAGGTTTAATTTAGCCAACAGCAAGATTTAGCAGCTTATATATATTCCTATAATAATAGAAATACATATAGAAATAGTCTCCAGCGTTACATTTTTGAAGTCCAAATGTAATTGGATATCTCAAATACAGCAGTCACAGATGTCTAAATATGGTGTAATTCTGCCACTATTATTATTTACTACTATTTTTAATGTAGTAGCACCAATGGTCTCTGGAAAAATCGTGGTCTTGAGCTAAACACTACTCATAACTCCCAGTCCAGGAGAGCTTTTCTTCTTGTGTGGTATGGATGGTATGCTCTGTTCTCTTCATGTGACAACAAAAATACAAAGAACCTACACAGCTATGGTGGAGTGCCAGCAGGAGTGTTCCCTAAATGTAGAGAAAACCTCCCAGCTCTCCTCTTCAGCACTTCTATCTCTATGTATCAGCCCCATGCTGAGGGTGCCCTTATAAACTGATGACATGAAAGCCTGCAGAAAGAAGGGAGGTAATCATGGCATCAGGGCTTGTACCTGCTGGCACTGTACTGTTCCTGCCAAGTGATACAGTCCCTAGCTACAGCGCCATACCTTCAGCCTCTGTCCCCAGAAGCAGCAATTATGGTGATTGAGGACAAACTGGGGGGAAAAATACTTTGTGCATCAAATACATCTGATGTAGCCATTGGGGAGAGGTATGAGTTAGAAGGCAAATGAGATCATCAAGTGCAAGACCTATGCTGTAAGCCTGGCAATCTCTAAAATAGCAATACTATTTTAAAGAGATACCACCCTCTTCTCTAAATTATAGAGTGCAGAAAAGGAAAAAAATTATCCAGTAAAATCCTATCAGAAAAGTAAAATTAGTTGCAGAATGTAATAAATTGGTCTTCTGGTTCAAGAATTCTATAAAAATACTTGTTTTCTCTAAAACTGAAATATTTCTTGATTTTGACAAAAAGGAAGAGTTTCCTGCTTATATTTTTTCATACATTTCTTATAGGAGTATACTGAAAATGGAAAAAGCACAATCTGCAACAGCCAACTGAGAAAATAAATTACCTGCAATTTATTCTGAATGTAAACGTCAACATAAGAGATTAACTCATTAAGTGGATTAATTAGTACTTGGAAATCTTGCATTCCTGAATGTCTAAGGATGCCATAGTATAAATCTATTTATCCATCAGGTCAATTGATTAAAATATAGATGTGCATGTAGTATTCCACTGGGGTAAAGTTCATCGTACTTTATGATGTCCACCACATTAAAAGTATAGCAGTCCAGAGCTAAATTGTAATGGACAAATGCTAACATGGCTGATAAGCATAAATAAAGCTGGAAAAATCAATGCTAGTCCACTTTGAATGCTTACAAAATTACATAAAATTAAATGTGCTGCTGGTATTTTTACTGTTAGATGCATACACTAAGAGTATTTCCAAGAGGTGTAATGAGGTCTTAAAAATAATTCTGACTTGAACACTGACTGAATTTAATAGATTTTTCTTTTTTTGTTTCCCCAGTAACTTTCAATACCTTCAGGTTAAATACACTCAGAAGTTAAATGTTAAAGGATTTTCCTTCCTGCCATTGTTGCAAATTCAACCTGATATCAGTCTAAGCAGCAATTTAAACCAAGACAATTGAAACCTCTGTAGTACTTGAAGATTTCATTGTTGTCCTAGTATATCTCCAGAGGCACTTGTACAATCCCGTTATTTTACTGGCATGATAAACCCACGTTTACATCCCACAGAAGCCAAAGGAATTTTATCAGATGGCCTCAGTAGACAATTGTTGGATCCTTCTCTTAGCACCACACTGTGGTTCAATATATCAGCCTTACAGTCCTATAGTGCTTGCACAGAAAAAAAAAACCATGAAACCAGGCAGTGGAAATTTGGCCTTGCTGAACCATTTTCTAAAGCTGCTGATAACCTAATTGTCTTTTGTTTTGCATTTCTTTATGCAGGTTGTTTACGTCCAACACTTTTGATGTTATTAGTGATGATGCTTTCATGGGCCTTCCTCATCTAGAATATTTGTGAGTGGACAAAAGTGTATTTCCTGGCATAATTGAATGGAGTGGGTGGGCTTCCAATTTCCAGACATTGATTGACCAGAATCACTTTACAACCCATTGCAGGTTCATAGAGAACAACAACATTAAGTCAATTTCAAGAAATACATTCAGAGGACTAAAATCTTTAATTCACCTGTAAGTAAAGTGATTGAATATATTATTTTGTATATTTAATATAGTAACTAAACCACTGTGTTGTTTCATTTCTCATTTTCATATATAACTGTTCATATTTATTTAAGTGGCATTAATAGTAATTTGATTAGGATGTTATCTTTGTGTTTTGACTGAAGACTTCCTGTGGTATGGGTAGAAGGCAAAGACACACAAACAGTTTCCAAGCACTACATGTTTGGCAGTAGTTCCCTGACTTTCTGTGCTTGGAGCACAGGGGATTTCCAGCTGAGCATGTAGGAGCAGGGAGGAGTATGAATTGGGAATCTTGGCACTGGATGAGGTGAGTCCCAGTTTGGGACTTGGAAAGGAGGAAGGTGGCAGCTGTATGAGGAATGTGAGAGGCTGAGGAATGGACCCACACCTCTTCCCAGGTGCCCCAGTCTGACATGGATCCAGGAGAATATTACATCCATTCTTGGGACAGGCCACCACTGTCTGTGCCCGTGTCCACTTAAGATAGTAATAGTATACAGAAGAATTTGATTAAATCAAACTTGAAAATTCCCACCCAGAGCAATTTTAAATAGAAGAGTTGCAACAAGATGTTTTTGTTAATGGCTTACTGATCTACTTCTTCCATTTTGCACCTACCCTACTCTGCACCCTGTCCTCTCCTGCACGAGAGCAGGAGCATCCCACAGTCAGGACCTGTCACACAGTGACACTGGCATTTGCTTACTGTTCCTTGTGTGCTGCTCAGCCCTTTGGCTGTCCTTGCCCTCTGACCTGCTGCAGCCCCTTGCTGCATCAGCTGGGAGGGGAAATTGCTCCATGGTACTCTGGATGCCAGTGAGCTGCAGGATCAACACTCCCCATGCCCTCACCAGCATGGGAGCATTTCTCACACTCTGCTCAGTAGGTGAGACACACACTGGCAACAAACACCTGCAACATTTCACTGCAAAAAAGAGTAGCTTCCTTGTCTCTGAGCTAGGAAGATAGTTTTTATCTTACAGCAAGTTTATCTTTTAGCAATAATTTAATTTAATGACGAGTACATTTAAAAAAAACAAACCACACACTATAAGAAAACAGAAAAAAAATACAAAAGAAGAAAAGGAAAAAAAAATCTGTAGTGTGGGTTTATACACACAAATCTGACATGGGTTTATACCCAGTTCTGAGCATCTGCATTCTGAGGCATGTCATGTGGTGTGTGTCATAAGCAGGGCATCCTGACCTTTTCGCCTTAACATGATAGCCTCGAAGAGGGTTTTGAAACAGGGCCATTTAACTTTTTCTTTCATATATTTTGACAAAGGAGAGAAAGCAAAGGTTCCATTTTAAACAGTTAATGCATAAATATAATAGTTAAATTGCAATTCACCACATCTTCACTACCTAGTAAATGTACCATAAAATACTTTATGCTTTCCCTTTTGGTCAGGACAAGATTTACAGCTGGCTGGAACCAAACTTACTGTGACTACTCATGTAGATAAAGTTACTTATGGAATGGCTCTAGGTCTGAGGAAGAGGAACGAGAGAGGAGAGGGAAAGAGGTACATAAAAGGGCTGTGCACATCCCATAGCAATGCATATTAGAGGTACAGGCAGAATTATGCTGTTGTTAGAAAAAAAATATAGCTGGATAAGGCTGGTAACTGGGACCCAATCTTCAAAATATTTATGCACATGAATACCTTTATATTCACAAATGGGTACAGTACATTATTTATCATATTCATTTACTTATTTAGTAGCTGCTGCTGCCAGTGAACACATTGCTTTTCTAAAACAGAGGAAGGCACAGTTTCTTCTCCACAGGAAGGCTACCATCTTGTCTTGCCTGTTACATTGCTTTCTGAGGATGCCTCAGGAGTTTCACAAGAGAAAACATAGGCAAAAGACAGATCCACATTTGAGGAGCAACTGCCATTTGCATGCACATTTCTGGGACACAGATTTGTGCATCATGCTGCACCATTTTCTGTGGAGCACTCTTCACAAAGACAATGAGAAATTTGTGGAAAATAACTGCAAAGGCGCCACTAGTTTAATCTGCTTGAAGAACCACTCCCCATCTTTTGGGGAAAATTGCATATACACATTAAGAATGATCATTTGGCACCCTGAGGCACTTTTCATTTAAGAAACAAGAGAGTACTTGTGTACATAAAATATTTAAATATTTAAAGTAATCATAGTAAATGAGCATGCAAATAAGTTCTATGAAGTTAGATAAGATGAACTTTGTTCTATTTATTCTATTTACTTCATTTTTGAAACATAAATTTTGGAATGCAGTAAGCTATCCAAACATTTTTACTTTTATAATGCAATTAACTTCAATAATTACAGTGTGTCCTTATTGTAAAAGAGAGCCATGTAGAATTTATTATTGTGCAACAGGTTTTATTTGCTGGTCAAAGTACATTTAAAAACAGAAAAATTTTTAAAAGATTGCATTCTTTTTTACTAATTTACTAATTTAATGTCAGAATCTTACAGGTAGCATTGGATGGTAATTTCTATGCACAATACATAATTTTGATTGCATTTCTCTCACAACTGTCACCATTCGTTTACATGCATGTTTGAGCCAACCTTTACTCTCTTATTATAATCCAAAAATCACATACAGCACCATCTAGGCAAGACAGAGTTTTCTGATATGTAAGTATGCTTTTTAACAGTGGACAATAAAATGCATAATTTTCATTCAAAAATTGGCAAATGGATAAACCTTGCTTAAATTTCTCTGTCAGTCATGTACCCATGGCAGCAGTGCACCACTCCAACTTCCAAGTACACCCTCCGTTTTAGTTTGCTATATAATAACATATAAAAACAATATAGGGCATTAAACTTGTCTCAGCTCGCAAGTCCACACAGCTTTCTCCATGTGAGTTATCTGACTTTTAAAGGATTGCTCTGGAGCATAAAATTGCACATAAGTGAAGCACATGATACATTCACATACAGTGTTACAGTCAGATTTCACTACTTTGAAAGTAGTGAAATCAGAATAGACTGATGGAAGCATCCCATATTTACTATTACTGATCAGACAAACACTTATTTTTAAATGAGGCAGCAGACCTAGTACATGTGGTCTTGTTCTTGTATTTAAGTATGTGCCTAAGTGTCTTTGCTTGGCTAGAGAAATTGTGGTTGATAAATAACATTTATGTTTACAAGTTAAAAGAGAAGAGGTTCTAAGTCTTACTAGCTACAGATTCTAACAGTGATCTTAATCAAGAATGATTTCTCTCAATTTTTGTTTCTTCTCATAAGTAATAAATAATTCTGTTAATTGGAAGAGGCACAGACTATACCCTACAACATTATTCTTCTTCTGTCATGCCCTCTGTGACCTGAGACCTTTGGCAGACTCGCAGAGACAGGCAGACTGAAATGTAATATACTGTTTGTTCAAAGCCTGCTCACATTTCTTTGTCACTTTACTAGCTGGAATACTCACTGAATTTAAACAAGTTTTCCCAACATTGAAAACTGGGAATTAGTAACATTTTTTTGCTGGTCTAATACACACATGCACATGCCAGGAAAGCAATTCATGCCCATCAGCAATTTATTGCCTATTACTGCATATTTTCAAAAACTATGAGCTAAACCTAAGCCCATCAGCCCATATTAGTAAGATTTTCCTTCCAGAAGAGGTACAAGAAAGTGGGGAAATTGCAGTGATATGAGCACCATGTATTGGGATCTCATAGAGAAAACATCAGTAGATCCAATCATGACTAATTCTTTTAAAATGTTAAATGGTGTTGGCAAAACACCAAAGGTGATAGCACATTTTACTCTGCAACATGAAGTATTGTAAATGCTGCAAAGCTGCTGAAGAGTGAGAAAGCAGAAGGAGGCATGGCATTTTAGTGGAAGGAAAACTCACAAAGTAAATGAGCTTAACAGCAATCTTTCAGAACTAAGTGCTGGAGAATACCAGTGTTCTTTGCCATAAGTAAAAACCCCACACAGTATATCACAGTTTGCAAAAATTGTAGTTTCATGAACAACTAGCACTAATAATGAAGTGTTTTCTTTTTCAGGAGTCTTGCAAATAATAATCTCCAGTCACTTCCAAAAGACATATTTAAAGGCTTGGATTCTCTAACAAATGTGTAAGAAAGCAATCTTTTTAATCTTTTAATTATAATAGAAGTATAAACAGATTATTTTAGAGCACATTCTGAGTAACCATTAAAACCAGAAGCCAGTAATGGGTCTTGTTACTGGGTAGAGACTACACAGTATGAATAGGCTTGGGTTTTTTGTCTGCTGTTGTTGAGAATTTGTGATGGTTTTGAATATTCCACCAGTTATGAAGATAAGTAATATTTTTAGTAGTTATGTAATAAAGCTGCATGTTCATTAAGATTTTGTGAATAAGAAGGGAGGATCCTTAGGGATGCATGAGAGAGCAAGGCATGCAGGGAAGGTGGAAGATATTTAATGGAGTAACATTTTAATGTGCAAGCGATTCCATCTGATCTGGGATAATAAGCTCAGAAAATCCTTTGCCTGCTCCCAGTTCGAGCAGGGGAGGCTGAACCCCCAGAGCAGAGCTGCAGCAGTGAGATGTGGCCATGGGCAGTGTATCTGGAGCATTACTTGGCAAGGCTGAGCATGGCCAGGTGGTTGCACAGTCTGGTCCTGGCCCTCGCCTGTTCCTGTACATACGATCACAAATCTGACTGAAGACAGCTGTAAAAGCCTTCAACACAGCTCCTCTGCTTGTCTCTCCTGAGGCCCTAAATGATGTATCTAAAGGAGACAGTGAATACTGACTGGCTGACCATCAGGTTACATGAATTCCTATTTTGTTATCTAGAATGCCTCTACTGAGAAAGGGTAACGCAAAGGAAACAGGGTTCATTAGTTTGGGAGGATTTTGCATACCTGTAAACTTGGGGAAATCGATAAAAATTTCTGATTGATCACCAAATTGAGGTCTTCTTGATTACCTTAATGTAATTAAATCTGTGTGGGTTCTGGTATGTAGATTTAACTATGGGTCAGATAAATTAAGCCAGGAAGGCCTCAAGTAAGAATAAGCAAGAGGGCACATATTTACCAAAAGCCAAAAGCCAAAAGCCAGTTTTGTTGTTCTCAAGGAGAAATACATTAGCTGGCTGCTTATTTTCAATGCATGATTTATTTGTTGTAGAGATCTTAGAGGCAATGCATTTAATTGTGACTGCAAACTGAAGTGGTTAGTGGAGTGGCTGGGCAGCACCAATGCAACAGTTGAAGACATTTACTGTGAAAGCCCACCAGAATATAAGAAGCGCAAGATCAATAGTCTCTCTCCAAAAGAGTTTGATTGCATTATTACAGGTAATGTGCCTCAAATTATTTCATCTTGTTAAAGTCAAGTCAAAGCTGTTGTTTTTCATTCTAGAGCCCATTTTTGCAGGAACACTGCATTCTGGATGGAATTTGTACTAAAATCAATATGATCTCTGCTGGTCTAAGTCTGACATGGGAATCATTTGGGAGCAGGGTCCTATATTTCAGTATCTACTCAAACTTTAGTATGTTACATAATGATTTGGAAAACTAGGACATAAAACAGTACCTCTTTTTATTGAGAAAGATTGAAAACCAAATTGCAGGGCTCCTTTACCAACAGAAAAATTCGACTAGTGATGAAATACTGTAATTTGTAATAAATTGGTATCTGATAAGCAGATGTTTTTTCAGTACAGTATGTAAAGTATCTCTGTAATTATCATCTGTTCTGTGCAATTTGCAGAATTTGAAGTTTATCAGTCCCTGCCATACCAATCTCTGTCAGTAGATACTTTCTCATATATGAATGATGAACACGTGGTTATTGCTCAGCCTTTTACTGGAAAATGCATCTTTCTTGAATGGGACCATGTGGAAGTGATGTTCAGGAATTACGACAACATTACAGGTATGAACACTGCTTGACAAATAACATTTCAACAAATTATCCAAAAAGTGGTACTAACCCTGTCTCTTACTTCTCTTTTTATAGGTACTTCAACTGTTGTGTGTAAACCTATAGTTATTGAGAGTCAGCTGTATGTCATTGTCGCACAGCTGTTTGGAGGCTCCCACATATATAAAAGAGATATTTTTGCTAATAAGTTTATAAAAATTCAAGATATTGAAATCCTTAAAATCCGAAAACCCAATGACATTGAAACTTTCAGGATTGCTGAAGACTGGTATTTTGTTGTTGCAGACAGTTCAAAGGCTGGTTTCACCACGGTTTACAAGTGGAATGGGAATGGATTTTATTCCCATCAGTCTCTGCATGCCTGGTACAGAGATACTGATGTGGAGTATCTTGAAATATCTGGCAAACCACATTTAATTCTGTCAAGTAGTTCGCAAAGACCTGTAATATATCAATGGAACAAAGGAACAAATGAATTTGTTAAGCGGTTTGATATTCAAGATATGGAAGATGCATATGCAGTGAAGCATTTCAAGGTGAAAGAGGATGTATACATTTGCTTAACAAGATTTATTGGGGACTCTAAAGTAATGAAATGGGGTGGTTCAGCATTTCTGGATTTACAAAGGATGCCATCCCGAGGGTCAATGGTATTCCAACCACTTCAGATAAATAATTATCAATATGCCATTCTTGGAAGTGATTATTCTTTCACTCAAGTCTATTATTGGGATGCGGAAAAGGCAAAATTTGTGAAGTTTCAAGAATTAAACGTGCAGGCACCAAGATCTTTCATACATGTCTCCATCGATAAACGAGATTTTCTCTTTGCTTCAAGTTTTAAGGGAACTACATTGATTTATAAACATGTCATAGTTGACTTAAGCGCATGACACTCATAATTCTGAGATTACATCAGACTTTCTACTGTAAGCGGACAAAATGAACTAAATGCATGATGACTCTCTTATCTTACTTCCAAATGAATGCCTTTAAAAGTTGAGATTGCTAGAACAAAGTATTACTAGTATCTTCATCTTTAATTGTCAAGTCTAGTGGTGTTGGAAGTTGCATTTTTTAACAAAAAGAAATTAAATTAACTGTTCTTTGCATCCACAATATGTAAATACATGTGCAACTGCATCTGTTGCTATAAAGAATATTAAGATGTACTTTTCCATTTATTTATTCACCTGTTTGAAACAACTGCCAAATAAAATGTTTACATTTTGTGTCTTTCACATTCCAAATATTATTTGCAGGTGATACTTTTTATTTGTGTATATATTATACACATATAAAATAAAGCCAAGAAGGCATATTGCCCAATGCAGTGTTGTACTGCATAGAAGAGGCACAAAAGATCAGGTGGGTTTTACTGATAGCAAGAAGTTCTTGATAAAAATACTGCATTGAAACACAAGCCTATAAATTATCACCTGGACAATCCTGGCACTTATGTAAAGCTTCACTCACTTAAACAGATCTCTAACCAGAAAAAATAATTCAGTTATCTAGATGTGCTTGTAGGATGAAGGGTTCAGTTATACACATCTAATTGTAGGATAGGCCTTTGTACTGTGCATAGCTGTTTCTAAAAATCTACAAAGAGCTTGGCAGAAAAAAAGACAAGGTAAAGGTCTCTGTTTCTTCACCTGATGCTGAAGCAGCACAAAACAAATCTCTTGTACAGCACTGGGGCTGTTACTGTGCTGAAAGCTAGAAGCAAAGCTTATTTTTCAGCTAGCATTATTTCTATAGCTGAACTGTCACACATCACTTGCATGAATTCTGTGTCCTTGTCAAGTCTTTCCACTGTTATTGCAATTATTTAGTCTACAATGAATTTATTCCTTATTCAGAATGAAGCTAGTGAATGGGAAGTTATTTTTTTCCACTACCCTGGAATGAATCTTAGTACCAGGTACTTCTGAAATTCAGGGAACTTTCAATGTTTGTATAGTGTATGCAACTCCAGGGAAGCTAACTATATCTGTTAAATTGTGCCAAATCTAAATGTGGCATGAAAATCTATCACAAGCTCAAAGTTAAAATAGTCTTTTGTTTGCATTCATCTAGTGCACCACTTGAGAGAAACCTACACTGATGCTGAAGCTGATTTGGTGCAGCTCAGGAGGAAAGCTCAAGTTTATTTTAGACACCTTTGCATTCACTTAAGTTGCCAAGCATTGTGCTTCAGTGCCATCTTTAAAATAGAGACATGAATGCTGTGTTCATTTCTAGACATTTCTACCATTCACAGATGTTGACTTGTGAATAAAACTAATCATACTGTGCATGTCAGCTAATCATGTGAGCTGATTAATGTATATTTAGG
Organism: Passer montanus; assembly: GCF_014805655.1. Classification (NCBI taxonomy): domain Eukaryota; kingdom Metazoa; phylum Chordata; class Aves; order Passeriformes; family Passeridae; genus Passer; species Passer montanus. Next base: position 3,667,904 of record NW_024366703.1, on the reverse strand, counting down.
AAGCCAGTCCTAAACAGTATGCTTCTGTAATAAAGAATGGAGGGGTTTTTTTTAGTATTTAATGTTATTTAAAAAGAAAAATTCTCACCTGAACAATGCTGCTCTAATAAGTTAATTTTTCTGATGCCTTTTTATCCGTAGCTGCATATGCTCTGCTAAGCATTTGGCTTAATAACTACCTATTCCACAAGTATTTACAATGTGAGTAGAAAGATTTTAAACTATGTTTCACAGCTGAAACATCCCAATTTTTTCTTAAATACATTTCCAAAAATCATCCTAATAAATACTCTCTTGTTTGGCAGTTTCCTTTATATGTCAAACCATATTTCCTTTATATAGTTATAGCTGTTACATCAGCATGATTTCAAACCCCAGATGAACCCAAATAATAATTTTTATTATTTCTCAACATTGGATGCATATCTGTGATTTGCAACTCAGTTTGTCTGTTTCTTCTTTAGTGCCCTTTGCATGGGAAAGGAATGAAATACAAAGTCATGAACTCATCTCCAATCTACCAGCAAACCATTAAATGTTTTCTATTCTTCTTGTCTTCTGTTTCAATCTTTTACTTAAGGTCCTATTGAATTATGTGCACTGGTTTTTATCTGATTTTCCCCATTAAACTTGCCTACATGCACTCTCTATCAAATTATAAAGATAATGGCTATGCATCCTTCTCATTATGAACATATTATAAACATCTGGCTGAATTTAAGTGGAGTTGGAGAAACTTGCTAATCTGCTACCAACATTTATTTACAAACAACATATTGCCTCACAGTGTACCTTGAAAAAGTTACATTTCATGGAAATGTATTCCAGAGCCAGCCAGCTATGCTGGCTAAGGCCTGTGCTGTCATAGTGCTATGATTGCTTTCCTGAGTTACCTCATTCTGAAATGCTGTGACAGACTTACAGGAATTCACTGTTACTCCTGGGTTTAAAGGAGGAATTTAAATGCCTGCAAGGGTGTGAGTCACTAGAATTTTACATTCACAATACATATAAAATACATATAAAACTAGCCATGGTACAGTAGGGTAGCAAGGGGTCAATCTTCTGGAGAACACAATGGCAGTATGAGTTTGGTTGTTCCTTCAGAAAAATGTTTCCTGTAGTCAAGAACTAGTGATTTGGGAAGTTCTTAATGCCTATGTCATTTTTGGAAGGTCAGCTAATTACTATAAAATGCTGAATCTAAACCTGTTTTCTTTTGAAAATCCCTTTCTCTAGTCCATTATGTCAGGTGGAGACTCACAGGGACAACAGCCAGTTTCTTATTGTGTGACTATAGCTTTTCTTTGTACCACATAAGGAACTGGGGTAATTTTAGAACAGAACTCATAATCCTTAACGTGGAAGAGTGTAAAGGCTCATTAGGTGGCTCCCTGTGCTGTTTCTTCCTGATTTCAGAGACTGGGCATCTTAACAGCTCATCTGAACATAAAGCTAATGCCTATTCCATCCTGGTTCTCTGCTCAGTACTTCTTCTGATATCAGTGGAAGAGTCAGAAAAAGAACTAGAAAAGAACCTTTTATCATATATACATTGATATTTTTTAAAAATGCTATTTAAAAAACCATATTTCTTTCAGCAAAATCTATGTTACTTGTGGCTGACTGGTTGTCTTCTGTAGTTGTAATGGATTTTCTGAACTCCCTAATTGTTTTGTTTATGACTGATAGAGTATGTAAGGTACTAAATGTATTACAGAAGACAGTATTGAAGGTTATTAACAGATACTGCTGATCCTTGATGCTGCTTAGTCATGTTAATGTCTAAGACAGAAAAAAAAGAACATTAATGGAATAGTATTGTATTCCTACAACTACTTCATTAGATTTTTAATAGAGCACAAATATAAAAGAATATGCACCTCTCTACTTGGGAAGAGATATATAAAATACATTCAGAATACCTGATACTATACCGTGTGTAACTTTTTTTTTGTCTATTGCAATGCCTAGGACTTGCAGATATTTTTGTTTCTACTTATTTGAAAAATTATTCCAAAATGCACTCTTCCTACTAAGAAAGAAATTCAGTAAGGAAATATCTTGTTGTGTAAAGTAACAAAGCAAACAGAAATGTATTACTGGTTTGTATTTCATTTTAATTATAACTTCTCCTAAATATTTTAATTTTTAAACTTTATTTGAAGGGGTTGTAACAGCCACTCACTCGAAGTATCCTTGAGGATGGGAAACAATTATTAGCATAGTTAATGATGTGTGATATGCTTTGATATGTTCTAGTGGGAAGCTCACTAACAGCTGTATTTATGTATATAACCATTAAAACATATTGTGTTAGCATTCAATGGAAAATAAAGAATATTTAAACTATAGAAGTAACAAAAAGTCTTCAGACTGACAATAGCACCAAGAGAAAGCAGAGAAGTCAGCATGCCCAAAATGTTACAACTAGGAACAGAATGTAAGCCCACAGCAGTCTCAAGAGAGTGGAAGTTTCCCCTTTCAAGGAAGTATTTTCCTTTCCATGAAACACATAATGTGTTTCCCCTCAGTGGGCAACCCTGAAAATCCAGATAATCACCCAGTTCTTGAACAATACAGTAAGAGGCTTACAAACTTAATGCACTATGTCCAATATTCCAATATTCTAATATGTGAATTTTTTTTTTCCTTTTGACACCTCTCTGCTGCATCAGTCTCAGCCCTGGTGGCACAGAGGGAGTGGTGAGCACGCTACCGCCCACTGAAAGGGCCAGGGCCCTGCCAGGGCCAGACAGAAATTAAGCCAGGTTCAGCAGATGGAAAATGCAAACCCAAGCACTCAATTCACTCAGCTGTTAATGCCTCCCCCACTGCCTAGCAGGTTTTCTCTCTGATTTGTTATACATATTGCCAACAGTTCCCACTACCTTTCATATGCCTGCAAGCCTTCCCCTCTCATTCCTGCTGATCTGGAGACCTAAGTGTGGTAGTAAAGCTGTGATTTAGACTCCTATTGATTAGAAAGGCTGAATGTGTTTTTGTGGCTGGGAACTCTCGGATGAATGTCGAGGTCTTGGGGAGTTCAACTCCTCCCGACTGATCTGTGGTACACTGCCTGACTTACTGCTAATGGCAACTTCTCTTCCTTACTGATGACTCTGAATTCTAATGGCTGGTGTTACAGGCATGTCTCTGTTTATAGTTCACTTAAACAAAGTGCTCAGAGGCAAACCTAACCCTATTTCTATTCAGGAATTTTCCTGAAATGAACTGTAACTACAAAGAGCTCCAGTGTGCTATACAGAAGTGGTGTTGTATTTGTGCTTTGAGACTTTGAATTGCTCCAATTAGTTATGGTAGTGTAATACTTCTGTCTTCAAATTTGTTACAGTAGAAAGCAATTTGCCCCTAAATATGCATATTCATATTCATATAATTGTTTATTTATACTCCAAATAAACGGAAATGGATGATAGCAATAATTATGTTAGTGTTCCAAATCTCCCATTCATCAAATCAATTTCTGAATTCTCAAAAGTTGTTTTCAACTCAGCCTTACTTTATTCTTCCTACTGAATTATTTCAATTGAAAAAGGACTTTCTGACCCATTCTCCCTTCCTGTTCGAAGGCCTGGATAGCGACACCAGTATGTTAGCAAGTTGTCAACCTGCCCAGATGGTGAGCATCCAAAAATGCTGAAAGAGCTTCAGAATAAACAGGCTGATCCGCTAAGAATACATAGCCCTTCATTAAAAACCATTTGTGTGCAAAAGAAGTAACAAATATTATACCTATTTTTCTAGAAAGTTAATGGGATAAATAACCAGTGGGATTTCAGACCAGTAATATTCAATATCTGAAATTATAAATTAAAATGGAAGTGTAAAATTTCAGTAGAAATTAGGTAACTAAGCAAGTGGGACAGGATGACTAGTGAAGTTGAGGGTCCAGAAAGGCAAAATACTAAACATAGGAAAGAAATGCTCACAAAGTTTAAATTTAGCAGTACAGAAAGTCAACCTGACATTGTTGTGAACAACTCAGAAAGATACTGATCTCAATGTACAGCAACAGGAAAGGACAAATAATGCTGCTACATGTACAGGATAACAGGGAGATTACAACACTACATGTCATGGCAAATCACTGCCTTATTTGAGATACTGCATGCAGTACTCATGTAGCCATCTCAAAAAACTCAGTAAGGTAATTAAGAACCCAGAAAAATTTATTGAAGGTGTGGAACATGATGGCACTTGACACTATAAAATCCCAAGCCATAAACCAAAATACTTACCCCCACAAATTAAAAATTAAAATGTTAATTTAAATTAAATTAAAATTAAAACACTAATTAAAATGTGGCATTCACTGTCATAGGCAGTGACATAGGTGACAATAATACAGCATTCTGAAAGTCAAACATGGATAAATTACATAAAGAAATTAATTCTATCACTTTAGTACTGAAGAAAATTGCTCTTTTTTAGGGAAGAGAAGAGTCTTTGCATTTTTGTGAGAAACATCTGGTTGTAACCATTTGGGATGAAAAGCCAAGCAGCTGGATAATGAATGTGCTCCAGTATTGCATTTCCTATTTTCAGTTCTTGAGACATAGTACTCAGAAATTAGCTCAACTTTGTTGCTGAGGTCCACAAAAAAAAAATATATAAGATGTACATATGACACAGCCATTCAGAAACATTTGCAATACTGAGAATGTGAACGTTGAAAAAAATCTGTAAAATACCAGCTACATAATTTCTTGAAATTATGTCAACATTTAAAAAAAATTTTGGCAAACAATTTGCAAGCACTTGAGAATGTAATTGCACAACTTAGGCTGACTTCAGCTATGTTAAGTCATGACAGAAGTAGATTCCCATGGGAAGAACAGAACTCAGCTTTTTATAAGCTTATTAGCTTTGAATATTAGAGCTGTAGGAATATTAGTAGCAAAGTACCTTATGATTAAGCAGGTAATAGTATTGTCCTGTGAAGGAGTAATTTCTAAACGACAGGAACAAAAGAACAATTTTGGAAAAACAAACAAACAAACAATTCCCATTGTCACAATTTCCAAGTATCTGTGTAATTTGAAACCCTTATCCCGTTCCCTTTTGTCCCCCATATACAATAACATAAAGATACTGTCCATTTAGGAAAACAACATGCATATGTTGGTCCAAACTGTGAAACAAAGCAAGAAAAATGACAAATCTGGAACAGAAAGTTTAATTGCACATGTGAATATCTATATTTTCTGATAGACATATTACTACTAAAAAGAGAGCATCGTTTTAATGTTTACACTTGAAGGCATAGATTGCAAACACAAATAAAAATCCACTGCTTCTAAATAATTCATATGCACTGACATAAGCCTAGTCTTAAATCTTATCTTTAACTTTTTTCTTAGCATTATTTAAGATAACAATGACTCCTTAAAAGTAAACTCACTTCAAGGCTGAGACCAATAAAAAATATCTGGTACAACAGCTGCTAGAAAAGCTTTGCCTTTTCTACAGGGTTCTGGACTATATCAAACTGCAACAGCACTATGATAATCATATTTTATTAGCTTGAACCAAATTGGAAATGAATGCTTGTTCCAAAATTACAACTCATTTCAGAATTTCTGTAAAATCATTTTGAGAGCAGTGATGCAATCAGAGGACCTAAGAGTAAGAAAAAAGGAAGCTAATTTCTACTGCTTATCAAAAAATCTTATAAGTGTGGTTGTGACTCCATCCAAAAGTTGTATAAATGCAATTGAGTACAACTGCAAAATAATCACTTAAAGAATGATATGAACTGCAAAGTGTACCTGGCAAGACTATTACAAATAAGTTATGTCATAGCAATATCACTCTATACAGCCAGAGCCCCCTTGAACCAGTAAATTGCAAAGGCCCTTCCTTTTCTGAGAATACCTTATAGCCCTCCTTGCTCCTGCACATGGAGCAGGCAGCCCAGAACGGCCCTTGGAAGAAGAGAAGGAGCTCCAATCATGCCTCAACAAAACAATTTCCTTGAAGTACAGCCACAGACCAGAGGCGTTCCTCTCAGTGACAAGGACAACTCAGCAAGATCTTGAGGGCACCAGCTCGTGCATGTCAGAACATTCCCAGTTTTGCTGGTATTTCAGAGGGAGTAATCAGCCTGTGTGTGTCATCAAACCCAGCTCACTTAGCGTCCACTTGCTGGGAGCCAGGAACAGATTGCAGAGGTCAGCACACGCCGCAAAAGCTTGGTCAGCCCATTCCTAGGGGGCTGCCACTCTGGCACTGTTCACAGGATCTGAGCTAGCTGAGGTTACAGGGACATAAAAATAACCATTTGGAGTTAGCCCTGGGCTCGTGTGCTCCACTATCCTGCCTGCTTGGCCACAAGTGATGCTTATTAGAAAACCCAACAATATGGAATTACAGCGCTATGATTTCACAGTATACCCTCTCAGCCTCCTGCAAGAAAGGAAAATAAACCCTGCTTCTTTCCTTAAGGAGGTGTTCTTGTGGACAGCAAAATGCCCGGAATAGGTACATCCCTCATGCAAGGCAGCAGCAGGGTTTTTTGCTCTAATGAGGAATGCTCTTCTGCATTGCGGCTCCTGGAGGTAATGAAGGAGCACTGACTCAATTAAAAAATAATGAACAAAAAAAGACCCCACTTATGGCTGTGACTCTGACAAAAGGAAAGGGCTTTAAAATCTGTGTTGCAAGGTTTTCTTTCCTTAACAAAAGCTGGAGTTGCATTTCAGATTGCTCCCCTTTGAGCATACTGGTACAAGCAAACTGCCAGGAGTGAGCATTGCACCAGCTTGCTGGAATAATGGTGAGAGGTGCACAGGCTGAGTGATGCTAGTGTTTCATATGTTTATCATATGTCTGTATATAAATACCAACATAAATATGCTTTATATAATAATGTAACAATATAATAAATCATTCACGTGTATAAATATATAAAAATGTATTCTAGAGTCCCAATACACTAATACTGATCCATTACCTGTGACAAGGTTATTTACATTTTATGTAATTTTTGTTCTGGGGAAAAGTAGAAGCTAATGAAGAATAATATCCTTCAAGTAAGGCTTATAAACAATTGCTTAATAATTCATAGGAGTTGCAAGTAAGGAAGCATCCCTCTTCTTGCCCTGCAGAGCAGCCCCAGGCAGATAGCTTACAGAATAGGAAACATACTGTGTAAGTGCCAAGAAATGCAGCTGATTGAAATAGTTCTCTCCCTTTCCACGAAGAGAAACTATACATTCAGTCATTTCTACTGCTGTACAAAGTCAGTTAAAGTGACAGTGACAAAATATAATTGAACAAATTATCTTCTTTTCAAAGTCACAAAGGGCATTATAGAACAGAACAAAAGAAGACAAGCAAAAATGGCAACTATGAGCAATTTCCACTTTCCTCCACTCCTCCTAGGGAGCTCTGACCCTCAATGACACTCAAGCTGTACTTCTGTTTTCTGATTTTTGTACTGTACTGCCTGCCAGAAATCTCTGGAAAGTCACCACCACAAACTTTAATGTTACATAATATTTTATATCTCCTTTGTTTTTTTCTCTCCGTGGTGCTTCGTGCTATGAAGAAGAAAGAAATACTCCCTCTTGTCTGCTACTAATTCTCTAACTGAGTAACTTAAAAGGAGTATGTATTTAATTATTACATCATTTCTACTCAAGCAGGTTGCAGAATGGTAGCTGATAACCTTCTGCCTACTCCTGTTTTTTATCTGAGTTTCAAAGAATATCTGCCCTTCCCTCTTTCAAGCCCTTTGGCTTTAGTAGATGTGTTGAACAAGCTTTTACAGTAATTTCAGTTATAATAGTGGCAACTAATTAACAGGAAAAATTATTTCCAAGATTTCCAAGAACCTCTCCAAGGGAGAGGTAGAAAAAAGAAGAGTTACCAAAGAAGAGCTACCAAAATTCCCAAACATGATTTTTTGAAAGATCCAGAAATTGGGATAGACTTAGGAAATTAAATGAAAAATATGTTCAGGACTTATATTGTTGAAACACCAAATTTAGATATTTCAAAATAAAGCACTGTATTTTTGAAAGATCTAAATTTAAGCAACTACTGGGAGGACATGGTTACAGAAGAAGCACCTACCCAGGGCAGTGCTTGCATAAATTCTAGCATACTCATTTCCATCCATTTTTGATTTTTTTTTTTGATTCCTTTTAAAGTTTCTTGTATTTTCCTTCTTTTTTCCACTGTGCATCTCCTATACACTGACTGATCTTAATCTTTATGAGTAACAACTTATTCAAAGGGAAGAGAGCTTTACTCAGTTTTATGGCTAATCTGATAACTCACAACTAAAAATAGTACTGACACATCAGGAAATGCAGTGAAGGAAAGGGAACATGCCAAGATTGCATTCACTGCATAAATGGCTCCAATAAACAACTGGAATTGTAAGAGTTCCTGTGCAACAGTGAATCCATATTCCTCCAGCATTAATTAAAAAAAAAAGGCACTTTCCTTGAAGCTTTTTATGTCTAGTGAGTACTCAGATACCTTCAACCCACCAAATGAGACAATATGCTTGAATAAAACCCCACCCACAATTCTCTTGCCAGAAAGGAGACTTCTCCAAATTCATAATTTCACACTGGTTGCCTTGCCAAGTTTATTTAAAAAATATAGATTCTCCTAAAGGAGTAGAAATAATAGCCTTGTACATGTTTTATCAAGCACTGCCAGTTTGAAACATTAGGAATTGTGTTCATTACCTGCACTGTATCACAGCATAAACTCAGAACGTACCTGTGTATGTGTGTGCACCTGACATGAAGGAGTTACACCGGAGAGAGGCACACAGGTTGTGTCAATACACATTTATTGTTAAAAACTCCTTTCACTGAGATTGGCATGATACACTTGTTACCTAACAATCTATAAAACTTCACTGCAGTACAACAGCAAGTGCTGCTGCTTCCTCAGAGTGCCCGGCCAAGGCCTGAATGCCACCCACCACCACTGTGCTTTACAAAACCTACAGTGTTCTGGCCTGTGGCAAACACAAATGATCCACAAAACCAGTACTACTGTTCATTTTCTTTTCCAACAGTGAGTTACTGAAGTTCACTCTATTGGTTTGCTTAGATGATTATTTTCTTAGGTGGAAATAAAATGATAGAGAAAGAAAAAGGAGCAATCAGATTTATTAGGAGATTAAAAGAAAATATGTTTTTGTCCAAGATGTATTGGAATAAGTCTTCCACATGCTTAAAGAGAATAAAAAAATACATAACTTGAATGAACACACTATGGTCTTCAGAGTACATAGATAATTATTTTTAATTTATCCTTCCAGGAATACTAGCTACAGAGACTTGATTGCTTAGCAAGCAGTGCAGTTAAGCCATCTGAGGACAGAAGCGTGACCTTTATGTGACCAAAATCAGCTAAGCAATATACCTTTAATACTGGATTGAAAGCACCCTGACAAGTATAGAAGCAGAATTTTAATATTGTCCTGCTTATCCATTATTTTGCAATTTTTCAGAAGTAAAGAAAATAAAGTCTTTCATTCTGGAGACCAGAGAACTTTTATTACTTCTTAGTTCTACTGAATTTACTATCTCAATACTTTCAGTCTCCGGAAGAGCAACTGCTAGTAGTGCAATCTGGAAAATGCAGTTAAAAAGAGCCTCAGGATATCTCCCTTATGTTGACCATAATTGCAGGATTCCCTATTATTCCCTATTTTCCACCTCATCTCCTGTTTTATAATACTATTCATTACAACCACCAACTCAGAAAGAAGAAAACTGTGATACTTGGAGCATACTGTGACACAAGATTAAAATGTTTGTACAACAGTCCTATACATACATGCAAAGCAATTTTTGGTGATGGCAAAACCAAGAATCATTCACCATCCACCTTAACAGGGAAGCTGAAAAGTACAGGTCTCTTCTAACACCTGAGGTGGACATAAAACCCACTAGGACAGACTGGAATTTTGATGAAGAGGCAGGAGCTCATATGGACCACATTTTCACTGGGCAGCAAGACTACAAGTGTTCATTCGTTTCAAACATAACTTTTGTTTTTAATATTTTTTTTAGTGTGTGGTTGAACACGGAGCATGTTGCCCAGGGAGGTGGTGCAGTCTCCATCCCTGGTGATACTCAAAATCCCAAGAGAGAGACAATCCTGAACTCCAGCTGACCCTGCTTTGAGCAGGGGAGGGTGGAGTAGGTGACCTCTCAGAGCACCAGATGTGCCCATCCACCTCCATTATTCTGATTGCCAAACAACTCTGGGTTGGACAGAAGTTTGAATGAATGAGCAGGACAATGAAACTCCTTGGTGCTGCAATAATCAGCTGTTTTATGGCACTTGGGTGCAGAGGTAAATGGTTATTACAATGCACTTAAGAGCTGGATCCATTTCAGAAGCTGAGAAAGTAATTCTTATCTGTTTTTTTAAACCTTTTCAGAAACCATGGAAGGAACCATGCAAGTTTATTATTCATCTTGCTACTTCACATTAGTCTATATTTCTTTGGATGAACTTTTTGCTCAACAACTTAAACTTTAAAAAATTGGTTTTACAGAATTGGCACTTTTACAGAATAAAAGTCATTGATATGGACTACTGTTTTGATTTAAATCTACTACTTTTGTAGCTTAAGCAGTACATAATAGTGCTGACACAACTATGTTCAGACAAAACTGGGGTAGATGTCACCAGGGTGCTCCACGTACCAGGAATCCAGATGTCTTTCCTGCTGGACTCTGCAGAGCTCTTAGTGCTGCCCTTAAGAGAGGTGAGTAAGGGCCAGGTCAGTTCCAGGGCTCCCTCAGTTTATATTATTTAGTTGTTACTAAACCTGCAAGAACAGCAGTGTTCCAAAAAGCTCATTAGAATATATCAGTGGTGGACAAAAGAAGTTATGTGATAGTGGATCAAGTTCTTATAATCTCTTGGAAAAGTCCCACGGTTCTCCACAAAACTTACTTCATTGCTTTGTCATTTGTGCTTGTTAGTGTTTCTGGAAAGCCACTCTGAGGAGTCAGAAGCAGCATTTGCAGGGGGGCAGATGGAAACCAAAGGGTCCCTTACGAGGCACACAGACTGACACCAGTGACTCATGACAGCACTTGCAAGCACCTGTCAGGCCTGGACCTGCAGTGGAGTACTGGATTGTTCCTGGCATTTATAATGACAAAACCTGTGCCTGATTTCTGGATGAGGATGATAATGTTCTTCCTTTGGAAAGAGCAACCTAAGAGAGTGGTGACTATGCAGGAGGTGGCTCGCTTTCTGCACTTATGATATTATGGAAACCAAATAAATGCCATTCTAGCTGCTGCTGCAGTTTAATTTCAATGATCAAATTGCCCACATGCTTTTCTTACGGAGTTTGCACTCAGCAAAGACATTATAGGTGATGTGCTGGAGAAAGGAACTGCTAGTTCTGGGCACAGTATCACACAGATGAGACTTAATCTGTACTTGAAAAAGCTGCACAAGACATTGACCTGCACATTTATGCAGGTACTTAATTTTCCAGTCCAGGGCAGCATGCCTGCAAATTACATTTGCCTGCTGGTTAGTTTGGGCAGCTGCAACTGCTCTGTTTCCTTGTTCAGAGAAGAGGGTTGTACTTTACAAGGAGACCTTGGAAGCTCTCAAGCTGAGACAAACCTGGCAGTTTGACTAGGAGCAAACAGAACACTTCATGTATCTTGGCATAAACAAACACTGCCCTCAGATGTTCCCTTTCAAAACCAGACACTGAGGGGTACGGAGGGGGTTGTTGCAGTTTCTTTGAAACTCTCTACAGATCAGCATTTGGCACTTAAAAAAAATTATTATAAAATAAATATATAATCTGCACATTTTAACAAATAGCCAGAAATTGTAAGAATCATTAAAATTTGTTCTGTGTCTGTACTGTGGACCGTGTTTGGGCTCTGGTTTTGCTCACTGAGGACTTCAGCCAGCTGCTTCTGCTGTTACTGACTGCAAAGGCAACTCACCAAGTGACTGCAGCCAGCCACAAAACCTGGGGTGGGTGTGCTCTGCTGCACCCCCACTGCCCGGGGGATGTGCCAGGTCCTCCCCGGAGACACCTCTGGGATCAGCAGCCTGGGATGGCTGCTGAGAGAGAACCCCCATGGCCCTTCCACCAAAATTTGTCTGGGGAAGGACAACTCTAACTTTGTGTTGGTGATTCATGGAACAGTGGCCTGTGAAAGCTGCCTTGGAGTGGAAGTTTCTTCAGAAAGCAGCAGGCTGCCAGGTTTATTTGCACCTTTCTCTCTAAATTAAACCAAACTCTGATTAACAGAGCAGTGCATTAAGAAAAAGTAACTTCTTAATTAAGAGAAATTTGGGAAATTTTGTATCTCCAGAGGAAAGATTTAGTAAAGCTTTCAGTATAGACTTTGTAGGGAGCTATGTTGATAGGAACTGTAACACAAAGTGTTTATACATACTGCAGCATATATTTAATTATTTTCTTGGTTTATAGCAACAGAGGTTCATATAATGTAAATATTTAGAAATAATTATGATTTCAACACAACCTTATTAATTGATTTCTCTTATTTTAATAATTGACATAGCACATCTAATTTTTAGTTAAGAATAATTTGTGAAACAATTCTGGTCATATTAATCAACTGCTGGCTCCAAGATAATGAAATACTTACAGCCTCTGGTGGGTTAGCATGGACTATAAAATGTGCTAAATTAGAGACACCAAGAGCTTGAAATAGCTTTTATGAGGTAGCTTGAGGGAAAACTTAAAATCGTTTATAGGAAATAGCTTTTATCTACCATTTGGCATTCATTTTGCTAAAGCTGTAGATTACATTCCCCTTTGTTAAGAATAAAGAAATAAACAGAGCCTAATTTATGCAGCTAAGAGATTAATGTGAGCATAAATCTTTCCTTTTAATAGAAATTCCTCCCATTTTAATTATTGATAACAGTTCAACTTGCTCAAAAGGGGGAAAAAATAGCATTTTAAATTTATTCTGCTTCTTTTACTATGCACTTTTTCATGGGTGAGGAAAAAGGACTACTCCTGTTTTTCTCTCTACCCTTCCCTATTCGCCTACCCAAATGCATTGGCGGCATTATTTTCTTAGGGAAAACATACGAGGAGGTGGCTACACTTCTGTACCGTACTAACAATCCTGGCTGAATCGCCCACCAGGCTCCCATGTCCATCCTGCCCCGAGCGTGCAGGCGGAGCAGGCAGCAGCTCTGGCAGGGAGCGATGCGCTGCCCTGCTCGCCCACACAGCAACGCCGACGGGCGCACCGGGGCCAGCCCGGCTCTGCGCGGGGCGCGGAGCTCGGTGCAGCGGAATTCCCCGCGTGGCAGCCAGGCCAGGCCAGGCTGCGGTCGGGGCAGTGCCCCGGGGCCGTGCGCGGGCCCATGAGCCCGGCCGGGCTGAGCTGAGAGCGGTCAGTGCCGCGGGCACACACAGCGGGGCTTTCACTTCGGGCGCGCCAATGACGCAACAACGCCCCTAAAATAACTTGGCGTCACCTTTCCCCAGTGTTTTATCTCTTCTGCTCGGAAACAGCCGCGGCCTGCACGGCCCCCTCCGCTCTCCGGCGGGGTCAGAGCTCCCCCTCCCGAGGCACCACGGCCTCGCTGCGCCCCGGCACCGCTCCCGCTGCCCTCGCCGGGTCTCTCTCCGGGGGACGCCAGGAAGGAAGCGGCGAGGCGCTGCCTCCTGTCCCGGCAGGGGCGCTCCGCCGTCGCCGGGCTCGCAGGCAGGTACCCGCCGCGGGAGGGCCGGGCCGCCCGGCCGGTTCCAGGCGGGGCCTGGCAGGGGGTGGCGGAGCCGGGACCCGGTGTAGCCTCCCCCGCGGGTGCTCGGCGCTGCGGGCGGGCGGAGGGAAGGCGGCGGGCGGCGCAGGGCGGCCGCACCGCATGCGCAGGAGGGCAGGTGTCGCCGGCAGCCGAGGAGCCGCCGGGAGCATCGTGGCAGCTCCGCGTCCTCATGGTGCTGTCTCAGGGCGGAGAGGGCGACGCTGCCCCGGCAGCGGGCGGGCAGGAGCCGGAGGTGCCGCCGGGCCGGGAGGACGGGCCGGGCGCGGTGCAGCCGTGCCCGGCGCCCGGCGTCGAGGCGGCGGGTGCCGAGGAGCGCCGCGCTTGTGGCTGCTGCTCGGGCATGTCCTGGCCGTTCTGCTGCGAGGCACCGGGTGAGGAGGGGGAGTCCGGCAGGCGGGGCAGGGGGGCAGCGCGTCCCGGCTGGGCTGCCCGCTCTCGGGGTGACATTGCCGGGCCGCGGGGGATGAAGAAGTGCCCGAGGGCATCGGGCCGTCCGCACGTGGCGGCGGGCGGGGAGCGGGCTCGGGCGGCTGCAGAGGGCGCCCGCCCCGCCGGCGGCTGAGCCGCCTCGTCGCTTCCGAGCCGTCCCCGGCGGCTCGCACCTGGTGCCCGCGGGTCACCTGCGAGCAGATTCGGCCTCGCCCTCTTCCTCGCGCTCCTCTTGACCGGACAAGCGGGGCCCGGCGGAGGATTCAGCGGGCCGGCAGGCACGAGCTGCTCCGTGCCCCTGTGCCCTGTGCCGGGCGCGGCTCGGGCCGGGTGCCTGGTGCCCCCCGGCCCTCAGCGGGCAGAGCGCGGACACCGCTCACCCCCGGGGCCGGCCGGCTCTGTCGCCTTTGTGAGAATCTCGGGAGCGATTATTCCTCGGGAAAAGAGTACTTCCTGTTTTTAAAGTTTTTAAAGAGTTGACAGGTTTGGGTAAATAGAGGTACCTTCTGCTTGTGTGGACTTTTAGCACTGTAAATGCGTTTGAGAGCGCGCTTTAGTTAGTCCACGCACTTGGGACTGCGACTTCCTGATAAAGCCACAAATTGATAAAGCCACAAACGTATTGGGAAATATGGAACATGTAGATTTAAAGTGGAGTTCTTCTAAAACATAAATGCCATCTTAAAATAATTTCTGAAGTTATCTGGAGTACTTTTTTTTGAAACGACTTCACTGAAAATGTGTTTGTCATTAAAATGACTGTAATTGGCTTTCCAGCAGAAAATAGATTTGTGGGTGAGCTGTGGAGAGGCCAGAGTCCTTCATCAGTGAAGTTGACATTAGTGTCACTTCTAAAGCAAAGCTTGGGGCAAAACACCCAGTGTTTGAATTTCTGAAAAACTTTCATTAATTAACCAGAAAGAGTACTTCTGTTTTGGGTTGTCTGTCTCACAAAATTTTAGACTGAGTTGATGACTGAAGACTATGAATCACTCCTAGATCTTGTCTGCATGACCATGATTAGTTCCAATGCAGGCTGTTGTGCTCCTGGCACTTTACAGAAGTCAAAGAGAGCTCTTCTGCTTTTTATAATGTGGGGAATCTTCTGCCTTTCCTGAAGTTCTGGGAGAATCATCTTCTCGCTGTCTGTCTTTCCCCCAGCCAGTACTCTTCTGCCTCTCCTGCTGTTCCTGAGATGCTTGTATGTGAGGAGTGGAGGGGGGGGTTTTATTGCATGCGTTTTGCAAGTATAAAAACTGTATGGAACAAAGTACAGCATTAAAAATGCAATTAGAATTTACAACTAAAACAGGTCACAGTGGGAGGCATTTAGCTATGACTTAAAACAGGAGTGGAAGATTGTTTGAAAGCGTGTGGAGATGGCCAGGAAATAAAACTGGAAAAGTAAATCTGTAGCCACTCAAAAAAGAGGACTTGGGTACTGCTTGAAATCTTTTGATTTTCAGGCTGCTACATTCTTTGAACAAAGCACGAGTGCTTGACTGTTTTGATGGTGTCAGGCTGGTATTTTGAGGCTTAATGTTTTGTGGGGTGGAAATGTTATCTTAACGTAACTTCTCCCTAAAACTTACTTTGAAATAAGTACTCCTTAGAACTGCAGTTCTTGTTTTTGGTGGAAGAACTTGGACCATTCTGTTTTTAAAAGGAAATAAAACACTTTCTTATTACACTGAGTACATGCTTTGGCAATTCAAGATGTTGATGGTTTAAATTCTAGTATTACAAGATTCTGAAGATTCTGTTTTTGATAGGCTTGGTCTATTGGGTAGCTTACAGAAATTAGTTCCTTCTGATTTTTGTTTGTCCCTTGCAATCCAAAGTTTGATTCTGGGTATAAGATCTTTTCAGTGTATTTTGCTTTAATTTGATTGGTTTTCCATTTCAACGCTTCCTTTATTTAGGTTGGCTTCATTCTGTAATAGAGAAGCTATCATGCCTGAGATAAAAGTTAATAGTTCTGTTTGTGCTGTGTTCATCCATAAGCCAGCCTGGGTTTGGATTTCCCATTTCAGTTATAAGCCAGTCTGGTTCCCCTTGTTTCAATATCAGAGACTGTTAATTTTGTAGTTCTGTTATGTGACTGTGTGGATTAAGGCATTACATAGTTCATGAACATTTTTTAAATCCACTTTGTTTCATAGTTGGTAGGTGTCCTGGTCCAGTGTTGGTTTGTGGTAGTTTTTATAGTCACTTTTATGCAAGAGGCTGTTGCTAAACAGAAATATTTCAAATAGAAGCTGTAACTCTCAGTTGCAATGTGGCAGGATTCCTTGAGAAGCAAACCTTTTGCCTACTTCAGGTTGTGGTTGCTGTTGTAAAGCCTGGGTCCCTAGGACTGTCAGCCTGTAGTCTCCCCTTCTAGGCAGTAAGATCCAGTTTCTCACCCTTGAGTGCTGATCTCAAGGAGGATCAAAATGGTTTGTGACAAGTTTTGTTAATTTAAAAAACCCCAAAACTCTCAAAACCATACTTCGTTGCTAAGCAACTTGCAGCGGTACTCAGCTGATGATGTTTTAGAGGATCTGTAAGGCTCACAGGCTGCCACACTAGTGTGAGATGAGGCACCCTTTTATCATAACACTGCCTCTGGGACATGGAGTTCTGGCTCCTATCTTTAGAGGGAGTCACAGAAGAAAAGGTCACTCCCAATGTTTTATGCAGGTAGAGAAAAAGAAAGAGATAGTGAGGTGACATCCCACTTAAATTTTTAGATGGGCTCGATTTTCCTTGGTGTTCACCTCCAGGTTCAGTGGAAATACTGTTGCTTTTATGCAGCAAAGCAATAACAAAAAAGGCTGATTTCTTTGGAGATTGCTGCTACTGACTTTAATACAGCTCTCAGTTGCACAGTTCTCCCTCTTCTTGCTTGTTTTTTTTTTAATTAGTTTAATGTAGAGAAAATGAGTGGAATGAGGAAGAGTGTGTTGTTGAAGAGAGCCTGAGGCAATGAGGAAACTTTAATAGAAACATTAGACTTGGGAAACTTTCTGGAAGGGGAAGTCTGATAAATAAGAATAAACTAAGATCTTCATGGAATTACGATAGATATCAGGCCTTTGATGTTCTAACATTAGTTACTTAAATTTATTCTGCTTAAAAATCTGTATTTGATGCCTATTTGAAGAAAATATTTGGATTCTTACAGCAAGATAAAAATGTTATTGGTCTAGGTCAGATTTAGGGTGATTTAGCTGCAAAATAAACATGAGGTATAACAAAAATGAAGTTCTGTACATAGGTTTTTTATTGTGTATTTGTGAGAAAGGAAATTAAATTTTTGCTTAGGAACCTTTGTTAACTAAGCAGCTGATTCCCAAGATAATACTTTCAGAATCTGACCATGGACTTTGTAGCCAGTTACATTTATTGGTTCCTGGGCAGAATTGTGACTGGTCCCTGTAGTAAATCACCCGTGCTAGCCTGATACCTGCAAGAAGTTAAATCTACTAACTCATGTAGAACTGCAACGTTTTGTATCCCAGGTGTTAGAGTTCATCTCTTACACCCTGTTTTAAGAAAAAAAGAAGACCCATGATGGTCAGTGGAAAGTATTTTCATAATAGGTTTGGTAAATACACATAATATTTGCATTTGTTTCTTTGGTTCCCCTGTTCTCCATCACAAAAATCACTACTGATCCGTGGAGCACTGCAGTCTGCAGAGCTGCCTGATCAGAGAAGTCTTCTAATAGATCCTTATTAACTGTAGTTTATCTTTTGCAGGGGCCAAGAAGAAAGCTAGGTGCCCAGGACTTGGTCTGTTTTATACCATGCTGTCTGCCTTCCTTTTCTCAGTGGCCTCCTTGTTTATTAAAAAAATAGAAGATATCCATTCAGTGGAAGTGAGTGCATTTCGATGTGTTTTCCAAATGGCATTTGTCATTCCTGGTTTAATATACTACAAGTAAGTGTAAAAAAAGTTTAAAATTCAAGTTATTTCTTAAAACTAGATCTAGAATTATCACTCAAATATGATTGCAATGTAACGTTATTTTAGTTTGCACTTCAGTTGCATAACTGCATTATTTTAGATTAGTTGGTTGTTTCTTAATACAATTCAGAAAACTGAAAATCTTTGACTCCCTGAATGGTAGAGGCTTCTACTAAGATTATTGTATCAAATGCTTTGATTTCCACAAAATCTCTTAAAAAAACAGTTGGTAATTTGTAGATACCCTTGGGTTATTTTGCAAGTGAAAAATTAATCACTAGAAGAACAGGTTCTGGACTCTGAATGTGATTGGGGGTCATGAAGGAAATAAAATGGTCTGTGATCAGATAGTTAAGAATATTTGGGTATGAAACTCCCTTGTCTAGAAAGGTGTGTACCATACTTAAATATGTTTGGATGTTAGTCATGAAATAAGCGAGACAGTGACATTAATGTGACATTTCTGTTTTTCAGAACAGGGTTTTTGGGACCAAAAGGCAAAAGAATTTTTCTTTTCTTACGAGGATTCCTTGGCTCTCTTGCAATGGTTCTTCTCTACTACGCTTACCAAGTCATGCCACTAGCTGATGCCACTGTTATAACTTTTACCAGTCCTGTTTTTACGTCATTGTTGGCATGGATCTTTCTCAAAGAGAAATACACCCTTTGGGATGTTCTGTTTACTCTCTTTGCAGTCGCTGGAGTGATTCTTATTGCCAGACCACCATTTCTGTTTGGCTCACGTGTTACAGGGATTGCAGGAAGTTACTCAGATCACGTTAAAGGAACTGTAGCAGCGATTGTAAGCACCTTTTCTGCAGCTTCAACTATTGTTATACTAAGGAAGGTGGGAAAGTCTGTGCATTATTTTTTGTCAATTTGGTATTATGCAGTCATTGGATTAATTGGATGTGTTATAGCATTGTTTATTTTGAATGAATGGCGTTTACCACATTGTGGTAAAGATAGGGTTTTTCTAATATTAATAGGCTTGTTAGGGTTGGGGGGTCAGGTATTTCTCACAAAAGCATTACAGATAGAGAAAGCTGGACCTGTATCAATAATGAGAACAATGGATGTGGTGTTTGCTTTTATTTTACAAGTTCTTTTTCTCAATCATCTGCCAACTTGGTGGACTGTGGGTGGTGCCCTTTGTGTAGTAGCCAGTAGTTCTGGAACTGTCATTCGTAAGTGGAGACACAGTGTGAAAAAAGCTAAACAGAGGGGACTCTAACAGTATAGACACCAATTCACTACACAAATAAGCAATCTTGAAAGACATATAAATATTATATTTATTTTTATTTATTTAAATATCCCATGTACCAAATTGTAGTACCAAATTATATCCAGTAAAATAAGTTGATATTTTTTTAACCAAGATTGAAGATGTTCTAGCAACTCATGAGGTATATACTTTCCTTTCTTATATTTAGGTATGCTAATATGGGCACTAGAAAGATACTTCAAAGATGTTGCTTCCTTTCAAAAGTGTACAATATTTATTTTTATAAAGTTCCTGACTCTCCACTTAGGCTCTGTTTTTTCAGAGCAGTGGAAATAAGTCTCCCAGACTTAATAATATTCTGTGCTGGATTACCACAGGGATTGCAGTACAAAAGTTAGAAGGGAATGAAGAGTTGATAATCCTTAAACAACCAGCTTTTATAGAACAGATAAAGGTTGTACTTCTGTAAGCTTTCTAATTATTATTTTGCACATGCAGATGCCAAATGCAGATTTAATTTGGATTCTAAAAAAACAAAAGTGATTTAATTTTTCCAGGTAATATCAAGAGAAAATTAACTTGTGAAAATTACCTATCAGCTTTTCTTTTTTAAAAAAAAAGTGTTTTAAGTGTTTGTACTTGCTTCACAGACATAGTGAAACAACCTAATCACCTTTTTTTTTTTTCAAAAGTAGTTTTCCCTGTAAACATGTCTTTAGTTGCTGCAGTCTCAGTGATGAGAGACAACAGTTAATTCTGCACCACACATAAATTAGCCCTTTCTTCTGGAATGGACTGCTGTGCTGTAGCCGCACTTTTCTTTATTCTATGCAAAAGATTATATTTTTAGGTATTTAATATAGGTTATATTTAATGCTTCTTATGACCCTTTTTAGATCCTTTTATACAAATGTTCTTTATGAGACCAAGTTTGAGTCTCCTTTGCCTTCATAAACTTAGAAGAATTTACGTTAAAGCTTTTGCCTGTTTCCTAAGAATGTACAAGAGTGCAATGTAATTGCAGCTTCACAGAAAATGCAGGTTGGCCAAGGTCATACAGAGATTCTACAGAAGAGGTTTGAGGAAAGCTTGGTGGAAGGGTGACACTATGCACACACATCACATTCAGGCATCCACACTGCATCAGACAGTCCTAGTGGGCAACTTCAGTCCCACTTTTCATGCTGCCCCTTTTAAGTCTGTGTTTATCACTTCTTTTACACATCTTCTCACTTTTGTAGGCTTTATCTTGAATGCACCAAATGCTTTATCTTGAATGCAACAAATATGAAAGAAAAATAGTTTTATTACTGATCTTGGTGTCCTTCACATTTCAGAAGGACTAAACGTTTAGTATCAGGAAGTGGAATTTTCCCAATTTGAAACTTTTGGGTCTTGTCTCAGTAAAGTGTAAATTTTAATTGGAATCTTTATTTGGTCCTTCGTATCTTGAGGAGGTTTTCAGTTACTTACTCAGCCTAGTGTTTTTCTAAAAGAGAATGCTGTGTTCTATACACTTGTTAGATGTTTTTTTTCTAAATCACTAAAAGTGGTGGACATTTTCTTTGATTTGTAGATGTCTGGTCATATGTCTTTTCCTTTGCCAATAAGCATTGCATCCTGTCAGGGCAGATCCAGGGACTTCAATCCCAAAGGCATGGAATGCAAATAGTACTTTAGGGTCAGAGTATCATAATATACTGAGTCAGAAAGGGCCTGTCAGAATCATTGAGTCCCACTCCTGGCCCTGCACAGGACACCCCAAGAGTTACACTATATACCTGAGACCATTGTCCAAACGTTCCTTGAATCAGACAGGCTTGGGGCTGTGACTGCTTCCCTGGGGACCTTTTCCAGTCCCCAGATATCCTCTGGGTGAAGAAACTCTTCCTAATATCCAGCCTAAACCTCTCCTGACTCAGCTTCAGGGCATTTACTTGAGTTCTGTCACTGACTACAGGGAAAAGAGATCAGCACCTGCCCCTCCACTTCCCTTTATGAGGAAGTTGAAGACCTCAGTGAGGTGTCCCCTCAGTTTCTTCTTCTCCAGGATGAACAGACCAAGTGACCTTAGCAACTCCTCATAAGTCTTCCCCTGCAGACCCTTCTCCATCTTCATGGCCCTCCATTAAGCTCTCTGAGAGCTTTATGTCTTTCTTACCTTATGGCACCCAAAGCTGCCCCCAGCACTCAGTGCAGAGCAGAGCGGGACAATCCCCTCCCTCGCCCAGCTGGCCATGCTGTGCCCGCTGTCCCCCAGGACACCTTGGCCCTCCTGGCTGCCAGGAGGTGGGTCAGCACTGCTGACTCTTGCTCACCTTTTCATCCACCAGGCCCCCCAGACCCCTTTCTGTGGTGCTGCTCTCCAGCCTCTCCTTTTCCAGTCTGTCTGTTGCCACACCCCAGGTGCAGAATCTGTCACTTGACCTTGTTAAACTTCATATGTTTGGTGATTGCCCAGCCCTCTAATTTATTGAGGTATCTGCAGGGCTTCCCTGCATTTGAGGGAGCCAACAGCTCCTCCCAATTTAGTGTCATCAGCAAATCTGATATTCCTTGGAGTTCTGCATGCAAGTCATTAATGAAGATGTTGAAGAGAACTGGGCTGAGCTGGAGCCCATTAGAGACTGGACACCTGATGTCACCCCATTGTCTGTAACTCTGTGCCTGACCAGTGAGCCAGTTGCTCACCCATCGTGTAACACAGTTATCCAGCTGTGTGCTGGACATTTTGTCCAGAAGGATGCTGTGACGGTATCAAAAGCTCTGCTGAAGTCCAAAAAGATTATGTGTGCTGTGCTGGCTTTCCTAGACTGACTGGATGGGCTACCCTTTAGTAGAAGGAAATCAGGTTTGACAATCAAGACTTGCCATTCATGAAGCTCTGCTGGCTGGGACCAATGACTGAATTGTCCTCCAGGTGTTTTTCATTACCTCACAGAAAAACCTTTTCCATGTATCTGGATATGAGGAGCTGTCTTTGTCCAAGTTTCTGTAGTTAAAACCTGCACCCTGAATCTGAATGTGTTTATGGACATGAGAAGATTCCACTTGAGTTGTAGAATCAGTTCCTGCTTACAGCTGACTGTTCTCCGCTTTTCCTGAACACTGAAGCTCAGCTACTGCTGACAAGGTCAGGAAACTGCTTTATTATCTCTTAAAAGCCTCACATAATAAAATTCCAGTTTGGCACCCTTTTTTGCTTAAATACTTGAAACTGTGAACTGGGATTGTTTTTTCTGCTGCTTAACCATCACTGCCTTTGAGAGCAGCTTTCAGGGGAGGGAAGGAAAACAGACTGCATTTTTTACTGCTTCACTTCATGTGTAATATGCAGGTGTTTGAATTGCCACTTAAAAAGGTGTGGTTCCAAAGTTGTTCAGATTGATGCCAACTTGGATTGTCAGCTAGTCCTGCTCTCTCCCCTTGGCTCAATGCTTATGTGGTTATGTGATGGGCTACCCCAGGGAGCTGATCCAGGACATATCTTCTTAGTAAGGTTGTTGGAGAGGGCAAAACTGGAGTAGCCTAGACTTGATGACAGTATAAAAACATTAGGAACTAGAATTTGGTAGTGGTTTAAATTACATCATATGAATGCTGCCTTGTCAGTACAGAAGAAAGATTATGTGGACGCTTGCATTAAAAAGCATCTGTGTGATTTCCATCAATCTTGTTTACACTTAGTAGAGAAGAACAGTTTACGGAAGAAAGGATTGTTTTCTAGCCCTTAACACATAAGTAAATGTAGAAAATATGCTGCATGACCAGAAAACAACATCTAGGTATAGTGGTTTGTAATTTTTGTCTCAAGTTATAGCAGAAACTCTTTTAATATATTCTTGTGCCAAAACCCCCAGATGATTGGTTTTTTTCTTTGTTGAAACATACAGGGTTTCCGTATGGCTTCATCTGTTTATTTCCTCTTGCTGTTCTTAAACCTTGCTAAATATTTAAGTTGTTAAAATAATAATCTAAACCAGATCCTGTGTTGGAGGGTGTGTGGTTTGGAATGTTGTTTTGATTTTGATTGATCTTTTAGGGAACTATTTAACTGGAATGGGAATGAAGGACTTAACTAGGGCTTCTCTATCCATAAAGCATGACAAGCTAGTTTCTGTAATTGGTTTTTTTAGATGATGTTGGGAATGAAAGACATTTAAGCTTTAAGTTCTTCAACCACCTCAATTTTAAAGTTTTTCTTCCTCTCAAATATAGGCTCAAAGCCTAAATATTAGTTGCAAGCCTTAAAAATAATGAAACTACAACAGTGTGGATACCATGAAATGCTGGGGTTTTTAAATTGAAAATATTTCTTAAAATTTCTGTTGGTATTGTAAAACTTCTTCAAAAATTAAGTTTGAGGATCTGAAATGAAACTGGCTGAGCCTTGATTCTTTTACATTTTGATTTTCTTATCTTTTTAATACAGCAAATTTCTCAGGGTCAAAAGTTATTTTTCTGAGCTTTGAGTCAGAAATATATTCATGTTCATTGTCTATAATGTCCTGCTGTGATCTTTACTTTATAAATATGGTATTCTAATAGCAACTCCTTCCCATGTAATATGATGGAATATTGTTGTATTGCAATTGCTTTGTTGTAATGTTAAGTTTCTCTTGAATTTCAACATATTCATTCAATGTTCTGATTTCAGTGGATTCTGAATAGAAGGAGTAATAATTAATTACTGGTTATTTTGCACAGAAACATAGGGATAAAAAGATTTAGTTGTTACTTATGCATCATAAATTTGGTTCATTTTTTCTTCACTATGCAAGACACTGTAATTGCTGGTGGTCTTCAGTGAGACTTTGTAGCCTTAATGCCTTATGTACCCAACTCTTCTTTAGAAAGCTGATGGCTTTGTACTGTGCAGCAGCCAATTTCTTTCAGGTTCAGTTGGTTGTTTAAAGTATGCTCTAAAAGCCCTTTAAATAAGTCTACACCGAGAATTTGACAAGCTCATTGTGTAGACAAGGGTGATCTATATAATTAAAATGGATTTCCAGCCTCTGTCTAACACCAGGCATGAAATACCCTCAACATAACAGCATTGGTGATATTACTAGTTAAATGTGTAATTTTTATTCTGAAAACAGATTCCCAATTCCAAAACGTGGTGCAAGATGGCTCTTCCCGGAATTAGTAATGATGAAATGGATCATACTTCCCTTGATCATAACTTAAAAAATAACAACTACTCCCATGGTATTTTCTCTTCCTTGAGCTTTTGTTTAAGAGCTGTCTGTTGGAGAGTTTATTTCTAGGGAGGCAGCCTCTTTTGAAGTTATTTCCTTGCTAACTAGCAGTAGTTACCCAGGAAGAGTCTGATTTTTAGTTCTGTAACTTACCATGATTACCATGGAGGCTCATCTGTGGCATCAGCCACACAAGGGTAATAAAAACATTGTCTCTGCATGGATTCAGTGTTGGCAGTGCTGACAGCAGATGTGATCACTGACCTCAGCAGGACATTGCAGCTACCAGCAGAATGTTTTTGGGGTCATAACTGCCTGTATATCCAAAGAAAAGTTGTGGCTTTATGTTCCTGCAGATGCAGGTGACTTCAGGGGGGAACACACATAGAGTTCTATGGTGATAACTTCTGTATATCAGAATGAGTAATTTCCTATGTTATGTGAATTACTGTTTGAAAAAAAGGGGGGAAAATACCCTCAGCATTAATTAAAGGATTTTTGCTATGTCCTATATATTGTTAAATATATGTTGAATTATATGTTTTGTAGAAGTTACTGGCTTTGTTATGTAGTAGTATATTTTTATAGACAATTCTTATATGAAATGTTAAGAATATTTTCATAAGAGATTTATATTCCTCATTGCTAATAAAAGTATTCTGAATAATTAATCTCTGGTTTTGCATTGATTAGTGGAATATAACTGAATGCATTGATTGTAAAACTTAGTGAAAGAACTGTTAATCAAACAGTCCCTGGTATACATGAACGTAGGCCTCAAATTCTGCTAATATCATGCTGTATCACTTTTTATGCCTTGCAACAAGCTAATGAAAAAATAAAGCTTCATCAACTTCCACACATTAATTTCTTAACTGGAAACACTGTAGCATTGACAGATCAGTAAAGTTACATTTTCCTGTGTCCAAGTGGTAGTCTGTTTCTGTGAATTTTTTTGTTCTATTACTATACATCATGATGGGAATTCAATTCTTGTCCCACTTGTTACAAGTTGATTCACCCTTGTGCTTCCCATTATCTAGTGTGTTAATAATTAATTTGTCACCAAAGAGGGAAAAAAATTTGTATTTGCTAAGCATTACAGAAAGATTGCCAGTTTTTATTGTCCTTACAGCAGTGCTGCTTCCTACAGTGTTGTCAGTTCTTATAAGAGCAGAAGATATCAGAAGTGAACTTCTCAAGCTTGTGCTCGAGAGCTTTGAGAGGAAGTGACAGATGTTTTTTCTGGGTGTAACTTAGAGAGGGAAAATAGAGGAGGGACTATGAGTTACATCGTGGGGAGTTGCTGGCAGCACTGGCCTCTCCATCCAGCATCCTCCTCACTTTGTATGCTCAAAAATTAACTCGTTGTGGAACAAATTGTCACTGGTTGTTTCACAGGCTTAAAGTAAAGGAAAAGCAAGGTACTTCCAAGAGGTCTAACTGTGCCAGGCATAGGCAAGGGAAGATTATTTGTGAAAGAAACTTTGCCACTTTCTCTTGGCAGTTCTGTGTGTTCTTTGGAACAATTAATAGAAATTTAAGCTTTGAGGGAAGGCGGCGGGGGAAAGAATTTTTCGGTGACTATTAAAATCTTTATTTAGAAATTATTAGTGACACAGCATAAGAGACAAAGGTTATTACTAGATGATAAAACTCTTGAGACAAAAGTACGCAATTATGCTATTCGCACACACAAAAAAAACCGCCCAAAATCAGACAAACAAAACAAACAAACAAAAAATGCCCAAAAAAACCTAAATGAAAAGCGATCAAAGGATCTCAAATTAAAAAGCATTCCCATTATTGGAAAATAAACTTCAGTAAAGTTGCAAAATAATTAAGAGCACTGTACTTTATTGATTTGATAAAGTGTTCTTGCAGTCCTGAGCACAGGAGGTAGTGCATGAGATAAAATATGCAGATGAACCCTTCAAATAGGTTTCAGTTGATTGTTCAATTGGCTTTTATGGAACTGTATTTTCTGACACTACTGAATATAGTTCATACATTACCCTGTCAAGGAGCAGTGAACTCCAGAAAGAATAAAAAAACTGATTTGTCAGCTGAGTTTACATGGTGAGCAAAGGGAAAAATATTTGAGTTCTTGCAATGCTGGAGTGAAGTGTTTTTGGGGTCTGTATGAGAGAGGTGGAAAGAAAACTTGTGTTTCCTGGCCAGCGAGTTCATTTTCCCTCTGTAATGTGACTGTTCTGTCGGCAGGTGGGGCTGTCTTTCTTAATTTATTCCTTAGTGTGTAAGATTAAATCCTTTTAAAAATCCAAATCCACAGATCTAGACATTAAAAGTTTCAGTACAATGACGTGTAAATATTAAATTTAAGTGGGATTCAAAATGCTATTGAAGCATTTTACTGACTACAGAATACTGCCCAGCAGACCCTTGATTAATCTCTTAAACTCTTTTCTCTGATGTTTTAAACTGTATTCTGCACCCCCCCCAGAGCAAGAGATTCCAGAGGGTGCTGGACGACTTTGGCAAGGCTCTGTAAAATTCTAGGGAGCAGGGAGAGAGGGTTTGCTCCCTTCATGTGAACATCAGTGGTTGGCAGGGAGCCTGTAATAAGACTGGACATCTTATCAGTAATGAGGCTTCTGGGTATGATACAGTCTGGATATGTAGCATGTGTCCTAAACATTCTTATTTTATTTTTAAAAAAAGCGTTGGGGGGGGGGAGAGAGATAACAAGTACATTCTTACTGTTAAATTCTTTGTGGCAAGTTGTGGTGGGCTAGGATGAATTTAGGCTACTGGATCTAAGGTTGCACAGAAACAGAGCACATATGCTGTCTGAGCAGTTGACCTTATTGCTCTCTGTTTTTCTCCTGTTTGGCTGGAGTATTTAAAAAATATTTCTGTTCCATTCTTAATTTTTGTTTTTGGGCTGGGGTGAGACCCCTGCATAGTTCTTGAGCAGGTTCTTGGTGCAGATGCTGAGGCAGGGAGACCTTTTACATCATCTAGTACCTCATCCCCAGGCCCTACTGCCAAATATTTCCAGTGCTGGGGTTTCCCAGTAACTGTTGCTCTGGTCACCACAGCACAGGGCTATGGACAGGGGCAGGTGTGCTGGAAGAGCCTCTTCAGGCACAGCAGCTGATTAAATTAGGAAGTTGTGCAAGCTTTTGAGCATAGATGCACCGTACTGTGCCTGAAGCCTGGTAGAGTTGGGAAAGGTTGTGCCAACTTAAATTAAAGGCAGAAAGGGTTAGAAAGGAAGGAGGTGACATGGCTAAGTACTACAGTGAGCTAGAAAAAATACTTGTCAAGATGTTTTCCATTGGAAGGTTGGCTGGAGTATTTTTTGCTGGTGTTAACTGGCACTGTTAGGTGTTGTTCTACTTCATAGGAAGTACTGAGCAGTTTTTGGGAAGCTGAGTAATTTTAGAGAAGAGAAAAACCTTTTTAATATTATTTGGAAAGGCTATGTGGCAAATGCATTTTATTTTATAAAAATACAGTGCACTGTGAATCAGATATTAATATTTACTTTCTTGTTTTCCCATTAGTACTTTATTACATAAAACAAATATTCCTTTTTTATTACCATAAAATTGTTCAGTCACTAATAAGTTTTGATCAGGAAGTGAAGGAAAAGCTGTTTGCTTTTGAAAAGTAAACCTGATTCTTTTTTTTTTTTTGCTTTGCCAGAATTATTTCATGTCAATCCATGCCTTGTAAAAGATGTGTGTTGAATTTCTTCATTAAACATCATCTTTATGTAATATGAACAAGACCCTGTGTTCTGCTGTTTGTAGTAATGTATGCAGAGAGTCCATATGAAAACACTTAGCTGATGTTCTTTATTCTTGCCATGTGACAAAACATTTTTTTCATTATTAAAAATGGAGAGTGATAACAAAATACTGCAGTCTGAAATCTCTCATGGGAGGACTGCAAGACAGCCTTTTCTTCCCCAGAAGCCTCGTTTGCTTATGTGATTTATCTCCCTTTTCTGCTTTACCTGCCAGAACCATGTAGCTGTATTTCCTTTACACTTTGTTACTTCTTAATTTGTACAAACGGTGGCTAATTTGTATTTCTGATGTTACCAGCACAGTTATGAGTTTTTTAAAGGAAGAAAGGTGTGAAATACACACACACACATATATTAAGACAAGCTAGAAACTTTACAGATTAACCATGTTTTTTGCATCAACAAGACTTGTAAATTTTAATTACAATGTCTGTCATAAATCATCTTGATGCAGCTTTACAGAACAGCCTCTTGTATCTCCTGCTCTCTTGGGAGGGGGAAGGAAGGGGGAGAAAAGGGAAAGGAAAAGTCTGGGGGAAAATCTTTGTTCTCTCACTGGCAAGTTCTCTGTAGCAAAGCTGTCCCACTGAAGCCTGGCTGTGTGATTGGGCACAGATTTAAGGAAGAGAAGGAACAGTTTGTTCTCTGCTGATTATATAAGAATACCCTTGACAGCATGTTGCTTGCTTCAGATTACAGCCTGTATCCCATGATTAGCATGGAAAAAAATAGGAAAACTAGAGTGATACCCACATTTCAATTTCATTACTATGCCTTTTTTTAATCCTGGAAACCTTGGGCTTAAGGTGATGGACACTACTTTATTTTAGCCTGTAGCTCTCTAGGTGTCAGTTTTGATCAAGCAACTGAAATAATACTCTTTTCCTCAAGAAAAATATATTTGCCAGTTTGATTCTGCTGTTTAAAATTTTCTGGGGGATTCTGGTCTTTCTAAATTCACTGATGCCCACAGATATTTTTGTAGCATGTTTTTCTAATTTGTCTTTTGTCTCCTTGGATATTTAGAACTTCATTTTAGGATTGAAAGCACTTTTGCAGTCTTTACAGATCTTTTTTTTGTGACAAGACAGATTTCCTCTTTCGTATGCACAGCTGGAAGTATGTTCCAGGTAGATAATTAATTAAAAAAAAACATTATTCACATTTTATTTCTTCCATTTAAATGTTTTTAAAGCATTAGGAACTTCTGGACAGAAACATGAAAGGTTACATTGAACTTTTTAAAACTGCAGCCTACATCTTTTTCTCTGGGGCTTAGTGGACATGTTTAGGCCCCCAAATTTTTATATAGATCATTACATGCTCCCATACAATTTGCTATAAAGAACAGCAGCCACGTTCAGTTGTGCTCACACTGTCATCTCCCAGAGGTGGAATCACTGGGAGCTGTCATGGTTGTACTCTCAGGGGACAGGCATATTGGGTGTGCAGTGAGGGTGCTCAGAAAAGGGAATGCAGCCCTACAGATCAGTCAGGACTGCAAAACTCTAACCCTGCATATGGTGAAGATTCATGTGGTTTTCATTCAAGGAGGTCACCTTATGTCCAAACGCTGCCATCGATGGACAGTTCACTGGAAAGCTGATCACAGTTACAATGCACTGGCAACTGAGAAACTTGAAACCAGCAGATATCAACACTGTACTGTCTTCAGAAATCCTAGAAATTTGTTTTGGACAAATATTTTATGAAGATGTTTCCACACCAGTCCCACTCAAAACAATTTTGTTTTTTAGCAGCAGTTTTGCTGTCACAATCTTCTTGGTAACTTTTCTCCACATGATTGTAGGTCATTGGTTTAAAATCTGGTGGTGCTTATGTATAGTTTCATTATTTACTTTTGTCCTTTAAGTCTCAATTTTGTTTTTATGACTTTCGTGATAATTTCAGGTGCACTTTTATTGGTATGTTATCACACTTCGAAGAATTTTTGACTAGGTTGTCTGGGATTTTCAGTATTAAATGCCTCATAACCACATGTATTTATTTTCTTAACCTTAGCATATATATGACACCAAATTGTAATTAGTGACTCTGTTAAACTGTACCAACATGTCTATAAAACACAGCATATGGATATCTTGATGAAAGGAAATTGGGAGATGCTGCTTTTATAAACCTGAAAGCTGCAGAGCAGATGTGGAAGGAATTACTGCAAAGAATCTCAACTGGCATATAAAACAGGAGCTGAAGTTTATTTTGGTTTTATTATAAAAGAAAAAACATTTTACTAAAGCTCTGTTGTATTTAGGTTACATAAAATTGTGTTGTTCAGGACTAGCTGTGAAACTGACGTGACAATGGAACAAGGCAATTTTTTCTCCTTTAAATATTTAGTACTAGGACTTTACAAGTGGATTGTAAAATACGTATTTTTAGAATTTACAGTGAATTTAATAATGTTCCTTTTTGGAGGAAAATACTGTAATAGATATTGCAAAGTTAATATCCTTTTTTTAAATTTCATGAGCAAAGAACAAAATAGTGATTACCCTTTTTTCAGTCTGATTGTCTGGCTTCTTCCATGGAAAGTCCTGGTCATAAATGCTCATTTCTGAAGAACTATTAACCACAAGCATTCCCATGCTCTCAAGTTTTCAACACCTAATCAGTCAGCCTGACTTTGTAGAAAACACTAGATTGTTATTTACTTACCTATTACAGATTTCAGCAAAGCACTGATGTGCTTACCAGGCTAAAACATGGGTACTGTTACAGCACTAAAAGATTTTCCTCACTTTAGTTTCCTTTTCCATTTTTCTGTTAATGTAATGCTGCATTGAAACTGCAGTGAGTTATACTACACAGTGAAAACACTACAAGATTTTGAGTTATGCTTTTTTCATACAGGGTACTTGGAATTACCCAACATAAAGTACCTTAACACTAAGACGAGAAAAATACTAACATACTGGGTAATTACATGTTTTCTAATATGATTGCTCATTGTGTTGACACCCATATTTTTCAGCTATTAAAAGAAAACCAGTTAAAATATTTTATGGCTTTAAATTTGTTTAGGTTGGTTACCTAAACAAATTATTGTGTTGGTTCTTGAATTTGGTCAAATGTGTGCTATGGCAGGTTGCCAGTAAAGGAACTGAATGGGGCTAATATTAAATTAAACTGTAGACTGATTGTTGTTTAGACATGAACATTACAGACAATATAGATTTTATAACTTATTACATGAATAACTCATTGTCTTTACTGCTTGTTTAAAGGGATGACAGCATGAACAAGTCAGGCAATTTGTTGCTTTGCACATGAAAGGAATCTGTGAGTGCAGTGATAATTCAGTGTTCAAACTAAAGGCACAATCATGAGGCAATAGAAGAACTACTTTTTGCTGAAGCTCCCTTGAAAATGTCAGTCAGGACAAACAAACCTAGAAATAGTGTTCAACACAACTAATCAGGTGAACTTCAACAGTTAATGGCATTAAATAAATACATGTATAGATTAGGTAATTTAGGCTTTATTGTTGGGATGCTCAGGACAATACCCCATTCTTATTGGACCATGTAATTTTATGCAAGAAACAACACACTTTATAAATGTATTAAGGATGTTATTGTGTATTTGAGGAACTTTAAGACTATATGAGGAAAGTAATAAAGCAGGCTTCTCAACACATTTTCAACATGACTGTATAATTTGATGTGGAATGAAAGTGCTAGTTACTTGCCACTTTAAAATTACTAATATTTATGTCTATTATTGACCCCCAAATTCTCATAGATTAGTCAATTAAGAGCTATGTATTTTCTATCTTCTTGTTTTTGTTTTGTTTTGGATATTTATGTCTATTATTGACCCCCAAATTCTCATAGATTAGTCAATTAATAGCTATGTATTTTCTATCTACTTGTTTTTGTTTTGGTTTGGTTTCTTTTCTTGTTTTTGTTTTTGTTTTTGTTTTGGGAGAATAAGCAGAAAATTATGGTATAGTATTCAATTTTATAAAAATTTATTAACTTTATTCAATTACTGCTATTAATACCTTGACTTCCATTGTCGCTGAAATGTAATATGAAATAAACAAGAGTTATCACCCCAATGGTTTGAGGACCTGTATTTTAACATAGTCTCTAACTTTAAAAAACATCATAAAATAATGGCATACTAAAAACATAGCTAAGTTATACAATGGGAATACAGTTAAGGCATAAAAGGCTTTCTTTGATCTACATCAGGAGCTCTTCATTGAAATATGAAATTTCTCAGGCTAAAACTTATATAGCCAAAAAATTATAAAACAATTATATACAGTTAAGGCATAAAAGGCTTTCTTTGATCTACATCAGGAGCTACTTCACTGAAATATGAAATTTCTCACGCTAAAACTTGTATAGCCAAAATTGATAAAACCATATTTACAATTAATTATCCTTAGGAGAATGTTCTCAGAAAAGTGCATGAACTTTTTTCAAGTTTACTATTAAACCTTTTGTATCTTTTCCAAAGACTAACTGGGGGATGACTTTATTAATTATTTGAAAGTCACACAGCTGATGACAATTCCAAAGCTCATTGTTTCAGCTTTTTTAAACTGTTTTTTAAAAATCTAGTTAAATTTTTTCCCCCTAATTGAAATGTCAGAAAGTCTTTAAGTAAGTTCATTAGACTTTCAGAATTTCCTCTATGGTCATAACAGTCAGGCAAAACTGACCTCACATCACATAAAGTAACATTAAGTTTGGAATATAGTTACAAAGCTTTTGGAACATTTGTAGAATATAAGACTTCGTAAGAAACCTCCAGTCCAGAGTTAATAATATAAAAACAATTTCTGAAATTCAAGTAGTTTGTCTTATTTATTATTTATTTATTTATTATTTTGATCAGTATAGAAGTCATACTGGTTGGGATTATTTATTTAACAATCACAAACAGCCTCAGAATAGGTCTTTTAGTAAAATAATTGTCTTAAGTGAAACTGCCTTTCTGTAAGAACTGTTTTCATGGGGCAGAATCCCTTTATGACTGAAGCAGGGTTGTGCTTTACAGAGAGCTGAGATGTCCTGACAGAGCAGTCGCCACCCTGCCTCCATGGGCTGTACTTCTGCAGAATGATAATTGGTTTCTTGGAAGCAAGGAATTAATTGCAGATAAAGCCTGTGTGTTTCTTCACAACAAAACTGCCTATCCATTAGTAAATCAATGAAAATTTTGCTGTACTGAAACCAAAGTGCAGCTAAGAAAACATTCTCAGTCCTTACTTTCATGTGTTTCTAATTTTCTTTTAGAATTTCTGTTTGCATTTGTGCAAGTGTGCGTGCTTTTCTTTAGTCCTAGCTGAAGGGTGAGTTTTGGAGCAAAGCCCAAGGAAAAACCTTTTGGCTATTTTTAAAAAAATTAAAAGCATATTTTAAGTGTTTTATGTAATTTGTTAAATAAATTGTTTGAAAATATTGCTATATAATACCACTATTGAAAACAAAATATTCCTTTATACATTATACTGCAGGGTTTAGGCAAGTGATTCAGAGTGCAGAAAAAAAAGCCAGGTATTCTTGAGTACTGATGCTACCACTGTATGTTTTTTTCTGATGGGAAAATTGCCCAAGTAAACTCACATTGCTTTAGTTTCCCCAGCTGTATAATGTGAATAATACTTACCATCCTACAGGAATGTGTGGAATTTAATATTTATGCATCACTTTGAAGTTCATCTCTAAATCAATTCTGTAACCCCAACTCCAAAATGCATGGTTGGTAGAAGACAGTGAGACCCACCAATATTTTCTGGAAGGACTGTATTTTTCTCTACCTATAAATACTGTGTTTGAGCTGGATGTGTTGTCTTTCTATATCATCAAGCCTGATGGAGCAATTGGGTATAATGTGATGACTAACAGAGTTCTCATGAGAACAGGGTAGACACTGATGTGCAATGAGAGAGAAAAACTGAAGCATTCTCAAGGCACTCTCTGCTTGGCTGAGAATGTTAAAAAGAAACCATGACCCGTGAGTTAAATCCAGCAAAAAAATACTTTCTTCATCTGTATAACATCGAGGTTGCCAGGCAGCTCAAAATTCACTTCTGCAAAGCTCAGATGTGGGAGTCCCCCAGAAAAAGTGGAATTCTGGCTGCCTGCAGAGTTCGCCCACCTTGGGAACAAGTCTGAAGAAAGGAAGGTGAGTTTTTTTAGGTGAGTTTTTTTGAGAGGAGTCCCTTCCATTGTATGTACAACCAGGGAGAAATGTCCTGGCTGACAATCCTCACAGCAGATTTCCAACTTGTCACCAAGGAAATGAGCTTCTTCCCAAGTAGGTCTGCTTGCAGCAACTTTATTACATCTATCTAGACACCATTAATTCTTTATAGTCAAATTTTCTCAACCTGCAACGCTTGATAGCAGGGATGCAATTTCTGTACTGCTAATTGTATAAATACATTCTAGGAAAAGAGCAGTCCTGCAGCTTTTTGATACTCGTAATTACTTCTTTCCTACAGTTCCAGAGAAGCAAATGCCATCCTGGAGAAAATGAGCATCTAATTACTTTGTAGAGAGCACCTCTCACTGTTGTATCTGAAGTGTAGCTTTCACAGTGTTCAAAAATCTTACTGTTATTAAATAATTATCCAGTATCCTGATGAAATGAGAAGTCTTCAATTTACAGGTGAGGAGCTGGATCTCAAGAATAAAATCCTTAATACAACAAATGGCTCGAGCTTGTTATTGATCCCCAGTATGCTAAGCTGGCCCATTGATGTGTGCCTGAAGACAGATGCCTTTTTGGCCAGTCAAGGATATGGTGAAATCTCAAAATTTTCCA
The DNA here is from genome assembly GCF_014805655.1 of Passer montanus. Classification (NCBI taxonomy): domain Eukaryota; kingdom Metazoa; phylum Chordata; class Aves; order Passeriformes; family Passeridae; genus Passer; species Passer montanus. The sequence goes on along the minus strand of NW_024366703.1, from coordinate 3,632,713 downwards.
TCTATTAAAATGCTACACTTCCCTTTCAGTATAGGATATCTTTTACTGCTGGAGTTTTGGAAGTTGGAAAAAAAGTGCAAACACATTGTAAAGGAACAGTTATATATATTTTCCCCTGGAATAATGTGATAGCAACTTTCCTGCACTCTTTAAAACAAATGGAAAAACAGAGAGAAACTGGAAAAAGCTTCTGTGGAAAGGTTGGTGTTGCCTGTGTGTTTGGAGGACAATTCATTGTCACTATTGTAGAGCTGAAAACCTATTGCATGACTTGCTGTGAAGCAACTGACACAAGCTGTAGTATACATTAGAATTGAGTGTATTTTGAGTCAATATTCAGGCTGTAAATGTATGAAAGTACTGAAAAATACATAGATCACACAAAACATGAGTTGGAAAAGATTCACTACTCAAATTTCAGTTTTTGCAAAATACCATTTTATGGCATTTTTTTGGATACTATATCCACTGAATGAAATCCAGGCCACGTTGGATGCAAAGGCAATGCTAAGTTTTTGGCAGGACCTGGATTTTATCCAATATGTACTGTATTTCAGTATAGAATGATCAATATTACAAGTTAATTACCTAAATTCGGTCAGACTGACCGTGTCTCATGTCTCCCAAACAATAAATTATTTAGATGGTATGCTGCTAAAAAGATCAAGGTGCTGTACTATGGTAGATGTTCTAATAATCAGAACCTATAAGCTGTGGAAAGACTCAGAATAGATAATAAATGTAAAGCTAGGAATTAATAGGTCACTATACCTGACCTAATTTGTTTAAAAAATCCAAATAATAACATAAAACCTGTCAGAAATCAGGTTTTATGTTGTTAACAGGTAACTTACCAGGGTAACTTCATTGGCTCTTTTGATGTATTTGTTGAATAAAGTATTGGCTAACAGACTTTCTCCACTGTTATTACTATCTACAGGACATCAATACTCTTGTACTATGCTCACAAGATAATTATTGCAATGAGGTGATGTGCTTGCTCAGGTAACAAAGCAGAATATGAAGGGGTAGATCTGATCTTCAAGTGGTAGTATAATGTAAACAGTATAATGTAAAATGGTATAACGAGTTCCTTGCTTTCGAAGAGAATGAAATAAATGAACTGTGAGTTCATAGTCCCACACTGGCACACAATCCCCGCATACCTTTGTTATGAGAATCCGTGCCCTTCACATAAAAACGTCCTAAACAAACCCGTATTAGCTATCTAAGCCAACTCTCGCCAGTTTAAAAATTGAGAATGGTTCCTTTAAACTAGAACTTTATGAGACTTTTCCTTCTTGTACTTCGCACGGAAAAAAATCGCAGGCAGAGGTGTACTGCTGCCTTCACCAAACCGCGTTGTCCCGCAGCGACGATGAAGCCACGCGGCGTTCCGCTGCCCTCCCGGGCTCCGCGCTGGCCCCGGAGCCGCTGCCGGGCGAGGCACCGGGCCGGGGCCGCNCCCCCGCTCGCAGGGCGCGCACGGCGATGGCGCTGGACCGGCTCCAGCCGCGCGGGACGGCGCCCCTGCTCCGCCGCGCGGAGTCGCGGCGCTGGGGCGCTTGGCCGACGGCGCCCGTTTGCGGGAGGTAGGAGAAAGCTCTTCCAGCGGCTCCAGCTGGCAGCTCGCAGCGGCGGGACGGGACCCGGGGCGCGCTCTCCGGCTCCGGGACTCCCCTCAGCGGGAGCCGCCTGGTCCTTCAGGAGCACACGGGGCCGGGGCCAGCGGTTCCCGCTGCCGCACTTGCGGAGTGCTCCACTGTGCCGGTAGGAGCGCGGGGCTGCCCAGGGCAGGACAAGGAGGAGCTGCCGCATCCCATCTGCCTGGCGTGCAGGGGATGATCCTAGCGACCGTCCCGAGGGCAGCCATCCCTTGGGAGAAACTCGCTCTCCACCACCGGGGAGGGGCGGTCCCGGGGCAACCTTCCCGGGCGGCCCCGCGCCCTCTGTCCGCGGCTCGACTGAGCCGCCGGCGCTGCCCCGCGGCCCCTCCCCAGCTCTCCCCGTCCCTCCCGGGCCCGGCGGGGCGGTGCGGGCCAGCAGCCCCCGCCCCCGGCCCGCCGGGAAAGGCGCCTCGCTCGCTCCGCCGCTCCGGGCAGCGGCGGCTGTGGAGCCCTGGCGAGGCCGGGGCGGCCCCGTCCCGCAGAGCGCTCCGCCGCCGCAGCCCCGCCGCCGCCGCTGGAGTCACCGCCGTCCCGAGGAGGAGGACGAGATCCCGGGGGGACGCTGAAAGGTGCGTCCCCTGCACACCCCCGCCCGCTCTCACGGGCTCTTTCCCTGACTCCCGAGCGTGGTTGGTTCTCTGGGGCCGCGTCCCGGCCCCCAGGGCTCTCCTGGCCCCGGGGGGTTGCCGAGGGCCGTGCCCGGGGGCGGGCGGGGGCTCCGCTTTCGGCCATGTTCCGCAGCCCCCGCTGCCCGCGCCCTGCCCGCTTGACCTTCGCCTTACGGGTTCTCCCTCTTCCTGCGGCCGGGTTCAAGAAAACCCCAAATGCAAATGAAAATTGGGGTCGGCTGCCCTTATCCCACATGCTAGAAAATGTTCTAACTTCATCCCTCGCTTTCTCTCTTGCACTGCGATTGTACAATTAGTTGTAATTTTTACGCTAAAGTCTGGCAAAATGTAGCCCCAGATTGGTGCAGCACATGGGAGATGTGGCGTTGGAAGGAGCCTGTGGCTGTCAGCGGCAGGGGTGCTGTCTCTGTCCCCCCCTTAGTGAGTCTCTGCTCTTTGGGGGTGCTGCAGGCCCTGACACCCAGGCGTGAAGGGGCAATGCATTCCTCCCAGCTCCAGACTTCTCTTTGCCCCACTTGCTGAAGTGTTGTTGAGTTAGAAAGACTCAAAGTCTGCAAACACTTACAGAAGTGGTTTCACTGAAGTGTTTGTAGGATCAGGACCAAAGTGTCTAGGTGTGATGCTTGTCTGTTCTGCTGCACCCTCTTGGGATGCCACCAGCACAGGTGATAAAGGGAAGAGCCTATACAGGTGACTGTGGACTGGGCTTCTTCTGATAAAGGAAATTAAAGAGCTGGATTAGGACTGGTAGAAAAATGCCTGAAAGAATAGCTGTACTTCAAGGAACAGTAAAATGTTTTGTTTCATAGTGAAGCATTTGTGTAAGGAGGAGAACTGGCCTTCTTGTTGTATTTATTATGCTAAAAGTTTGATAAAAAGGTTTTCCAAATATTTCCGTTCTCTACGTTTGTATAACAAAAGTTTGTTAAATATTTCCATCCTTTACGTTTGTATATTTGAAAGAAGATCAGAGAACCTGCCAATTATGAAGCAGCCTCTTAGTAATCTTTGCAGAGCAGTGACTGTTATGTAGTTTAAGAAGTCATGTTTTTCCAGCTACAAATAATCATCTTTGATCTGTGCTATCACATCCCTTAAAAAGTCAATGGCAAACAACCAATGTTTGTGATCATTACAAAAGCACCGCGACAAATATGTGAGCAGTGAAACATACAAGGTGAAAACCAGAAACAGACACTGTTTTGTGTAGTAGGAAGTGCTCAGGAGAAATTCCCAAGACATAATGGACGTGTATGCCCATCTGCATAAATTTGCAGAGGATTTCTAAAAGTCTTGCTTTCTTAGTCATCTAAATAGAACTCATTCTTGCCATATTGAGGTAGTAATCTCAGATACTATAATGAGTTCATTTGTGTTTTCATACATGGTAAAAAGTTTGTTATTAAGACTTTGTGACTGTAGATGAGGCAGTGCAGTTCCTGTCCTCTCAGTTAACATTAATTTAATGTGATGCATTTTATGCAATAAAAATGTGATGTTCAAACTAGAGTTCCAAGACATTAAGAAGGAAAAGAAATACGACAAGGTAAAGCTTTCAGATCAAGAAACATGAAAATCCTACTGCAAAATAAAGAATTTCACAAAACTGTGTTAACTGGAGATCACAGAGCAAGTTTGTGGAGATGATAAGGTGATTTGGGAGATCTGTAATATGAGAAAAAGAAATTCTCTGTATTTAGGTTATCCAAAAGAATGTAATGAAACAAGCTCTGTTTGTAAGTATCCATAGAAGTACTTCTTTTATCAAAAGGCTGTTTTATTTAAGAGAAATATGGATGTTAAGATCCACTAGTGACTAGAACCTGCATGGAAATTGAACATAGGAGCAAGGTGTATATTGAAAAGTGACAGCTGTGATTGTTCATGAAAGACTGTAGATTTATAACCACTGGAAACATTTTGCTTAAGTTAGCAGTTCTTTCTTCTTTTTTGGAGAAAAGTGGCTATAATTTAGCAATGGTTCTTGGATTTGAAATGAGAATTAGTTAAAGGAAAGCTTCAGTTATTAAGGAGGCAAAAAGTAATTAATCTATAATTTCATTAGAAGGCCATGATTTGCATAGGGATTTTTTTTATTAAACATTAAACTAAGGTGTTTTTTTTTAGTTATCATCTTAATTTATGTGTGTATTTACAAGAGCATTTCTTTAGGAGTGTTTTGTTTTTAAAATACTGATGACCACACTTCAGAACGCGGGTTGTCATTTTGTTTCCTGTTTCTACAGCACTTAGTACAAAACAGGTTTTGGGTTGTGACTGACTCTTATATTTTGTAAATGACAATGATATGTGTTACTAGAAATAATTCACATCTTTGTTTTGTTTTGTTTTATATGCTTCTTGAAAATACCAGTAACTGAAAGGTTGGAACGACTCATGCAGCTCCAGCGTGGACAGACTTACTCTCATGCCTGTTCACAATGCAGCCATTGATGGTTTCATTGAGCAGTGGCTATCATTTGATTGTGCAGACAGCAGGTTAACAGCTGTCTGTACCTTTAATATGCAGTCTGATTCATTTGTAAGTAACGCTTTTCATCATGTCTCTGTTTTAGAAAGCTGTTAGCATGCTAGCATTAAATCCATGTTTTCGTTAATTTTGTCCCTTCCTGAGTCTTCTTAATCATTTAAAAGAGGTGTTGCTCATGTACTTGAGGACCTACATGACTGAGTACGTATTATGTGAGAGCAGTGCAGCTTACTCTGCATACTGCTTTATTTGTCTTGGCAAAGCTATATATGTATATATATATATATATATATATATATGCGCTTGTGGGTAGGGTTTTCCATAGTCATGGACCTGCCAGATATTGGTCATATTTCACCCCTTGATTTTTTTAAGCAAAACATCTATCTGCTGAAACAAGACTTGTCTTTAAGAGCTGAGGATAAAGTGTTGACAGACTTTCTATGGATTTCTTATATTGGGAGGTCTCTAATATTTTTATTCCGTTTGAAGGCACAGAATTTTGGTTTTACTTGAAACAAAGAAGTTAATTTGTAAGTATGTCAATGTGGGATCGAAGTCTCGTCCTTTGGTTTCACATACTCTCTCATGCTGACATCTCTGTGCAAGACAATTAATGTCACTGATTTTAAACGAGTCCATCCACAGTACTTTCTTCTTAACTGCCCAGTCATTCATAAATAATTCAACATGTTCAAGCAAGAGCTGGATGTGGCAGCACTTACTGAAACCTGGTAACAAGAGCTGAGAGGAACGAGCTCAACTCCCCAACAGAATTATCCTTCTTCCAGGGCCCGCTACATTGCTCCAATATACCAGGTGTCAGTGATGGTCCCACAGGTAATACCAGCTCTTTCTGTAAATGATTTAGAGCAGCAGGGACATGAGTCCTGCATTCTTTACATCTGAAACTTGTGTGTACTTGGCTTAGCATTGGGGGTAGGGACAGTGCAGGCTGGAGTCCTTTACAAGGAAGGACTCCTTCTGTGGGGCAGTACATTCTGTGGGGCAGTACAGATACTGTGACATTTTACAGTAGTCTGAGGCATATCATAATGTTTTAAATAGGCTGTCCACTGTGGGATACTTTTTATTCTACATTGCTATCAGTAAGTAATATTTAATAACTTGTTACAACATTTTCAGTGGTACCTCCTCATTAAAATAAAATTGAGTATACTATTGTATTTGTCAGTTGTAACGTTTCATAAGTAATTAAAAACTTAAATGCTCAGGCCTTTTCAGTGTTCTTTATGTTACTTATTTCAGTGTTTGAAATGAGGCGCACAAAAGTAGAAACACTGAGAGCAAAGTTGAAGCTACAATTTGAAAATATTTTTGGGGTAATGGTTTTATTCTGTTAGTATGCACAAGTGCTGCATAACTTGCATCTAATAATAGTGTGTTTTCTTAAACAGATGACTCTCCAGTTGCGTTGACCTTGCCTTGTGTAGTAGGACCTTGCTGTCTGCTGTTTCAGACAATGCTCTGATGTGAGATCTCTCCTCCCACAGTATTTTTCTCTGTCTGTGCTACAGCATACAGCAAGAATGCTGCTGCAGTGATCTTTGGTATTTGAGGTTTTTGTTACACTGCATCTTCTTTCAAACATTTTCATAATGCATTCCTTTACTCCAAGTACAAAACTCTGTTGCTTGGATTAGGTTAATTTCTTTCTGTAGTGGTACAAATACCTTTCAGCAGTGTTTTGGGGAAAACCAACTTGGTTTCCCTTTGGAATTTACCAAGATAAAAAGGGATCATACCAGACCAGCTACTGCTTTGTGCGCTACAAAGTTCCCATCAAAGGATAACCTGTAGATTTCTTCTTGAGGAATTTCTTGATGTGAATGCCTCCTTTTTAATTCCTTTAGGGTTTTGAATTTTTAGCTATGTACCAAATTGCAAGGGGAAAAGAAAACCCATGCTGTAATATCCGGGCTGGTTTGCGTTTTGGAGATGGTATTCTGCTTCTATTCTAATTCTAGGTAATTTTCATACTGCAACATTTTTCAAAGATGTATTTTCAACCAGTTAGCTATTGTTCAATGTGGACAAATATGTTAAAATGCATTTATATCAGATTGTTGCCCAATGGTGGGCAATTTCTAATAATTGGTTAGTATTTTTCTAACTTTTTCTAGACAGTCACACTTCCAGTGACTTTCAAGTGTGTCAGATGTTCTGTGAGTACATGCATTGTTTCTACTGAAAGCAGAGGGAAAATAACCTCATTGCAGTTATTTCTTGTGAAAGCTTTTAAGTTTCTGATCACTCAGTCTGTACCCATTTTAGTTCTTCTTATGGGAAGAAGTAAACATAGAGGAATATCTCTCCAAGGCTGAAAGCCCCTGGATTTCTGACTGCAGGAGGGGCTGGCAAACAGGCTGAGTCCCCGCTTTGTTCTGGAGTTCACATTCACTCCTTAGCTGTGCCACAGCCCATGCCTTTGTAACATACTCAGTGACAGTGGGGTCAAAGAAGACCAGGCAGATAATGCTTCTTGAAATCTTTTGTGTTACAGTATTTCTGCATTTTTTAGGTGAAGAATATTTCTTAATATGGCTCCTTTAGAGCCTGTGAAGGTTTTCAGTATAGCATGAATAGTCTGTTGTTTGCATTTTTACCTACAAACAACCTACAAAAAGGGAAGAATCTTGCATAATTATCTTTGTTTTGTTATGATTGCACCTTTTTCTGGTTTTCTTGATAATCAGTTTATGGCATAGACAATAAAAATAGAAACAATAAAATCAGACAGTTGGACGCCTGCTGGAAATATTTTTGTCTTAAGAGCCACTCAGAATGTTGCTGTCATTATTTGACTATTCATGTCTTCTCATTCTGTGCTTTTATTCAGAAAAGAATAAGGAAGAAGTTCAACTTCAGCGGTGGTGTTCACTCAGTAAACTGAGAAATGAAATAGGGAGAAACAGCAGCATAAAAATAGATGGTTTCATATGTGTGTCATTTACTACAACCTCCTTGACAATACCATTTAGAGGCATTCCTTAAATCATTAGCCTGGGCAATTTAAGTACAACTATAGGGAAACTGAGAAATGAAATAGGGAGAAACAGCAGCATAAAAATAGATGGTTTCATATGTGTGTCATTTACTACAACCTCCTTGACAATACCATTTAGAGGCATTCCTTAAATCATTAGCCTGGCCAATTTAAGTACAATTATAGGGTTTTTTAATTTTTGGGTTGGGTTTTTTTTTGTTTGTTTTTTTTTTTGTTTGGTTTCTTTTTGGTTGTTTTTTGGTTGGTTTTTTTTTTTTTTTGTTGGATGGATTTAGAAAGTAGCTATCAGTATTCCATCATCTCGTGAAATTATATTAGCTTAGGCCAAGTCCATTGGGTGCTGTTATTTTCATTGTGGTACTTGCTATGCTTTTATCCCTCTAGTTAAAACAGGTTTCAGAGACTGTAGGACTGCAATACGTGGTTAGAGTAACTTGCAGTATGAAGCAGAATTGTTTATTAATTCTTTAATTTTTTTTTAGATGTGTCAGGTTGAAGAAGGTATTTTTATTTACCTAAGCCAAACTAGCCTTCTTGCTACTTAAGCAGAAAACATTTGTAGATAAAAGTCTAAAGTTGACTATTTCTCATTTCCCATTCTCACCTAACTTTTCTAAAACAAACTAAAAGTTAAATGTATACGTATTACCCTTGTATAGGAATGCTGTGATCATTAAAAATCTAGCTTTAGCAGCTCGTTTCATTGTGGAGAAAGAATGAACAGTATTAATATTATACTCTTGTTTGTGTTAAGCAGATATTGTCAACTACCAATCTACGTATGCAGATTAAATTTGCTTATATATAGTTAGGGAAACATTTTGGATTTGCAATAAAGAAAGAATATTCTTGTAAAAAGTTAGTTTAGGCCCATGACTAAGAAGGCATTTATGAGTCTCTTACATTATTCAATGCCTTTTTTTTGTTCTTAGTGGTCAGCTGAAATTTTTTCTTGTTCCAGCAAATTCTGAGCTATGGCAAATGTTTTTTGCTGGATCCCTGTGTCACTTTTTGGAAGAATGTTTTGCTTGCTCTGGTTATGTTCGTGCAGCAAGTTCTGGAACTCAGTCTTAAAACTTCTTATTTCTTTGTAGTAGGAGATACTACTAGGACTTCAAGGATTATTGGAGTTTACACAACAAGGGATCAGGGAAAAAGTCTTGTTTAAAATTGTGTAGTTTCATTTGTATAAAGCAATATGAATACCTTGAAAGTCAGCAACATTTTGGGTTGTAAATGGTCCTTCTGCTTTACCAAGATAAGGAAATACTAAAATTTTAAATTAACTTTGGGGACATTAGAAAAATAATGGGGTAATTTATGACTCTAATAAATTGATAATGTCTACAATTGAGATGTATTTTCACTGTTTTGTCTCATCATTCCAATCCATTCTGGGGACATACCAACAAACTGATTTTATTATGAAAAATGTGTTGTCAGCAACATTTAGAGCATCAAATTCCAAAATCTCATTTTCCTTCCACGAAACCTTCCTTTTTGTCTTAGAATTACTAAACTATTATTGTTCCCATTGCATTTTGTTTTTCTAAATAAAGGTTCTGTTTTTAAGGTTCAGATTATGAATAATTATATTACTAGTACAACTAGTAATTATATAATAGTACAACCAGGGCTTCTGGAAAAACAGTGCCTCTCTGACTACATGACTGTAAGAATTGGCAATTCTAGGAATCCCCTTCAGAAATTAATTCTTTATACTTTGTGAACTGTGATTCTAGATTTGCAAGCCAGGTTCAGTAGTGGTGTGTAGAAATAAACAGTTCCCTAGACAGCAGGCTATAAAACAGGTCAGTGTTAAAATATGCAGTAACATCTTTCAAATGTCTGTTTAGTGTTAGACTACTGTGCCTGCCTGAATTCTCTTTCAGGATTCAGATCATAACATTTGTTTGGAGTTTTGTTACCTGATGGGTGTAGGAATGGTAGAGATTCACAGACAGTAATGAGTTTTCTGGAGATCTTCACTTCCACCCTCCCAGAAGAGGCAAGTTTGTGTATTCTGTTAAAATTTGTGAATATCATTCTACTTTGCCCAAAGCTTAACTTCATGTTCATGTCCTCCCCTCGTTTTGTTACACATACTCTTTATTCTGTTATGCAAGTTGATAATGAAAATGTTTATCCTTAACAGTCAGTTATCCTGTTGGCTAGGTACAGAAAGCTGGTTTTCAGGCTAAAATTTCTGATTTTAGCCTCAAAAGATATTGTACTACAGTTACAACAGTACAGCATAGTATTGTCCTTTATAACAGCTTCAGAGCACCCTTGAACTTAATTTCAACTGTGGTGCTTTACAGAAAGCTGCATAGAATTGACTTAGGAGTTAGTGGGAGAGCTGTAAAAATATTTGAGGAAGGTGTGTGCACAGATTTAAAGCAAAGAAAATTGTTTGGTATGACAGCATTGGAGCTCTGAGGTTGCTGTTGAGAAGAATGGAAAGCCCTGAACAAAAGAACAAAAAAACCCAACCTTCACTTTCTTGTTCTTGTTTGAATCTGCATTTAGCAAAACTCTCCCATACATTTTCTGTGCATCTAAGTCAAAGAAATCAGTGGATAATTTAAAAAAAAAAAAGCCTTTGTGTCCTGGTTTTCCTGCCTTAGCCATTTTCCTTACAATAAAGCTCTATTCTGTGAGCAACCATATGCATCCCAATAAAGTTTGAATTGAGACAGAGACTGTCTCAGCTTTTGGCCAGCAAATGCAAAGAAAGTTGGCCATGTTCCCTCTATTTGCCAGAAAAGCATGAAAGCTGGGGCCCCTCCTCTGTCAGAGAGAAAGGGAAGCTCTGATCTTTCTGCATACAGATTTTTGGAAGTATTGAGTCCTTGACATATTATTGGTATGACTTGTCTGTCTCTTGCTTGCTTGATGTGACCCAAAGCCCCCAAGAAAAGATCTCTTATCTACAATGAACTTGTATAGATTAACCTGGGCTTTTTTCTCTGATTATCAGTTTGGTGGTACATTTTCCTTTCTATTCCTTTCCTCTTTAATTCCATGTCTACAGAATTAGTTTTTTTGCATGTGGCTTGTCTCTCATACTACTAAATATAAAGACCTAATTGCTTACTTTTTCAATATTTGATGTATATATGAGGGTGTAATTAAAAAAGCATGGATATTGTACTATTTATTGCATGTTTGTGTGTAGACATTTCTAGTTTTCTCGTATTCAGGGCTTTACAACTTTCAGTATTCAGATAATCTGACAGTCCCTTGAATGATGTATGAGTATATAACATAAGAATATTAAGTTATGAAGATTATCGATAAAATTTAGACTTATTTTTAATGTGTTCTGTTATGGTTCAAGAATACTTAATTATTGTCAAATATTTGAACTTAAAATATTAAAAGTCAGAATACTGGGTTTAGAATTAGTACATAATAATATCTCTTGCACATTCTTTTTACCATAACTGTAACTGAGATTATGTAAATGTTGCTGTGTAATTTTTTTCTGGTGAGTGAATCATGGAAACTAAGCAAGTACTTAGGTTTTTATGGTTATTATAAGCAGTAATTATGCACACCTGGATTATGTACAGCTATTATTAAGTTATATAAACAATGTACACCCAAACTGCTTGCTTTATGTCTATAATTATGACATTTATGTAGTGGGTACAATTTTTATTTTTCAGAGAGGTAGCATGTAAGTTTACAAGTGCTGAAAAGCATGCATTGTAGTTTCAAAAATATGTTCAAATGTGATAGTACTACTACCCATAGCTGTTTCTGCTTTTATAAAAGCATTAGAACACTTAAATACAACCAACCAGCATTAATGAGCAAGTAATACACCAGAAAACTGTACAGAATCCTTGAATACTTCAGTGTGAGGAGTGTGCTGTCTGTTTCTAATTTAATTTGTTCTTAGATTACTCTCATGAAGTGTTTGGAGTTTGTCAAATACTTGGTGAGGTCTAAGGTAGATTTTGTGTTTGAAGGTAGAGCTTGCCTTTCCTAAACTAAATTCAGTTTTACTGTTTGTTTCCTTTTTTTCTTAAAGGTGGGTAAAAAGGGAAAGCAGATAGTTTTGGAAATCAGTAGGAAGGTTTCTGGAATACAGTGGGTCTGAGTGTGATGCAGTCCCCACTAAATCAACGGGAACAGATCTATAAGGAGGTACTTAAAAGACTGCAAGATAAGCTCATAATAAAATAAGAGGTCTACTGATAAAAAATTAAAGAATCAAGAAAAAAAATGGTCTAGAACTTGAAGGAAAAGATGGAAATGAAAAATATCTACAGGAGCAGGTAACTGATTTGAGGTGTGGCAGTAGCATGCCTGAGAAGACAGATGAACAATATTTAATTTGAATTCTCAAAGGACAGGTTAGTCTGCATTCATTTACGTATGCTGGTTTTATATGCCCTTTCTGCAGAGGTCATCTACTGTTATCCATGAACTTTATTCTGGATGTACAGGTACTATATCTTTATAGCTCATCTCCACATTTCTCATATAACATTGTGAGAAATTGACTTTTCCTTGTTGGCTTTGTGTTGATCACAAAGTACCAGAGAGGAAGCAGTGCCATCCACATTAGAAACTGTTAGGATTAAACAAAGATCTCCATACAGTGTGCAAGGTATTGATTGGGAAAAGGGAGAGCTGCAGTCTGCCCGTTGCACCTTGTGAGTGCTGCAACAGGTGGTACCCTCACTGAGCTACCGTTTGTAAGCACTTTCTCTTCATATCATCCATGAACTTGACCAGTTGTGGCAAGTCACTGATAGGCATCGCCTTGCAAACTGTCTTGAAGGAGGTTTTTGTTTTGCACTGTTTTCAAACATTACATAGGTTTTTGTTGCAAGCAGAGCACTGTTGCCAGCATCAGCCGTTGTTTTGTTCAGAGCTGTGTAGACTGCGCAGACCATTATTTTTCCTTGCTGCTTTGCCTCCCTTCAGGGATCTTTTCTCGTGCCAGGTATTACTTCATAACACACTCAGCTGCCTGCTGGGGTCAGCCCTGGTTTGAACGGTCTGTCCTGCAGGTGAGCCTCCTCCTGCACTGGTCTGCAGGGTTTTCCCCTCAGCGGGATGAAGTCACTCTTGTCATCTTGCCCAAGAGAAGTCTGATTACAAGGCCTTGGACTGCTCCTTATCTTTCAGTTTGCTGCTTCAGTACTGGCCTGATAGTGTTTGATTCAGCATTTCAGAGTAACCTCCTCATCCCTGCTCTTGGCGACATTGAAAAGTCCATATTCATACTGCTGCTCGAGTGTTACTTGATAATTAATTTCCCTCAACTTCTTTTTTTATCATTTGTGGTTGTGCCTGATGGTAAGACCATCTCTCTTGTGCTGGAGAGTTGCAGGAGGGTTCAGTGGGAGGACAAGCCCAGGGTGAGACTCTGTTGCAGTCTACCTGGGTAAAGAGTGGCACCAGTGTGTGAGCTGGGTCCTGATTCTGATCTTACAAATCTGATCAAATGGTCAGGAACAGCAGAGAGCGGGGCCTGAGCCCAGAGATGTCAACGACAGCTCAGCCAGAACTGGGGCAGCCCTGAGCTGAAATGGCTCCTGGGCCTGCTGTGGGGGCTGCAGGTGGGGCTGCCGATGGCGTTTGAGGACTTGGTGTTCTCAGAGCCCCGACAGTGCCTCTGATAAATACCCGCACGGATCCTGTCCTGGGGTAACATCATGGAATGCTGTGCTGGTTGTAGCATTTGTTCGTTGTTATCGTGCCCAAGTACGTTATAGAAACAGAGTGGTTTGATCTTAGACTGTTACAGCAGAAATAGCCTTGAGCGTTTCAACATGCGTCTGCTGGCTCGTTATCTTTTACAGTCCTTTTGTGGTGGTTTAATTCACCTTTTGTGGTGAATTTAATTCAAAGCCCTTCTTTGCTTGTTTAATTGTGGCACCAGCTGCTTCCTCTATGGTGCTCTCCCTTCTCTGCTCAAGTTTAGAGCATTGATCAGGCATATGTGCACATCTCCCTTCTAGGACCTTTTTGACCTAAATACAAGGAGTAGAGTTGTATTGAGTTAATGTGTTAGCAGCTGGGCTGCACAATCAAATAGATGCAAACAAATCTTTCTGCTTGACTGAGAAAGTATATATGTAACACCCTTTTTTACGTAATATGTTATTACAGAGGCATATTAATATAAGAATGTATCCTAGGGTAAAAAAATCAAGATGATTTCCTAGCAACATTTTCAGATTTTAATGAAACAGTTTTGTTTGGATACTAGCAGACTCTCTGGCACATATTGCCAGTTAAGTCAAAACAGAAAAAAGGTGTTTTGGAGAAGGAAGTGTCATTTTCCAAATTATGACTGCAGTTTTTAACCTAGTTTCTTAGGGAAATGACTCTAAAGGCACACTGCACGTGTCTGTACATAGTTTCTTCCAACTTTTAACTTGGCCTGTAGCAACTGGGTTTATTACAAAGTGCAGGTCTTGAAAATGCTAGACTCAATAAATTTCATGCAGATGTTACTCAGATATAGAAGTTCTGTAAATCATTTTGGTTGCGAAGAAGTTGCACATTAGTTGCGGGTCCATATAGGAGAAAGTCCTTAGTAATACTAATACCTCAGCTTTAAGAAAAACTTTGGTTGGAAGTGGCGTCAGAGTTATTTGAAATTCATTACTTCTAGGAGTAACTAAGGTATATAATGCTTGATTATCATGCATTCTCTTGTGATTGTACCTTTAGCTACTCTACATGAACCTTAAATATCTTCTGAGATATTTGTCCATTGATTTTACCAACAACTTCATTGGGCTAAAATTCCATTTATTCAGCTGAAAGTACAAGAACTTTTAAGAAATGTAAGAAGCTTTTAACAAGTGATTGTTTGTCTTAGATAATATAGAATTAGCTTTTGCCACACATTCTTACCCTAATTAACTGTGGTGTGCGGACTGCAGTAGACTAAAATCTGGCATAAAGCTCCATCTCATCAAGGGAGCATATTTTCATGTTTAGAATTCTATGTTCTTACTATTCTTGAAGCAAGGAGCTTGACTGCACTACCCATGAGTGATCTGTTTTATGAAGGCTGAACTTAAATTGAATTCTTGGTGAAAGTTGTCTTTTTATCCTAAGATAATGGGTGAAGTACAAATGCACATTTATAAGCCACAGATTGTAAGTGCAAGTAGTCAGAAATACTTAATGGACTGCTTTCTTAAAGTGTCTGAAAGATAACCAGGAAAAGCAAATCAATATCTCCTCAGCAAGGATGTAGGTATTCATTACAATGATTTTAAAGGTTCTCAAATGAAAGATCACCTAAATATACCACAATCGTTAATGAAGACATGCTATGTTAATCTTCAGGCATGTTTCTCCTTCAAATAGGTTAAATTGTTAAAGAAATGCAACTGGAGCTTGAGGAACATGGAATTTGTTGTGTGTTTTTTGTGTTTGACTCCATTTATCTTAGAAGATGTGATAGTATATTATAAAAGAAAATTTGTAATTTTGATTGTGGGTATATTTCTGTCCTATTTGTTTATTGAGTGAGATGGAATAAATAGTATTCATAATTTGAAATACAATGAGGCCTACAGGGGTTTTAAAGTATTAAATTCCACGTTTTTAAAGAAGATAATTAATTACAATCTGAGCAAACAGGTTGTTTGCTGTTGTCTTGTTTTGCTCTTACTCTGTTTTTTTACTCTTATATTCTCTCTTAGGCATAATAATATGCACAGGACATAGCAGATATTCAAAAGAGAAAGAATAAGAGGTTAAATATTAGGATTCCTGAATGAATGGCATGAATAGATCGAGTGGTATACAAAGAAAATCTATTTTGAGAAAGGGGAATTGTGCAGTAATTTAATAATGTTTTCAGCATTTGAAATATTTTTTTTTGCTTTTCTTTAACTAAAGTGTAAATGTATAAGTTGACAAATGACTGAACTTTTGTTCTCCAACAAATGAGCATTTAATTTTTATTTGAAACATATACCGGGGGTTTCAAACTCAATCTTCTTGTAGTTATGACAGCTGAACAGTAACATTAAAGTTATTCCTCAAGTCATGTTTTAAATAGGACTACTGTGGCTTAACATACTGTGAGTAAAAGTCTTAGCTTGGGTTTACAGAAGATAAACTGTAGTGATATATGTGCCTTTAACATACCCTCAGACATTTTAGTCTCAAATATATTTTTATTACAGGTTTGTTCTGTTCTCATCAGTGTGGCTTGAATTACAGCTAATACAGGACAGCAAGAGAGAGGGAAATGAGAGAAAACTTGTGTGCTCACATGAGAAAAATGCTGTAAAAGGAAGAACAAACAAGACCAGGAAACTCAAGTGTTCTTGTTGCTTATTGTGTCACACCTGGATTGGAGTAATTTTAAAACTTCAGTGGGGGACAGGTTCTTATGACAAAGTGTAGTTGCTGTTTATTGAAATATGTCAGTGTGGCACATGAAGTCCCTTGAAGGCATGGTTTCACATTGGGTACAAATGCTAGTGAGCTCACATGGGAAGACTACTATCAGTGACTATTAAGCAGAGCTAGATAAGAAAGAGGATTGCGAGGGCTAGAGATTCCTGCTCGACATGGGATTTTGCTTTGTGATGTGAACCTCTCTGGTACTGCTTTAGGAAAAGGAGAATGAGAGTTAATAGTGTTTGCATGTTTGGTAAACAGTTCTTTACCTCAAGGCTGAACTTCACTCTGTTACCAATGTCCAGGCAAATAAACCTGCTGCTGTAGAAACTGATGTGCTGGTTTCTATCACTGCTGAAGTGTGGATCCCAGTACAGGGGGTGAAACTTTGCTGAGAGGCATAGGTGGTACTCCAGGCAGGGTGTGGAGTGTGGCTGGCATGCTGTGGTACCTGAACCCTGAACCCGAAAGGGTCAGCCTGCTGTAGGGCTTGGCCAGTGGCTGGCTGACCTCTGAAAGCTTGGAGCAACTGACTCAGACAAATGGTATCCTCTGGTTAAGGCAGCATCTCCAAAAGCATTTTTCACAGGTGTGGTAGGAAGAGACTGGGATCAGAGCATGAAACACCCAATTCTGTCACTAGTGTGGCATTGTGCATCTGTGACTGGATGTTTTTTACAAGTGAAGGCCAGTAATCTGTTTCTTACTTACTTTCCCTTTGCATCTAAGAACTCATCTGGCTTTCATCTGGCTTTCTGTATTTTTTCCTGCTCATGTACTTCATTTGTTTGTGCTAATAACTCTTTGCAGAGAGTTTGATAAAAACAAGGATGGATGTGGTATGCCATGTTTACAAATTACTACTACATTAGTATGTAGTCCCAGGTTACTGTTGATTCTTTAGAGTCATAACCAGTACATATTTAGAAGTGACAGATTTTAAATGTGATAACCAAATTATCAGCACAGTAGTGTTTGTCTGTAAGCCTTCCATTTTGTATTAATGTTTTAAGGCCATGGATTGATAAGTACATACTGTCATTTTCCCAATATTTATTAATTGTATTTTGATGACAACAGTTATTTTCTGTATTAATGTTTTAAGGCCATGGATTGATAAGTACATACTGTCATTTTCCCCATATTTTGATGACAAACAATTATTTTCATTAATATTTTAACAGAAACACAATTTGAAATATTTAAAAAGTAATTTGAAATCCAGATGTGTTGTGCACAAAACACTTTCAATTCTTCTTCGCTTCTGTTTGATGAAATTTGAAATCCAGATGTGTTGTGCACAAAACACTTTCAATTCTTCACTTCTGTTTGATGGTCTTAGAGCCTTGATCAGTAGAAAAGTCTCCTGTTATTTTTCAACATAGTACTGGGTGACCTTAATGAAGGGACTTAGTGTGCTTTATCAACTGAGGAGAAATGACATAATTTGACTAAAGTGAAACCATGCAAATGAAGGGGTGTGTGTGTAGAACTCAAGAATTTTTTAAAGGGTAAGATGAAGGTATGAATGATGGCATTGACTTCAGGGGAACCATAAAGTTTTCAAAGGCGGACAAAGCCTTGAAGTAGGATGATGGATGAATTATTTTCAAGTCTGAACCTCTAGGTGTTTCAAAGGATCTGAATGACTGATTGTTGGTACTCAAACACACACTTGATGTGTGGGCAGGGCTGTGAATATGTTTCTTGCTGTTCACTGCAGATTATGTGAATAGTTCCAGTGAAGCAGAGGATAACATCTGAATTTTGAAAAATGGTTTATCATTTCAGCTAGTACCAATCTTACTGTTTCTTGCTACATTTAAGTCATGGAGTTTGCCTTATGGTCTTTGATTTGTTTTGGTTTGTCTTATTTTTAATTGGAACTTGTGTTGCTTGAAGCTCTCAGATTTCTATAGCCACATGTCTGTAATCCTATAGATCAATTTTTAGAATGTATTTGATGACTTATTTATGCTGTCTCAATGCAAGATGCTGCAGATGCATTTCTACTTTGGCCATGGATTCTCCCTTAGTCTCCACCCAGCTTTATGCTTATGGTATCTCTGTCAATTTACAGGACTGAATTGTGAGCAGCATCAGGTACTTCTGCCTGAAGACTCTCTTCCATTCTGGGTTAGTTTTCCTTTGGATTAGTTGATTCTTCTCCCTGCAGGAGCTCCTATTCAGAAGATATCTCATTAAGAGTGATGGGGAACAGCTATTTTGGCTAGACCCTGCCAGTAGATTGGCTTAAAACTCAAACCTCATTTTTAATTGTGTTTATTTTTTTTTGCATGGTTTGTATGATTACTTTTTAAATTTTCACATCTTAGAATAAATTCTGATGCACTAGTGCATTTGTTTTTTACATGCTTTAAAAAAAATATTTCTCACTGTATTTCTTTTCTTCTGTATAAGCATTATTTATCCTTTTCTTTTGTATAATATAGTTTATTCTTTTCCTTTATATTTTGTCTAATCTTTCTGAGGTCTGCTTACCAGTGACAAGTCTGTTACATTCTGTGCCTTGAAGATTTTTTTAAATTGTATTGCACTTCATTTTCCTGTGACTCAGTGCTTGAAAGTATTTTTCATGCATTTAAGATTAAATTTCAAAAAATTAAGAAAAGTTATTCCAGAAGTACTTGTTCAAAGACGGAGAAGAATTATTCTGCCTTTAACGTCTGGAGTTGGGCATGTCAGGTAGAAGGGCTTGTTCGTCCAAGTGTGGATGATGGAATTACAGCTTCCAGATAAGGTCACTTAGCATGAAATTCAATAACCACTAAACAGAAAGTTTATTTAAACAGCTTATTGCAGGTCAGATCTAGAAGGAAATACAGAACTGATCCTGACAGTAAGATAAATGCGGTTTTGGCTTCTCTCTGTGCATCTCCTTGGCAGAAAAGGAATTCCTGTAAAGAAATGAAGAGTGGAGCTGGTATCTGGCAGAAGCTTCACATTCTCCTGATAGAGTGATGAATGATGAGGCAATTGAGAGGGTTCACCATCTGGCAGACATTTGCATAGTTTGAGACATCTAATACACAATTATGTTTAGATAAGTATTCTAGAAATTAGAAAAAAGACTCTAACTTGACAGGACATATAAATACTGTAGTTCTTTGAGATTTTTTTGTTGTTGAAACACAGATGCTGGGGGTAAATCTGAAGCTCTGAATGATGCTCTATGCCAAATAAAATGTTGTTATAACTTGCTTCCAACTGTTCAAATAGGATTTGTGCACATCTTGAGTGATTCTTAAGAGTCTAGCTATTTCCTCCTTACTGTTTGCCCATAGTCCCCTAGGGAGAAGTGAGGTTTAGAAAATGGTGATGACATGTTGGTGCCCTGTTATTGTGATAGTATCTCCTGCTTGTTTCTGACATAAAACACGGTAATGAAAAACTAATCATGTGCATGATACAGCGTAAATTAAACAGGACTTAATAAATGTGGTTTCTTATTCTGTTTAAGGAATTGGTCTGGAACAAACTATAGCTTATCTACTAAAAAACAAAGGTCATGATTCTTTTTTAATTGTAAATTGATAGTTCTAATATACAAAACATTTTCCTCATAAATCAGTTTTCTCCTTATGAGCTTGAACTGGGATTATAGTTGTCAAGCGTAGTTGTTGGGGTGATGTGACAAAGATGATCAGTATTTTTATATCCACTTACTATGCCAAATTATTTTCTGTACTTTCCCAAGCATCTCTCACTAACTGATTGCTTATGCCTTAGATACTGTGTAAATAATAGTAATTTGAAATAATTAATAAAATCACTCGGTTGTTGGTGGGTGTTTTGTATGCTGAAATGTCTTTTGCTTAGGATGTATAGTTACCTTGTATACATAGCATGTAGGATGAATGTTGATGAAATAGTTGTAAATGTCCCAGTGTGGCCAGGGTAGAGGAGAGGATTGTCAGGGTTCTTGCACTTCCCTCTAGCTGTTTTGAATTACTATCTGTCTCAGTCCAATAGCAGTTAGCCCATGGAAACCACAGTATGTGTTTAGTAATGTCATGTATCTGTTTCAGTCCCCCTTATTCTCTGCACTCATAATCCTGGCCCTACCAGGCATTCACTGAATTTCCTGTGCAGCTCCCATGGCATCATACATACAGAATTGCATTTGGCATCACTGACAGCACCCAGCTTCTCTAAACAATCCCCATCTTCACCTTGACACCCATCCCTTGCCCCTCATGCAGTTGCTACTTGCTCCCACAGTCTAAACAGCATCCTCAAATATTTATATGGGCATCTTTTCCTTTGACAGCCAGCTTAACCACATTGTGTGATGGTTCGGGTCCTTCATATGCCTTTTCTAAGACTAAATAATACTTAATTCAACATGCTATATTTTGTTTTCACTGAAGCAGAATTCTGGCTGACTTCAGATTTGGTAATGAGTTAGATGTTAGATGAGTTAGATTAGATGTTTTACCTAGACTGTTGTAGACTTCAGGTCCAGGTATCTGGGGATTAAGAAATCATTAAATGTTGTTATTAATTGTTATTAATACTAATTAGAACCAGCTTGTACTTGAAGTCTTAAAGTGTATGCAGTCACTGTAAATGAAAAAAAAAGTAAACAAATTACTTTTGTGTCACATGTTTTCAGACTTAATACATTCTGAGAATGCGTGTGTTGAATGGTTGCCAGGTTGTTTATTTTAATTACTCATTTGTCTTTGTTGGCTGACCTCTGCATCCACAATGATTCACTAACGCTGGATCTAATTTCTTATATTTTTACTTTACTGATAGAAGGAGCACATTACATTTCTGACATAACTTAGGCCTTGTAAAATGAACCAGTGTCATTATTAATGGATTTCATCAGCTAATATATTTGCTTTAGAAAATGCCAGCATGTATTGAATGCAGTGCAGGCTTTGCTGTCTACTTCATGTGCTTTTATGTTCAGATTTAACTGTAAACTAAGTCAGTGTGGATGTACAACGGGAAGAGTATGCTTTTGAATAATTTCAGATTTTTTACATGCAAGTGCATCTATATGTTTGTTTGAGGATTTTATTTGAAGATCTAGGCTTTGGCCACCCATATGCAGACAGGCAAGTAAGGGAAGCCGCAGGGAGTGATAATTCTGCAGTTCTGCAGTGAGATATAAAATACAGTTTTATTGGTTGAGCTTGTGAGTTTTTTACTTGGTAGCATTTATAACACTGTGTTAACACACTTCGTAGCATGTGTAATGAATTCCATCAGTTTCAGGAATTTGCTGTGCACACTGAATTGAAATTTGTTGATTGCAGTGGAAAGCAGACACTGAGAAGAGTATAACTGAGGACACATGAAACCCCTGTCATCTGTTCAGCAGAGCCACAACTTCAGATATTTTTGCAGTTGTCCGTAGATCAGAGGCTCTGCCATCGTGGTATTTACTTGCTATCTCATGAGGTTTTGCATCACACACTAGACATACCAGACTCAGAGAAATTTCAGGGTGCATTTAGACATCCTAGCAAACATGATCTAAACTGAAGCTTCTACTGAGATGTGTGGTCCTACCAGGCATTTCTAATATTTTCTTTTCATGAAATACAGTGATCATGTGGCTACAGAGTGAGTCTCTTTGGATGAAAAAATAATTTTTTGACTTGTCAATCAGTTGAATCAATTTAACTCTGTGGATTCATGATCTCCCAATGAATGAGGTGGAGGGACTGGGGACAGAAAGAGAAGAGTGAGGAGAGGAGTAGATCTACCAGTTTTGGTGGCAGCTACCTGCTAGACTGACAGCTTAAACATCAAATTATGTTTGCAAATTGCAGAAATGTGTAAACCACATTAGGAAGCATTTTCTTCCTTTCCCCATGCTGCTCATTTTCTCCCTTGTGCTATAGCAGCACATTAGTACAACCATACTACGAATTAGATTAGGAAAATATTTTATTGTGAAGTAACTTGAGTAAAAAGATTCTTGAGATGGATCACGTTTGCATTGCAGTCACATTGCAATGATCACAAGAAGAGGGAACAGCTGGACATGCATTGGGAGCCTCTTATGCAGACATTATTCTTGATGAATTGGATTTCAAACAGGCAGAAATAGAGAAGAGAAATACTGGTAGAGAGAATGGAGAGATGTATGGCCTCAGCAGCTGAGGAGAGAGGTGACCAACACAACCAGAGTTGAGGGAAATTTGAGGTAATTTCTAGAGAAAAGAAAAAGGTCTGGGAGAAGCTGTTTTGGGAGGTGAAAGAGAGAGATGGGAAAATTATGGACTGGGAAGGAGTTCTAGTCTCTGAATGGGCTTTTTGGATAGTCAGGCATATAAATGGGCTTCTGGTTTTAGTAAATTTCTTCTTACAGAAGCAAATCAGTGATGTGATTATTTTTCTTTTTTAAAGTTCCTTCATAAAAAAAATAAAAAAGTAATTTAACATACATGGTCAATTCCATGATCTTAAAATCATTGTGAGATGCTAAAGTTGCATAATAATGTTGTCTTTTTGCACAGTAGAGTGATATTTTGTTAGAGTTTCATTTAGCAACAGGTGTAATAAGAGATATAATACTTGCAGTGACAATCCAATCCATTAATTCTTGACTTAGGAATAATACAGGGAATTCATTTATGTATATATCATGGTGGCAGGAAAGATAAATCAGTAGGTTAAGACATTTTGATAGATCACAGAATTCCTTGAAAAATCAGTGCTGAAGACAACTACTAATAGGCATGTCTTATACCTTTTACAAAGAATTATTGTTACTTGATATAGCAAGGAAAAAACTAAAGAGATCAAGAAAAAAATCAGCTGATTCTCTTTCCTAAATCTTTCTCCTTTGCATCATCATATGTAGGTTTGGAGTGAAAGGCCAGTGGTTGCCAGAAAAAATCAGATGGGCTCTATCAAGTGTGTAGTGTCAAAAAGTTATGTAAGCTGTCATCTGTGTATTTGAAGAGGAAGGACAGGGAAGAGGGATAGGAAATGGTAGAATACAAAAATTGCTGAAGTGCTTTCCTTTGTGTGCATGTTGGTGGTAGTGTGTTTTTTACTCCTTTTAAAATGAAATAGGTGAGGTTGAAGAAAGTGGATCAAAATCAATTTCAGGGTACAATTTAAAGGCAGAGGCACTACCAAATAATGTAGACTTTAAAAATTGCATGAGTGTTGCCTTTTCATTGCATGTGCTCTGCAGCTGAGCAGTTGCAGTAAGCCATAGGGTGCTCTGTGAGCTGTGTTCCTGTCGTGACTGTTTGAAGACCCAGGCTCACTACTCCACTGAACTACTGCTGTCTCCTTCTATACAACTTTTGTATGAACTGGGGCTGTTATTTTCCTTTCTGGTGCTAAATCTCTCTAGTACAGGATCTGAGTTTGCCACCTGGACTCTGATCTGGCATGCATGTGTGCTTCGTAATGGGTGGAGAATGTAAAACTTGTGGCTCTTTGTTCTCTCTGTCACTTTCCTTTGTGACCCTCCCTGTTGTTAAACCAGTAAAATTGAAATCTTGATTGAAGTATGAAATTGCATTTTTTTCCACATACTTGTGGTAGTTTTTGTATGAAGAATTAGTGCTTAAAAGCTTGCTAAGCTTTTAAGATGCAGATTGGTAGCAAAATGTAACTTCTCTTAATTTTTTTCCTTTTTTTCCCCTCCAGCTACCCTAGCAAAAATGCTACATTTTGTTACACTTTTGATTTCATTTGGTGGGAAAATGGGATGTCAAATATCCCGTGAACTAATGAGTGTGTTTACCTTTTGATTTGTGCCAGACTGCTTTTGGATGAAGGTTTGTAATCAATATAAAATGAAAGCTGACTATCTAAAATGGATTAAAATGAAATTGTTAATCATAATTACTTGAGAAGAGTATCAAAATAGATTTTACACTCCAAACTCATTGAGCTTTCCTGCTTTTTATGCCTCCCATAATTTCTAATTCTATCCACTATGGATGATTTAATTATTATGTGTAGCTGAAACAACGATTTCATCATTTGCCTTAGTTTTCTTCTATTTTTTGTTGGTTTTTTTTTCTTGTTTCTTTCTACTAGACTGTTCTAGTAAATGTAGGCCTTAATATAACTGCCTACATTTTTCATAGTTTTAATAATACATATTATGTTTTTCAGTGGTAAATGTGATAAACTGAAGTGTAAGCGCATTTGTTTAATTCATCGTGATTTATGTAGGCGTGTCTCTTTTAGTCTTCTGTTTCCTTTGTTGAGCTGTCTGTAAGCTCATATTTTCTGATTCCAGGATTTATTTCTATTATGCTGCTTGCAGGAAGGTAGCTGAGAATTAATGACAATGTTGAAAGGCAG
This sequence comes from Passer montanus, assembly GCF_014805655.1. Classification (NCBI taxonomy): domain Eukaryota; kingdom Metazoa; phylum Chordata; class Aves; order Passeriformes; family Passeridae; genus Passer; species Passer montanus. The sequence goes on along the minus strand of NW_024366703.1, from coordinate 3,608,188 downwards.
GTTAATTTTTTAGCTTAAGGTGTACAAGTAAATGAGTCAGAAGACTATTTCTGTTTCAGTTTTACTTTAATCTGTCTTCATGCTTTTTCAGTTGTAAACTTGTGGCAAAAATTTCATGTTTTCTTTATTATTTCATGGTAACAGCATACAGTTTAAGGAAAGCAAAAACCACATAACACCAAAACAACTGTAGTTCTTGAACAGGAAAATAATTAATTTAAAAGACAGTGTAGATTTAAAATTTGTTGTATTCTTCAAAATGTTTTATCCTGGCTATGAGTCAGAAAAAATATGGAAAATACATTTTCTTTTTTCCCCTTTTCTTTATGTGTTCAATTTAATTGTTACGGCTTCAGAATAATTAATTTCTGCAGTCATGTGGCTTTCCTCAGTGAAGTGGAGAAAGCTATTTAAATAAGTAAAACGTGGCAGTGTTCCAAAATTCTTCTGTGAAATTTTAAGACAGATTTAAATGTTTATTTTGGAATTCTCTAGGTCTCAATGCAATTAAATGGCATTCTTGTGTTTGTAGTTGTGATGGTGGATTTTGTGCCATGGATGCTGTTCAATATATCTATATATGTCTTTTCTTTACAGAAAAACAGCTCTGTGGATGCCCTGTGGGGAGATGCATCTGTGACATGGAGTATGTGATTGGTCATCTACAATCTGAGGCAACAGTGTGTGGTCTATATTGACAGAAGAATTAATTGTGGAGACGGTCCAGCTGAATGGCCACATCATGATAAGGAACTGGTTTAAAAATGTTAGTGTCTCATGCCAGTAATTCAAGTTTGGGAAAGCCTAGCAGCCCAACAGTAAAAACAATTAATTTTTTGTAAACGTCAGTGCAAAAAGAATAAGCAGTCAATATATATTTTACCATGTGTTCTCTGATTCTTTAGCACTGAATCCTTCATTACACTGAAATCATGGTATGAGGATTGGTGGGGAAGGTCCCCCCCCATCCCCAGCACACATCCAGAAACTAGAGACTGTGTCAAGATGACCTCTGAGGAGATGACAGCGTCTGTTCTCCTCTCTGTGGTACAGGGTAAAGTGATAGCTGCCCAGTCAGCTGGAGATGAAAATACTGAAAATGCTTTGGACACCAGTGTTATAAGACATACAGCCAGTTCGGGAAGGCAAACCGCACACAATCTGTCTTACTTACACAGACTTGAAGAAGAAAGTCTTCAGGGCTCAGTGCCCAAAATATTCCCTCTGGCCAAAGAACAGCTGGCTAACGACAAGAGTAATGAAAACTTCTGGGAGAGGAACAGCTCCATCTCTGATTCAGTGGAATTTCTTAACATTAACTGTAACATTGTACAGAAAAACTACAAGAGCAAGATCTCCTGCAGCCAGTTGTATCAGTCTTGTGCTCCTTTAGCAGGGGAGGAGGCGTGCCTGGAAACTGGAATTCCCGTTTCGCTGGAAAGAGCCATGCTTGCTGAAATTCAGTTGAAAATGAATGGACCTTCATTAAGAAGCCAGACAGCAGTAAATAAGAATGACAGCAGTGATCCTGATAAAGTGGCCTTTTTTCACTTACATTGTGCTAGTGACAGGAGTATATCAAAGGCTTTGTGTGGTTTACACAAGAGCTTCCTTTTGGATGACTGCTTGCAGCCCATGAGTGATGGTGATGGTAACACCACTGGCTCCCCAGCCTGTACTTGCAGCATAATGCAGTTGACAAGTAATTGTGAGAATAAAAATGGACAGCAGTTGTATGAAGATGCTTTAAGGGATAAGTACTTGTGTCTGGAAAGAGCACCACGAAAGGTTAAAGTGACGTGCTCAGGTCACAACTTCTGTGGAAATAACTTTACTGGAAGAATGCCCTCAAAGCCCTTTCTGAGCCATTTTGAGGACTGCAATGATAACTGTGAAGAAGAGCTGGAAGAGGATTTTTTTAGAAACAAAAAGGAACGTTCTACACTATTAATAAGACGTTTTTGTAAAAATGATAAAGAGGTTAAAAAATCAGTTTATACTGGAACAAGAGCAATTTTTAGGACTTTACCATCAGGGCATATAGGAATTGTTGCTTGGAATTATGTTGAGCAAAGGAGGAACAACAGTGGCATGAAGCTTTCTAGGATTACAACAGAACAGCTAACTATAATTCAGTCCCTAATAAAATGGAAATTTAATTCCTGTCCTGAGAAGTCTTTATGGTATGAGGTAAGCATTTAATAGTGTTTTTTTGGTTTCTTTTTGTTTCCTTGTTTGTTTTAATAACGTGATGACCCTTCCATTAAAAAAGTGGCTTCAATAGTAAGTACTTAGTAACACTGAATGGGATATTTCATTTACCCACATTGAACAACCTTATGCTGAACACTGCTTTTTAGAAAAATGTATTGCCATCCTCTAAAATTCTTTTGGTTTAAAATAGACATGTGGTAAATATGTCTATAACTATATATGTATAAAATTTATATGTATATATGTATATACATATGCATCAGTATAAAATGTGTATAGGCAAATAATTATATCTAGATTTATGTATAAGTTTATTTCTTGATAATTATTCTTTGCATATAAAAATATAACACACCTATATACAGGATAAAAAGATATATGCCTTTTATAGATATTTCTGTTTTAAACAGAAAAGGTATGTAATATACATTTATATTTTTCTATATGTAGTAGGTGTATAATTATATGTTATGGTTCTACACATTTGAATATATATAGCATATATGCATGTATATTTGATGGATATATTAATAATATAGTTGTTCTGTAAATATAATAATAGCATATATGAGAGTATTAGATTACAGTGAAAAATTTGTTGTTCAGGAAAAGAAAGCATATTTCCCTAAGTTAAAGGTATTTCTATTTCTATTATACCTATTTTACAATAATAAAACAAGTAATACTTGAATAATGTACATTTATGTGCTGATACTGCCCTGGTTTGTGTTCTCTTAACTTATGTAACACAAAGAAACCTGAGTTTAGAATGAAATAATGAAATATTGTAGAAATTACATAGCACATTCTTAATATTTTAAGATTTTAGGCACATTCTTAATTCTTTTAAATGGTAAAAGATTTTCTGTGCTGATAGAAATTAAATAGTTGTTGATGTAATTTATAAAAGATTTTGACCACTGATTACTGAACTTAGCAAAAAAAGGAGCTGTAGTTTTTCTCTGTTAAAATGTATGGCTAAGCTCTAGAAAGGGGAAAATAATCATGGTAAAGGAGTGTGTTGTCATATAAGCTATGCTTATAAATTGGTCCTGAATAAATAGAAATATCTTCTTCTTGAAGAAATTTCTAGCAATTATTGCTCAGTCTTCAACAACTTTCAGTAGGACTGAAATGGAGGAAAATTTACTTACATAGATTAATCTATCATTTACATTAATGTAAAATCACAGAATCCTATGGTAAAATTGATCAAACAAATATGAGATGTTGTCAGTGACAAGGAAAGAGAGGACTCTGACTCCATGACAGTTGTGCCCTCTTGTAATATCCTCATGTCCTTCTAGAAATTAGTATTTTTCCATTTAAATAGTTAATTGAAGAGTTCTATAAAGGTGTGTCTGTCAGGTTTTTTACCAGGTTGCAGAGCTTTGTGGTGCTGTTGATTACTGTGAAATTCACCACACTGGTCAGTGGAAGTACAAACTTGCTGGGACAGCAGGTGCACTGGAGAGTGCGTGATCACCGTCCCAGGAGTGGGGGAACAGAATTCTGTGGGTTTACTTAGCATGGTGTATGCGTGGTACATTTAAGTGCCATCATAAGTTTTAGGGAGAAGAGATGGGACAGTGTTTAGTAGCTGAGATAGCTGAAGGATATGTTTATATTTCTTCACTGGACATTTCCAATTTGACATGAGTTCCTTGCTTTTATCATGCTTGCCTGTTTAACTGCTTCCCACCACCACTGTATAATACAGAATGTACAGCATTTTTTGGGGTGGGAGAGCTTTAATTTGAAGATGTTTTTGTAGTGTATATGTATGAACTCAGAAACAAAAGTAATAATTATTCAATGAATAATTTTTTTAGTAGAAAGAGTTCTGCCTACAAGTCAGCAAGATATAAACAGGCACTGTAAAGCACTTTGCAGAATTACAATGCACAGAATGTTTTCCTCAGTTTTCTGACCATGACATGGTCAGAAAAAGCTTAAAACCACATGTTTCTAAGTCTTTCTTCATCCAAATGGATGCTAAAACTGTTTTTCTTCTTATCAACCTCTGTATATAATCTCTTTATGTATAACATGCATCAAATTATCTTAGCATTGTTTTCTTGTTATTTTAGTGTCAAATACTGTGTCTGCAATAATATTTGTATGTGTTTATGGCTTATATTATTAGCATTATAGATGGACTTTCACAAACATAGAAATTAACTTAATGGATGTGAGAAATATATGGACCTATTGAACATATGCACTGGGTTAAAATAATTTAATGAATGATGGGCATTTGTAGGAATCTTCCTTGCTAGTAATTAAAGGAAGAAGGAAAAAAGTAGTAAATGAATGTGGTAATTTGTTCTTCTTTCCCCTTATCTCACCCTTTGAGCATGCATTCTGTTTGGAACAGCTAAGTGAACAGTAGTTCTGTTCTTCAAGAGGAAAAAAAAGTTGGAGAAATTAAGTTTTCATAGCAGTACTGGTGTAACATGGAACAATAGAGACCTTTATATTTTAAAGTAGGAAAATGTGGGTCTCATTTGTGCATATCCCTTACATAAAAATTCTAGCTCTAATGAAGGAAAGGCACTGAACTGTCATTTTGTTCAGTGATTTTTTTCTTTTTTCTTCCTCTTCATGGGGAGGTGCGACTAAGGATTTGCACTATATAGAAAACACATGATGTTACATTTTTCTTCATGTAGCATATTATTACTGTTGATAGGTATTTCATATGCAGATTTAGACTCTTCTGGATTTAATGTATGTGTTGTATGAAGAGAGAAGATCTTTATCTTGAATATTTTTTCTAATTTTTCACTTAGTTTTTGTGGTTAAATACAGTGCAGCATTTACCCTTATCAGATGAGTGTGTGTAACGTGGCTGCTATATCTGTTCAGGAGACATCTGCTTGTCTGTGTTGGAACAGTGCAAGCCCCTCACATTAGTACATATTAAAGGAGTCACAAGTGCAAAGAGTTTGCCATAAACCAGATCATGAGAGTCCAGGCTCTGGTGTTGGCTTTGCTTGAACAGGTATCCACGGCTTGGGTTCAGCTCATCTGCACCGTGTTAGCAATCTGACTAATTCCCAGAGTCAGAGTTTCTGGGATCTGTGAGATGTAATGTTCACAGAGCTGAAATACACTTTGCTTCTTGCTGACATGATGGTGGTTTTGCCGTGGTGGTAAAGTGACAAAAGTAAACCTGTCCACCATTGACCAAGATAAGAAATCTGGGCAGCTCACTAGACTTTCACAGAGTGATTCTCTCAAGCTATGTAAGTGACCTCAAGATCTGCAGATGGCAGCTGCAACAACATAGTTGCAGTGCATAATAGCTAAATTCTTTAGTTAAGCTTATTTTGTAGGCGTCAGTACTATCTTTGCTGTGTCATTACATTCCTGGTGCCAGTAGTTTGAGCTTTAAGGAGCAAGAACTCTGCTGCCTTGCTCAACTCTGCTGAGACAGAAGTTAGCACTCTAATATACCTGACATTCTTCATAGTTGCTAAGGCACTACTAAAATTCCAAATACTAATTAGGGAACAATTAAAGAAAATATTAATTGCTCGACAGCTGTTCCCATGGAGAACAGTGATTCTATAATGGATTTATCTTGTGGGAGTTTTTCATAACACGTGTAATGATTTGGTATAGTAATTCAGCATTTGTTAGCATCAGGTTTTTGGGTTTTTTCTCTGTAGTGTCCATGGTGTTTTTATGCCTCCTGTGTTGAATGTAATGCAAGTATTTGTGATATGCATGGCTAATGTAAGAAGTTGTGTGTTAAGATTTCTTTATTTCTATAAAGTTGACTATAAACAGGTGGTGATGTCTGTTAACAAAAAGTTAAGGAGAGACAACAGATTTGGAGGTAAAAAAATTTAAAATTTTGTGGAAATTTTATTAAAATTTATATTTTAAAATTTTTATTAATGTAGAATCTGAAATATTCATCTTGGATCATATTTTTTAAAAAATAGAGCTAGGCACAAGTTGTTTTCTGTTTTAAGAGACAGTATTTTAATTGTTTTGTTGTTTATAATTGATTTTTAACTCTTAATACATTCTTAACTACAGTAAACATTTTGTAATTAATATAAATATTGATTTTAATTTTGAACCTGTGCAGAGATCTCAGTTCCCTCCCTCTGCTGTCCTCCTCCCTTGCAGAGCTATATCAGCAATTCTAGTCAGTGCATGCTTTTGTGGCATTTCTGAAAATACAGACAGATTGAGTATTTCACTATCAGTCATGGAAATAATGTCTGCTTAGACTATTTCAACAACAGTTGCATTAACCAAATGCAGGAGCTCATTACTTCAAATGCTAAGACATGGACAAAGGAAGGGTTAGTAATGCTGTGTGTGTGTGCAAGAACATTTTTTGGTTGTTTTTCTCAGGTGTTGAGTTGATTGTAACCTTTAATTGTAAATATTTTGTCAGAATAAAGAGTGTAACCCTTTTTTATATCTAGTAGTATCTTGGAAGATACACTTTTCCAATGTATTCAAAACGTGCAGGAGCTCATTACTTCAAATGCTAAGACATGGACAAAGGAAGGGTTAGTGATGCTGTGTGTGTAAGAACATTTTTTGGTTGTTTTTCTCAGGTGTTGAGTTGATTGTAACCTTTAATTGTAAATATTTTGTCGAATAAAGAGTGTAACCCTTTTTTAAATCTAGTAGTATCTTGGAAGAAACACTTTTCCAATGTATTCAAAACATAATTTATATAAGGAAGAGGCCCATGTTGATTCTTAAGAAGTGAAAGAAAAAGTTGAAAGCATCTGATTACCCTCTGTGTATGAATAAGCAGCAGGAGAGTCCCTGTTTATGTGCTGTGTTTCAGTCACATGACTGATGTGATTTATTTGACAGAAAATTTGTGGAGTGTCCACATCAAATCACCTGGACACAAGTCTTATTAGTAAAGTTATTCTGCTAAACTTTGTGAGATTCACAACTCGCAAGATAGCCTAAAAATGTAAATTATTACTGACTTTCACTTCTGGGTTGTTTTTAATTGTTTCTGTAAGAATTTCAGGTCTGGATTTGCTGTCATACCATCTTTCTGTCAGAATTATGGGCTTTTCCCACAGTTTTTTTTTACTTTTTGCTGCATATTTTAAAAGATGGAATTCTTTAAGCAGACTTCTACTCTCTTCCCTCACACTTTTCCCTGCATACCTGAAATGTAACATTGCTCTTCAGGCTAACATTTATGCTGTACTTATACTTGTATTTAATAAAAAAAGGCTACTTTGTGATTCTGTGGTGTGGACTACAGGCGGATTTGAGATTTTTCGGCTTTCCATTTTGAATTAAAATTTCTAGTCTAGCATGCTGAAAGGAATTTACAGGAAATAATGACATAAAGCAAACGATCTGCAAGTGGTTGGAGTATTTCTCCACTCTAACAATAATTTTTTTATCTGACTGTGCATAAGTATTTTGCCTGTTAAAATGCCATTGTGCTTTTTGGACATAAAGGTTTATTTACTTATGGTAAAGTAAGTTGGTAGGTAAGGACAAGCATGTTTTTATTCTAGCTGGACCCAGTATTTCTTGTTTCTTTGTTTGAAGAAAAAAGTTAATGAGCAGAATTGACTATTTGGAAAAAAATCGGGGAAGCAGGAGAAGAGCCAAATAGGCATGAAATTATGTTTTCCCTTCAGTAAGTACTGTAAAAATAAATTGAACTTTTTAAAATGAAGCTCTATACTTGTATTTGCTTTGGGTTGAGTTACTCCAGCTTTAAAGGCTAGCTTTAAAACCAGAAAATTTACCATCTGTCTGTAGAAGTCATTTTACTACCATAATGTGATAGGGTTTGAGCTAAATTGCTTAATATTTTGTATTATTTTACAGTTGCCTTATACCTTTAACAGCATTGGGCCAAATTATGAACAATAAGTTTTAGCTGTGACCACACTTAGGTATTTAGAGCCAATAGTGTGGGAGTCTTGGCAAGAGCATTATATTATGCTTTCAGTTTTTCCACATTTTCTGACTTTCCTTCTAGTGACTGTTCATTAACTGTAAAGAAGCATGAAGGTCTGGTTTAGAAAATCTCCCTGCAGCACATTAAAGGGTTCATTTTAGAGTGTTAGAGTTGGACACTTTTCTAAATTCTTTCACAGTTGAAACTAAGTTATCTCCATTACCTGTATGAACTGTTGAAAAGCTGGGTTGTTTACTCTGGTGTAAGTTAATAAAAACTGTGCCATATAAACATGACTCTGTTGGTGAGTGAATAACTAAAATCTGAATTTATGAGATTTCATATACATTTTAATTTATCTTGCTTTTCCACAGTCTTTCAGAATCTTTAAGTTGTTTTTTTTTTTCTAAAATGAAATAAGCCTGGCTTGACAGTAATTGGTAGGTATATACCTTAACAGTATGATATTTCAAGAACAACTTAGAAGAAAAATGTCTACTGGAAAATTTTACTTGCCACAGTATCTAAGACATCCTCCATGAGATATGAGGCTATTTGGTTCTTCTGTGTGTGAAAAGTGAGTACAGGTATGAGCCCTCTGGTCATGAAATTTTCTTGGAAATATGGACTAGTGGCAACCTAAAAGTGAAAATAACAACTGAACATAACACAGCCATTAAGCACTGTCCAAGTGTGTCCACTTGGCTGGACTGTGGAGTGACAGGGGCCTCGAGGGTGCTCCCACAGCAGGCAGAGCTGATGACACCAGGGCAGCACTGGAACCAGGGTGGCTCAGGGCAGTGTGACAGCACACAGCTTTCATCAGGAATGCCACAAGTAGGGCAGTGCTGGAAACAAACATTTAGCCTGGGCATTTTGTAGCCACTTTTTTATTTTCTTTTTTTTTTTAATTTTTGTTGTCCTAATAATTTCACTAGACAATGATACAGTTAGGCACTATCATTTCCCTGTAAACATGCATATCAGACAGTGCTCCTATTGTCCTGCAAATCATGTGAAAGTAAAAATTTCTTTAATATTTTCAACTGAAAACAGATACATTAATTTTTGAACTGAGATTGAAGACTTGCTTTTAGTATAGAAAATACTGAAAGATGGAGACTGACAGAGAAGGTTGCTGTGGTAGCACAGAAGTATGCAAAAGCAATGAAAAGGTTGATTTTTGTCTTGAAATCAGCACCTGCATTTGATACAGGACTCTGAATATTCTAATGAACTCTCATGAAGGTAGGGGTTTTTTTCCTCTTAGCTTTTCCCGTAACTGTAATGCCTGTTGAATGTTGCTACCATTTGGACTTTAAATCCACAGTAAAATAATGTAATCTTCTTTTAAGGTGATTAAAAGTGATTGTTATGTACTGGTTATTTTCATGCTAGTCTCTCAACACTGTAAATATTGTTTTCGAGCAATCAGAATGGATACAGACCTTCATTAGTAAATAGTGGGCAAAACAAAGGATGTATTATTAGCTGCTCTAGTTTCATGTTGCAGCAGCCATAGTTCTTAGAGTGTTTAGGAATTCCCTTCAAGTATTAGAGAACGGGTGAAATCCTGGTCATACTGTAATCTGTTTAAAATCTCCTATTGGGATAATGTTACTTGGAGGGAGAAAAAGAAGCATGTGCAGAATGAAGCTATTGGGTTCATGTGAACCATAGTTTTATGTCAAATGTTTTAAGAGACAGACGTGTGCCAAGATGACGGACAAGCTTAGATTAAACTTTAAAAAATACAGTTCTATACTAAAAATATTCCTTATATAAATATGTGAAATGCATTGTAATAGAACTCAGGTGGGATCATTAACTTAATAAATAAAAGTTCCCTCAGTCCTCATCAGTTGCTTATGCTGTTTTTTACTGTTCATGTTATCACAGTGCTTGGAAGCCCTGCTTCTGGACTCGAATCTGTGTCCTAGCTGCTTTACAAACAAGTGATGATCTCATCTGTTCTCTAGACTTAGAGGCAGTTAGTTGGTAGTGAGCTCACTCCGAGTTTGAAGATAAACTTCTCCCAAACACTCTCAATATGCTGTGGCTAGATTTCCTTTTATCCTCAGCAGAATCAGTAGCTGTGTGCTGTACTGTAGTCTGCAGAAGAGTCATATCCTCTAAGTTTCCAGTGAAGGGGAGGGGATGGAAACCCACCTTCAAATTTACCTACCGTAATTAATATTAATATTAGGGAATTTTAGTGTTAAGAGCATAAGAGCAAAGAAAAAACCAAGTTTTTAATAAAAATGTATATAACCAATCAACTATTAACTACTTCTAGGCTGAATAAAAGTCTGAATGATAATTCTGAATGGTTTGTCTTTCAGCAAAAACATAAGAATGTGTCTGAGGCCTGGAGAATTTTTGTAAATATGATTTTCTGTTGGATCAAGAAAAATGCTCCAGAGAGCAAACTGTCCTCAATCTCCTGTTTTAAATTAGGAGTTTATCTTGAGTAACTTTGCAGACTTAGAGCATCCTGCAGCATGCTTGAGGCCATGGTAGTTCTGACCCTTGCATATGTGAGATTTTTTTACTTTATATAAGCACATTGCTGTTGTCATGGGAGCTGTAGCATTGGACTTCCTGTCTGTTGTTTGCAATCTTGGGATTGCACTGGTGGCTTGTGTATTTCCATGTATGTATTTTCAAGGGAAAACATGTTATTTCATGAGCATTCAGAATATTTCCCTTTTAGGAAAGTAACTTGTATTCTGGGTTACCTATGTGTCCTTTTGAAACTTACCTTACTTAAAATACAGTCACGGGAACTACGAGAGTGCAATACCTTTGCTATGTGACCATTTCATTGAGATGTAGTGATTTGCTGTCAGCATATAGGAATTTTTGGTCTGTTCACACCAAGTCACTCAAAAGGGTTGGGGCTGCAGAGGTTATCTATAAGCATGAAGTATAACATGAACCATATTTAACAGCAGTGTATTCATTTTGTTATTTTCTGTAAGTACAGAAATAGAGTGGTTTTGTTTCTTTTTTTATTTTTCTTAACCGACAGATTGTGGATGGACATTTATTATAGTTTTGAATGCATTTGAGCAACAAAGTTATTATATCTTTAGCAGGCATTTGTGAATCATTGCATATGTAATTTAGCTTGCACAGTGATTCTTTGCCATTGGTCTGTAAAAACTGCAAATCCAGTCTTTGTAAATGATGATCACTTTTGAGTCATATTTTTTCTAGTTTTGAATAAATTTCTCATCACACGTTGGTTTTGACCAGCTGTTTCCTGTTTTTCCTCCTGGTGGTTCAGCTGCTGAGGAGATAAATGCATCAATGGTTTGTTTCAGAATTAAATTACCTTTATAAAATGAAGGAAGAGTACAACAAATATGTTGGACACGATTACAAGTATGAAGTTATGCTGAAATTCAAGAGATGAAGTACTGTTTGCTATACTTAGGTGTTTCATATATTGCAGGCTTTTGCTACACCAGGAACTCACTTGATACAGAAGAATTAATCCAGCATCGGAAACACCAGGGTGAAGCTTTGTGTAGGGAATTTGGGTGTGCATGATGGAATTTTTGAAGCAGTTCCAAGTTTTTGTGTTTGCAGAGGATATTTTGATTTATCTGGTATATGATCTACCTAATTACCAGACCATTACATCATATTTGTCCTGTTCTGCCACCCCCCAGGTTTTGGACTGCTTTGGATAGATAATAGGTTCATTTTTGTAAACATACAAATAACTCTGGAATTTTAAAACTGATTTTGATATATATTTACAGAATAAAGCAGGGCTGGTGTATCAGGGAAGACAGGGAATAGTTAATATACTACCTGCCTATTAGAATTAGCTTGTTCAGTCCACTTTGTCTCTGTTTTATTTATGGTGAGCTGACTTCATATCCACATAGAGAGCAGCTGTGTTTTGTCCTTGCTTCAGACTTCTTTCTTCAGGACCATTAAATGACTTAGTTACTAACCCACAAGGTGTTTGTGTAGATAATTATGAAAATATTGCTCCCTGTCATCAGATTTGAAGTAATCTCTGTGTAGGATTGTGGAAGGATCACCTGTTGTCCCAGGTTTTTTTTGTTCTAGAGTAGCAGGCTGTTCTTTGGCATCCAGCTGCACCTGTCCCTTGTGCTGTTTTAGTCCTCCCCAGAAAGCTGAGTAGTCAGATTTTATTTAGTCTACACGCTCTGGCACGATAAAAAAGCACACAGAGACAGTTGGTAGCATGTCTTCTCCCATGGTCAGTCCCCTGGAATGAGGGCTTTAAATATTCTTTACTGTTAGGTCACTGAGCTTCTTATCAGTGAGTAGCAGAGGAAGAGTTGGGTCTGTAGTGGAGGTCCCAGCTCCAGAACCTCAGGGCATGCATTTGCTCCCTTGGACAGAGCACCTCAACTATTTTATTTACCCATTTGTAGTCCTTATTCCATTCCCATTTTAAGGCTCTGCAGTCTTCTACACATGCCAGCCGTAACAGTATTTACCTCAGGATATAGTCCAGCTTTTGCCATTTGAAGAAGTTTCACCGCTGCAGTTTGCGCTCTCTTCATTTCTCTATGGCCTTTTCAGGCTTCTCCTCCACAGACTCCTTTTGGTGGCTGACTCAAAGATCTGCTCTCTCTTTCAAGGCTTCCTGACCTTGGAAGTCTCTGTGGGAATCCTCATTAAATTCAGTGATAGGAAGGGGGAAGCATTTTCTCTCTCCCTTGAAACTTCTAGTTGTTTATAACTCCTCGTAACTAACTTTGCTGTTTTTACATCAAGCCTATCAAATAGTTTTCTGATCTTGTCTTCTAGTGCCATTCTTGAGCTTACATTCAGCATGCTTAATATTCCCTACACTGGTGGTCTTGATGGAGTCTCCTTATTCTTCATTTTCTTTATAGAGGGAAAATTTTCCAATATATTTTTCTTTAGTTGTCTATCTCTCTGTTAGGTAGAACTTTTTTGAAATATTCATAATCTACATTCATCCAAATCTAGTACTTAAGGCTGAAACACCTTCTTTATGAAGTTGCAGGATCTTAATGGGCATTCCTAGTTATCTAAGTCCAGCTTTGTGGAGCTCAGATTCCTGTGGCATCTCTCCCAGTTTTAGCTATTATATTTCTGTTCAAAATTTTATTTTGTCCTCTTTTTTCTGTATTCTTTTTAAGAGATTTTTTTTTAAATGTGAAGGTTAGTAAACAGCATTCAAACTTTACATTGGGTGATTGATATGCAAGTGGTTGTACTATTACACTTTAAGACCGCAATTTCCTTTCCTAAAGAGCTGGTATTTTTGGCCAAAGTTAAAACAAACTATGATAGAGCATAGTATGTTTGTAAGGGGTTTTTTTCTACTGTACTCATCAGGAAATAATAAGTATTTGCTAATGAATATTTATATTAGGCATTGATGACCAGATTCCTCTAATCCTTGCTGAATTTAAATTCCACCAGTCTGCAAAAAACCACAAGGAAAACAACAGCCAAGATGAAAGCAGATTCACAGGACATAACCATGTGGTTGTGACTCAGTGGGTCTGAGAACAAAAACTTAAAAACCCCTTTTTTCATTAAGTAAAAGACATGGAAATTGATTTAACATTAGTGGGCGAACTTGCTAATGGGATATGAAAGGTAGTTAACTGAAAGAACTAATGAAAAGGAGCCAGTGTTCTATGAAAAACTTGGAAGGAAAATAAAAGAGATAGTTGACAAAGCATCCTTTCAGTTTTGGGACTTGAAGAATGTAGAGAGCAAAAACCTAACCAGAACTAAGAGATTTGCTGGTTTTTTGTGGAACTAAGACATATATAAATCAGTGCTAATGCTGTCGTAATAGTTATGTACAGAGTTTGTAGTTTCAACTGGAAATATAAAGAAAATTAATAGAATTTGGAGAGAGATCAGTACTCATCATTTGATTTTTAAATCATTGTGAATTGAGACACTTTGGCAAGGCTTGATGTAACAAGGCCAAGCATGTGTGGCGAGGCTCAGTAGGCGGGCAATTTTACTACCTTCTTGGGTTTTTAATTAGATGATATTTTATAGGTTTTCTTTTTTCTCAACAACATTTGTGCTATGGAAAATATTTGATAAACTGACCTGCTTTTTAAAAAATTGTTGTTAGTTTAAAAAAGGCAGATTTTCAAGAAGAGTTAGAGTCTCAAGTTTGATAAAAATTAGTTTCAAGTTCTTACCTGCTCAGCAAATGAAATTAAATAATGGAATAGAAAGACATGTAATTTTGGAAAGCTTAGAATAACAAGTTTCTTAGAAGACTAAGATGAGGCATATCAAAATATTTAACACTGCTGCTGCTAGTTTGAGTCTCTGTGCTTTACAGAGACTTGCAGACTTCCACCTTTCTGCCAGAGACAAGGAGCAGAGCTCCCAACTTTCCTTGCTCATATATTACCATTGCTACAGTACCAGCAGTACTTGTGCATGTATAAGAAGAGGTTTTTGGTTGCTTAGCTGGCATTTGTGTGTCATTAATAGTATGTGCACCACAGCTTGGAAACCCATGACTGAGTCCATGACTTTGTTGGATCAAATTTTGAAGTTTTTGACTGAGATGACATTATTTGCTTTATGTTCTGTTGATAATTACTACATCAGGCCCCATAAAGACAGTCTAGACCATAAGTTGTTTTTATGTTTGGAAAACAGCCTGTTAGCATCCCTTATCTCTTAGGCTTGTCCTGAATCACATCTTAGAGCTGCTCTTTGTGCCTGCATCAGTTCCCATAAGTTGTTTTTATGTTTGGAAAACAGCCTGTTAGCATCCCTTATCTCTTAGGCTAGTCCTGAATCACTAGATCTTCTCTTTGTGCCTGCATCAGTTCTAGCTGCTTGGGAGGGAGTTCCACAGCTGTACCAGGGACCTGGAGCAGCTGCTGGTGAGCAGGGGCTTGATAGCACAGCATGTCTGCAGGACTGTAAAACAAGTTTCATGGTTTACAGATATTTTTTATAAAAATCTTGCCATGTTGTTAGGCCAAGATGTTAAGATATTGAAGTCTTGAATACCCATTAAGACTGGGGAAAAAACTTCTTAATGACTAGTCAAGATTACCATTGTAGGATAACAAAGTGTTTGGGACATGTTTTTCAAGAATAGATTATTTATTATTTTATATATAGTGTGGAAAACCATACTATATTTTCTTCTAGATATTTGCCTCATTGTGTTTTGTTTTTTTTTCATTAAGAAACATTCATAAAATTGATTAAAGATTGACAAAATGTTAACTGGAAATTTGAAACCGCACTGTTTTTGAAAGACAGCAGTGCTGCCACTGAGCATTCTGCAGTTTTAATTGTTGTACTTTTCTAATTTTTAACTTCTTTATACTAGCAAGCACTATAGGCAAGTCACTGGTACCAGTTTTTTTCTCTAGCACAGGAGAGAAGTACTTGTTACCATACTTTACGCAATTTTCTCTTCTATATGATCAGTAGTTAGAGGATCTCCTTATTACTATGTCCCTTAACATGTGGTCCAGACGTTGATCTTCTGTATTTATTGACATACAACTTAGGTTAAAATGAAGGGCAGAAAAGAAATTTTATGTGTCCTGCCTGAATCAAGTTTGGTCTTAGGATTTGCTTGGATCAAATCGCTCTAGGACGATTAGATTTTGCACATCCCGGTTCAAAGACTATTTGCACTTTGCTAGTTGTTGCAAGTTTCTCCTCTCCAGACAGCTGTTGTCATGTTGTCCAACATAGTGCTTTTAACTTTGCCTAATACCATGGACAGATGCAATTGGTCTGACTGACATCAGCCAATGAAAGCATGAAAGTTTGAACTATTTGTCAGAGTTGAGTCCCAAAAACAATAGGAAGATGGTCTGAGAAAGCTTTGTTTATACAGTAATTCTCATTATACTTTTCTGAAGTTAGAATTCAGACTTTGGTGCTATTCAGAAAAACTGTAGCCAAAATAGTGTGTTCAAATTAGACATTCAAACTTCCTAATTAGTCTACTGGATAAAACTACCATGATTTTCAAGATGCTGGATGCCCCGTGTTCCTCATAATCAAACCAGCAACAGTTAGAAATCTTGGGGATTTACAGGTTTGATTTTTAGCAGTCCAGTTTGAAATTTTGGTCTTAAGTTCCACTGAAACACTCTTGGAAAGTGTTGACAGGGCTGCTGCATCATTGTCATGACTGATTTCCACTTAGACTTGGTTTGGGTGTATATATACATGCACATACATATATAATCAGGAGTAATTGTGAGTATGTGGTATGATAGCCTTTTGACAATAAGGCTTCATTAGATAAGAATGCTTATACTATATTTATGCTGACCCCGATCTCTGCAAGGGTAGTTTTACAGGTGTAACTTTCCTAACAGAACTGTGTTAGCATCTCCTTGCTAGAAGAGCAATGGCTAAGGTTTCAAAAGAAGCTCGTAGATGGACTGTGTGTATTTTAAGTATGGAAATTATCTCATTTTTCCATACCATGGTTACAGAACATATATTTCATTTGTTGAAATTGTATGAATACTAAAATATAATTAAAATTTGTACATTAGGAGAAAAAGAAATGGGAAAAATCTGATCTTTGCACCTGTCATTGAAATTGTACTATATTTGAAGTAAAATGTGAAGTATATGCCATCTGGTGGATAGAATAATTCATACAGTTTTACTGCAAATCTTGATCTATTTTCTCTGCTGCATTATCACTGTTAATTGGCATAGGTGGGTATTTCTTCAGTCGGAAGTAAAGGGGAAAAAATCTGAAAACTGAATTTGAGGCAAAATGGAATTCCAAACTTGGTGCTGGTGTTTGATTAGACAACTTGAAAGAAAAACTCCAAAGCCCAAATGGTATTGAAACCATTTCCCCTCACTTCAAATATTAATTCTAAATGTTTAAAATTGCATACCAACTAGTCAAAGATCGTGCCTGATAGACCTTTCTCCAGGCTCTGGCTTGTTGCAGATGATGAGGTATTTGCCATGATCTTTGCAGACAGGTTGGCTCTTGCTCTGTGTCTGCACTGACACAGCAGGTGAGGCTGGGGCAGCCTTTCTGAGCCTGTATGCCCATGTCCTACAGCAGCATTCAGGTGCCTTTGCCTGCAGGTCAGAATTCCATTTTTCCACCCATTTGGAGCACAGTTTCATTAAATACTATTTTCTGCAGAAAGCCGTGCTTCTAAAAATGCTGGATTGCTAGTTGGTGTGAATGCAGAGGTGACTTGGCTATTTAAAAAGCCTAGATTAGGCAGATACAGTAAGGAGCATGGCCACTATTAAATATTTCTATTTGCACACAATGCTACATGGGGGCATGACTTCATGATGCACATCTCAGGATGGTTTATGGAATAGACATAGGATGGGATAACAAGTGGAGCAGTTGATGTCTTTTGACAGAGAATTTCTGTTATGTTGATGAACAGATTTTATTCTTTGTTCTCTTATGGACATGAAGAAATCTAACATCCTCTTATCTTCTGGAACAGCTCCCTTGTTTTTTCTTCAGACTGACCAAATATCTGCAATTAAAAATATCTAAAATTAACTTTTTCAAAACTTACTATTAGCATATTAGAAAAAAATGGAAGCATTTAATAATTCTTTCATACTGTGATTTACTACAGATTTGATTAATAAAAGCAAGTTTGTGCTTATAGTCTGAAAATGAACAGATTATTCAAATACATTGTAATCAATGTATGTGTGAAATGGAATTGTCATCACCATGTTATGTCATTGTTCCACTAGCTAATGAAAAGGCAAGGAAAGAGCTGAAATACAATACAATGGAAAAAACAAGTAATGCTATTGCTTCCACATGCTGCTGATTTCCCTAATTCACACTAGCTCAGGTGTCTGGAGGTTTATTAGTTCAGTCATGGTGCACAAGAGGGAGATTTAATTGCACATGGAAGCATGGTGTGTTTTATTACTGGAAGTAACCGACTACTTTAGAAAGATTTTAAAAGATTCTTCTTGACAGTAAACGTGCTTAGAGTAGACTCAACAGACTTACTATATGTGACTCCAAACTTCATGGGGTTTTTATTCTTCTTGTAACTGAATTATTTCTCAACATTCAAAGATAAATAATGTTTAAAAATACAGTAGAACAAGTGTTCAGCTTATTTGCAAAAATTAGAGTTGAAATGTTATTTGCACTGTGGTATAAAAGGGCTTCTTTCTGAACTAAGCTGCTTTGTCATTTTTTTGTGTTCAATATTTAATGAAGAAAGAGCATTTACAGTCTTACCCACCTTTTAACTGTTCCGCTGGTCAGGAAACACATTCAGTAGAACACTGCTAAATGTTGACAGGCTCATACTACACATGATCTGCACTCTTTCAGAAACATATGTATGCTATATTGGGAGTAAATTCTCTGGTTTGTGCTATGAGTCTTACTGTGTCTAAAATGTTTTGTATGATTATTTACCCTCAGAAAGGCCACAGCACTTCAAAAGGTTCAACAAACACTGGTGTCAAAAGTTGCTTTGCTTTGAAAAGATCCTTTCCCATAAACTTGTAAGCATTTTCCACATGCTGCTGTTTTCCCCCTGAAATTATGAATACATCTATCATATTAAAAAAAACCCAAAAACATCCTTCCCATCCTGGTTGAATGATGGTCAGCCAAAGGAGCAACCCAAAAAGAGGTCATTAAAAAAAAGGGCACATGTATAGGTATATTTTCCTAATGATTGTTGGGGAGAGTGTTTTTATGGTATTTAAAGGGTATTCAAGGATTCCTTTAGCCAATTTGTGGTGAAGCCTTCCTCCACTCTTCCACCTTCCAAGAGTGCAGTTGAAGTGGCCAGTCTTCTTCCATTTGTGGGACCAAGGAGAAGGGTCAGGTCTTTTCACAGGCTTTGCAATGTCACGTAGGTCAGTTGCCCAGGGTCCCATGTTTTATTTGGGACAATTAGGTCTATGATGTACATATCAAACCTTAGTTTTCTGAGATCCATCACTCTACCAGCTTGGGAATCCTCAGAAAATGGTTAAGGTCTGGTTTTAGTGTTTTGCTGATTTTTTTTTCTACAAACCAGACAAAAGAATCTTTTCCTGAGGTGAATTTGCCCATCATGTAGCCAGCCTTCCTGGCTTTTTCTGCTTATATGGCTTGAACAGAGATGATATTTTCTCTTGGATAGTCTTATGCCATGACACTTATATTTATATGACTATAAACAAAACAAGTTTTATTTTGAGCAAATTATCTTCATATAAAAGATGTATTCCGTCTGTTTTGTGTTGTTAATTAAAATGTCCTTTGTGTTCATATATGTATTTAAAAACATTTAAAAATCTCTGTCTAGTAAAATATTGCTCTTGGCAAAATGATGAAACAAAATGTTTTTGTCATGTAAAGAACAGTACAAACACTAGATAGAATAGATTGTATAAAATAACAATTTTAAATGATTTTTTTCAGTCTTCAGTGCTATTTGTTTAGGCTTTAAAGTTAGTCAAGCCTCAGTACAGCCTGTGAATTTAAAAAAAATGGAATGTCACTCCTTCAACTCTTTACTAAGATAATTTAAATTTAGATTCCTTGTTTAAAAAAACAATTGTCCATTTTACTCTCTATTACCTGAATAATATTGTGGGCAAAGTTTTTTTCTTGTTTATACCATTATCAAGGCTGTAGAAAACGATTTTCCTACCAGTAGGTGGAATCAGATGAAAATCTTAATTATTAAACACAGAGTGTAGCTGTATTTTCTGATCCAGCCAAAAAAATCATGTAAATGGCTCCAGTTTTGAAGTTCAAAAATAATAGCAGCTTTCAAAAAAATATTTAGCTCATAAGAATACAAATTAGACTAATAGAAAGTTATTATTTATACTTAAGAATACTATGACTTTGACACCGATTCCTTACATGCACTTTCGGAGAGTACTTCTGGATAGATTAAAAATGTTGCATGAAAGAAATTTCTGTTATAAGTTAATATCTATGTCTGTTCAGTAGACAGTTATTCTGGGCAACTTTTTCATAAAACTTCAGAATTAAAATCTTCAAATTACAAATACAAATATAAGATACAAAAAGAATACAGTGCCAGAAACTTATGAATATCTGGGTTTTATAGACACTATTTTAGAAAATAATTCAGATCATTTTTGTAATTTTTTTGTATTACATTTGTTCTCAGACCTCATCTAAAGAAAGTGGTCAGTATAATTTCTTTTATATGCCTTACAAGCATTCAGAAGAAAAGAGGGAATAAAGGTTTCCTGCTAGTATAGTGTGTATAAAGTTTTGGCAGTGTTAACTCTTAGTTTTACCTGTAATTAAGGTAACAGAGCTGTCACATATATCTCTTCTGAAAAACCAGAGTTCGTGCACAAAAGAGTGACTGATTCAGTCTAAGAGTGATTCATGCACCAGTTTATCTTTACCCAGCTGATTGAAAGAGGTGTGGAATCCCTTGGAAAGGCCAAGCGGGAGAAAAAGTTTTGTTCAGCCTTCTTGTATTCGTGGCAGTTGAGGGAGAGTTGTTCAGCAAAGAGCAAGACACTGAAGTTAAACATTACGGGTTTTCCTTCTGATTCTTTCTCTGTTTTCACTTCGAAAATGTTAAAACATTTTTTACATACTCATTTTTTCAATGGGTTCTATATTTGTAAATCTATAGCAGTCTTGTGTACTGATTTTGGGGTATAGTTTGTTTTCCTCCTGGGTGTTTTGGAAAGTGAGTGAAAATTTTTACCCACCCAGTACTTGTAAAACTTTTTAAACTTCAGAAATTAGGAATTATACAGGAAAGAAAATGTTAAGGTCTTTCATGATGGACAATGCAGATTTTCCAGCTTGTCTTTGGCAGGTATAAAAAGTGCAAGTTAGGCTTCAGGTTTGTTTTTTTTTAATTCTGCTAAAATGATCTCTTGCATTCTTGCCTTTCATCCTTCTTTACTGTAATTTTGTGTGCTGGAGAGTTCCCATGTATGTTCTAGGAGGAAATAATTTTTCATAGGAATGTTTTTTCTCCTTTCACCAAGGACAAGCTTTCCAGGGATGGTTTGGATCAAATAATATAGAATATTTGTGATGAAAAGCATAATTTACTGGAGCTGAAAATGCAGCTCACACTTTCTCAGGGATGTTTAATGTATTGCAAATGCATGTCTTGGTATGGACACAGGTTTCAAAATGTTTGAAAAATTAAAGCCCTTTGGGACAAACCTACACAGACAAATTCATGAAAGGTATGTGGGAGAGCTTGTTACACCAGAATTCTGCATCTGGGGTTTTCAGCTTTGGACAGACCTGGCAAGCAGACCGAAGGGAATATGTTAGCTGTTGTCTTCTTTTTTTTTTTTTTTTTCCTTTCCCAGGGTGTATACTGTAGTACAATTCCTTGCAGATACTCACTTTCTCCAGTTCCATTCAGACAGAGAAGCAGAAAGCTAATGAGTTATGGATTTAAAGATTTGTAGGAAATACGGAGTTTGCCTCTGTTCCATAGCACAAAGTTTCTGCCCCAAATGTTGAAGAAGGTCGCTGTGAAATTAAAGCTATATTAGAATTGACTGCTCTTAATTAAGAGGTCATATAGTCAGTCTTCTGTAGTGATTGGTTGTTCTCTTTGGAAGGAAAACAAAGCTGAGTAAGACAATACCTTCACCTTTTTGTCAAGAAAATCCCACCTGGGGACAACGTCACCTTCTCTGAAAACATATCACACCATTTATGACTTGTGCTGGCACAATAAGCTCTAACTCTCATCCCTCAGACATTTGTAGTGGTTTGTTTACATGAAATTCCTTGACATTGTTGAGAAAACATTGCTTTTCTTCCTTGGACTGACAGAACAACAAACCCCCAAAAAGCTGTTGATGTGGGTTGGAGGGAACAGTGTTGTTCATCTGTTAGATTCCACAGATGAATAGAACCTCTTGTAAATGCTGTTAGGTCCATATATTATGAGACTGAAAAATACATAAAAAGTGTATTTGACAGGAAAAGCATTTGGTTTTCTTGCTGACCCTGTGCTAAGATGAAGAGAGCAAGGATGTTTTACCAGTGCCTGATCCTGACTGTGTTAGTCATGGCAATACTTTACCTCATGTCCTTCATGTGATACTGGAGTTCCTGATGAGAGCTTAGAGACAGCTCAGAACTGATGACTTCACTGATGGAGACTTGTCAGCTGCCTCCTCTGTGTTCCTATTTTTTTTTTGTGTGTGTGTGGGTGTATGTATGTGCAGGGACACGCTTCAGAGTGCTGTCAGTTTAGTTAGATTGACAAGCCGACTTGTGTAGAAAATAATGTGTTCCAGACCACAGGGACATGATGATCTTAAATTCAACTGATGGAGAATGTTACCAGACTATACATGGAATTTAGAGAGCGTTATGTTTTTCTACACAAAACCTAAGTCCCCAAAAGAAGGAGAGAATTTCATTGTTTATCTGCCAGAAGTGCACTTAAATTGTATTTGAATAAATCTGTTAGATTGTTATTTTGTTGGGACTGCCAAGAATGGATTGGCTGTCTTGAAGTATTTCTTTGCATAGTGGATCATGCTGCACATTAAAGAAGCTTAAAAGAAGAAAGCAGTGTCTGTGCTAGATGGTATCAGGGTTCACACTGGATAATTATGTGGTTGTAGGAACTTAGAATGAAGATTTTATTATGGACAGCAGGAGTTAGGAATTTTCAGTTCAAATTACATCTTTTGTTCAGGTGATTTGTTCTAAATTCTCAAAGAATATTTCTGCAGCATTTGTGGAGTAGTAGCTATAGAAGACTGTGAACATTAGAAGCAAACAGTATATATAGGTAAAGCTACAAATTCTAGAGCTGCTTCACTAAATCCATTGCATATTTATAAACTTTTTTTTTTTGTTAGCTTCTTTCAAAACCATTTTGCTAAGAAATCATTAATGTCTCCTTTAAAATGTCCATGTACTTGAAAATGTCAATACATTATGAACTAAATGCCCATAGGTGCCTTCCAGCAAACTTCAGGTTTATCTTGGAATAAATGTCCTTGTAATTAAGAAAAACAGTTACAACTATTTGTCTGAACTTTATGATATTCATTCATTATATTAAGTTTTTTAAATTCAGAACAATAATTGTTTCCCTACTTTACAGTGGAAGTAGAAGCTGACACTGAAACTGGAATGAATATTGTAAAGATGAGCATCTTTTCATTGATAATCTCCCAGTAAAAGTAGGGACACCTGTTATGCAGAAAGTGGTTTTGTTGAAGTGAAGGAACAGGATTGCTATCTAAGATGTCCATTATTTAAAATATTAGTAGGTAGAACATCTGTTGACATTTCTTTCTGTGTCCAGTATAACATTTGGCAGGCCTGCTACAGGACAATAGCTGGGTTTTGTGACTTCTAGTTTTAAAACGTGTATAATAATGGTAGGCTATTGCTTTGAGGACCTAATCTGTGTTGCAAACCTCAGCATGGTTAGAAGTCTATCCAACATGTTTTCTGTAGGAGAGGTTTCTTAAAATATTTATGTTATATATCTCTATGAAAGACTCTAGATTTTGACAGATGCATTTCAACAAGAGTTAATCATGAGCAAGAAAGCAGAAGGCTGAGTGTGTACCTCCTATGTTGTCATTCTGTGTAGAAACACACTCATTATTGAGCATAACATAGGAAAGAAGAGACATTCCTCTCACTCATTACCCATATGGACTCTCCTTCCAGTGTTGTTTTATTGTTGCCCTTTTGCTCAAAAGTAATTGTTCCATCTCTGCCAAAAGATATAATGGAATTGGTATATATGGAGCAGGTGTTTACCCTGTTCTTTTCATGCTTGGGAATTCCAATTCTTCTAGACACAAATCTGTATGGGAACAATGAACCAAATTTTAGAAGATCCTAAAGTCATCATGCCTTGTAAATCAAAAGTACATTTTCCCTGAATATAACCACTAAATATTTCTTCCAACTTCCAGCACTTGAGAAAATAAACCACAAATTGGTATTGTGGAGTTTGGATACAAAAGCATGTGTTAAAATATCAAGGTGATACCAGAGGATCAGTTATTAGAGTTAAACAAATTATTTTTCCTAAAGAAAAGTCCTTCACATGTAGTTATTGTATGATATTTCATTATTTTTAGAGAAAGGAAAGATTCTGTAGAAAAGTTTATTGTATGAATTCTAGGAAGTCTTATTCAACAAAAGCATGTATGTGAAATTGTTCTTGCTTCAGTTTTGGAAGAGTGAGAACATTGTATTGTAATGTCAGAGCCTAAATACTTAAAATGGTTCTAATTGGATTGTTTAATGACAAGGTGTTAAGAAGTTTTATAAAATTTTTTGTATAGACTTAAGCTACTTCCTGCTGGTTTTGCATTACTTGCCTAGATGATGCTATATTTTAAATTAATAGTTCTGATAAATACAATAATATTAAAGCATTTGTTATAGTTTTTTTTTTCAGAACTCGTGATATCTGTTTTCTTTGAACATAATGCTTTCTGCTGTGTGCCTTTTTTATGTACTTGTTGCTGTCTGTTGATTATTGTAAGAGAATACTGAATGAAGCTATTCTGTTTTACTAATAGTTGGATGTTATGCATGCTTTTTACTTTCCCAGTATCCTAGCCTGCCACTGTAACATATCTTTTAAGAGTTTTTTTCTGTGTGTTTCCATAACTGCAAAGAAAGGTATCTTAAAGACAGTAAGTGGTGTGTCATGTTATTTTGAAAGAATTCAACAGATATGCAACTCTCAAATTTACGTCACACTTTCTGCTACTCAGTGGTTCTTCAAAACTCCTGCTTGTCAGTGGTTTTCCTACTTTTACCATTGTCATCATTACCTTTATCACATACTTCTTTTTTTTCCTCCCTTCTATAATTTGTTATTCTCACCTATAATCTTTTTTCAATCAATGTTTTTTCAGAGACCAAGTTACTGAAGAGCAGTGTTTGTGGGTTAACTAAATAGGAACAAGGCCCACTTCTGAGATAAAGTTACCCAGGTTACCAGATATGGAATTATTCATGTTTATTTGAAGTGTGACCCACTTTAAAGACCCTTTCTGAGGAAAGCCACAAAATACCCTGTGTACTGCAGTACTTTTGTGTTGGCTCCATCATATATCTTTAATTACAAAAAAAAAAAGGATTTGTAAAGCTGCTTATTTCAGTTCCTGCAACTAGCAAAAATTCTCCTTCATCCACTTTGTGTTCCTCTGTGACTCTCTTGAAGTAGAATACAGCTGTCCTTGGAATTTTTAGGCTTACAAAAATGACTTGTGCACCAGGCCTTTCCTTTATAAATTGTGCCCCCTTGTGAAGAAATATGGTGGGTCAGTGAGAAGGACAGCATGAGAGCAGAGCAGTGTGTGGCAGCCTCAGCCCTGTGCTTGGGAACTGGTTCTAGAGGACTGTAATTAGAAATAATCCTCTTCTGTTTATATAATTTGTCTCAAAGTTTTTTTCCTATTAATCTGTGTATTTTCTGCAGTAGTATAATTGTATTAGTAGCTTAGAGGTGAGAAATCTAATGTGGGAGGAATCATTTTCCTTTTACTTATAGTGAGTTTACATCATGCCAATGACCTTATTTTCTGTATTTATAAATATGTTCTAGAAATTGCTTAATGGCTGGCATTGTAAATTGATTTTTTTCTATAAATTCATACAATACCAAGCACAAGGCGGTGCTTTCAGATAAATTTAGCATTGCATCATTTTGTTTGCAGTAATGTAAACACAAACTCCAGTAGGCCTGCAAAATTAAACATGAAATGTATCAGATTTTATTATCTGTGTGGCTGTGATCACATTGAAATGCTTATGGAGTTTTTTACAAGGAACAAATTTCCACAGAGTGTTGGGAAGTAGGAGCTGCAGAGGTGAGGCAGCACAATGTGCAGTGCAGCGACAGGACTGAGATTTGGCAGCAGAGTTCTTTTCTCTGCAGGCTCTCAGGCAGTCTCTGTGGACGGGAGCAGACTGTCATCGTGTGTTGCTGAAAGCCAACCTGCACTTTCTGCTTGTGTTGGCTTCTTTCAAGCTCTATAAGTTTTGTCATTTTTCCTGCCAGTTGATATGATATGGATATGGTGAAACACGAGGGAAAAAGGTATGGTTCATGTAATGTAAAATGTTTAAAAGTTTTTCTTGCTGCAGGGATAATAGGAAAGCTTTCCTTCGTCAGAAAGAAGAATGTAGTGCTGGAGAAAAATATATTCTTGCTTTATTAAGCAAAATATTTCTTTCTGGAACAACTTTCTTTCCAGTCAATACTTATCCTGTAGATGTAAACAATTAGTAATTTTGAAAAATCTGTGTTGTTTCCTTTTTAAGATAGGCATACTGCATGTGAATGTTTACTAGCTTATTGTGTTTAATTGATTGTAAAGTCACTTGCAGAATTTTAGCACATAAAGTTATAAAAGTCTACTTTTTTGCTTAGTATTCGGTCCTAACTCTAAAAATAATGTAAATATTAATTACAGACTTTTATTTTTCTTACTTTATTATTTTGATAAAAGACTTAGATGCAGTTAATGAAGTTGACATTAAACCCCCCAATGAATTTCTGACTCTTAATGTGACTTCATGAAGAAACATTGCATGTACAGCAAGGATTTATAGAAAGAACTTGATATTTTTAGTAAAGTATATTGAAATCTTAAAGTATGTAAGACTTGTTTTTTTGAATATGCAGTAGAATATAAATGGAAAAAAATTCTGTAGCCATCACTTCACTCAGGGTCATCAATACAAAACTGTTCATAGAAATGAAATCAGGATGACATTTGATTATTACGTATATTTTTAGAAATGCTAAAAATTCGTTTTTTTCTTATTTTCCCATCATGTGTATGTGAAGCTAAAATTACACTATCCACTAGTGATGGTAGAGAATTGTTTCATTTTCTCAAGCATATGTTGTACTTTTAAGTAGTCTAAAAAGCTTGGAAATTGTCTAATGTTTAAATGTGCTGGACTAGTCTTCCAGTAAAGCAATATGTGTCAGGAATTTAAACTGAACAGTGCTTTTGACTTGATGCAAGCAATTTATTGTGTAGGTTGGTTAATTAGGGATCCAAGTACCTGCCTGAAAAAATAACCCAATACTGGTCTTTTTTGTACATGATCTCTCATGATTAGTAAGAATAAGTTGTGGTGGTTACACTTGATGAACACAAACTCTGTATCTCCCTGACAACTTTTCTTACTTTCACTTAAAAAGCAGGAGTTTTACCTTTCTGATACCTTTGTAGTTTGGTTAACTCTATTATGTTCAAATCAAATGACCTGGGAACATTATGACAAAACTTTGAGGTTTTTAATAAAGGGTCCAAATATTAATTTTTTTTGTGCTGCTACAAAATCATAACACAAAGGGGAATTAAAGGTTGATCCATTAAAAATATGTTAAGTCGTATATACTATGATAAAGTTTGGCAGCATTAGGTTGTGGGACTTACTCTCCAAGAAGCAGAATAAATGCATAGGAAGATAAAAGTTCCTGTTTTAAAGTGTGTACACAATGATAAAAAAAGGTGAGTTGTAGGTTATAAAGATAGGACATTTTACTAAATGACCATACTGCTAAGTAGCATATGAATATGGTCTTTTGCTGATATATTAGTAAGTCCAGGGCACTGATGTCCTGTAAATGGATAAAATAGACAGTCAGCCAGTTAGAAGATGTAAAAAAAGAATGACTAGACAAAATGTTGAATTGCAGTTACACATGTCAAGCACATATTGAAGGAGCAATTAGCAAACCCATTCTTAGTTTATAGAATTGAATTTGTTGCCATCTTTATTGGTTCTTACCTCTCTAGTAATTTAGACAGGGAACATGACTCTCAGCCAGTGTCTTTTTTGTATCAGTCATTTTAATAAAACCAAACTAGTGCCCAAGCTTTATATCTTACATTTTCATAAGTAGTTAGACCTCCATCATTGCTTCATTTTGTTTTCATGTGGTCTTTACACCTTCATAAGCAGATTTCATTATAGAAGAATGTGTTAATAGTTTGTGGAGTAACTTATGGAATATAAAGACTGAGTTATAAAATAGGTTTTAGAAGTTCGTGTCTCAGATGGAAATTACTTTTTTGCACCACGCAGTTGCCCTTTTCAGTGCCAGTATTACAGTAGGTTTGTATGTTTAATGTAGGTTTGGCAATTGATGAGATTTCTGTTATAAAAAGCATATGTAAACTTTACCCTCAACGGAATAGATTGTCCTTGATGTGGTTCTGAGAAGATAGGAGCCTTGAAATTATCTCTGCTTATTTATTCTGTACTACAGTAAAGATCCATTAGATGTATCTAATCTTTATAAAGTACTGGTTTTCAGGGTTTTTTTGTCCCTGATGTCACCTTAAGTTTTTATCGTAGCACTGTTTGAACAAGTCTTCCTGCTTATTCTCAGAATGATGATGCTGTGACAAAACTGCCCTCTAAAGAGCTGAAGAATGTATGTGTCAAATTTAAAGAATTTGAGACTTGAGTAAAATGTTAAGCTACTGCTAGAGTTTCATGTAAACATACTATGCTTTCAACGTTTTTTCATCTTTCTATGATAATTATTTAAAGCAAGAGCAAACAATGATTTTTGCTTAATAGTTAACTGAAACATCCATTACAAATTTTCGTCCCTCCAGTACATGAATAGTTTGTTATGTACATGAAAACTTGCTGCGGTTAATTCAAAACAAATCTGTACTCGGCTCTCCCAAAGCTGTTGAAGAGCACTATTTCTCATTAAGGTAAAGCTTTTGAAGTTTAAAGAATCCTAAATTTGGCACATGTACTTATAGATAAATAAGTCAAAATGTTTTCAGAACTGGTATGATAGTATGAAAGAGAAGCTTGTAATGGGAATCTAGGTTTTATCCTTCATTTTGTGATGCTAAGCATACACACAGGTCACTTGTGCATGTAATTCAGTGTAATATAATTGCAATTTATAAAAATGATTACACTGAGCAGAGTGGCTATGAATTTTGGTAAGGAAGCTGTTGTATATACAAAGTTTAGTTGAAGCTAATGCTAAAGCAAAATAAATCTCATGGATGACTAAACTCTAGTCCCTGAGTCTGTAACAATCCCCAGAGAATAAGGAAAGTTAATTTAAAATATTTTTGTTCATCTGGTCTTAAGCCAGATGCCTTAAATTCTGAAAATCAAGCCTCCAGTGACATTCCACTCCAATGGGAAAAGAAAGGAGAATATATACTCTGGTCCTGCAGAAACTTACTTCATTAACAATTAAAAAGTGCCATTTAAATACTGAACTACTGTGGTCTTAGTCCTTCTCCCTTGTTCAGTCGCTCTACTTTTTCACTCATACTCATTCTCTTAAAACAAGCATATTTGCCTTGAAAAACATGTTTTAAATGTGATGAAGGAATTAGAACTTTTGAGAATTGCAAAACATTAGATTATCTGTTTAGTGATTTTCAGTCAAGTTAAACTGAACTGGAGATATAATTAATGCCCCGTGTTTAGATCTTGGACTTGGCTTCCAAAGCTCTATTTGGAGGCAGCATCAATTTTAACTTAATAATAATGTTACCACCCTTTCATCATTTTAGCAGATTCAGATGATAATCAAAAGCTCTTTCATTGACAGTTACTTCCATAGATTCAGTTTGATTCCAGTATACAGTTGTCTTAATGTAAGTATGGCTATTAGTGTATATTAGGTATCTATCATCAAAGTTGTGTCATAAAATAGAAATATGATGTGCAAATTGAATGTGTGGGGTTCTGCAGAACAGTTATTTAAAGGCAGCAGGTGAACACCCCAGCTGGAAACAAGGAAAACAGGCAGTTATTTTTTTAGGTTGCTGCATTGTGTGTTAGTTGTTCACAGTCTTCACATGTTTAGCTTTTCTACACTTAGAGATGCAGCACAGCCTTCCTTAGCAGCTAATGACCAGGGGAGATGAATAGTGTTGAAGGTACAATGTTCTTGATCCCAGAAAGCGACATGAGGAAAATTGCTTCATTGTACCATGATGGATTATTGTGATTGCTTAGTTTTAGCTGAAAATTTATCCTAAAAATTTACAAGATAGCTCTTTTTTATTCTTTTTATAGGGTTGTTATTAAATGTTAATTGTGAACACTGATGAATGAAGACACACTTTTTATCAGTAAATTATAATTAAACATGTAATTTAAAAGCTAAGTTCAAAGTATCAGTATTTTCTTGTGACTTTGGGCAAAGAATTTTGGCTTTTCTATTTCTGGGTAATTTTTAAAAAAACCCTTAAAGTGGAAAATGCCTCTTTATAGAACAGAGTTATTTTGTTTCATGAAATCATGTTCTGTATCCTGACCTAAAAGTCTATCAAACAATTCAGTCATGAAAACTCTGAGAATTTCCTGGCCCCTAAGTACTATCCAAAATAATCTTATAATTATTCATGTGACCCTATGAACCCAACAGCTGAAGTACAAGCAAACAAATAGGCATGGATTCAGTGTCTATAAAATTAGAAAATGAGAACTAGATTTCCTGTGCTGAGGAAAACTTGCTCTTTTATTAGCTGTATGCCATGGGTAGGATGCATAAATTTTACAGCTGTAGTAATCTGCCTACCAATCTTTTACTGTACTATCAGTTAAAATTGATTATAAATGAAAGTATTTTGGGATGCAGCAAGGTTCTGTTGAACTTTACATTCATTCAGTCCTTAGGTTTCTGTCTACAGGTCTGAACTATAGACTGTTTCTGATAGATTGGATAAGGTCCACATTTCAATCTAAGTCCAGAATGTAAAGTACAATAAAATCCCATTATGAACCTTTTTTGATACAAATAAAATAGTGATTGTATAATTACAAAGACAGTTTTATTACATGTACTTTGTGTCTGAGCTCTGGCACATTTACTCTGCGCTTGAGACTTTCTTAAGCAGTGTGAGCAGTTTCTCTACTTGCAGGGATGCAGCATTACACTGTGTAAAAACAGAATTAGCCAGTGCTATGACCTTTAACCCTTACCACTGCCTATCTTATGAATTTTAATATGAGAGACATGGGAATGGAACAGACTGTGTGCTTTCTGAATTAGTTATAAGTATACATATTAACAAAATATTTTTAAAGAACACTTAAGGTCAGAGTTCGGCATAAGCAGCTATAGTGAACTTTGACAAATAGATGAGATGAGTAGAAAGAGGATGAGAAACCAAACTTGGGTGGTGAGATATGGTCTTCAACAGCCATAATTCTTAGGTTTTTCTGTTTGGTTCTAAGATGATCATGTTGATAGGAGATCTCTTAAGTGTTTTTTCCTGTACTGTATGTTACCCCTAAAACTTATTGTCAGTTTATAGTTCAGGAATATGCAACTAAGCTCATCTTTCAAAGTTGTTTAAATAATCAGTTCACATGAGTGGGAATGCAGCTATTTTTAAATGTGTGAGTTGTGTGGAAGCCTTTCCTCAAATGGGAAGAATACAGTTGATACTAAGCTACAAACCCATACAGATTTCTGCCTGTATCTGATGCGTGTCTGGGGTTTTGTTTATTTTTTTAGAGAAAATCTAGACTTGCTATTGCTCCACATACAGAATAATAGGTAAAAAAAAGATGTGGGAAGGGGGCTGTTGGATTCCTCTGCTTTGAGTGCTCAGTATTCACCTGTTTTGAATGCACCTGCCACAACGTCAGTATTTCAGAAATGAAAAATATGAACATGATGCCTGTTTGAAACCTTCAGTGAACTAATTGAATTAATTTCTTTTCTACCTTTGAAGAAAGCAGGCTTTCAAGGATGTATTAAATAGAGTTTTCAGTGGCTTCTGTTAGAATTTCTTAGCATTTCTTACTTGCATTTGGAAGATTCAGTGATCCATTGTAATAGTAGCATCTCGTTACGCTTTGATGTACCAAAGACCTTTCTCTTATGATGAAAGGAGGCATTTAAAATGAAAATGTGAAAAAATATGAAAATATCTCTCTTGAATTGAAATTGTTTCATCATGATACATTTAATATTCTAACTTCTAAATTATTTAAGTAAATTATTTCAGTCTTTCTGACAGTTTTAAGCCTAATTAACCTATTTTGGATAATGTACATAGCTACACTAAAACTTCTGAATCAAAAATTCAACCTGCTAATCATCTTGTTTTAAATACTTTTTATAACACACCTGTTAAGTTTTATATGAATGCTTCTTCTTTCATCAGTAAGTGTATCAAAAGTCATTATTAAAAATATTTTTGAACAGTGGTTAAGTGTGTGGTACATTTACTTTTATGTTAAAAACATAGTAGGTAATTTCGAAAGCTGATAACTCAAGAAATTGCAGTCCACACGATCAGGTGTTCAAAGACATGACCCACTTCAGACTAGAAAAACTAGCAGCTTTTCACTAAAAAGACCCCAATGTGTGCATTAGTTAGTTGGAGATTATACAAATGTTTATTTAAAAGAGTAATTTAATTTATTTAGTTACTAAGGCAGCAAATTGTTCATGAATTACATTGTTGGTGAAAGTTTGGAGGAAGCAAATAAACACTGGAAATAAAAAGAATACTTGTCTGCACATAGAATTGACAACGGTAGAACAGGAAACATCTAAAAGTTATAAGTTGCAAAGTACTAGAAAAGGATTAAAAATATTTAAAACTAAGTTAGCAAGTGAACTTAAGAATAAAATAATTCATAACTATATATATTTTCACTTGTAGCAACAGAAGTATAAATAACTGATGCAGCTGAAAGTGATGCTTTTGGCCTTTTCTGAGCTAAGATTACAGAAGTTTCACTAGCAAGGGCATTTTTTCACATTGCTGAAAAGTGCCGTGCTCCTATTTTTTTGTTCTGTGTCATCCTTTCATTTTCTCTGTAATCAACTTGAAATTTCAAGTGTCTATGAAAAAACTTTCAAATGACAATTAATGCCTTTTATCAGCCTCTGTTTTATATCTTAAATTGATTCTTCTTAGTAGTTACTTGAATCTAAGATATAATACCTGCCATGAGAAAAAGGACTTTCTCAGGGTGGAGATACTGTTTTAAATCCGTATTCTGATTAGATCACACTGCTTTTTCCATCTTCGTAATCTGTGAAGTTCATCTTTTCTTTGGAAAGGACTATTTAATATTGTTACTTTACAGAAATGGAAAATAAGTAAGTAATAGCAACCAAGTTTTTATCAAAAGCTTCAATCTGCTGTTACAATTTCTGGTCATAAATCCAACAAATCTCAAATTATTTTTTTTTAAAACAGTGTCATTATGTCCTGATGATAACGAATGAATAAAAATTCTCCGCTAAAGACACTTGTCAGATACCAGAACTGAATAGGGATGCCTAATAATATTTCTGAAGAATGTTGAACTGTATTTAGGGATTGCCTGTGCAAGATAGTTTGATCGTCATTAAATTCTGTTTCTGTTCTTGAAATTATCTCATCCTTAACAGGATGCAATTCATAAGAAATATTGGCTGGTGAGGTAATGCACATTCTGTAATTGCAATTGAAGCCGTAGAAAGTTCACAGAACATCACTTAATGAATATTAGTGTTTGGGCACATCTGTGCTTGATCGCTCTTTTGGCAGCCTTCCAGCTGCCATTGACACTGATTTCCATGTTCCCAGGGTCAACTCATCTGTTTTCTCTGTGTCCTCTGCTGCTTTGGGCTGCATTGCCATTTACAACTTACTGTGGAGAACTGAATACTCAACAAAACTTGCTGTTGAGCAAGTGAGCATTATTGCTCTGTACCATGATACTCTTGTCTTGAGCTCTGTGCTGACATTCTATGTACAGCTTCCTCATCCTTGATCTCTTCAACAAAAGTTGGAAAGGTTTATGAGAGCAGACATTGGAAAAAGACAGCTGCTGGAAGGGTAGCCACAGTGTTTCTTCTAAATTGCTAGAACCTGAAGATCATTCGCAGAAAAGGAAAATATCTGGGTCTCCCACAGCGACTGCATCCCTGGATGTTAGAAAAGCTATGTGAGTATATGGAAAAAGCATTGATTCCTGTGATGAAGAAATGCCTGAAGACCTTTATTTCTTTCTCGTGGTGTGTTCTTTCCTTCAGATGTGTAAGGGGACTGGACAGGCTCCAATGTATGCACCTTCTCTGCGAATTTTGTGTGCCCTACCCCAGGGAGGGCAGCTTCTGTTTGAATTGGGAGATTTGTTCCTACTATAAGGAGAAGATGATAGTATATGCTAGGCTGTATCTTGGCATCATGTCCAGTCCTCCCACCCCTCATCAGTTCCTGGGCAGTGAGGGAATAAAGGATGGTGTTTGCTTTTACTCACTGCTGCAATTGCAAATGATGCAGGGTGCTGCTGCAGCAGACAAACCTTACTGGCTTTGCATTCTCAAAGCAGTTCCTGTTTTTCTTGTTTATAGTGTCCCAGACAAAAGGTGAACAACACCTGTGAGCAGCACAAGCCTGCACATGCCTCATAGTAAATAACATGTTTGTCAAGTACTGGTGACACTGTAGTGGTACTGATTACTGTGCGTTTGTATTTAGGGGAACGCTTTCTCCCTGCCTCTGCCCCCCACTCCCCAAGACAACATAGCATTCCTTATGTGTTATGAAGTACACTTCAAATTATACCATGACACTGTATCCTCTTATTGGCTTTCTTATTTTTTTAAAATATGGTACAGTGTTTCAGCAATCTAGGGATATTTTAAGGAACGTTTCCATTACAAAAACTAGCATCTCAGCAGGCAAGTTATTACATTTCAGCACTGTGTGAAAAAACATAGAAAGCAAGATATGAGCAAGTTAAGATATAGACAACACTGTTAATCCCTGCCATTCTTTCAGTTTTTGCTGAATTGCATATATTTAATTGTGAATATGTGCTTATAGCTCCAGCTTTCTTGCTGATTAGTTGTCAAAATAGCCCTTTACTGCTATTTCTTAAGCACAAATGCAAACCTGCACCAAATGGCTGTGTTTCAGCAAAACCTTCAGATGGTGGTAGTTCTCGTGTTGGTAAAGCTGCAGACAGGCCAGGTGACAGGTGCCATTGCAGAATCTGCTGTCAGTTCTGCTTGGCGAGGCAGTTGTTGGCTCGCAAACCACCTGAAGATGTTCAAATACATCTCCAAAAGCTGTTGAGAATGAATAAAGGCATCATAATATGTAACCCTTTCTTTGACTGCATTTTATTTTAATCTGGTGTGGCTGCTAGTACTTAGGGAATGTTGCCTGTTAGCCAAAAGTCTTGGATCGTGAGATGCTGGGAGAGGATCTGTGAGTTTGATGCCAGCTTGCAAAACTGCCAGACAGTTGTTTTCATGTTTGCCATAGGGAGAAACTGCAATAGATTGTCGTGACAAACAACATACCAGAGGAGCTTGGGAGAGGTAGTTGTACTGGTTTCAGGTAGGGTAGAGCTTTCTTCTTAGTAGCTGTTACAGTGGATTTGGAATGGGAATGGTGTTTCATCTCCTGCTGGGCTGGACAGTCAAGAGTCTCTCACAAATTTCAGTGGTGCTACAATTTAGAAAAGCTTACAGTTGGGTGTTTGCATTCATCCACATCATCTGGAATAATAAGATGGGAATGGAATTTAGTTGACCACAGGTTTTATCATAAACCTTGCCCTACTTGTTCTTGTAAATACGAGAACTCAGTTAGACACATAGCCAAAAATTTCATCAGCTGTCCTAGTGTGTGCTTATTTGGTTACAGGCTGCTGAGTACCACCAAGAAGTTAATGTTCTAACAGTCCAAATGTCTGACTTTTGTACTCCAAACGCTGAAAACCACTTACCAAAATGTCCAGTTTCTTGAAAGGATTTCTGAAGCCCTCACCTATTGAGAAATAGTCCTGACAGAGCAGATCTTTCAGCTGTTCACAGCATCCTCTTTGTCAAACACAGTAAAATCCCTTGGCTTTGAACAACTTGCACAACTGTTTGAGATATGGGCTCTGGCATGTCCTCTTGAGAATGTCATGTACACAGTAGGAAGAAAGACAAACATATACACTGTTCTAGGGATAACAAAAAATGCATTCAGTGTTTAATGTATTTCAGTTCTTATAATTGAGACTTAATCGGAAATTGTTACAAGACACTCATATTTCAGAAAGACCTTGAATTAAAGATTTGTACTTCAGCAATGATCTTGAAATGACTAATCAGTGGGGGTATGGTCATAACCTGAATGAGATAAAGCTGAGAAAATCCAGTGTACTTCAGAAAATTAACTATCCGCAGTACCTATTTTTACATTTTTTGCTAATAAATGCTCAAAAGGGTTATCCTGGCTTACCATTTTGGGAGACGTAAAACTGAAATATTGACTAATTGTGCATTAATGCCTCATTCACCCAAGTTCACCTTGCATATTAGTTTCTTTCTGACAAAGGTGGTTTTTTTCATAGCAGACTGTGCTTGTATTCCATGCTATAGATAGTCAAATTAAATGGTAGAATAAATACATGTAAAAGCAATTGGAATCGTCCTTGGTCATGACTTCCAAGAGATCACTGTTAGCTTCATTTGACCAATTTTAGTAAGAAAAACCTGCAAGGCCAAAATGAAAAATCACCCACAGAATTTCCTCATTTTAATGTAATTTTTCTTGAAACAGAAGAAATTTGAAAAGAGCAGCATTTCCTGTGCTGTTAATTGTGTTTTAGGCTTGTATGTTCTGTATAACATTGGTGTTTTCAAAGGAGATATTCAAATGATCTTCAACGCATACTGTCCTTAGAGTTACTGCTTGGTAATATACCACTGTGGCTTACAGGCATTTAAAAATGCTTTAAAAGTGTGCAACAAATGAAGGCAGGCTGCTGTCATCAGCCCTCCATCATAGAAGTGCTCTGTAGGTGAACAGCCAGGAAATCAGACTGAAATGTGTCGTACCAGCTGAACACATGCATACACCTCGTACATTTCAGTATTTCATCTTGATCATTCCGTGTTTGGACAGATGCAGTGAAGTGTTAAAACCTCATTATCCTATTGTCTCATATTTTTACAGTGTAGTAGCAATAAGCATAATTTTTCATGACTATTCTTTGCAATGAAATTCTTGGGTACATATATTCTTCTGTACGTATTCTGCTGCCTAATAAATGGGACATTTTTAGTCAGTTCATAATTCCAGTTTCTGGGTTTGAAAAGCACAGCAGCAGCTACATATTTGACAATATGCCTCAAAGTTCTAAACTAAATACCTGAGGCAGAAAAAATAAGAGAAGAGCAACAAAAAAAAAGACTACAGTAAGAGATATACATGTAAGTTTAAGTAAGAAATCACAATTATTTTTTATGAACTGCTATATCTGATATTTCCAGTACAGCAGTACCCATGAACTCCAGCTTCATTTTAGGGGAATATGTGTCATAAACTGGGCAGTAATTGGCTGCAGTGTTTAGGTTATGCCATTTCTACACAGTAAAGCTATAGTAATGTTATGAAGAAAAGGACATTCTGCAACTTGCAATTCCATGATGATTAAACAGAAAAAAAAAAGATTGCAAGGGAAAACTAAGAAGTAGTTTCGAGGCTAGCATGAGTTGCTTGTTCTTATAGTTATTTTTAAAGATATTTTTAATATCTTGGCAAAATATGTCTGTTATCACTGTTAGAAAGTTTTATTGCCTGAAGGTTATCAATAAGTTAACTTGCAGATACCATTTTAAGTTACTAGAAGCAAAACTGAGGGGCTTTTAAAAGTAAAGTTTTGATGATTTATTGCATACATTATTAAGAGGTGAATAATCTATTTTGTTTCCATGCATTTTCCAAGTATGGACTTGGTTGTAAAGCTGCAAGGATGGAATTCTGTCTGAATTTAATCTTCATTTTAATGCTAATTGTCATTTTTGAGTTGGAGGACAATTTTCCCCTGTAGAAATCAGAAATATTGTGTGTTGCAAGTAATTTTTATTTTCCTTTTACTTATCATTAAAATCTCCTTAAAAAAGAGAAGAAAGTAAAAGTCTATTGAAACCATAGTATACTTTTATAGGAATAGTATATGGAGTTTCCTGTTTTGTCTCATTTCTTATTTTAAAAGTGTTGTGTACTCATTACAGAATGTTAAATATTGCAACATTTTCAGTCAGATACTGTCCTGAGTTTCTTGTGAGTTACTGCTTTATATGCAGTAAGTGAGACATGGCAACACCAGACTGCAGATGGTTTTGAAATCTTTAATTTGATATGTAAGGCAAAAGTGAGGCTTTGTTTCTTGATAGGTAGCTTTCAGTTTAGTGCTGCATCTTACTCTTTCTGGTTCACATTCATTTTTAATTACATTAGTCATTCTTTGGTAGTGGC
This sequence comes from Passer montanus, assembly GCF_014805655.1. NCBI lineage: Eukaryota > Metazoa > Chordata > Aves > Passeriformes > Passeridae > Passer > Passer montanus. The sequence goes on along the minus strand of NW_024366703.1, from coordinate 3,569,799 downwards.
ACGGATCAATAGGATCTGGATTCTGCCAGGATGAGCTGTAAATCCTGGCTTGGAATAAATTTCTTTGTCTCCCAGGCAAGATCAAGTTCCCAGTTGTCTGGTGCAATCTCTCTGAAAGGTGGTTTCTCTGATCAGCTACCTGAGGGATTTGTCGCTATTCTGATTGTTTCAGTTCTTTTCAGGGGCTGACAAGTATACACATTGTAAGTCTGTATTTTTTCGTAACCTCATCTGTGTGCAGCAGAAGTAACATACTCAGAACTTTAACTCATCAAAACAAACAGAATTTGAAAATGTTATGTGATGTGCAAAGTCTTTGGAGACAGCTAGTGCCCCAAAGTCTACTTTACACAGAAGAGATTAACACCATTATTCTATGTATAATCTCTCCAGCAAAACACTGTCGCCTATTTCTGTCAACAAATGGTTTCTTTGCTTTGGCAGCTGAAAGAAATTTTAGTTGTGTATGCAACAGAACATGCCTTTATAAGTTGCAGAACCCAATTTTAAAAATATTTTGGATGGTAACTGCAGTTTTGAGAAGTTAAATTATATTCATCAACTAAATATTTTTTAAACAAGCTAAAAAGACTAATTATGTCTGCTGTGTGTAACACACTCATAGTCCACAGGTTTACTCTTTCACAGTACACCTTTTGAAAAGGTACTTGCAGACAGTTAGCTAAATAAAAGGTCTACACACATCCCTTCCAGGTAAGACACGCTTTAAGAGCACATTTTCTTTCTGAATTAAGGCAATGATGTGTCTATACTGACAGTCTAAAAGTCTGTGAAACTGTCAGATGGCAAAGAAAAGAAGATAAAGATGCAGGTGTAATATTTCTAGAAACCTCAGACCAAACAAATTTTGGAAAATCTGCAGGGAGAGGGGAAAATATATAAATGCCACAGCATTTCAGGCTGTAGTGTAGCGCATCATGGTGTAGTGCATCACAGAAGCTATCTTTTAAAGGGATTGAGTTTTATACAACCATAGTCAACATGTGAAAATTTCTTTTTTTAGGTTAATAAATATGTCAGTGTTCTTTTTCAGATCACTGAATTACATTACTGGTTAATGAATTATTATATTTTAATATAAAATTTTACAGTTTTCCCCCAAACGTGGCTATTACAAAAATTAAAGTTAAGATAACACATATGTACTTAATTTATTAGATTGTATTTTGATTGATTGTAAATTGATTTTCTTCAATTTGTTTACACGGATGAAGGAACCACATCGTTTCCCTCTTCTGTTAGTGGAGGGTCAGATCCCTCATGGAGCAGGGAGTTGGATCCCTCCTCACTGCCCTGGCAGGGTGAATGCCAGGCTCAGGGCAGAAGTGGATGGGTGTGAGATCCCTGTGCCAGGGCCACTTCCCGCCCTGGATCCGTGGCTGGGCACGTGTGTGTCCCGTGGGCAGGGTGCCGCTGCCTCTGACATGTGGTGTGCACAGGCTGTGCAAACAGGTTCTTATCATTTGACTGAGCACATGTGTGCTTGCTTTGTAGGACTGGCTGCAGTTTCTGCCATGTTGATGGATAGCTGTGTTTTGTTTATATGTGGGAAAGGATGGCAGCAAGACAGAAGGCGTTAATTGAAAAAAACTGTCATGAAGCCATCAGCTTGTTTCTTCTGCACATCTATGACTGGTGGGGAACAATCTCATAAAAATTGTGTCAGCACCTGTCCTGGTGACAGTTATACTGACCTTTCCCTGTGTTAATTTTTAGTTTACACTTTGTAATTAAGAAGCTCAGATCATTGAAACAAATTACTAATGTTAATCAGTAAGTCAGCATGCAAGAATGCAAAGAATCAAGTCTCCCCTTGTATACTAAATGAAGAGATTTCTTCCAGATTCTTGCTTTGATCATTAGATTCTTTTAAATAAGCAAACATTACTTAGTTGCTAAGCCACAGACTGAAGTTCATTAGTGTGCTATCACAAATATTGGAAAAGAGTACTAAACCAATATAAGATAGAGGACCTGTGCGTAGGCTGGAAGTAATGCAATAAACGTGACACCGGAACATTTTGAAAGAGGGTTCAGAGTGATTAAAACCATTTCTGTTTGCAAAACCCCTCCCACTCAACCAGAAAAAGTGCCAACCCTGAATTGATCTGTTTTTTTCTCCTACTGTATCTCTAAGGTTTTCTGGAAGTACAACAGATCTAATAGTATTATAAAAAATTTTGTTCATATTCTGCATTTTAAGTGTCGATGAGGTATATTGATGTGGGGTTTTTTTAGTCTAATGGTTATCTTTAGAATGCTTTTAAACACAGATTAAAGCCAGAACATCTGAAAGCCAGAATGACTTCTTACTTAAATATCCTGTTTGGGAGCCTGACCCGAAATCCTAACAAACCAGTTTTGGATAAGTAGATATTGCAGGTCGTTGAACTTCACAAGAAGTCGTGGTCATTTGGAATTGTTTTATATTCAGTATGTTATGCTAAGCAAATGAACTAACAGTCCATGCTTTTGCATTCTCCACAGATCTTCAGTACAGTGAGAGAAGAAGAGGAAGGAGCAGAAGATATTTTTGAATACATTCCTTATCTTCTGAGGGAGCTCCCAACATCTGTTACAGACTGTATATACAAAGGAGATGGTTTTTGTGTAAAACCATGTGTAACAGGTGCTTACTGTCGTTATCGTGCCACTTTACAGAGGACTGCACTCTCTAACTATATAACTGGTGCTTTACTAGAAGCAACTACGTCATTAGGAGCAAGAAGTGGTCTTTTAAATATCTTCGGAGGATCAACTGGAAGAACAATGCTTAAAGGTAATGATTTTTTTTTATCTCTGTCCACTTAAAGTATAGGATGAGTTGCAAAATTATTAATACTGTATAGTATTCTGTAGTTTATATACTCATCCATGAAGTTAACAGATAAAAAAGGTTTTGTGTTTTCAAATAGTTTTTCCTTTGCAGTCATTATGTGTCATAATGAATAGCCATCTTAGTTTAATAAAGTAAAAACACAGCAAAACTGAAAAGACTTGTATTACAAAACTTTTTCAGGTTTTTTTTCTTGTTCGAATCTTTTCTGCCTGCATCCAAATTTAATGCATAAGCCATTGTTTTTAGGGTGTTCCCATATGTAGTATTTCTCATTTACCAAGTGCTCCTGCTCATGGGCTGACTTGGTTCAGAACTACAGAAAGGAGTGTATAATCTACTTGGTTATTATTGTTGTCATTATACAGGTAGCTGTCAGCACAGCACTGTATTGTGAAGTGTGTGTGCTTCATTACTGATTTATTTTTGCTCTTCTGGGTCCATCATCTTTGTAGTATCGGATAATTTCAAATAACATGGATACTGTCTGTATGGAAAATGCCTGTTGGGAAATGGATGTTGTATACCAAACTTCCATGCTGATAATATCTGTACACACTCCCATACATATAATACAATATATTATATGTAATAATATCCTTAATGTGATTTAGTTTAGTCTGTTTTGGAAGCTAAAGAAAGCCTTCTTAGTACAAATTCTGTGCTTTAAAATATGATTTTGTACAGAACAGGACTTATATTATTGATTAATTTTTAATTCATGCCTAGAATATTTCATAAGTTACTCAAGCATTTAGAGATCTGTCATCATCTGATAAACCGTAACAAAAGGATGTAGTATCTCAGTCATACCATGGTAGAAGTGATGCATGTGGATATTATGACTAACCCAAATTTTACACAAATATGACAAAAGAAGTGCAAAACCAGTGTGGTTCCTTAACTAATGCAGATACTGACTTCATTTCTAACAGACAAATAACGGTATAGTTTATGCTCATATATGGCTGTCTTATTTTTATCCCAAGAAGTGGCCCTTTCTTGTTTTAATTCTAGGTGAATCAAAGGGTAGAGAGAAGCACTAAAATATTCTAAGAATAACAGGTACAGGTGGCAGACCTGTTGCATATGAATGAATTTCAGTAGTACCTTGAGCAACATTACTGAGCTTCATGTAGCATCATTGTCTGTGAGCGACAGATGTGTACAGTATAATGCCCAATTTTGGTAGGGCTTCCCATCTTATTTTGTTGGGTTTTTATTTGTTCTGGGGAGATGAGTGCTTCAGAAAAATAAATGGGGACAGTCCTTTATAGCTCAGAAATCAAGATTAGAAGAACTGAGCTGTGTGCTTCAGAGCTGAGTTCTGAAATTGAAGCAGCAGCAATAGTTAGCTCAGGCCCACCAAGCTGCTGATATGGCTACATCTTTTTATGGAGCCTGAGCTAGTGAGTGCACTTGTGTGCTCTGTGTACTCCATGTACCAGCACACTTTGCACTAGTTTGGGAGTATCTATGGAGACAGTATTACGTGGTCTGTGTTGTTGGATTCTGAGCCAAAGGATGTAAGACATCAAAAAAAAGCCAAGATTTTTAACTCAGTTTGCAATTCCACTGATAGCCTGTGTAGATAGTAGAGACTGGATTTACTGTAGTGGTCTAGGCATGATTTACTGTGCTAGTCTCTGGTGAGGAAGACGTGTGCTGCAGCTTTAGGATATTGAAATTTTCTGGATGTGGAATCTTCTTGTTCATGTATATTGTGATAATGTATTATATCTGAGAAATTGTAAGAGTCCTCTCTAAAACATTTATATAGAGTGTTACCTGGTGATGTGACCAAGTCATTTGCATTAGCAAGGAATCCAACTGTATTCTGAATTCAGAGCTCTGGTCATCATTCATGGGTGTGTATCTTTTGAGAAATTGTTCTGTCTGTACAGATTGATAAGAAGGTTATTTTATCTGTCCAGCATCCTCTGTATGGCTGGATTTAACCTCAATAAGTTAACCTCATCTAAACCTGAGAAATTTTAATTCACATCAATAACTCTGTCATCAAATGAGATGGAGTATTTATCATAGGATACAGAATGTCAAGGGAATGATTGTCTCAGTAGTTGTTTACAGGCATTGAAAAGGCATTGATCCTGTTGTGGTTTAATAGCTGCTGTTGTTTAACCTTGGTAGGTAGCACCTTGCTGCCACTCACTCCCCTAGAATGAGCTGGGGAGAGAATCAGAAGAGTAACAGTGCAAAAATTCATTGAAAGATTCAGTTGAAGAGAGTTTAATACATAAAGTAAAAGCTGTGTGTGCAAACAAAGCAAAATAAAGAAGTAATTCAATACCTGCAGCCAGCAGGCGTTTAGTCCTTTCCATGAAAGCAGGGCTCTGTCACATGTAATGACTTCTTGGAAAGACAGGCACTGCAACTCCAAATAGGTTGTCAACTAAAGAGTAAATATTTTACTGCACTTCACATGATTTTCAAGACAGTTCTTAAAAAGCTTCCAAAGCAGAAGTAAATTTGTTTAATAGAACCGATCTATGTCATGAAGTCTTGAAAAGATCTCAATGGTTGTTGAATTTGTGTTTGGAGAACCTTTTCTGGACTAGACAGCATTCCACTACTTTCAAAATGCTTGCAATTTTTGGAGACAAAGTTCAGCACTCTCTTGCACAGTGTGTTTAAAGAGGAGCCCATTACTTTCATGGGGAGTGTGTTCATGATTCAAAAGGAAGACTTCTCAAAAAATTAATTCTCTCTTTTGTAAGGGCTTTTATGTAATATCTGCCCAAGAAATAGTGATCCTGCAAACAGGAAGTCCCTAATACTGAGATGGCCTCCTGGGTTTGTGTCTCCCTAGCACCAAGCACTTAGTCGGTTCTTTGTGTTCGGTCCTTCAGGGGTTACTTGGTGACCTGAGCAATGAACCTTGCAGTCACAAGCAGTCCAGCTCCAGGGAATACTTTCTAAGGTTTTGCTTGGTAGCTAAGGACCTTAAATGCTCTGAGTCCCCAGGGCTGGGATGGTTTTGTGGGCAGATCAGCCAGTGTTGTTAGTTCCACAGAAGGCTTCCAAACATACCAGACCTTCTAAGCCAGAATTCCCAGTCACGTGGATCTGAGACTGAGAGTTTTCAAAAACTCAAGCAGGGCCTGCTGTCATGTCTCTGGCCTGGAGCAGGATGCCTGCAAGCCCTGCTCTCAGATGGCTCTCAGGCTCCCGACTGAGGGGCTGCCACTCCGCTCCCGGTAGCACAGGGATAGTCTGAGACTGGGCTCCCGGGAACCTCAGATGCCTGGAGTTCCCACAGCTGCTCAGTGACATTCACATCCTTGTCAGCATCTTTGTTGCTCCAGAGAACATAATTTTCACATATGAACACTGAAGACATTTAGGCTGCACTGTTTTAGTATCTCTGTATGTAACTCAGAGTTTTTAGTTAGTAAAAATTTTAAGTGTGTCTTTCAATGGGATTTGGATTGAAGCCAGTTTTTTTTTCCTGTAGAAAGGAAATCCTGCTTCTCAGTCTGCTCTATTTCTTACAAATTGATTGTTACAGAAGTTTGCTCATAGTTGTGAACTTCCATTGGAATCATATTTGAAGGGCCAGTCATTGTCATAGTTCATTTGGTGTTGACATTTTTATGCAGAAAGTGAAAAAAGTTGTGTCTTTCTTAAAGAAGGAACTAGACTATGTGAAAATGTTTGTACTTTACATTTGATAGAGTTATAATTTGAAAGAAACATGTACACTTCCCCTGCCCCCAATTTAGTTCTGTTTGTAATCTAAGATAAAGGGAAGGAAAGTTAGAAAGAGGTGTCTGAAGATGGAGCAGATTGCAAACATTTTGTATCAGTATTCTTTTCACTTTAGAATCTTCTAAACTTGGTAAGTCTGATGCCATGCTCTGTGATATAAATCAGACTAAATCTTCTAGAGAAAGCTCAACGGGACTTGTTAGATAGACAATAGCAGGTTTTGACCAAGAACATAAGGAAAATAGTGTGTCATGAATGTGGAGGCAGACTGCATTTGATTTAAGAAAACCTGCTTCATTCATCCCACAGAATTTAGTGATTACCCTTTTTTTGTAATCAGAGTGCCATCTGCAAAAGACTGCACAGCAAACAGGTGCCCAAGTCTCTGTGGCTTTTCCCACTGCTATTTCTTGTATTCTTTGCACAAAGTGTATTGTTACAATATTGGGAAAAATCCAGGATCCCTGAAGTTTGGGCAGTTGTCTGATAGCTATATGTCAGAGTCATGGGTGATAACATGCTTGATGTACATAGATTTAGACAGGACAGCATAATTTAGCTGGTGGGTTGTGTGTGTGTTTGTGTATGTTTGTACCCAAAGGTTAAGACCATATAGAATGAGAGATAAAGCCAAACAAGCTGAAATTGAGATCTGAAAAGACAAAATATGTCTTAGGGTGACAGTGTGTGGTGAGATGTGTCAATGCACTATAGGAGAGGAAATCAGATACTGGAGACAGGTCAATCTGTATGTAGATAATGTGGCCTGGGGCAGGGTGTGAGTCAGGAAACAAGGATTTCATGCCTGCCGTGTTGTGCCTCCAGGATGTGGGTTAGGAATAGCAGGAACAAGTGCAGGTCATCTGGTTAGAAACAGTAAGAAGAGTGACATGGCAGGAAGCACAGATCTTCCTGAGACATCAGGAAGGAGGAGAAAGATTTTGGAGGACAGCTGTAAGTCTAGGGACACGTGGGACTGTCTGGACCTGACTACAATGATTGTCCCTGCAAATTGACAGAGGGGAAAGATCACTGAGGTCGGTCTCCTGGACCTGTCACACTCTGGCCAGCCCTAGTTACAGCCAGATTGGGCTACAGTCAAAGGGACACACAAAGGGTAGTGGGAGAAGGACTTAAAGAGGATCCTTGGCAACATTGATTTAACAAAAACTTCCTCCAATCCAGCCTGCTTAATAAATTTTAGGCACAAAGATTTAAGTTCTGCCAGCATAGCTTGTCTTAGCCTTACAGTCCTCTTTCCAGGGACAGTAAGGCATATTACTGCAAGATAGACACATAATTGAACCAGGCAGAAGATTGGAGTTAACCAGTGTAAGTAATCTTGTTAAAAGAATTTAAAATATTTTCATCTATAAAAGTGCACCTTTGCATGAAACAGGTATCATGCTCCTGGTACATGTCTGTATGGATCTGGATAGCCTAAGCTGTGTACAGGGTTAAGCCATTAAGAAACAACTGAGTTTCAACTGATTTTACATAGATTTTGGTTCCAATAATACTGTATGACAGTTTGGGTACACTGTTGGTCCTTTAACCTGTATATCTGAGTCTCAGCTTATAGCAATATTTTTGTTGGGAGTCTATAGCTGTTATTTCCACCAAAAAAAAAAAAAAAAAGAGTTTAAATACATAGAATGAGTCTGTATTGTAGGAGGTTTGTTGTGAGGAAGGTAATAAAGGACATGCTGATGTCTGTGGATGAAGGCTGAGAGAGCAGAAGTTTGTGCAAAGTGATGTTAGTTTTTAAATCAAATTTATTATTTTTTTATGACAACTACTCTTTGGAAAAAAATGAAAAGGGATTCTGAGTGCAGATAGTTAATCCCTGAACAGCTTATTATTGTTTATTATTTCAAAGGTCTGAACATTTGTTTGAATGGACCTTGTAAAAGTAGTGTCCATGGGAACTTTTAAAGTGTAGAATGGAACTTTTTCGGTATGTTTATGTTAGATGTCAGTCATGAGTAGAAAACCCCAAGGACTCAAGCAACAAGATGATTCAAAAGTCATCTCTTGAAGCTTTGGTTTTAGGAAACAAACTAGAAGAGAAAATTTTGTAGGATAATGCTGTTTTATTTCTCCAGACTGAATTTTTTTGCTAAATTCCAAGAAATAATGTACAGTTTACTTAGCAGATCAAAGACATTCAGTTTTTTTCCTTTGGGCTTTCAGATATTTGTTTTTATAACTAGTGAGAAATACTTTAGTATTGACCCTATAATGATGAGAAATGCTTAATTTGAAGGTTCATTTTATATATTTATAGTGAGATGGAATTAATAACATTTATATTTATGAATTAAATTAATTTTAAAGTTTTCTATTGTATCTCCATGAGCATTCTTATGTTTTCATATATAATATGATTTTTTGAAAATTTAAATGTCCTAGTTTCCATCTGGAAGTTGGAAACAACACTAAATTGTCATTCTTGCAATTAAGAAAGATTATGCTTGTGTTGTCAATGAAAAAGTAATGGTGTGTTGGCCAGGTCCCATGATTGTTCCTTCAGTAGAGATTTTTCAGACAAGACATATATTCACCGTATAAACAAAGTGTCTCTGAGTGTACTGCTCGCATTCCAGCTCTGCACAGACCTCTCTCAGACTTCCTGGGGAAATGGAGAAAGCTTTCTTGTGGCAGCATATTGGTTTTCAGTCTTGTGTACTCTAGCAAATTTCATAACTAACTTTTCAGTGATGTAGTCCTGCTGCTTGTAAAAGTGGTGCAAACTCTGTGTAGACAAGGGTAAGGTTAGAAAGAAAAAAAGAAGTGATAAAAGTACCAGAGCCAAATACTGATGAATCCCCCAAATATGGGATGAAGGCAGGGGTTTGGTTTCTACTTACTTTCTGAACAAGGATGCAATCTGAGGGCTATGCTGTCTTTTTAATTCCCCCATTTGTAATTTCTTCAAGGTTAATCACATTTCTGGAAGCCTCAGGGAGGTTTTCCTCTACTTTGCCTCTCAAAGAAACCTTTTTGGATGGTTGCCTAAGTCATATTGTCCCATTAAAGTTAATGCTATTGCCTTTTACTAGAGTTGTTAGTGCAGAGAGCATAATAGCTGTAAAGGTAGGGCATTTGCTAATAAAGAAACACACTTTGTGGTTTTTGTAATGCTTCAGATGAAGTTTCCTAAAACAAAAGTAATTCCATTTATTACTTTTGGCCTGTTTAAACAACATTGATATAAATATAACTTGTACAAAAGCCTGAGTGTAGGGTAACTTATTTCTTAATATATTTAAAGACAAAAATCCAGCAGAATTAAAATCACTCTTGTTTATAACTCTGCTGTCAAAATCAAATGCTTTTAGTCTTAGCAGGATGTATGCTCATCCTTAATTTCTAAACTTCCTTCCATTTGAATCCTAGTGTTTCAACTTTTATCTGGGGAGGTGGGAAACCTGACCTTTCAGTGAGCCAGCCAAATGCATGTCTTCTTCATGGCTTACACAAGGCATGTCAGTTATGCATTTTGCCACAGTTTGTAGCTTTAAACTGAGCAGCTGTTGCCTCACTGTTAGTTTGGACAAGTGCAGCGTGGAGACTTTTCGTGGCACTGAACTACCTGCTCTTCTGGCATTTTAGGAGGAATCTAAGATTAAATGGAAGGCACATTTGCTGGTAAGATCTGCCCTTCTGTGGCCCATAGTACCCAGTGCTGTTATGTGCAGGGAGTTAAATCAAAGTGATAGTTTTATTTCCAGAGAAGTAAATTGAGTGCCGGTTTTCTGGTCTTATTTTAGATCTATAATGGCTGCATTTAATAATAGTGCTGTAAGGACACAAAACTGTTTCTAGGTGGAAAATGAAGTAAGGATTTAATATAAGCAATATGAAGTAATGTCTTAACTGTGTATTTTGCATTTCAGCTTGTTTGAAATGGAATGCAATATTTCAAGTAATTTAGGAAAATTGCATTGCATTTACTTGGTTCACATTGCAACTATATCAATATTAAATTATGTTGTGGGATGTTCCTTTGTTTCTTATTCTACAGAAACAAGTGTCTGTTGCAAAATTGCTGGACAAAATACGAATTTCAGTACTTTAAAAAGTACTAGAACAAGACAAGTATTTTTTGCCTAAAGTATATAAGTTACTCAAACATTACAAGTTCATAACATGTTTTTGGATGTAGTTGCACTGCTGCTTTTTCTTTAGTGAGCTTTTCTTCCTGGATCTTCAGTATACACATTTATAACTTGCAAGCAGTTTTTATTTCGTGGTTGCTTAAGGCAGTTTACTTTTTTTTTCCTTTCTGAATGACATTTATGTATAGTAGCATGTAACAGCGATGTTTTGCTCCTATCTGGTTATAAAGAAACACCTCCATTTGCATGTTTTTTTCAAGTGGCATTTGTAACTTGAATGAAGGTTCATAACATTTTACTCCGTGAAAGGAATGTCCTTTATGTGCTATCTCTCCCATTTCCCTAATCTGGCTGTTGGCTAGAGGCTATGACAAGCATTCACCATTCGAAGTGATAGTACCCATCGCAATAGGAAGGTTGTCTTGGTTGTCAACACCTTTATTCTCACCTCAGTGATTTAGGCAGCACAGAAAAAGAGCACCCTGATATCATGGGTATCTGTATTAATCGTAAAACAATGTGGTTTTGGTGTATCCATTCAGTGAGTGATAACAACTCTGAGATAACTAGAAGTATTACAAGAAAGGGAGTGAAATTTATTTTAGTTAATTTCAACTCAGACCCCTCCCTTTGGCTGTTTTGTAATGTTTTAGCTTTGATTTGAGGTGGAATCGTGTAAGCATTTTTCTAAATATTAAGCTGATATGAGGATTTTTCTTAGGGCATAATTGGTTTAGCTTTTATTTAAGAGGATTCATGTCGACATAGTTTTTGAATGTTTAGGTGTTTGCTTTTGAAATACTAGTTATGTATACAAAAGCATTGCTACATATATTAATAATTCAGAAATAAGTAATTTGCCAGGAAGATTTATCAAATGCAAATTGAAAATGTTTCAAAGCAATAGAAGAAGAACTAGGATACAATTTGATGCTAAAAGTACCTTTCATTTTTTTCTTGAGCTTAATTTTAAGGGCTTTGCACAACTCTACAGAAATTACATATTTTTGTCTACATTTCCCATTAAGTTATTGCAACAGATTTCATGCACACTTTCATGTTTCTTTGTAAGTGTTGAGATCTTCTAGGAAAGGGATCGATCTAATGCTGTTGCATTATGTCTCCTCTCTTTGTTCCCATCCATGGGCTGGAGCGGGTCTCCTAAGAGCATTTTTCTTTGAGGGGGGAAAAAGAATTCTCAATCTAGAAAAGCTATTACTTCAAATGCCTTTATTATGTTACCATTAGATTTAGAGAACATTTTATTTGGAGTTGTTCACCTGTATTTGCTTGTTCAAATTTAAATTGCAAAGCTCTGCAGAGAAACACATAAAATGGTCCTGTGGAGGGCCAGAAGTTGGGCTGGATGATCCCTGTGGTCCTTTCCAACTCAGCATGTTCTGTGATTCTGTGAAAAATTTCTTTAACATGGATATTGCCTTTTAAAAGCAGAGGAGTTATTGAAGTGTCATAAATATTTGTAACTTATTCCACAATATTTTGTGGAATAAGTTACAAATATTACACAATTTTTTCAAATAAACGGATCTTGTTATTAACTTCTAGAAGTTTCAAGTTGGAATTCAGAAGAATTAGAAGAACTAAATCATTACAAGAGTTAGTTCTGTTCTTGTATTGGTGTAGGCACTTGGCTGATAAAATGTAATTAACATTTTAGGAACTTATTTGTGGTATTATACTTTAAAGTACTGTGAAATAGTTTTGTTATTATTTAAGTTGTTATTATTTAAGTTGAAGTGTCTTAAATTTGAAAAAAACAGAACCTTAGAAGTAGAATCTTCTTCTAGGCTTTAGGTGTTCATAATATGCAGTTCTGTAATTGCCATGAAGTAGAGGAATCAAATTAAATCATATAGTTCATGTCTACCTCATAAGTACAGTATTTGAATATAAAACCTCCTTATAGATACTAACAAAACTTCTAAATATGTATTGAGCACAAAAAAAAAAAAAGAGGTGCTGGTTGTGTTGAAGATGGTGGTAGGATTTGCATACAAGGTCAGTGTTTGGGAGAGAAGTCTTCAGGTATTTTCCATAACCATATATAGAATGAATTTTTCTAAAAAAGACATCAAGGGGAAAAATGAAAATGTAGTTTGAATTCTTGTTTGTAAAAATAGAACCAGAACTATGTCAGTAACTAGGATTTCTGTTTGATTCCAAATCACCAAAATATTATACTTTCTTTTGTTCAAAAGAAACAGATCCTTCAAAAACCAAAACTTTGCTTTGAACATCAAATATTGGAAAACATTTCAGAAAGCTTGAGAAGAAAAAAAAGGTTAAGTGATTGCATGGCTGACGGCACATCAAGTTTGAAAACAGGAGGGCACTAACAGCATGTTGTTTGAGAAAGCAAGAAAGCTCATAGAATTGCAAAGCCTAATGTCAATGTTAGCTGGTCTGACATCCTTCTAAGCTGTCTCTATTCTAAGCTCAGTAGTCAAAAGGCAACTGTGCTACTGTACAGCCTTCTTGAAGAAGCCTGGGAGCTATCATCCACATGCACAGCTTTTCCCAGTGGTCACTGACACTCCAAGAAAGAGGGTGGCACTTCTAGTTTGAGTTTGTCTGTCATCAAGGATCAATCATTTGTTCTTGTTATGCATTTTTTCTGCTGGATATTTATTTTAAATCTCATATATTTCCCATGTAGGCAGGTGCTTACATATCTGCTACAGTCAAGTCTCCTCTCAATTTCACTTTATTGAACTAAAGTTACACATTTCTGATCCAATTCTCTTTCTCTGGGTCTCACTATTGAAGCCGGGAATGATTTTATAGCTCTCTTTGGTTTGTTTGTGTCTTTAAAAAATACAGAAAAGATAACTGTGTATTACTGGTGTCATCCATGATCTGTGCAGGGCGACCTGTTTTTGCCAGCACCACCTCCTAAAAGCTCATAGACAAAATTTGGTTTTAGGGTCCCATCTTACTTTTTCAGAGTATTAACCTTAGGAAAGCAAAACTCCGTTCCATACACAGGATTTGCAGTTCTTATGTCTAGAATACTTCCTATTTCTATGATGTGTACACTAACCTGAGTACTTGCTTTTTTGTTAAAGTCAGGTTTGCAAGGTAAAATTATTAACTACCATGTAACATTCCAGGAGTAATTTGGGTTGGAAGGGACTGTGCTGGTCTTAAAGACAAAAGTGCTTTATTTTCCCAGTTGTTTTATTTTCTTGCTGTATAAACAATATTGTTGACACGGTTGGCCCTAACTCCATTTAAAACCTTAACTTTAATACAGGAAGGAGGAGCACCACAAGGAAGGAAGAAGAGTGTTAATTTTTGCTATGTGCTTTTACAGAATGAATTAATGGCATTTGAAGTCTTCAGGCTAAGGGAAATTTCTAAAAATCTGAGGAAGGTGATAGTTTTGAGTTTGTTTTTAGATGGTAAAATCACTGGCTTTGAAAGTTTCCTGTTAGGAAAGGACTGCAAACACCCTTTCTAGTATAATCTGCTAAAGCTTAATGACAAAGACACAATTCATTAAGGAGTCTTGTGACTGTTTAGAACAGCTTTTACGTAGCAAGTGTATTAATCCTGTGAAAGCCAAATGTAATAAATACTTTCATTTTTTTACAAGATAGCTAGTTTCAGCAGTATAATACAGAGCTATACTCTGTTTGAACACAATTTTGTATAAATGCATCTTTTTAATTTACCTTATGATGCTCAAAGGACATAAACTAAAGCAATTACAGTAAATAGTTTCTTATATAGTTGCTTATAGCAGGGTTTAGTCTAATCAGAACTATATCAATTTACTAGTGAGGTTGTAGAAAAGCTTGCAAGAATAAATAAGTACTTAGAGCATTTATATTTGAGGTAGGAAGAAGTAAGTAATATTGAGGCAAGTCATAGACATTGAGATTGTTTAGATCTCTATTATGATGTTAAGGTTGATTTAATACTTTGTGTAGTCTATTGTTTTACTTCTCTGACTTCCAGACATGTGCCTGCCCTGTTCTCTGCTGTCTGCTGTATTCCACTAATCCCTCTCTGGCTTAAGCTCCTGTGTCGTAGAGTAGATTTCAGTTCTAAAGCTAAATCACACAGGCTGCTCCACTCTGGAATTTAAAAACATACGAAAGAAGGAATTGAAATCTTTGCAGCTTTGACTTTTTGGCAATTCTTGTTATTGTGATGAGGTTTTTTCATTAAGCTGCGTAATATTTTTGCTATCCAGTACTACAGAGCCTTTCTTGGACTTCAGAGTTTTATTAAGCATATCAGCATTTCCTCTGGTAGCTCACCTAGCCATGTCTGTACTTCATAGCAGTCATGGCTCTCTCTGAAGTGGTGAGGCAGCCCACGATGCCATTGGTCCTTCAGTTGTTGATATAGCTACTGAAAGTACATGACTGTGCATTTGATGTGTTCTGTAGGTCTGTGAAAGAACTTTGATTATATTGACCTGAGTTTTAATGTGTATTTCTCTTTTCTGCTTTAAAATGCCTCTCAGGTGTTCTTTGAGTTGTGCTTCTGGCACGGCCTTTGTGATTCCAGAAACCTTGCTAAGAATAGCTGTCTAGTAGCAATACTTTCTTAAAAGAAAAACTGGCATGATATAATACTTACATAACATCATGAATGTGACTTACTATGATGGGAAGTTGTAAATTCATGTTAATCCCTTATAAAAATAGTGTATGAATTTTCCTTAGCTTTCCATCAGCTTCCTCGTGAGAAAAATGAGCTTGTTAAGGATGCAGGCTGTTACAACCCTTTTGACAATTTTCTGGTAATTGACATAATTTGGTGTTTGCATTGAAAGATACCTTTCAAAATTACCTTTTAAAATTTGGAAATTACATTCTAGAGTAAGGAATTGCTTCTTTAATTTAATTCTGTAAACTCATTACAGAATCTTTTTCTTCACTCAGTAAATTTAGCGATGGTAATTGGACTTTGCCAAACAGGTATTGTACTACACTGGAAACTTGCATTCAAATTGTAAATAAGGAAAAAATGTGAGACTAAGAGGATTGTTGCTATTCTAGGCAGAGAGATTGGTTTTACTCTTCCGGAATTACAAGAGGAAGTAGTTTACAGAAGAAAAGAGCTGAATTACTTCCCTTCTGGAAAAAAACAACAAAAAAAAAGCCAACAGTATGGCAATAATTTTACTTTATTCCTCTGTAGCTACAGACTTTGCTTTTTTCAGGCTGGCTTCCTCAGTTGTATTTTAACCCTAGGAAAAATGCTAATTTGACATACTGTACATTTACATTTACATATTCACCAATAAGCTTGAGAAAAGACTGTGTCTGGGGGAAGAGAAAAAGAATATAAACTAATCCACACTAAAATAAACAATAAACATGTATTAGGAAAGCCATCTGTGTTTTGCCTGCATGGACCCTTTTGCATGTTGTTTTTCCTTGCTTTAAATTACCTGTTAGTAACATACCTTTTGTCCTGAGAGCACTCAACCCAGGATACTTAGCCTATTAATACTAGCTTTGAAGATTGTCCACTTTTAATTCCAACCACAAGAAAAAAGTATAAATAATATATAGAATACAGTAATCCAAAATAGTTCAGTTGGAAGGGACCTACAGGTCATCTAATCCAACTGCAGTAGCTAGCCTTAATTTTTTTAAACTAAAATTTAGGAGTTTTTATCCAGGAATACACATAAGGATTACGGCCAGGGCATCAGCTGTGATTTTACCTCTGTGTTTCTGTGTAATGTAAACAGGACACAGACCAAATGATATTTTGTAGGCAGACACCTGAGGAGGAGTAGCACAGCTCTGACTGTGTTGGGGTACAGTGGAGGTACCTGATCCCTATGGCAGTGCTCTGCAGGACATGCAAGAGCCCTGGACTTGCTGCACAGCATTCCCAGTGGCTGCAGGTTACTGATTGGGTCATCATCAGTTAATGACATATTCATTTTCACATCTGAAACATCTCCCTCTCTTTTTGAACAGTTTCAGTGAATACTCTTTCAGTGTGTCTTAAAATACTTTTAAGCCATTTCTTTAATAATGAAGTGTGAGTGCTGAATGGTTGTGAATTATGACTATTAGCTTCGCCCTTCACCCTGTTATGCAATCCATCAATTTATTTCCAGTTCATAATTTTTCTCCATTTTTGGCATCTTTTTCAATTAGTGTCCTTGGTTCACTCATTTATTCTTGTGTGAGAGAATCTTTTCATATTTTCCTCTACATTGTGGATTTTGAACTAGGAGGTAGAATTACTGCAGTATTTCTTTTTAGCAGCATAGAACTCACTGTTCTTATTAACTCATTGTTAAGCATCTTTATAAATTATGGTACTGTCTTTAACAGCCCTTAGGCCATATTGTTCTTATTATATTCTTCCTGCATACACTGCTGACACAAAACTATTATCACAATAGTTTTGTGATATTCCATTACAAGTTTTTTACTAATAAATCGTGCAGTTTTCTCTGATGTGTCTTAGGGCATTTCTATGTGTATGTTTTTGTTTAAATACAGGTATATTTCCTGGATTTTGTTTTTGTTAGAAATCTAAAAATATTGGATATTAAATTGAATTATAGCTGCTACAATAAATGTCCTATTCACAAAATGTTCTCATTATCAGGGAATAATTGGAGCCTACAGTAATTGAATCATCACCAAAACTAAGTGGTGAAGGAGCAGATTTGTAGGTACTTCAGTTATATAGAGGTTGAATTTATATTGTTCCAAGCGTAATATAAAATAAGTGAAAAAGTTTCCTTAGCAGATCATACAAAGAGATTTTGTACACAGGTGCACAGTCAACAGTATCTGCTGTTAGTGGTTTTATTGTCTATCCATTTTCTGTGAAATAGTTACGTAGAGGACAGGTCTCAAATAAACTCGTGTGAGAAACAGATTCTGTTTAGGGAAATACTGAAAACAGGCCAGAATGATGAAAACTCTGAACTGACTGAGCATTTTTCAAGTGTATTCCATTCTTTTAAAATTCTTTCACTGCTAAGCTTCAGGGCTTAAATCAGGAACATCTAATCAAGTGTTGTTTTTACTGGATGTGGCTTGGATTAATTTTGTTCCAACAATCAGTAAGAATAATAACCAAAACACCTTATGCAGCAGATTTGCCTGCCCTTTGGTCTATGTGGAAAATCTGGTAGCCTGTCTCATGCACTGGATTGTGTTTCCTTTGAAGATTCAAAAGGCAAGAAAAATTAGTTGTAAGCATTATACACTTACCAGATCTTAATTAATTCTCATGTTATTCTTTGACATAAATAAAATTAAGTTCTCAGGTTGGCATCTAGTGTTCATCTTGTATTGCTAGCGCCAGAGGCAGTTTAGTGTTTGCTTCACTTGGTATGACACTGAAGCCATAGGAAACATTCTTACTATTTTTACCTTGAAGGACTATATTTAACGATTGTTTTCCAAACTGAAACAGTTTGCATTTGGATAGTTATTTGAATTTGGGCATTCCTGTGCAGTATTTGGAACACTGGACTAGATGGAAGCAAACCATTCCTGTTTCCCACCTATCCTTGAAGGGTCACTGTCGCATATAATCTGGTCTTCAGGATAACACCAAAGTAAGGAAGATAGGCTTTTTACAGAATGTATTTCTGGGGATCTTAAAGCCAAAAATGAGTTTTAATATGTGTTTATAGTAATTTATAAAGTTGTGCAGCAAGGTGCAAACTTCAACAGATCATTAATTAAATGCAAGAATTGCTGATGTCAAAGTCCACTGCATTCAGGCTGGAAAGAAATGCCTCAAGGCTGAGGCTCTGAACATTGAAAATGCCTGTTGCAGTTTTACAGTTATTTACATTATGAATGCTATATTTTGCTGCAGCTACAGTTTGTATGGTCTTTTAAAATTAAAATGTTCCTAAAACAACAACAAAAAAGAAAATACAGAAGATCAGTGTCATAAGCCCATGCTTTAATGGGTACCTAACTTTATATACATCTTATTTTTAACATCCTTCTTTTCCATAGGTGTGTGTATATATATTCTCAAACTACATTTTTGTTTGCATTTTCTCCCATACTCACTGATTTATAACAGAGTTCTTTAATTCTTAAAATTGAAAAGCTTTTGCATTACATAAATGGAAAACAATAGAAGTAAGGTTAATTTTTACTGTCTTGATAGAAATACTCAAACCTAACTTGAGATTCTTGCACTCTGTCTAATCACTGGATATTTCTTCATTGCAGCATTAACTCAAAGTTGTATGCATTTTAATTTAATTTTGAACAGCAACTCCTGTTTTGATTTTGGACACACTTTGTATCGGTTTTGGGAGGTGAGGTTAAACCTTGAGTTCTGCTTTAACTCAAGCAGCAACGAGTTCATTTTGCAGTGAGAATTGTACAGTTCTTTTTCTACAACACTTTTTTCTTCCAAAGTAAACTAATAAATCCTCCCTTTTGACCATTTTGTTCTTATGGGCTGGAATTTATCTGGTAATTTACATGTACATTTGTTTAGCATTTGAACTGAGCATTCCATATGCAGTGCTGTATTTATATCCAGATCTTAAAAGGTCTTGAATACAGATGCTGCACAGAGAGCCATCCTGCTGGTGTGTGTTGCTCAAGTCAAAGTCCTGTTAATCTACCATTGTGACAACCTTCAGGAGAAAGATTTATGAAATATATGTGAAAGTGGAATATTTCTGAAATCACTCAGGATTTTTGCAGAGGAGGGGATTCATTAGATGGGATTTCATTGCGGGGAAAAAAATTAAACACTCGAAACCACTTGAACAGCAAGTATGGTGGTATCATAATAATCTCTTTCCAGCCTTTTCAGATATCTGTAACACTGTGGTATAAAAGTGTAGATTTAGAAGATCAGTCATTATAGCCCAGAATCCCTCCTCCCAGCCTTGCTGGTGATGGTTGCCTCTGAAGCAATGAAATCTTGTGTCTGGTCTTGCACAGTGCATGCTGCAGCATGTCACAGCAAGACAGATGGCATGTTGGTATCAAACAGCTTTTGAGAGCTAATTTTCAACCAGGCATTCACAGTCTATCTACCAAATTATAATTAAACCTTCTTCTGGCAGGTGTTCTGAAATCAGGATATAGTTTCATGAGTTACAGCAGTAGGTGAAGGTCCCCTAAAATAGCAGGTCTCAGGTGGCCCGTTGCCATACATGTAGACTGGAAGCAATAAAACTTCTTTCTGACTAAACATGTACATGGTGGATCTCTTCAGACTTCTGGCAGCATTGCTGATTCATCTCTCTGTAATACCTATAAGTATGTCTATGTTCAGCACACCCTGTGTAACACAGGGTGCTCTTTCTAGTTGAAATATCATTGGCTGCCCTGTTAGCCCCAGGCACTGCCTTCAAAGCCTATTATTTTAGGTGCAGAAGAAATGTTTACTGGCTGGGTTTAACACACAAAAACCACATTGATTCTTATGCAGATATTCTGGAGCCATTGCTAGTTGTACTTTTCTGCATGAGGATGCAGTCTCAGCTCTTTGCTAGCTGCCCTGAAAATGGAAAGGAATTGGAAAATCAGCATCAAATTGGATGAATTTTGTTCTGAGATCTTCTGATTTTGCCAAATCAAAATTAATTTTACACTGCTTCTCGTTGCATCTTTTTTCTTGGGAGTTTACAGCCAGAAGAAAACCCAGTGGATCTATTTATTATGGACAAGTCTGTGACTGTTTTTGTCAGTCAGTACCAGCCAACCTGCATACAGAGAGGAAATGGTTGGTTAAATGTGTTGATAATATATGGTAATTCAGAGACAAGCAGCCAAGTTCTCCTGTATGCTGCAAAATATTTTCATGAATGACTCAGGCTAGTGGAGTGGTAAAAGCCCTTGGATACACTTCCAGAAATCTGAGCAGGAGTGTGGCTGTAATTACACACGGCAGTGTAGCTGTACACTAGGGATGATGGGAGGCAGGCATGGCAGTTCAGGTGTGGTGAAAT
Source organism: Passer montanus (assembly GCF_014805655.1). Lineage (NCBI taxonomy): Eukaryota > Metazoa > Chordata > Aves > Passeriformes > Passeridae > Passer > Passer montanus. The sequence goes on along the minus strand of NW_024366703.1, from coordinate 3,549,140 downwards.
CATGGTGATGCTTTGAATTCCTTTCATGTATGATGTCAGTGCTCATATTTCACAGAGATTTCACAGGGTATTCTGAGTTGGAAGGGACCCAAAAGGATCATTGAGTCCAGCTCTTAAATGAATGGTCCATACAGGGATAGAACACACAGCTTTGGTGTTATTAGCACATGCTCCAGCCAACAGAGCTAATATCAGTATATCTAGTTTAGAGCCAGGATCTTCTAATCTAGCCATAAGCAGAGTTTAAATAGGTTTTCAAGCTCATACTTATGGGTAGGAACTTCAGAGAAATGTAAGGACTGCTATGTAGTTGTTAACTCAAAGTTAATATATTAATAAATACTTCATGCTGATCATCTTTAAATCAACTTTACAATCTGAATGACTGTTTTGTTGTGCATAGGTTTTACCTGGTGAAAATGTTTACCCAACTTTTGTGGTTAAAGAGAAAAAAAATTACTTCCTGTACGTGTGCATCTCAACTGTCCTAATAATTATGTCACTTTTTTAGACAAATTTGTTTCAAGTCAGAAATTACATAGACAGATTGTATTTCTTAACTTTACAGTACTTTCATGGTTTTTTCTCTGGGATTTCATATGATTGATGCTATAATTGCAAAATTTAAAGTGTGTTCAGAGTCTGGTTTTCAAAACTGAACTCTTTGCCAATTCCTAATGCAAGAAGTGATTTTAGGAGTGACTGTTGTTACAATCACTCCATATCTTTCTTTTTGCTGAATTCCACTATTCAGTCAGTTCATGAGTCAGGATTTTGTGGTATATAATGTGAATTAATTCAGTTATACTTCAACATGCTTTTGCCTTTTTAAAAAATCCTCTCCAGAAGTTTCATAAATCTGTTCAGCCATAAAATCTCAGCCTCAGTACAAATATCTCTGTGTTATAGTTTCAGGGTTCTATTTCCAGCAAAATTATTTTCTACATGTGATTTCTACCTTTTTCCCTTTCTCTTTGTACTATAGAACCTATTGTTTCTTTCACCTGGCCCAATGTGATAACTTGCTGCTGCTCCCCAAGAGAAGATCACCTTTTTCTATGTCTTGCTATTGCTATGACTGAATGAAACTCAAAGCAGGCATTCTTGAACTAGCTGTGAAGTTTGCTGTTTCTCTTCCAAACCTGAAAAGGATCCTGTGCCCTCGGAGTGTATCAGTAATCTTACTTGGTCTAACAAAAAAAAATTCTACAGACCCTAGCTCATCTCTTTTTCTTCAGGTTATCTCCATGTCTTCTGCTTGCTGGTGCTTAGGTCCTAATGAACTCCAGTTTTATTTAGTGCAAGTACCCTGTACATCAGAGCTCCCCTTCCAATAATAATTTCCAATGTGTGCTGAGAGGCAGTTTTAAGAGGTAGCCTATATTGCTAGATTTAGTATATGGAGAGAGAACCTGACTGTCTTCTCATTCTTTGATTACTTGACTCATAAGTAAATTTGAAGACGAAACGGATCTATTGATTTCAGTGGTTTCTATAGTGAGGTTGAACTTGGACTTGGTCCTGTTCTGTGTCAAGCTTCCCACTAAGATAAATATCAGGCTCTTTAATACTGGAGTGAGTTGTTTGCAGTCAAAATTGATAATGGTGAATTCATGTTTATTAAGGAAGAGAGAGATATTTTTAATTAGATAGAAGAGAATCAGGAAATTAACAAAGGCTTGTTGGTTTGGTTATTACGGTATCGAGATATGTTGCATCCAAGGGACAACAAAACAATGTTATCCCAGTTGTGCTGATCTGTACTGGAAGCTGGTGTTCAATTAAACTACTGTATATTGCATAGGTGTCTTCTGCCTGCGAAGCTTTTATTGTATTTTTCCTCTTTTTTGAATAAAACAGTTCTACATTTTCTATATTGACAGCTGTTCATCTGCGGCTATTTCTTTTTTTTTTTTACTGTAGTCAGTTTTTATTTTCTCACTGTACACGTAATCCATATGTTCTCTTAAAGCATATGAACAGTTTGGAGGATATCTGTAGCACAGCTTACTAAAAAGGCTTCTATTAGAATCCATTGATTGCACACGTTTTAATATCAGCAGAGAAAAAGAATCCTCTGAAGATTTTTCTATACTTTCAGTTAGATTAGTATAATGTCATGGAAGCAAAGCCTATTACCAAAAAACTGTCCAAGTGAAAAGATATTATAATAGGTCGAGTAATTACTTTTATTCTTACAGCTATTGAGATCCATCTTTTGCTCTTGGGCACAATTTGTCATAATCACAAGCTCTTTGCCAGTAGCCTTCTAGAGAATGAGCATGTTGTTAGGGACTATAATTTTCACTTTACTGCTTTAAAACTGTGTTTTGAATGTAAAGATAGAATACTTTTTTTAAAATCAAAGTAAGTGTAGAAAGAAAAGAACCTAGAAAGAAAACTAAGACAGAAATCCAGTTATTGAATCTTTCAGTTCATCAAACTTTGTTGAAAGTAGATTTTCATACTCTAGGCAGGCTTACTCTTTTTAGATGGCATTCATTTAAAAAATGCAGAGACTTTTTCCTGGCATTCTGTATTTTTCTCCTATTCTTAAAAAAAATTATTCTTTTTGTTAGAGAAGAACTTTTTGTTCCCAGGGAATCAGTGATGACTAAGTCAGTCCAGGAGTCCTTTGTTAAAGCTAAGCAGAGGTTATCTTGTTTTGTTTAATAAAAGCAATGCTTGCTGTATATCTGCTTCAGTTGTTTATCAGCAGGATAACCAAAGCTATCAATTTTGGCTTTAGGCAACTCGCAAATGACTAGTCTGGGTCCTCATTTTCTTGTAGTATTTTTAGCATTAACTTGATGTGGTAGAACACCAAAACCAGTATCATTTACTGCAGCAGCGGCAGCTTATTTTAGTGAGGATTGTATCTTGCCTTAACTGTAAAAAAACTACTGCGATTTGGGTCTGAAAGCAGTTTCATTCTGCAAGTTACTCTGAGGAACTGGCCATTCTTTAAAGTGCGGAAAGATACTATCTGTTTCCTGAAGAACACAAACTGACAACACAAAGCTGGAGGATTTGCGTATGAGACTGGATAAGGAATTTTATAGCAGAAGCAGATCCGTTCCGGAGTGAAAAATGGTAGAAGTCTGAAGCATACACACACAAAAGGATGAAAAAATAGTCCAGGAAAAAAAACTAGCTTAATACAGGCAAAGAGACAGAAAATAGGCTTTCATGCAGAGTGTAAATCATGGAAGGTGGTGAAGTTGAGAATAAGGATCCTGGATTTTCTGTGATAAAACACAGAAGACTGGAATGAGGAAAGATATCTGAATCTGGAGGGATAAATTATGCCAACAACCAAGACTTGCAAAGATGTGAATCATGGAAGAATTAAATATTTATAGGTGTAGAAAAAGTCAACAGAAATAAGTTATTCTACTTACTTAAATAAGTTATTTCTACTTCTTCAATATTTATAGCCATACTTTAGCCATGAGCTGTGTGCCTTCAGATTTCTGTTTAGCCTGCATTCCTCTCCTTGGATATCAGCTGCATTTTTGCTGCAGCAGCCTGTTCCATGTGCTCTCACATTACAGAGAGAATTTACATAAAGTTCTTCCAGTTTAATGAAGAATTGAGAAATGCTAGTTTGAAATTCAGTGTTTGGAATCAGGAAGTGTTTTATTTATTTTCAATCTTCTTTCAAATCCAGCAGTACTAGTGGCTGCTCTTGAGTCATCTTGGCTTCACTTCCATGAAAAGATTTTCTTTTTGACAGCTTCATTTTTTTGTTAGAGTGAAGCTGGGTTGTGGAGATTTCATTATGAAAGATGATAGTTCCGTTAAAGGTAGTTTTGTTAAAGGCACTCAAAATCCCTGCAGTAGCTTTCTGCTGGATTTGATCAATGGGCAGTCAGTCTAATATGTCAGTTTTGATGAGATATTTATTCCTGGTGTTTTATTTATCCCTGGCAGTATACAGATATGCTTTAGAGCCAGCTTTAGCTGTGGTCACTTTGTGGTGTTGAGCCTTGTTCTTAGATGTGGGAGGTTGTGCTAAGTGGAGCCTGAAGGGTGATTACACTTAGGCAAGGTAATGTGCAAAGGATCATGATCAGTGCTATTGCAAATTCAATGTCAACTTTTGCCAGATTTTGAGGTCTTTGTGCAGAGTATAGTTGGTACAATGATGGAAAAGGTGAATTATTCAGAATGCACCTTTAAACCTCATCAGCAAGCAGTGTGCAGCTTGTCTTCACTCTTATGTTATCTCTCTTTCATCAGTCACTAGGCACTCCTTAAAGAGTTATATCTTCCTTTCCTGCCATATTGGCAGCTATAAGGTATTTACGGCTGTATTTACCAAACAATGGTGGATTTGCAAAGCACCACTGTCGCTGTGGAGTTGCAGTGTCCATAGTACTCACTGCCTGTTCCTGTGGTACATCATCACCTGCAGCCAAGCCATCATCTGAGCTGCCTGGCCCAACTGTCCTTTCCTGACCTCGGTGCTTGTTCAGAGACTGGAGGTTTCTGACAGCTGCAGCTTTTTACCAGTTGGGATGTGTTAGTTGCCTTCTGGGAGCGCATCTTCTGGTGCAGTTTTGTCTGAAAATAATCAGGTTTTGGGTTTTTTTTTTTCCAATAAGACTAAACTAATGCACAGTAAATAAGGATGCTTGGGAAATGCACTTCAGAAGTCCATTTGTGACCTAAAATAAATACACAATATAGACACAACCAAACACCCACCATTTCAATGGTGAGCTACAGGGGAGGCTGGTGCAGGCTGTGCTTTCTTTGCCTTGTGTGGGTAGGGCTTTCATGCACATGGAGTCAGTGAAACACTGTGACTTCTAGGGAGCAAATAGGTGTTGGTGGGTGTTTGTGTTGCACCTTCCCTATCATCCTCTTCCTGAGATAATGCTGGTTGCGACAGTGACAGTTCAGTCCATATATGTAAAGCATGTGTAAATACATAATACTTCTAATATAAAATGAGCATTGTATTTTGCATTGTTTTTATTTATGCATAAGCTTGTGTTCTGTTGGAAAGTCAAGAATAGTGCACATGACCTTTTAGTGCTTTTTATTACAAAACCTCTCAGAATAGTTCTGTGCAGGTCGAGGCAGGAAACAGAACTGAAGTCTCAGGTAGAACTGAAGCAAAGACTGCTGAAAGGGAGCCCAGGAGCTCACTGCACTCCACCTGTTGCCAAACCAGCAGTGACATACCATGGTGTTCATAGCTGGCTTTTCCCCCTCAGTCTTTGCAGCAGGTGTTTCAATGACAGAGATTTCTCAGTTATCTACAGATACTGTGCAGCACTTCTTTATTATCACTGAAGTTCCCCGCTATATAACCAAGATACTGCTTGTTACAAATTAAACCCATTATATTTTTTGCTTGCTAGTGTAGACAGAAACAATTTGTCTTTGTTCTTTTAGAAGTTTCTTCTGTATTTGAACATTTCTTCAATAGGTTCTTTTATCCTAAAGACTTTATTTAGGGGTACTGCAATTTATTATTTGACTTTCAGTAGACTATATTAAGAAAAGCCAATTTTCTGTCTTCTGAACTCCCCTCTGATTAATAATAGTTTGCACAAAATTACTTAGAGTGGAAAACTCATGTAGCATATTTTATATTTATTATAAGGGACTGAATTTTAATCAGTCCTTATGAACTTTCTTAAAGAAAAAAATTTTCACCCTTTATCACATGAGAGCTTATAGGTATATTGAAAATTGTGTGTAAGAGATAGCTCTAGGGTGTAATTCCATTATATGTGGAAAAAAATTTCTGAAGGTATTTCATGAAGCAATGCAAAAAAACAAACTCCTTTTTCTGGGAATGATAAAGAGCATGTAATACATGGCTGTGAATGTTTTTACATTTAAGTAATTATTGAAAAATTTTTCAGAGAACCCATTCTGAACTTATCTAGTAAGAAGACTCACTCACTATTTTGGAATCATTGTGTTGATATTTCATGCTTCCCACACGATCTTAGAAAGCTTGTCTTCTTCCTTCTTAGGAAAAGTTTTATTTTTCAAGAGATATCACTGCTGGGATATTATAAAACTACCATGAATGTTTTGTATTACAGATAAAACATGCATGCTCCCAAATATATGCATTTTCTAAGAGGAATGAAAAATATTTTGTAGCTTTGTACATTTGGTTTCACGATGCAGCAAGCTCAGATACAATTTATCTTATAGCAAGTGGATTATGAGCAAAAATGCTGGCCCACATGGGTTTTCAGTTATCACTATACATTATTTCTTGTGGGAATTGGGTCTCAGTGCCCCAGTCAAGGCCTCAAGCTGCTTTGCGCCGTGCCTGTTACATGGAGGCAGAGCAGAGGCACACTCTGGCAGATGATCCCTTTATTTGAGGCTGTGACGAGGCTGTGGATGCTGGCAGAAGGTGTTTGGATGTTTCTGGAAGCAAGTGTGTTTTGGCAGGTGGCTTTACAATCTCCTAACTCTAGTTGCCCTACATCTAGCCAACACCAGATATGAAGATATGGAGACAAACCTCACGCAAAAGAACGTATTAGGTTGTTTAAATAGAAAGAAAGTATTTACAATATAGTGTATTGCTGAGTAAATGAATGAACAGTTTAACAAACCAAAATACCAAGTTGTCTTGCTTTTGCGCAGCACAGTCCAAGAGTTAAAGGCAAAGCCTAATGAATTTTTGCTTTGTTTTGTTTTAGAACGCCAAGCGTGTGCATCCATGGCTGGCTCCAGCGCCCTTCCCTCCAGCGTGGCCGGTATCAGCAAGGAGCTGATGGAACTGCAGCACCTCATCCAGTTCCCAGAGGAGGTTGCCAGCATCCTGACCGAGCAGGAGCAGGAGCTCTACCGCAAAGTCTTGCCCATCGACTACCTCTGCTTTCTCACCAGGGACTTGGGCAGTGCTGAGTGCCAGAGCAAGCTGCCGTCTATTAAGGCATCCATATCTGCTACTATTCTTTCTTCTCCCAATGGTGAACATAATGCTGTAGAAGATCTTGTGACAAGGTTTAATGAGGTAAAATGAAACTTTTAAATTACTTTTCCTAAGGGTTATTACCTGATGTGTGGGTTTGTTATTTCCTTTATCTCTCAGAGAAAAATCTAGCTATAACAAAAATTTTTGAAAATATAACTGAAGGTGACCAGTTATTTAGCTAAATAACTTGTATTGAATTTAATAGGACCTGTGTGATCAATTTGCTCAGTGAGGCTGGGAAACAGTGGCCTACCTTTTTCTTGCACATTGTAAAGTAAACACGAAGAAAAAAATTACAGACTTCTAATTCTTTGTGTTTATACTGACAGTATGGGGTATGGTTTCAGTCAGTTTATTATTTTGTTTAGGTGCTGGAGTTCTATTTATTTGTTTTGGATTCTTGTAGACTAAGCATGATCTCAGGAGTCAGCACAGAAGTATTATAAACTAGAATTTTCTGTATTTTTTGTAATATAACTATGCTAGTCTGCACTATTTATTTAATCGCTGTGTGTGTCTTTAGCATTGTTATACAAACAAGTGTCACTTGGCATGACATTTTCACTAGCCAAATGTTGAGTTCTTTAGTAAGATTTTATTTTGTTTTCAAGAAGGTAGTCGTCTGACAAGTTTAATAGAAAATTGATTAAGGATTGAGAAAATGGTAAAAAAAATCCACCCAAAACTCCAACCCAAATCAAAAATCAAATCACCTAAATAAAAATTCATGTTTTAGCTGCAGAAACATGGAACAGTTTCTTCTTTTTTTTGGGTGGGATCGGGGGGGTGAACTATGTGCAATGTTGGCAGTTACCAGTTTCTAGAATTGTAGAAGTGGAATAAAATGAAGATAAAGTTGACTTAATGCTTTTTTAGTTTGCTATCCACTGCATTCTTATAATGGGTGAGATGAAAATCATGCAAGTAGTAGAAAAAACCAACATAAAATTAAGTAAACGTAGAAGAATGTGTATTAACCCCCAGTTAACTTCCTGTGTGTTGGGCAAAGAAGAATCAGGGAGTGAATATTGTAGCATGTTTCAAAGTGTTCCTTATTTGTGTGTGTTACTGAGATTTAGAAACTAAAATAGCTTAATATGTTGGCTTCTCTCACCTTATTCACTTATGGGAACATACATAAAAGTTGCAACTATAATATTCAGTCTTTAAAGAGAGCCTAAAAATAAAGTTAAAATTAGCTGCAGTAGCAGTGCTCCAGAAGATGCTGTGGCTGCAGAGGGCTGTAAGTGCTGACCCTGCTGGGGCTTCTCAGCAGGCTGAGGCCAGGGGAGACAAGGTGCCCTGGCCAAGCTGTGCTGCAGCCTGCTGAGGCACAGTGCCAGGGCAGTGTCTTGAGGATGTGTGGCCATCAGCTGTGCAAGTGAGACTGACCGCGATTGTGTTCTGACAATGAAGGGTCACAGGATTGAAAAGCACGTAGGTCCTGAAGAAGTCTTGTCAGAAATGACTGAGTCTGCTCCCTATCAATGACAATTTTAGCATGAAAATTGCCTTTTGATAATATAGTCAGCATTGTCTTTTCATCTTGGAGGTTTGTGACTTTGCAGATTTTGTTGTCTAGCATTCCTTGTTTGGTAATTGTACAGGATAGTTTTTTATATAATTTGAATTAATTCCCAAATATTCAGTACACAGATTCTTTGGTATTTAGTGCAATAGATTATTTGAAGTATAATCTGGAATACATTTTTAAAAACATAGATGTTATATGTTTAAACGGAGTTATTGTAAAATATTTGCTGCTTTTAATAAATCACTGGTTTGCTATATGCTTTATCTTACGGTGGAGTATATCAGTTGCCATAGCCAATCACAAGAGTGAACTCTCAAAATGTCTTTGTTTATAAATGGAAAGAAAATTCTTGTACAAAGAGTCATGATTTTGTTGGCAAAACTCAGTGAGCACTTGCTGATTTTTTTGGCATTCCCTATAGAAATACTGAAGTGTATTTATAATGTAGGAGCCAAAATTACTTTTAGGATGACAGGCTTCTGATACATGATGGGGAAAAACAATTCCATGTCATTTTTCTGTTAAATAATAATTATATTATTTAGAGTATTTTTCATAAAGCAGTATACTTCTTAGTATTTTTTTCTGACAATACATATTAAGGAGGAACACTCTATAAAACTTGTGTAAAATGAAAGTCAATCCTGAAGATTTTGGGCTACGTGCATTCAGTATCACCAACTATAAATAAAGCCTGCAGTCTTTAAGGTTTGATTAAAAATGTAATTGCATAATAGTGGAGCCTTGGGCACAACACGTACTCATCGGTGAGACTCAGCTCATACTTCATTTGCTGCTAATAATATCCAATTGATCTTAGACTCTCGTCTGAGCAAGACTGTAGACCAAGCTAAAGACAGATATTCTTTCCTTAGTGTAATTAAAAGCTGGTTCTGAATTAGTGGCTAGTGTGGGAGGATTAGGGTGAAATACAGTGACATCTACCTTTACAAAACTGTTGGCTCTAAGTCTAAGACTGTGCACTCAGTAGTAGCAGCAATATATTTTTCTGCTCTGATGGAGCACTGGCTATAAGAAGTGTCATTTTCAAGGATGTAAAACTGTAGGAAGAAACTCCTGAGATTCTGCAGTTAGCAGAGCCTTGGCAGCTGGGGAGTTAGGAAAATGGTACGTACCTAGGTGTGTTTTAGGATCCTAACAACTGTGACATACTTTTTTGCCATCTCTCCTTGTTGCTTACTGTGCCTTTCTCTTCTTGATTTACTTATTTTCTGTGGTTCTTGTATGACATGAGTTCACCCCGCTTCTTTACGTGCAGTGACATGTGCTCCTTCCTCAGTTCATATGCCACGGTCTTCCTTGGATTCTGTTTCTTTTTCTGTCTCTTTATCCCCACCAGACTCTTGCTTCTTTATGACTGACTCCCAACCACTCTTGTGCCTGTTACCAGCAAAGCGACCACAGAGACACAAGCACAATGCATATGTTATAAACATTTATGTGTATGTAAACATTTAAAATAATTTCAATCATTGCTTTATATAAACATGGAAAGAGTCTCTTGTAACTTGATGTTTCTGGCTTAAGCTTCAAGTAAAAGAAAACCAATAAAACTGTATACAAACTGAAACATTTAATTTTCCACTCTGACATATGCGAACAGAGCAATTGTGGGTTCTTTGATTGAAAGTTACACCAGATTGGAAGATCATTCAGACAGCTGACTGAAGTTAGTCCTAGTGCTGAACTGAAAATGCAAAATCAGAAGTCAAATGCATAAAGTGATTTTTTGGAAAGATATGGTTGCCAAAAAATAAGCTAAAAAGGTAAAAAAGTTTGAACGGTGCTAGTACAACCCTGCTACTGGAGTGGGTTCATCACACACTAAATCATTCTTAAAATCAATAAAGTTAATTAAAATATGGTTACTTAGGACACTTGGTAATGTTAGTTTTATTTTTAATGGTTAAATTTTGTAAAGGTTTTTTCATTGTTCATTCAAAATACAAATTTAAACTTCACTAGCAAAACAGAGACATATCATTTTACTGAAATAATGGAATGTAAATAAATATTGCAGTCTGTCTCTTAGTTCAGCATTTTTTTGCAATGCCTAAATGGGTTTGCATAATGCTTTTTAAAAGATTGTGTTTGTACAAATATCAAACTCTTTCCAGTCCTTGTTTGGAATAGTGTTTAATCAGATTTTAAATGGTAAATGTTCTCTGTAATGTTATATAATTTCACACAAGCGTGTAAAGTAAACCACCTATTAATAAGATATGCAATTTAAAATATTCAGATATTAAAAATGCATCTGAAAATTATCTTGCATATTATAGCAAGAGCCAAAAAATTTAAATAATTAAACCTCAGTGAAACCCATGTAAAAACTGTTTTATACACAGGACTGTGTATAAATATATATAGACAGATATTCATCAATATGCACTGACAGGTTTGTGCACAGTTAGCAGTGCAGAGGAACTCACTGCAGCCAGCTATTAGTGCTAATGCTGCATACTGCTAGTTTTTTAATTATTGTTTTTAAAGGGAGAAATTGCACTATCCTGATACGCCAAGAATTCTGCTTTTAAACAAAATAATGTTTTTCCCTCTTGCCATGATTGCTGTATGATATCTGCTGAAGGTTATTATTCATGTTCTTCAGATTTTATTCAAATTTCTTGATTTTTATGAAACAAAATTACTAAAACCAGAATGACTTGGTTAAATGTGTGCTGTGCTTATCTTTTGGATAAGCTTATAGATTGCTGTGCTTATCTTTTGGATACCTTGTTTTGTGCTGCTGAAGGTTATTATTCATGTTCTTCAGATTTTATTCAAATTTCTTGATTTTTATCAAACAAAATTACTAAAACCAGAATGACTGGGTTAAATGTGTTATAGATTGCTCTGCTTATCTTTTGGATACCTTGTTTTGTATGCAGAGACTTTTCATACACATACTTTATTTTGTCAGTATTAAAGTTTCTTGCTTTCTTGCTCCAGTTTAGGCACTATTTAAATCAGCTACAATTCGTTGTAGAAAGATATCCATGGCTAATTTATGGTAGGAATTAAAGAAGGCATGTACTGTAATCTCACCTTGTGGTAAACCAGAAGATTTTGTTTTACTTGCTAGCAAGGGTAGTTGTTAAACTTCAGGCAGGCAGCTGTGTTTGGTAATTTCACCTCTGAAAGCTGCGTCTCTCAAGTATTATGAAGTTGCTAAAAATGTAATATAAATATAGAAGAGATCATTTCTTCCATGTAGCATCACCCACTGAAGTAGCTTGGGAATTGCTGTAAAAGTTTTACAAACTGAAGCGCTGGCAAAATGAGTGTAAAAAACTACAGATGATAAACACTGCACATTGCAACTGGAAATTGTTAATTTCCTCCCTCAAAGCACCACTACATTTACATTCTCATAAAATATGAAAATTAAGTTAATTACCATTTAAAAAAAAAAGGAGATATATAGAGGATAGTAAAGAATTTATATAAATATAAGTGAATATATATATTCATTCATATGTATATATATATATATATAAATAATCTAAATCTTGAGTATTAGAAGACTGAAATAAGAGAATGAGTGAAGAAAATCTGTGGCAAATTTAGGGCTAAAGTTAATAATTCAACATGTATTAAATGCTGTTCCTTCCTGTGTACTACATGGAGTGAGGTTCCCATAGAGTGAATGATAAACAACCCTGTAGGTTGCACTTGTACAGAGATTTAAGGTCATGTACCATAACTTGAGGATCAAGTTCCATCAAGAGTGTCTCTTTCATGTCCTTCATGTTTTATTAGTAAAAGCAGCTGACCCTCAGTAATAAGCTATATCCTGGCCCTGACAAATTGGTAGATTTTTGCCTGCATATAGATTTGTCTTGAAATCAGTGGTAGTCCAATAATTAGTTAATCAAAAACATAGCCTCATTTTACATTTTTAGTGACTGATATGTATTTCTCATGTTTAAAAGTAAAAAAAAAAAATTAACACTGAGTAAAAATATGCCTTTCGTAAATGCATTAGCAATAGCTAACCTGAATTTACTTGATGTCTTTGACCAAAGTAAGGTAAGCCAAAAAACTTCTAAAAAAATTAGTTAAATTAGTTATTGAATACAACAGATTTTGGTGCAGTTAAAATAGTAGAGATGATAGAAAAAGATAATTTCAAAAAACCTGAAACTGTACAGATCTTTTTTACGTATTGCTCAGTATAGCTTGCATTGCCAAGATATTGGGTACAGGTCCTGTGTGCTCAGATTCAGATTTGAAGGAGATTCCTATATCTATTAAACTTTGCAAATAAGGCTACTTTCTATGTATCTGAACTTAATCTGGCTCAACGTCGTTAGTGCTTCTATTAGGGCACCAGAAAATGTTTAAATCTTAAGCAAACATCTATTCAATTTTTCTTGTTTAGCACTTAATATTAGTGTCCAGTAATCCTGAAGGACACAAATTTTTATTCATCTGAATGAAAAGACTGATGTTATTATCAACTTGTTTAAGTGGATCGTGTGTTAATTTATTACTTTTCTTGTGTCTTGCAATCATGTGGGTTATCGCAATGAAGCCAGGATACATTTTCTCATGCTTTTCAGACTCATCAGCAGCGCAGCGGAAATCTAATTATAGGTTTGCCGTGATGATTTCTGTTCTGAGGGGAGCTTAAAAATGAGTTACATAAACAGAACTATGAAAGTCAAGTGTGAAACAAAAAGTAAACTAAGGAAATAATGACTACTGTGTTGAAACGTAGATTGTGATTTTATGTTAAAGTGCTGTCCAGCACAAAAACTTGGTCCAAAAAGCTTTACTGCTCTTTCTGACAAATACTTGTAATGTATTTTGATCTCCTTGGCAAGGCTGCTCCTGTGCACTCTTTGGCTGGGATGTGCTGTGTGTGCTCAGGCACTGCCTGAGCCCTGAAGCTCTGGTGCTGATGTCATGGCAGCTTGGTACCAAGGCAGCTGATGGTGCTTCATCCTCAGGTCAGGTGTTCCTTGGCTGTGGTGCAGCTGGGGACATGGCTCTGCAAGCCAACCAAGAGAGAAGTGCTGCAAGAGGAGGTGCTGTTTTGTATCCACTTGGCTGGAGTGTCCAGAAGTCAGAGCTTGCCAGGGTGGGGTTTCCCTTTGCTCTCCACCCTGACTAGAAAACCCCTAGGTTTAGTGACAGAGAAATTGTGCCACATCAAAATACCATCTGTACTAATTGCTTGCCAAAGTAGAAGAAATAGGATTCTGAATTCAGCTTCCAGGTGAATTCCATAGCCAAGAAATACATACCTGTAGAGTTCTTCTCTGCTTTTCTTTTGTGTGGGGTGCATCTAGTTCAGCTGTACACAGACAGCATCTGAGGAAACCCACTTCTGAACTCCCATTTCAATGAAAATTTGAGAAGTTTGTTATTTCTTGAATACCATCTGTTCCTGATCTCCAGGAAAAATTAAAATACCAACATTTCTAAAGCAAGCATGTTCATTATTTCTCAGGAGTGGTTTGTGTCTCTAGATGCTCACTTCTGTCCCCTGATTCTGCCCAATCTGTTATATCTGCCTTTGCCTATTCTGTTTTAAAATTAAAAGATTCAGACACTTTTTTTTTCTTGTTTAGTGAAAGATTTTTTAAAATGTTTTTTACTCCTGTATTGTTGTCCTGCAAGAGGAGTGAGCATGACCTTCATGGTGCCTTTTGTACCCTTCTTTTGCTCTTACATGTTATACAGCATCTCAAGTCTGCAAGGCTCACCCATGCTGCCCTTTATAGTTTTTGTTTGTGTTTTCAGATTGTAAAAATTCATCATGCTGTTTTTAGTGGTCTTAAACTCTCTATTAAATAGAATTTCAGCAAGAGGCTGCCCTAGTTTAAGGGTTTCCTCTTAATGGAGAGTCTGAAGTCAGTTGCCTTTTTAGACATTCTTTCTTAATTTTGATACTGCTTTCTCCTGATAATTACATCTTTACTACCTTAGATTAAAACATATCTGTTTAAAATGATATGATTCTTTGAAGTTTCTAAAACCATGTTGATCAAGTCATTACCAATTTGGTATTTCATAGCAAACAAATATTAATTTTTTTGTGAGATTGGATGTTTAGCAGTTGCATTCCCTAACACAGCCATTTATGGAAAATGAGAATAATATCCAAAAATAATATGTCACTTTATTCCAGCATGCAAAAACAAATCTGTGCCACAGATCGGACTGTTCTATTTCACAGTTTTTGATTTTTAAATGGATTTATTTTATTACCTTTTATTCTGGTTTTGCCCTCATTTGACCCCCGTGCCATGCAGTGCTATGGTGGTTTGTATTTTCCATACCTTCATGCTCTTCAGGTATGCACTTCTTTGTTGATTGAGTTTTTATATTTTAGGCGTAACTAACTGAACACTTAAATAAAATTTTAGCTGAATACAGATTCTCATTCTGAGCTGCTGCAGTGGTTAGTGTGCTGTCCCTGACACACAAAACCTATTAGAGCATCCCCATAGTCACTGTCCTCACTCCTGAGTATTTCCCCAGTGAATGAATCTTCAAGAATTCAGTTCTAAAAGTGTGAATTTTTTTTTCCGATATAGGGGGTATGACTTTTCTTCTCATATGGACATTTCTCATTTATTGTTCTTGATTGATGTTACCCTCAGACAGGTTAAATAGTAACTTAGATTCTTTGTAGTCTTTGATTTTCCTGCCTCAGGAGCGGGTGGCTCAGAGCACTCAGTCTGTATAGACTTGCATAAGTAGAAGCTTTATGTATTTTCAGTGGGGTTATTTTCCTGTTAATACCAATGCATTTACATTTTATTTCACATGGTTGGTTTTTTAAATGAAAGTCGATGGCCCCTGAAGGGTGAACTAGCATTTCCTAATTTTTATAAGCCTCACTTCTTCACAGTGGTATTATCTGTAAACACTTGAGTCCTTCAGGACCAAAGAATGGAACACAGTGTCAGTAAACAAATCACGTTTATTGCCTCCTAAGTGTTTACACAATGACAAAAATCAAGCCTCCAGGGAGTCATATTGTAAAACGAAACAGTTGGTTTAAATTAGTTTTCCATGTGAAATATAGCTACTTTTTATGGATATTGTGGGAACATAAACTGGAAAGAAAAATTTGCACACTGATAAAATGAAGGGTTGATTTTCACATACTAAGTTGATTTCTGATTCCGGGATTAATTAGTTACTAAAGAGAAGTTGGTAGTGTGGACACACTTTGGAAGATGGAATTTCTTTTTATTTACTTCATTCGTGATCTTGCAAACAGATAATGCAAATTATCTGAAATGTTCAGTGCATATAGGAATTAGCAAAATTGGGCATTAAATGCATTTAGTTTTATGAAATTAGCCAAACCCAAAAAATTCCAATTTATCAACTTTCACTGTTCATGTTGTTAACAAAGTTTATATGGGGCTGAGTTCTATAAGCCGTATTAATGAAAAATTACACTGCAGATCTCTCCAGCAGCTTTAGAAGTCAGCGCTAGCTGAAGCTGTCCATTTTCTTCTGTGGCATCAATGCATATTCAGAATATCTTATATTAAGATACAGTAGTTTTTGTTTAATAAAAGTTTTTTTAGATTAGTTAATGATTTAAATGTTGCAATGTGAACGTCACTGTGTAGGTTGTGTTTGCAATGCATATGTGATTTGGCTATGAGCGTGTAAGTGGGATTTTGACTGGTGCCCTCCTGATGGAGGAAACCAAACAAACCCACGTTATCTGTCAAGGATGCATCAATGCTCCAAGGGACATTGCTTTGGCTGACCATACTGTCTGTTTGGTTTTACCAGGTGAGCTCCTGGGTTACCTGGCTGATCCTCACTGCAGGTTCTATGGAGGAGAAACGAGAAGTCTTCTCCTACTTAGTACATGTGGCAAAATGCTGCTGGAATATGGGCAACTACAATGCTGTAATGGAATTCCTGGCAGGGCTAAGGTACTGGCAACTCTTTTTTTTTTTTTTAAATGGTTTTTCAGTGATAGATTACATTGCAGCTTCTGTTAAGCAGATGTCTCTAGAGAACAATGAAACTAAACAAAAATCCATGGCTAAGCCACATCATCTCATGCTGTGACTTTCTAGTAATCCCTTTTCGAAAAATGAAGCGTGCTAAACCCTTTCTTTTTTTCTCAAAATTCTCTGAAGACTCCAGCAGTTTTCCTGGTGGATGCTGAATATGTTGCATTAGAAATTTTTTTTTCACAGAAATTTTTAAAAATATAAAAAGAAGATGGGAAAGAAGTTGTAGTTTATCTAATGAGCTGCAACTAGTGTAACTTGGGATTGGAATTTCCAGAATATAAGTGAAACATGATTGTAGTGATGCTCTAAAAGGATCAGTCTTAACTGTAAAAAATAAACTACCTGAAAATGACAAAAAAGCCAAAAAAGACCAAACACCCAAATCTGTGTTTTAACCCCTCTGATTTACTTATACAGACTGATGTTGGGATCTCATGCTGTCCTGGTCTTATGTAGAAGGACTTGCATTATCTCAAGGAGGAGAGAGTAGGGGCTCAGAGACAGCTGATAGCGTGCTTTCCTCTGGAATGACAGGTTCGTGCAGGGCCAGGGGAGCAGGAAGGCAGTGCCTTAGCACTGGCAGTTCAGAGGGCAGCAAATGGCTCTGAGCAGGGAAGAGTTAAGATCAAGTTTCCCATCTCTTGGCTTTGACCCTCCTTGTATAACATTTTTGTGTAACAAAGCTCTAAAGTGTTTGCATTGCTGTTCCTTGTGGTTCAGTAAGGACCTCATTGAGCTATTTGTTTATGGTTTTGGTATATAAAGCTCTTTTGGGACACTCATAGGCATGGGGAGTATATTTCAGCAGAACACATCCACCATCTCTAAGCCATGTAAAGTATGAGGGAAAATGCAAGGCAAATTGAGGGCTTCATTTTGTCTCTCACGTGTCTGCACAGGAGAGAAAGGAAGGGAAGGCTGATGCTGATGAGCAGCATTTCAGGACAGGAATGGAAAGTTGGGTTAAGGGCAGTCTACTGTGAGTGTATCTTTGGATCTTTTGGTATGTCTGAGGCCGGGGGTGGGAAGAAAGGCCATGTGATTACACAGACATACAGAAGGTAAAAGAATTCCCAGAGGTACTCATAGTCCTTTCAGCTATTTCTGTTGGAAATCAGAATTTCTTTTCAGCTACAGCTCTGCACTGTTGCCTGAGAGCTTGAACATGTCCCTGACTTCCTTATTTCTGTGAAAGTAAATAATTTGTGAGCAAATTGGGGAAGAAATCAATGTAATTTTTTTAAAACAAATTTAATTAAAACTCTTCAACTTTTGCTTACTTTATGGATTGTTCATAATATAGCTGAAGGAATTTGTAAGAAACACTCTGATATATCTTTATGCTGTTATCTCAATCTTTTCTTATTTCTTTATGGGCCCTTTGAAATTTTAGGCGATGACACAATAAAAATGTTAGAAAGCCGACTGGTATGTTTTATGCAGCTGGGCTTTTATTAAAATGTGAAATACTGCTCCAGTAGATCAGACTGCTAGTTTCTCATTTTTAGTTTTGTTCTTTGATAATTCAGAGAGGGAATTTTTATAAAAGTAATGGTTGATTTCATTCATTCATTTTTGAGCAATTATAATTTTCTCTATTTCATATATGCGGTAGGTGTTGAACTTGAAGGTAACTTGTTTAAATTTTTTTAATAAATGTTGCGATCTCTTCTTGCACTAGGTCAAGAAAAGTTTTAAAAATGTGGCAATTTATGGACCAGTCTGATATTGAAACCATGCGAAGTCTGAAGGATGCTATGGCACAGCATGAGTCATCATCCGAGTACAGGAAAGTGGTCAACCGGGCGCTCAATATTCCAGGCTGCAAAGTTGTTCCTTTCTGTGGTGTATTTCTAAAAGAGCTCTGTGAAGTTTTGGATGGAGCATCAAGCCTCATCAGACTCTGTCCACGATATAACTCCCAGGATGAGACATTAGAGGTAAATGAGACAAATATTCTGAGATGTTATGTTCTTAGCCAGTGCTTTATTTTATACAATCTTACACACAGGCAACATCAAATGAAAGTTTCTAAACCAGACTGCTATTAGACTGGTCAGTTACATGGACCTCAATTTAATTCCCATAGTTCCTTAGCAATTTAGATTTGGTTGTTTCTACCTAGTTCAATATCAGAGTACTGAGAAATCAGCGTTAGTAATAAAGGATCTTGTTTATACTTTGGATCAAGTAAGTATGTAAAGCCCAAAATGTATAATTATTTTCCGATAAATACTCTGATCTTCCACTTAATTCACTGGGAATTGGAAGTTTGCAGTTTCCTAAAAACAGAATTTAGAAGCTCAGCAGATCAAGCTTTTCCTCTATGGAAAGAAACTATTCTTATGAGTTCTATTATTGTAGTTTGAAAAGAAAAATACTCCTGTTAGATGAAACATTAAAGACTGAGGCTTTTTTAAGTTTTCAGGAGTTACTTTAACATGTGTTACTTGATTTATGAAAGGATTTTGTTTGTTTTGTGTTGCAAGTAGGCACAAAATCCCATGGAAAATATATAATAAATATTCTTAATAGTAAAAAATTCCACAGTGAGAAGTAGATGACGCAATGTTCTATTTGTAGCTATACTAATCTTTTAGGTATATGTCTAGTTTGTTTCAGATTACAGTGGACAAGATAATTTCTTACAACGAGTAGGCCAAGATGGTTTAAATAATCCAGAAAAAGAATCAACAACAAACAATATCTTTCAAACAATTCGGAGCTGCAATCGCAGTCTGGAGTCTGAAGAGGGTGAGGATAATGTCAGTGAAGGGAGCGACTCAAGGAAAAACTCCTTGAAGGACAAAAACCGCTACCAGTAGGTCTCATTTTATTTACTGTCATCACTCCTATATATCTTGGTTTTGGTCTTTGATTTTCTTTTACCAAGGCTTGCCTTTAGAAATAAGAGGAACTTTAACATCTTTCCTTGTATTTATCCATTTCCAGTTAAAAACTTTTCTCCCCTGATACTCAACTGCTTGGAAACTCGCTGTATAGCTATATTTTCCCTCATGATGTAATTACTTCCTCTCATGATAAGGGTAAATCCTTTTTGTCTTACACAGAGAGCTTTAAAAATCCACAGTTACAATTACAATTTTGATCTCTAGCGACAGGAATAGCACCAGGACATATTTGTTATCAGAGCTCAGAACATTATATTCTGCATGCTCAGGCAGTGTTCTGGCCCCTTCAAAAAAAGCTTATTTATTATCCTTCAAAAGACTTCTTCTTTTAAGGACATGTTACTTTGAGGTGTTTCAGTTTTGTCCAGGAAACATTCATGTGTGAGTACATATTTTGAATTTTCAGGTTGCTATAGTCCTGCTATTTTGCAAAGAAGTTTACTTCATTGTGCCCTGTGTAAAAAAAGCCCAGTGTTCAGTAATCTGATTTCACTTTGAAGACCACTCTTGAAGACTTTACTAGTCACCAGCAGGAAATGCAGAGTTTAGGACATCACATGATCTTCCAGAATGTTGCTTTGCAGAGAAGTTTCATTGCAAAGCCCATGTAGACATAGGTGGGTCAGGTCAGCTTTCAACTAACTGTGTTAGACTGACTTCAAATTAAGTAACAGAACTTTACTGCTGTGAGGTGAAGTACTGTAAAATTACATGAGGGCTTGCATTAAAAAACATGCTTAAGTCACTGCTGGAGTTATTTTACTGATAATGTGTATCAGAAATATCAGTATGTTCAAAACTATCCAACTTACTTCAGCTACTTAAACTTTAAATCTAATAAGTGACTGCCTGAGAGGCAACTGCTATCTTCCTGTTTAAAATGCATTTATTTCATTAACATGTAATTCTAAATTTCATTTCAAATAAATAATCATTATTTCCTGAAAGGATGGTTTCTAATAGAATTATTCACATCTGGCTTTAGTTGCTTCTGGGAAGTGGTGCACTAGATTAAGCCAAAAAAGGCAGACCCACTTCTCTGCCCACATATATTATCCCTTGACTTACTTCAAGTAATACTTTCAAGTACTAATGCTTTCTTCCAGGAATTACTTTTTGTTAATTAATGTGCTTTAAAATCAACTTGCAAATCACAGTTCAAATGGTGAATAAGTGAGGCATATAAATACTTCACTTGGATGAACAAAATAGAAATTAAATGGAGTTCCTTTTTTTATGTCTATTAAATAATTTCTTGGTAAATTACTTAGGCTTTATTCATAAATGTAGTCTAGTGAGTTGCACTCCAAACTAAAGTAGGAATTCAGTTTTTTAAAAATCCCAGTGTGAATCAGAAATAAAAATTTAAAATTTAAATGAACAAAACTGCTGATAGGTAATTAAAGTTGTGTTTCCTGGTTCAGGCTACTACCTGCTCAGCTATGTCTGTACTTCTCATGCAGTAAATACTGATTTTAACAGTAAAATACTTCTAGGAGAATAGTTCTGAAGTACTGATTTAACTCAAGTGTCTCACAGGCTTTGGAAATTCCTTATTCACTTGCCATACCTTTCCTGGATGTGCAAAGAACTGGCACAGGAGCAAATTGCTACAGAGCAGAAGCACCATGTTCTCTTGTACTTGTATGGAGGCTGTGTTTGGTTTATTTTTATTCCTATGAACAGCCAAAGGGTTCTAAGGAAGAAATTTAGTCCTCTTTCTTGTAAGACCTGTCATATTTGCATACAGTGTTATAAAATCCAAATTATATCATAATTACACATTATCTGATAATTGTAGCATTGTGGTCATAAAGGCAGAAAAATACACTGTTTCTCATTATTTTATAATTGTAAGAAAGATTTTCAATTAGTTTTTCTTTTGATGATTTGGATTAGTATTGTGGAACATGAATGCACCAAAGCTGGTAGGTTAATTTGATTTGAAGAAAATGAAAGGCATCTAATAAAATCAGTGGGCAGTGGATATAATTACTTTCCTAGTTGCGTTAGCAAATAAGCTCTATCACTCCGTAGTCAGTGACCCATCTAATTGCCCTGGATTTCTGTACATGCCAGATAAATATCAGACATTAATCTTTCTTTGAACTCTGTTCTGACGATAAATTTTTTAAAAATAAAGGTATGCAGGAAAATGAAAAAAACAACCCAACCAAATTTGAAATAGAGTTTTTATGGAATTGTTAATTACTGAGTGACATATGAAGACGCTCCTTATTTTGAATCATTGCTTCATTGGCCTGATCTTATCTTCACATTTAAACTTTCCAATTACAGTAAATAATGTATAACATAGTAGGGAAAAATCTCTTTTTTTTTTCTTTTTGTATACCTTGCAATTTTCTCCTCTAAAACTGCAATCTGTGTCACTGTTTCCTTTATGTTTTCATTTCCTTGCCTCTCAGGGCAGCCCATGTAAAGAAAGCCCCTGGTCCAGCCCAGGCTCTGTAAGTGCTCTCAGGAATTGGTAGTGGTGTCGCTTTTGGCAGCTCGTGTCAGAGGCTCCATTTCTGTCTGTGGTTACGTGTGTGTGCTTGGCTTACCTGCTTCTTGTACATTCTAATCTGCAGCCTGCAACATGTGAAACAAGGCATAAACAAAGCTCTGCCATTTCTGCTGTGATAGACTCCTCCAGCCATGCAAAATACATGTTACAGCATTTTTACAGAGACTAGTTGAGTGTTTGGAGGGCATAGGGGAGAAAGAGCTGCCTCGGTTGTTTGTTTCATTTTGAAATGTAATTTTATATAATGCAGATAAATATTTCAATTTACATGTATCTAGTAAGACAGTTTATATCAGCTCAGTTAAAACACATGACCTTTATTTGTAGAAATATTTCTTAAAGAAACAAAGTTACACTTAAGACCAATGCAGTTATTTTGTCAGTCCCTTCACCACAAGTAATAAAACCTCAACCTATTTGCCACTTTTTTATAAATTTGATGAAGAGACAGAGATCTCACCAGTTAATAAATTTGTAGAGGAATCATTGCTGTATGGAATTTGTGCATTCTTCTGTGGAAGGTATGTATTTTAAACAGTATTTTACTAGTGTTAATCAGAATATTATATAATGTGAAAGGTCTGCACATTAAATCAGTAATAGAAGAGAGATTAGAAGTCCTGTTTGAAATGCACTATATCCTGCTAACAGTTTCCACATATGGCACTTAATATTTCAGCTGAAGCAATCTTACACAGCAGATTTAGAAACTGGTATCACTTGGCCTTAAGAACCAATCAGACACTTTTTATTATTAATGCAAAGTTTGGAAAGTTCTAGGAAAATATAATCATATTGTTTCAGGAGTTATAAGTAATTGTAGCAGCATCTCTTTAATTGATGCAAAATTGCAATAACATGAATTGTAATACTTAACAAACTACACAAGTTCCTGTAAGTCCCAGTTATATAGTGATGATAGTATTCCATTTATTTGAAGTACAGCAGAAAAATATTCATCAAGCATAGCATAAACCAGAACATGTATCACTAAATATAAATCTCTCATCTTTGCTCACATGCAGATTTTTCATCGGAGATCTTTCAGATTCTGAAAGTGACATATTCGAGCAGTTGAAAGAATGGGACACAAGTTCAACAGAAGAGCAGCAAAAGGCTTTTTGCCATGGGATAGAGCTCATTCCCTGGTACGTGTTGTCCATCAGGGCTGATGTCCATCAGTTCATGCAGCAAGGGGCAACCGTCATTCATTACGACCAGGAGACACATCTCTCAGCTCGCTGCTTTCTTCAGCTCCAGCCTGACAATAGCACTTTGACTTGGACAAAACCCACTACAGTTTGCCCTGCAAATGCTAAGGCAAAACTGAGTGTGCTGGGCAATACTGCTGAGCTTGGTAAATACCAGTTTCTTGGTAATACTGGACTGGTGGAAGGTTTTTTGGACTTGTTTTCAGCCAAGGCTGTTTATATGGGACACTCGGGCATTGATATGCACACTGTGTGTGTTCAAAATAAGCTTTGCAATATGTCCCTTGAAGAAAATGGTATAACACTACTTTATGGACTTCAGACTACTGATAATAAGTTGCTGCACTTTGTTGCTCCAAAATACACTGCCAGAATGCTGTATGATGGATTGCTGGAATTGACTAAAGCTGTAAGAAAAATGAGGAGATTCCCTGACCAAAGACTACAGTGGCTACGGAAACAGTATGTCAGCCTTTACCAGGTAAAAAGTGCTGTGATTCTCTATAAAAAAGTTCAAAGATATAAACAGCTTAATGTAATGCAATTAGTTTCCATTATAAGTAAGATTAGATTAAAGATCAACACTAAATCTCTAATTTTGTAACAATGGATTAAGCAGCAAGATCTGATTCTCCACACAAGGTTATGTCAAACCTTGCAAGTTTTCCATACACTGAGGTTAAATTTTTTTTTCTTACAAAGCTCTTCATATGTTTGGAGTTTTGAAATAAGTATTTTATTAAAGAAAAAAGGAAAAAGCAATGACTGTAGTTTTAAAGGGCACGAAAATAATGAATGATAATAGTTAGGGCCAAAAGCATCCCCAAAGCAGCAAACAAAATAGCTCTGGGGAATTCATTCAGCAATCAAAAATTCTCTCCTCTTGATGTTTCTTCCACTGGTTCCTCAGAGATCTATATTATTGCTTTAAAAATGTGTCCTTATTCTCCTTGTTTTGTTAACGCTGGGAATCTTTGTAGGAGGATGGAAGGTTTGAAGGCCCAACCTTGGCTCAGGCTGTTGAGCTGTTTGGAGGCAGACGATGGAGTGCAAGAAGCACAGGCACAGGATCTCTCACCAAAAGCACTGAGAAGCCCAATGTGCAGAGAAACAACACTCTGGGAATCAGCACAGCTAAGAAAAAGAAGAAAGTACTCATCAGGGTAGAATATTTTATTATTCATGTGTTTTGTTTCCTCCTTGCAGTCACTGTGTAGCTGTGTTCTGAACCAGAAAAAAGAAGTTAGATGATGATGATGATGATTTTAAAACTGTTTATTGTCATTTTGGGTTTGAGGATTATTATTTTCCAATAGTTTGCTCTTTTTTCATGCTTGCAGCATTGTTAGGACGTGTAGGTGCTGGGGCTAGCAGAATGGGAAAGAGTCTTCTTGCAGCCTTTAGGTGCTCCCTCAGTATAAAGATAAAACACTGGTGATGATAAAAATCTTAACATGCAAAGTGGAGGTTAGTGTATTTTCTTTTAATCCTTTTTGTTTTCATATTTTCAAAAACACTACCGTAGTTATTCCACATTGCATTAGCTTGCATTTTATCTTGCATGGGTGACAGAAACATGACCTAGTCTGGCAGTCTCCTCTCTTTTCCTGGACAAAACTGCTTTCAACAGTAGGCAGGAGAGAGGAAAATGCAGGACTAGCACCTCTATGCTACCCACATTTTCTAGTGGGCAGGTAGAAAGATTCTCAAATGACAAGATCCATCCTCTTTAGGGTTCCAGTGCACCACTGAAATAGAGTAAAACCAGCTGCAGCATTCTAGAGAGGCACAATCATTATCTTCTGTGCAATGTCAAACTGAGGTAACACCTAATGGTCCGGTGCTATGTATCTGCTTAAGTTGTCTGTTTTCTACTGTTATTGGCCTCACAGGAGTCTCTTTCATAAGGAATAGCTGATTTATCTCATGGTTTTGTTACAGATTGTACTGAAATGAAATGGAAATAGTAGGTTTGGGATGTTTATTATCATGCTCATTATTTATAGGGTGAAAGTGGAGAGGCCACTGATGATGAAATGGCAACTCGGAAGGTAAAAAGCTGTAAGGAATATCGTAATAGAAGTGGTTCAGATCCTCAAGATATTGATGAACAAGAAGAACCAGGTAAATATATTGCTTCTGTACTTAAAAATTTATCAGGGTTTTTCCAAAAGCCTTTTTATGCAGACATTTTTTGCAGTGTTAAAAATAAACTTATAAAGTTACTTTTGCAGTTGAAACTCCAAATCTGTGAACTCTTGTTGTGGATTCTTACAAACGCTGAAATTAATTTCTCTAGTTGTTCATAATTGTTCTCTTATTTAGTTTCAGTAGCATTTCCCTTCTATTCAGATAAACTACATTCGTAAGTGTCGTTCAATACATACTTTTTAAACTGTTTTGGGACAAAACTAGAATCCTGCAAGTGTCTTACTGTGTTTTAATGAATTTTCATATAGTTCTCCTGGACAAAAGCATTTTTATTGGGTCAGATGTTGTAATTGTGATGAAAACTTTTGTTTTCTCCTTAGATCAAAATACTGTTATTAATTCTTCTCCATCTAACAACCTGCCATCAAGAAGAGCTCACTCTCTGACAGCATCTGGATCTCCCAACTTAGGAGCTACATCATCTTCACCAGCAAGACCAGTCTCCTCTCCTGTAATATCATCAAGCAAAAGTCAGTCTAGGTAAGGGCAAAATCCATTTGATTTAAAAACAAAAGAAGCTACTATTACTTATTTATTATCTAATGTAGGGTTTGTGCCCAGCTGGCAAAATCTGACAAAAACAGCACCAGAAATGTCATTAGCCTTTTCGTAGCCATCTAAAACACATTGTAGAAGAACACAAGACATTTAAGCTGAAATGCCATGAATCTGAGGATGGCTTTGTAGCAAGTCCCTGAACAGCATGTTTCAGTTTATAACTGTTACAGAAGCAGATTGGAATGCTGTTCCAAAACTACACAAATACAGAGTTTAACTCTTTCTGCAGATCTTCTCCAAAACAGAGTTATAGGCATTTTTGTATAGTGAAAATCAACAGAAATGTTATAGATGTGTGAACTGAAGTTCTGAGGTTTCTCACCACAAATTATTTCTACCTGAGGGAGTAATAACCTTTGCTGACATTCCTGGTGATGACTGTAGTACTCTCTTGGGAAATGGAGGAACTAATTTGGAGTCTTTCTCTTACAGGCCTCTTTTTCCTGAAAATTCATCCTTTTTGTGCCACTTAGGCAGTGTAAAAGGTTATGCTGTTGCAATATGTATATCATAGTGCACTATTATATTAATGCTATGGATACTAATGGCGATGGTAGTAGTAATTACAGTATTAATAATATGTCAGGGATGTGGACAGTACTTCATCACATACAAGAAGTCAGTCTCAGCAGAGGCTTTCCATTGCCTTTCTGGAGAAGGAATGCAGAAATATCATTATGAGTGTGAATCTTGGGGGTTCCAGGAGAGCAACAGTTAACAATGGAAGAGATTACTGCTGCTGATAGATCATTATATTTGTAGAGACATGTCTTGTACAATGGTTTCAGCTATGTATTTCTTGGGGATTGTATTTATGCTTTAAATAGTTGGATTTGGCAACAGGTGTGATTAGTAGAGTAACCTCTGAAAGTGTGGTTGGGCTAACACTGCTTTGTGAGCCTCTGTGTTCCTTTTATTTTTCACTGTCATTCACAAACTTGGATTTGTCTTGGTAAAAATTTTTTTTTTTAAGGGTCAGAACAGCTTTCTTTTACACTGAACTGAAGAAATACTGCTTTACAATCTCTGGAAAATTATTCTGTTTTGCAAATCTTCTTTTTGCTTTTATGCCAAAAGTTGTTTTCTCTAAATTAGATTAAAAGGTTCAATGGAGAACTCACATTCCCTGGAAAATGACAGCTCATGTTCCTTTAAATCGTCTCAGGCCTGGGTTTCTGCATGGATCTGTGTGTAGCTAAGCACTGTGGACCTCCCCCATTTGTCACAGATTTTCCCTGGCAAAGCTGTCTGGCACTTCCACAGCATCACTTTGCAGAGCAGTCCCAAGTTTGCTATGACCCTTCTTGATAGAACTTGCTCAGGACGTACTTCGTGGCTGTTTAATCTGTCCTGAAGGTGTCTTCCTCAAAACAGATTTACATGTTTGACCCATTATCTTGACCCAGTTTTCACACGCCATTAAGAAATTCGGAGCACTGGAGAGAGTTTTATTCTGAACATAAGGAGCTCGCAGCTTCTTTTGTCATTCCTACAAAGCAGATGGGCATCTGATGAATTTCCAAGTTCCTTGGAAATCTAGTGCTGCTTGTAAGGTGGAGGAAGCAGGAGGATGGTTGGTAAGATACTGGGACGTGGAGCACAGGATACAGAAAACTAGAGATGGGGGCTTTTTTGGGAAGGGGGAGTAAACCTCCTTGCTCAGCAGTCAATCCAGACTGCTACTAATTGCAGTTTTGGTTGTTGGTGATGGTGGAGTTTTCACGGAGGTTTTGGCTTTTTTTTTAAAACCTTTTGTTTTTATTGATTTCCCATTACTCTGGGAGATAACCTTTGGTGATCAGATTGGGTGAAATGGTGAGCATTTTCTTCTGCTCTTGGTCTCCCATTTGGTACTCTGCAGTTCCAATCTGTTTTCTGGAATCTAGAGACTTTCCTCATCATGGTTTATTTTTCCTGTCTTATAAAAATGCTGGGAATTATTTTAGCTAAAAAAGTTTTATGCAGTATGTCAGTACTTTCCATAGTGATGTCAAACAAAACCAATATTTTCAACTAAAGTAGATGGTATTTTTTAATACTTCAAAATCACATTTTGCTTTCAATTGCCTGCATCCATCCCATGCCAGGAGTAAACTCAGGAATCTGGTCCAGCCTATTTGTGTAGAAAGTCACCTGCTTGCAGGCATGTCTTTAGGAATAGTGGACAACAAGCTGGTCCTGTTTTTCCATCACAACTGTCTGAACTATGTGTACTGAGCCTGATGGCAAAATTCGTAGAAGAACGATCTGCATATTTGAACATTAGAGAGTAATAAATTCTGACGTGTTCTGATATTTTGAAGGAAATACTGTAACTTGTGCAGTTAATTATGGTTCAAGCTAGATAGTTCTTGATATTTGTGTGGTTGCTTAGATCCTGCCTTTTTCAGAATTGATTGCTGGCAGATCCCATTTCTGCAATGTGTGTTCATTGGTATTTAGGCCCCAGAAGGTGCTCAAGATCTCAGCCCCTCATTGCAAGTTACTCCATGCAGTTCACTAAGGTCTTGTTCATACTGCTCAAGTAAGGCCTAACTGTACTTGCTGCTGTAAATCCCCTAGAAGCCTAAAGATTTTGGGATGTGACTTTTGGAAATGTGTTGGTTCTACTTAAAAAATGTTGTTCAGCTGCACAATTTAGATTAATGATTGCCGTTACAGAACAATCTGTTTTATTATTTTGTCTTCAATGAACCTTATACAGAGTCTTC
The DNA here is from genome assembly GCF_014805655.1 of Passer montanus. NCBI lineage: Eukaryota > Metazoa > Chordata > Aves > Passeriformes > Passeridae > Passer > Passer montanus. The sequence continues at coordinate 3,520,491 of NW_024366703.1, read as the reverse complement.
ATTACAAGAATACTGGCATTGTTTTCTTTAAAGGGAAAATAAGTACTTTCTTTTGTGCCATGTGCATCAGGCCTTTTTCCACATGAAAGTTTTAAATTGCATAATATGCATCATTCATTCTGATAAAGTTTGCAGTTGTCTTGAAGAAAAAAAATAGCTGTTATAAACCAAGAAGGTAAAAAACATCATTATGCATCTTTTAAGATGGTGCTTTATTTGCTTCTTCCAGATATTGGTAATAAATGCATTAAGGAGAGCACAAATAAACTGTTAATACACTAATGCATAATATTTCAGTTAAATATAAGTTGAATGTAACCGAACTACAGCAGTCTTTTTTTCATTTAGCACATGGAGCAGCAGTAGCTGGCATGGCCGTGTCAAAGGAGGAATGAAGGGATTTCAGAACTTCATGGTGTCTGATAGTAGCATGACCTTTGTGGAATTTGTAGAGCTCTTCAAATCTTTCAGGTAAAAGATTTTTATTTTCTGTACTAATTTCATTCATCCAAGTTTATAAAAGAGCAAAAACTGAGTTTTTCTGCTCTTTTTGCAGTGTCCGGAGCCGCAAGGATCTGAAAGACCTTTTTGATGTTTACGCTGTGCCTTGCAATCGATCTGGCTTAGAGCCTGCTCCACTTTATACTAATTTGAAGATTGATGAAAATAGCAGTGGATTCCAACCTGATCTAGGTTTGTTAATGAGAAAAATGCAATTGTTAGACTGCTGAGCAGCTTCAGTTATTTGCCTTAATAAAATGTGTCTCAGTCAGGCTCCTTGTCAGTTACAAGTTTAAGTAGAGGACTGCTGCCATGCCTGCCCTAATACCTAGTTAGTGGGATAGAAGACAAAAATAAAGGGAAGGAAAAGTATTCCAGCTTTCCATTAGCCAGATATATTTGTAACTGGTAATAGCAGAGGAATAAAGCTTGTTGCTGAATGGCTGAGCCCAAGGATCTGTTCAGGTTGCAAGAGCCCTGAAAGGGCTAAAACACTGAGCAAACATAGGGAGGAGAAATGAGAAGGCTGTGCCCTGTGTCCCATGTGGCTGGTTTTTTTCTTATCTGCTTTCCTAGTGGATCTGTTTTATGTGGGATAAAGGGGAAGGAAGCCTCTGTCCCCCTTTACATTCCTCAGTTACCATAATCTGTCTGGGACTTTGGCCACATGTAAAGAAAATAATCTTTCTGCCAAGCAGCTTGTGGGGAGGGTGCAGAACAATTGGCATATGAAACTGGAAGAAGATAAAGGGCAATTGAACAGGAAGGGTGTGGAGTTGCACACAGTGGAGGAAGGCTTTGAGGCTGTTTGTGGTGGTGAGAGGGAGCAGGAGAGTCCTGGGATCCTTGTTAAAGGTTTCAGGATTTTGTTCAGAGTAATTGGACACTTGTAGTCTGCTCACATGCATGCTTAATGCTCTCTCTTTTATCAGTGGTAGAAACAGGATGATTTTGTTCTAATTTACTGCTAAAACACCCATTGAGATACTTGTGTGTATTGTATACTAGATTATATTTTATACAGGATATGTAATACACATAATTGTTTAGCTTATATTTTTATTTCCTCATTTTTCTTTTAAGATTTATTGACTAGAAATGTTTCAGACCTTGGTTTGTTCATTAAGAGCAGGCAGCAGCTATCAGACAACCAGAGGCAAATATCTGATGCTATTGCTGCTGCCAGCATTGTAACCAATGGTACTGGAGTTGAAAGCACATCACTGGGAGTATTTGGAGTAGGAATCCAGCAGCTGAACGACTTCCTAGTGAATTGCCAAGGAGAACACTGCACCTATGATGAAATCCTCAGTATTATCCAGGTCTGTAATACAAATATCTTGCATTTCCTTTTTATTAGAACTCCTGTTACTTCCATTTTATTTTCCCCATTACGTTGTGTATTGTTCAGAATAGCATCAGTGTGGGTATCTCCTTTCACACTGATATTGTCTCCATGGTTTACTTGAATTTAAAATTTAATACTATCTTTATTTTGGGCCAGAAAATTGTATGGATGTCCATAAATATATCCATTTAAAAATGCAAATAAGTAGTTTTATTAGCAATGTGTACTTTAGCAGGGAAGGGATGTCACCGCCTAGGAAAAGTGTTCATGAAAACGCTTTTATTTTTTCTTTGTCTGGGACCACATTTGATTGAGCATAATCTTACTTTGCAACTTTAAAAAGCACCATTTCCACATATTTTTGTTTTATTGTAAAAAAATTTTCCAGAGCAAACATGGTGCCATTTTATTCCCTTATGTACCATGGCTGAAGATTTTAGAAAATGTGTAGAAAAATTTTTATTCTTCCAAATTCCTCCATGCATAATTAATATACTCCAAAACTAAGCCCCTGTTTAACAGTTAACGAAGGCTAAAGCTATCTATAAGTATCAACATGTAAGATAGAATTGCAGAGTTTAAAAGACAGAAGTTCTAAAGAAAGTTCAAGTTGGAATACCACAACTCATGTTGAGTTGGTGGTATGTTGTATTTAAGCATACTAGATAGGAGTAGGACACCTGATCATAAATCTTTCTTAATTTCAATTTAACTTCTGTCTCAGCTTTGGAGAGGAGGTTGGATTAGGCAATCTACCAACATCCCTTTCAGCCTGAATTGTTCCTTGATTTATGATTATGATTTTAGTATGTTTGTGTAGTCATTTGTGAAACACAGTTTGCAGGCACCTGATTACTTTATCCACAAAAAGACTGTGTTTAAATACTAAATGTTTAGTGCTATGAGCAGACTACATATCAAAACATGACAAAGACATGTTTCTAAGAATTGTTATTATATATATCTTTGATTTCTTCCTTCTCATAGAAATTTGAACCTAGTGTAAACATGTGCCAGCAGGGGCTGCTATCTTTTGAAGGATTTGCAAGGTAATTACTTCTTACATTCTTATATATAATATATGTTTGTATATATATGTAAAAAGATGATACCAGTGTGTTGATGTTTCTCGGAGAGTCACAAAATGCTCATCACAGCATAAAATTTCCTCACATATTCTCACTTCCAGATTTTTGATGGATAAAGACAATTTTGCCTCCAAAAATGATGAATCACAGGAGAATGCTGAGGACTTGCACTTTCCTCTCTCATATTACTACATAGAATCCTCACACAATACTTACCTTACTGGCCATCAGCTTAAAGGGGAGTCCTCAGTGGAGCTCTACAGCCAGGTATGCAGGATTGGATTGTTGTGTAGCTTTCAACATGAACTTGTTTGTTTTACTGGCAAGTTTCAGGAACATGACCTTTTTGCTTTGAAAATCTAAATGTCCTAAACCCCTGCTTGCAAAATGTTGGAAAACATGATGTGTGGGAAAGCTGCCTTGTAAGCACAGTTGTGCTCAAATGCCTTTTCTAAAACAAAAAAATGGGTTTAGTTTGAGATTCATAGCATTTAGACACCAGTCGGTCTGACCCAACCTACTAAAATTAGACTTTCCCACAGGAAAGACTGATCTAATATTTTAGTTCATTCAGATGTCAGAAACACTACTGAGATACTGTACATTGCACTGCAAAGACTAATTTCAAATAGAACTTTAACTTCTAAAAATGTTACTTCTAGGAATATTCTACAGGTTTTAAATTTTATGGCTGATTTGTGCTGACCAGGGAAGGAACAATTTCTCCCTTAGGCTTTCAATTCTGTATTTGTTTGTGCATATATATATGTGTGTGTGTGTGTTTTTGTGTGTGTGTGTTTCTGTGTTTACAAATGCTGGAGAAAGCATCAAACTTCCTGGCAGCATTGTTTTCATTATGCTGAGAGTTAATGACTCATCACTGAGAATGGACTCATCTGCTGTCCCATGTGCTCCTTCACCTGGGCTTGTAGGCATGTGTTAGGAAATCCTGAATAACGTGAATGCACTGAGTAATGCAATTGCAGAGGTTCCTGTCTAGCACTGCACAGTGATCTTAGTATTGTGTTGGTAATAGATGGGAAGTGAGATAGAGATCAACTGCCTTCAAAGTTTGCATGATTAAGAAAAGCTTCTTCCTTTCCCTCAAGTGCTTGTTGCCAGCTGAAGGGGCACTTTGTCCTGGTTCAGTGTGTCTGGATCTCGCAGAAGTGGTGGAGTGCCAGCTATGGACACAGCTGTCTGAATAAAAGTATTCAGGTTTTGAGTAGAAGTAATTTTTTATTTGTTCATGAATGGTTTTGCTGGAAATGGTTTTGACTTTTAGGATCTTTCTATTCAATGAAATATTAGCTTGTAGTACAGATGACAGGCATGCTAAATAATGATCACAATAATAAGCTGGGCTACCAAAAGATGGGATAGCTCATCTCTTCCTTCATCCTTCCTCTTTGCTTCTTTGGTTTTTCTAGCAATGGCTTTCTAAAATAAATAAATAAATGAATAATTTAAAAATTGATGAATTAATTGATGGCTGTAAATAGCTTAATAGAATTGATTAACATGGCATAGCACATTTCCATTGTAACTATACTCAAAGTTGTGTTTCTTAAGACTTTGTTTTCAGACTATCTTTTATTTATAAAACTAATAATAACAAAAAAACTAGCAAACAAACTGTAGGTGCTTTCCCCATAAGCTGTCATGGGAGCTACCTGAAATAAATTGCCATGTTGCTTTATAGCTGTTTTTGAAGGTAGAAACATGGGAATGTTCCTCTCTCTCTCAGAAAATTAAGCCATACAATAAGAACCACCGCTGCAAGCAGATGCCATGTGTCCTGTATGATACCATGAATTTCAAAGCTTTATGGTAATTCTCCCAAGAGCATACATGCTTTGCTTAATTTTTCCAGTCTTTTTCAATGGGAAATAAGGAATTCAGTTAGGGAATGAAGTTAGCTGGGGACTGTACATTCCATGGGCTGTTCACTTCACAGAGATTGCTCTTTCCAGCAATTTTGCTGATTCACTGGGCTTTCATTCAGCTCTGCAATGTCTGTCTTCTGCTTTGATGGCATGGTACTGTAGCTTAGATGTGCTTACACTGTTCAATTGCATTATAGGTTCTTTTACAAGGCTGCAGAAGTGTAGAATTGGACTGCTGGGATGGTGATGATGGGATGCCTATTATTTATCATGGGCACACTCTTACTACAAAGATATCTTTTAAGGTATGCTGGTAATTGGACATAGAAACAAAAAAATTAGAATTTTTTTTTTTTCTGTAATGAATGGGGAAAAAATTGCCTACTAGAAAAATACAAGTTTTCTAATGGGCTAAATTCTAATAGAATATAAGCTATAGATTATGTCAGACATTAAATTCTCAGCGGTAAATATGCTTTCAAGTTAGTTTTTGTAGCATATGTAGTGTCAGTTTCTGTCTTTTTGTTGGTACCTAAGTAACAAAAGTAGGCGTTACCACTTGTGTTGTAACAAGATGCCAGCTTGCTTTGAAAGCACAGAGTGGCCTCTTCCTTCTTACAGAGGAAAGCAGATGTCTCCCTGTTGCTCTGATTTCTTAAGTTTTTCTAAGCCTTCTGATATTTACATTCTTGTAATGAACTTTCTCACACACTTTATGTAAATAATTTATTGTTTTGCATTCTTTTATGGAAGAGGAGAGATTTGATGGACTGTTGGTTTGTCCAGTGTCATTGGAGAGGTGGCACTTTCGCCCTCCAATCCACTGTCACTTTTGGAAATACATAAATGTTAGGACATGTTGTTTCATGTTCTGTAGTGACATCTCCCCTCCCAGCTAGCAGTAGGTTAACAGAGAGCTGCAGAATGCTGCCATGTCCTTTCAATGGCCTCTCTGTCTGTGGCAGGAGGTGGTGGAAGCCATCGACCGCAACGCGTTCATCACCTCGGACATGCCGGTCATCATCTCCATAGAGAACCACTGCTCGCTGCCCCAGCAGCGCAAGATGGCCGAGATCTTCAAGGTAGGCTGTCCACCACCATCAGGCCTTCCAAGCACGAGCCCTGGGCTTTTCCATAATACATCACCTCTTCTTGATATTGCAGAATGTATTTGGAGATAAGTTGGTGACGAAGTTTTTGTTTGAGAGTGACTTTTCTGATGATCCCATGCTGCCTTCCCCTGGCCAGCTGAGAAGAAAAATCCTGCTTAAAAACAAGAAGCTGAAAGCCCATCAAACACCAGTGGATATATTGAAACAAAAGGTATAGTCCTTTCTTAAGAGCAAGCAGCAAGACCCAGCTCTTGTTAGAAATAGTTCATTTGTGTTTGAGATATTTGCTAATTCCAATGTACAGCAGAATAATCTAATGCACATTCATGCTTGAATAACTTACAGTGGATTGCAGTGCTGTCAAATAAGTAGACAACACATATAGTAAATTATAGCTACAGCTTAAGTTAATTTTAGTGTCTTTTAATTTTATAAAACTTCATAATATTATGATTAACACCACATGCTCTTCGTGACAAACATAAATTAATCCTTTTCTCTGTGGTTTTAACATTTACTACTCATGTTTATTGAAAAATAGTCATATGCATTGAGTATGTGTGTGTATTTACAGTATGTAGTAATTTTTGGTAGAGTTCTGCTTTGTTTCTTTTTTCAAATTTAGGCCAGTCAAATACTCAAATTTTTTTGTTGACTTTTTGTGGGAGACTTTGCTACTCAAATAGTGTTTATTCCCATGAGAGATTTTTTTTGATTTCTAAAATTTAGGGCTGCATCTCAAGTAGCCTCAATCTAATAATGTCTATGGTTAGTCAGCAGTTCAGTTGAATCCTTGAAAACTAATTGCCATTACTCAAAATGTAAACACAATTGCATTAGACTTAAATTATTGTTATCAGATGAGTAAATCACACTGATCATACCAGTACATGGATAATTACCATCTTTTGAAAAAGTATTTAACTGTTTCTGAAACAGCGTATCTCAGGCTGGGAAAAGGCCGTTTTGAATGATGTGCAGTTTTGGCATTTTTCCATAATTAATTAGGTTTCATATCTTAATAAGTGTTTTTCTTGCAATACAAGTTCTCTTTATGTTCAAACCCCTACATTGTTATTTTATCATAATCTTAACAATCTTAGTTATTTATCACTTAATATATTCAGTGCTTTCATGGAAACAAAACAAGATACAAACATGAAAACTCTTTTTCTCTTTATAAGTGCTTAGCAGTGATGTAGTAAGTGTTTCTGTTGTAGGCTCACCAGCTGGCACATTTGCAAGCACAGGCTAGCAACGGTGCTAGCAACCCCACACCTACCAATGAAGAGGAAGAAGATGAAGAGGATGAATATGACTATGACTATGAATCTCTCTCTGATGGTAACTATATATATTTCTTTGCTTGCTTGTTACAGTGCTTTTGTTAGAACTGTAGTAATAAGACATGAATATTCTAGCTCAGGCATGAGCTGGGTAAGCAGTGTCCTTGCATGAGTCTGAAAAGGCTGGAATTCTTCAGCTGGTAGAGAAGAGGACTGAGGGGTGAGTTGGAACAGATTCACTAAGTCATGAAGTGGTGGATTAAGGGAAGCACAGAATGTTACTTGTTAGATCTAACAGGTGCTCAGTAAAACAAGTGGAAGATCAGTCTAAAACAGGTAAAATATTTGTTTGTGCAGCTGGTAGTAAACTTCTGGAATGTGCTGCCATGGAAAATTGCAGAGCCAAATGGCATCAGCATATTTAAAAACGGGTTGGACAAATTCATGAAGAGATGTATAAGCAGTTGTTATTGGTAGCACTATTTGGTCCAACATCCCTATCATTCAGTGATTGTGGTTGCTGGGGTGGTGATTAGTGGCTGGTTGCTCTGTTGCCACTATCAGAAAGAGAATACTGGCCTAGATGGACAACTGGTCTGACACAGCTGAGGACGTTCTCCTGAGAGAGCAGTGAAGTGCTTCACTCCCTGCACTTTTCATTCTGGTGGGGACCCATTTAGGTTCTAGGTGCCATGTTGAGAGATGTAAGGCTCCAGCATGTCCTGCAGCACAGGACTTCTTTCCAGGTGGTTCTTGTTTACATTACTTGCTCCTGTGTTTAGTGATTTTAAAAATAGTCACAAAATTAACAAATGCAGTTCAAGACTTGACACTGCTTGTGGAATAGTAGTGTTATTTATGAGTTTGATATCAATGCTGCCTTTAGTTGCATTTTGCCTGAAAGTTGGCCTAGCTGGCTACTTGAGCATACTTTTTGTGAGGAACAGGGTAGAGACGCTGTAGATGTAAATTGCAGTGAAAACTCAAATCTTTGCTAACAGATTTGCCAAGAAAATTTTGCAAACTGGTTGCAGTAAGTGACTTTTTAGCTCTGTTCTAGTTAAGAGAAGGTTTGAAAAATCTGAAGCTAGTAAGAAACACACCTTCCAGTATGTGAAGGAATCTGCAGCATGGTTTACTACTTTATTACAATGGTTATTCTTTGAAGTCTTTAATTATCTTAATATTTTGTTAAAACTAATCTAAATAATGGCCTGTAAACTTTCTAAAAGAGATTCAGATTTATTTTTCTTACCAATACATTTTTTTGTATAAGGCTAATATTTTTACAACTGACACTTACTTTTCATTTCTCTGACTCTAAATCTTAATTCCCTTTACTCTTATTCCCTCTCTGACTCGTTTCCCTATAGCTGATGTCCTTAATGCTTCTCCTGCTCCTAACAGCCAGGAAGGTAAAAGCCACTTGGTTGAGCATTTTAACTGCATGAAATCAGCACTGCATCTTCAGCCTGTTCGATGTGACAGTGTGAATGTATAGTTTCTACTTCATATTATAAATGCAAGCAGATATTCTTGTATGGCATTGTTAACTGGGCAGGAACTGTTAGAAGCCTGCATGTGTGACACTTGTTATGCTTAAAAAGAATATGGTCAAAGCATCAGGATTATCAGGAATAAATTGAAACCATTCCTTTTGTGACAACTGCAACATTTTGGTCCAGAAAGACCACATCATTATTAGGCATACTGTTCTCTGAAAAATATGTAGCTTCGAAGAGATATTTCTACGGATGTAAAAAATATTTGTGCATGGTGAAAGTAAGAAGAGGAAAGCCAAAAATTGCTGTACAAAATGTGTACATATTTCATGGGATTAATTGTGCTTGATCTTTGGCATTTTTTTGTCATTCAGGAATGTCAGTTGTTTTCAGATAGCAAACTTAATTCATTAGATGGTTTGGTTTTAAAGATCTTCTGAGCACAAAAGGATGGGCTTTAAAGGAAAGACTGTGTCTTAACCAAATCCAGGCATTAAATTTTTTAATAGTAGGTTACTACTACAGGATGATGCTCTGACCAGTAAATGCATTATTTTAGCATCTAATTATTCGTATAAGATTCACAACACTGTCCACAAGTATTGTTAATTCAAATTAAATTTCCATTTGATATTGTTTGGCTTTATGTTTATTAAAATCCCGTTAATTTTTAGATAATATTCTTGAAGATCGACCTGAGAATAAATTATCAAGTGATAAACTGCAGTTTGAATATAATGAAGAGACTGCAAAACGACTAAAGAAGGCTGATTGTGCTACTTACAATAATAAAGGAAAGGTAGTTCTGCTTTTTCCCTCTTTCTTCTCAGCTGCACTTTTATATATAACCAGGTTTAAACAATTTAGGTAACTGAGACATCAGATAGCAAATGCACTTTAATGAAGAGAAACAATAGGAAGCATGGAAAGACACCAGAGAAAATAGCCAAAGTAGGACAAATGCTCAACATACTGTTCAAGAGAAGTCCTCACATATTATAGTATATATATATAGGCTGCTTGGCTGAAAATTAATATTGATGGAACTGAAGATTTCATCTGAATCTTCAGCATCTTTATGCTTCAAAATAGTTTAAAATACTGCACTAAAATATCAGATAATCAAGCATCTCTTATTAAATCATCTGAAAAAGGAACCAGTGTATTGCTGTTTACTGTATTGTAGATTCTTCTCAACATGGATGTGTTTCATCTAAATGTTTGTAGAACTGACTGAATAAGGCCTTTACACATTCCTGCAGAATCAGTAACAGGTATTGATCAGAAATGTGCACGTGGGCTAGAGATTTGTTAGGTGAGAACAGAAATCATACAGGAAGAAAGAGATGAAATATTTCAAAGACATAAATAAGATATGCAAGAGTTCTTCTACATTCAGTAATATTATTAAATATTCTTGGTGTTATCACTCAGGTTTACGACATGGAGCTGGGTGAAGAATTCTATCTTCCACAGAATAAGAAGGAAAGCAGACAAATAGCTCCAGAGCTATCAGATCTTGTCATTTACTGTCAAGCTGTAAAGTTCCCGGGTAAGTGTACTGCCCTGTTTTATTGCTTTAAGCTTTCTAATTCCTGGAGACATAATGTTTATGTTTTGAGTTAGTTTGAAGTAGTCGAGGAGGTTCGTTCTTCATGATTTGGTAGTCTCCATAATAGCAGCTCCTGGCTGAGAAGTAGTGTTCATAAATTATGTGAATACATACTGTTTGTCATATTAAAATGTTTACAAAAGTGAAATTTGCCAGTCTTCACAACTTAGACAACTGCTTCACTGCCAAATGCCAGATGACAGAAAGCTTTATCTTAAGAGCTCTGAGTTTCCATGTAAGGACCTACTGAATTAAGAAGGAAAATACTCTTAAGACCTTGAAGGTGGAGTGTGTCACATTTCTTTAAGTGACCTTTGTTTAGTGTGTTCACCTTTGCCTATAGCTGCATTTTCTGTTCTTTCCCAAGTGGAGAGGGGAGGAGCCATTGCAAGGTAAATTGCACCTTTTCATAGGTGGGTGAGGGCAGCTGCTTGCACGCTCTCCCTCAGTCTTCATGGAAGCAGTTATGTTCCTTCTGTACAGTAGGAAGAATAACTTTTGCAGAGAAAAAGAGAGGGAGTTACTGAAGAGATCACTAACAGGCACTTGTTCAGTACTGAAATATGAGGTTGGGTATATTTTGGCTCATACTATGTACATAAATACTTTTAAATTGAGAATTTATTGTTTATTGATATGTTTAATGTTTTGAATGAAAAATCTGTTCTTTAGTGGAATGGTTCTCTGTGGAAAAGTTAGCAGTTCTGCCAAGTCATGATCTTACACAAACAGAACTATAATCAGATTAGAGAAGCTAACCAAACATAAAATAGTGTCAAATAGGCAAGATAAACATGCTGAAAAATGGACAGACATTCTTTTATAATCTTTTATAACTTTAAAAATTGTAGGTGTCACTTGTAAAAATAATGACTTCTAAATATCCAAATCTGATACTCTTTTTAAAATGAAATCTGCAAAGAGATATCTTTCAAGTAAAATATTTTCTTTTAAAGAAAGGTATTCAAGATTAAATGGGGATAGTTTGGGTTATTCCAAGCATTTTGACACATAAAAATTTCTGATGGTCTAAGAAAAGTTAGAAGTATTTAATTTTTAATGTAATACTGGTTATTAAAGAAATACCTTGTTTCCTTCTCAGATTTTTTCCTCTTGCTTTAAAGGGATGATGAACAGAACAATTAAGAATATTATCTCCTTTCACAGATGAACACATAATGCTGTAGAAATTACTTTTCCAACAAACGTTGTCTCCTTTGAGACAAATACTGCCTCCTCTGAGGGAATGTAGGCTTGCATGGCCACCATGCCACTGCCTGGGTTCCTCTGCTCAGCTGGAGGGCACAGAGGTGGTGCAGTGCCCTGCCCAGTATTGCCCATGAATGATGAACAAGGCTGCTAGATCCATGGCTGTGCAGCTCTAGTGCCCGTGTTCCTAACCAGCTCAGAAAATGCAGGAGTTTTGGAAATAGGGAGGGTAGAATTCATGCCAGTGTCTGATCAATGGTGCAAATACTTTATTTCTTCTGTCTTCATAGAATTTTGTTCTGTGTTTACACTTGCCTGCATCCCTGAATGTTAATCACTGATTTGTGACTATAAAAAAGGACCAAAATGTTCACTTACCCTAACCTACTGGGTAACACAGACTTCCCTAAGTGTTCCCTGGTCAAAACAGAATTTGTCATGTGGAGAAAATAACGTTTCTTGTTTATAAAACCTCTGGTAACAAGGAACCCACCATGCCTCTTGTTGCTTCTGTGCTCTTTGACCTTGCAGTCCTTGCTTAACTTGAATTCCAGTATGCTGCATATCATTGCACCATTATCTGCAAGGCTGGAGGTCTGTTCTCTTGGGTCACCCAAGCTGAGGGCAGTGGAGCACCCCTGAGCGCTGCTGCTGGCACATGGCTCGTCACCTTGGTGCTGAGATCCTTACACAATGAGTAGAGAAACTGAGGGCATAAGAGCAGGATTTGCACACTCAAGTGGAGAGAGCAGGGAGCCACCTGCGCTCACCAGCATGAAATTGTCGCCATCTTCATCATATCAGATTATCTGCCCCTATGGTATCACTTCACGAGAAATTAAAGTGAACATGAAAAGGGGCACCCTGCATATAAAAATGCTGTAAATTCCCTTCTAAGGTCTGCAAACCTGCAGACTTTCTGTTGGTCAGAAACACATGGTGAGAAGGTGGCGGCAATTGCAGTTTAACCTTTTAGTTAGTATGGTGAGAGGGAGAAGGGCAGGGAAGCTTGCAATCCTCTGGATTAAGTCCAGAAGCAGAAAGCACTGTGCTTATATCTAACACATGAGATGGGCACTAAATTCTGTGACTCGAAGAATATGGCACTGGGATTCTAAGGAAGCACAAAACATTTACTCTGACACTGTGGTAGTACAATAGGACTTATGTACAGTATGGTGGGATCTGAGCTGATCCTACTTTGACCAGAGAGTTGGACCAGATGATGGTCCAACTCTCTGGTCAAAGTAGGATCAATAATAGATGTCAACCGCTATTATTTTGTAATTTGATGATTCTCTGAATTGGTAAAGCTTTATTTTGAAGTCAAGTTTAAATTGGAGTGAAAGATGGAGCTTGTCTGTGGGAAGAGATGTGTAACATGCAAAGCATGGCAGGGACTGAAAGGAAGCTGCCAGCTGCAGTGTGCCCCGTGGCCATCACGCTGGGTTGTCAGCCCTAGGGCTCTGCACTGCACTCTGTGATTTATGAGGTTAGTTTGTTTCCTCAGTGACTGTCTCCACAACAGGACTTTGAAACTGGATCTTACTTGCCAAATCCATTTGATCCATTGAAAACTGGGTTTAAATAGTGCTGGAAGCACACAGTGCATGGCTCCTCATTCTTCTAGTCAATTCATATTCCTTGATCCCAGTTTCTACCATCTTCTGTGGTTTATGTGTATGCTTTGGCCCAAAGAGACAATACATCTCCAACGTGGAAAACATTTATGTATGTTCTGAGTTTTACTAACCCAAGCAGCTCCATTGAAACTGTGTGCATAATTTTAGTAAGTACATGTACACATGCCATGAAGATTGAGAGCTGAAAATTTGCAGCTGTGGGCAGACTTCAATCACAAGAGGCCAATGCATCCTCTTTGTGATTTGCATTTGTATTTGAAATATTAGTATTAAATCCAGAACTGTCTTTAGGCAGGTGTGAATTGATGTGAATTAATGTGGAAAGTTTTAGGAGTCACAGTTAGGCACATAACACTGTATTTGCTTTGTTACATTCTACATCACAAATACATCTTGGGTTTCTGAGAGCATCCCACATCTCACTGCTGTGGGTGTCAGAATAATTATTGTGCACTTTACTTTTGATCTGCTTTGTGCTCTCTCCAAGCCAACCAAAAGAAATTGACCTTAAGTGGGATTAAGTCTGTTTATTTCACCAGGATTCAGGTCATGACTTTTAATAATTATGTTTCTAGAATGCACAAGTATGAATAATAGCTATACTAGAGCTTTCCAGCTCCACTCCTAGTATGTATTGGCCATTAAATATGTAATGGATTTTGCACACCTGACTGTTTACCAACACTGTAATACAAATAAACAGAAGAAGAGGACTCTGAAAACATTTTTGAAGTTAAACTGTTTAACCAACAGCATTTGGACATATAATATTTATTATATTATATCTTTAAATCATAATCTTGCATTTATTTAATTATGTAGGTATCACAATGTAGATTAATTCCATGATATTCACTACTGTGCAGATTTATGGCTTCTGTAGATTTTTTAAAATTACTCCTAGGATGAATACATTGGGACTGTTACTGCAGATTTTTTTAGTATCAGTTTAGACCATTTAGTGATTTGAGAGAAAGCCTTTACCTTCTTCAAGCCAAAAAGTAAAATGGAGAAAAGTTATATCACAAAGAGAGAACTGTATATTGTATTGTTTCATATGGGTTTCTATATACATTATATAAATGCATACATATATGCACTATATATAAAACCATACATAATATATACATATATAAAAGTGTGTATATATTTAAAGATGTTAAAATTAAATTGTGGAGAAAAATACACTGCTTGTCCTGTGTGCTATATAACAGGAGTATTCATGCCTTCAAAAATAATGTAAAATATGGTGGAAAATGTCATGCCCTCTTGGTCATGTTTTTTGGCTCATTTATTTTACGTTTATGGGAACAGGCTTGTCAACTCTAAACCCATCTGGCTCTAACAGAGGAAAAGAAAGAAAAAGCAGGAAGTCCATTTTTGGCAACAATCCTGGCAGGCTGAGCCCTGGGGAGTCAGCTGCTCTTGCCAAAGCATCTGGAAAAGGTAAAGTTAGCATCTTCTTTCACCAGTCACGTGGAATGACACTGTAATCCAACACATGTACCAGACCAAGACCATTTGTCAAAGATCAAATACTTTGCAATGTGTAAAACGTTAAACTTTGGAATGGTTTTCGTTAGCACAGCAGCTATTACAGTACCACTATTACCACTGAAGTGGTGAGTGTGGAATATTAGGATTACTTGATCAGACATATGATGACCCTAATTCATAAACAGTTCAAAGCTAATGTACATTTTAAGTGTTTTAAAGTTTATATTTTTTAATATATAAGTGAACATTTTCAAAGTACAAATGAAAGCCAGGACTGTTGGGCTGGTCCAGAAAAGAATTTTTATTGTCTGAAGTAGAACTCAGCAGCCTGAAATTCAGCCAAGTCCAAATGCATAATTGTGCAAATTAGACTCTGCAGGTGATTCAGTTTGTGAACCTGGAAATTGTGTCTCTGCCTGTGAACAGATGTAAAGAAATACAGAGAAAGTACAGGAAAGCTTCTGGAGCAGGAATAAGGCCCTGCCTTTCAAGTGATTGCCATAAGGAGATGTTTTGAACTCATTTTCTAGCCCAGAGAGGGCTGTATTTCTTGCAGCCCAAGGGTATGACTGCAGCAGACAGGATAGATTTCCTTCTAGAGGCCAGTGTCCCAAAAGTGAAGAAGTGTGGTGCCTAATTCTAAAGCATATTAGTATTTTGTTGCCTTTTCCCCCTAACTTTTGCAGTCTCTGTAGACTGTCTGTCTGAAAAATTAGCACATGGCTTTCAGTCTTGCCTCTCTTCCTCCTGTGAAATGTATAAATGAGAAGAAGGGAATTTTATTCCTTAATTTATTCAGGCAAATGCCAATTAGATATATATTTATGAAAGTGCTTGTTAGCACATCTAATCATGGTATTATTTCAATACTGGGACATTGTGTTTCCTCTCATGGATTGTCTTACTGTGTGAGAAGGACTGTGACACTTGCCCTGAGTAGTGCCATTTTCCAGGATCACCTTTTTCTGCCATAACCAAAGCACACATATGTCCTCCACTAGAAAGCATTGCATTTTTGGAGCCTCTGGGCCTGCAGCTGTACCTTGAGGGCACCGTTTATTTTCCAGGTCCTTTTGATGCGATGCGCCAGACCTGGGAAGATCCTTGCTCTCCTTACAGCTCTCCAGCCTCCCTCAGTGCCATCATAAGGACTCCCAAGTGCTACCACATCTCGTCGCTGAACGAGAACGCTGCCAAGCGCCTCTGCAGGCGCTATTCCCAGAAGCTGATCCAGCACACCACCTGCCAGCTCCTGAGGACCTACCCCGCTGCCACGCGCATCGACTCCTCCAATCCCCACCCGCTGATCTTCTGGCTCCACGGGGTGCAGCTCGTGGCTCTGAACTACCAAACAGACGGTAAGGCTACACAAACCCACGTTTGGAAATGTGATAGGAGGTCTCAAGTCGTGAATTTGTATTTTCCCTGTTTACTTTTCCCTGCTCTCCCAAGGGGACCTTCCTGTACCTGCCCCCCAGCCACAAGCAGGTTCATCCCACAACAGTCTGGTCCTTGAGAGCAGTGACCTCAGAGTCTGGGAGCTTTATGCCAATGCACCAGGTTCCCTGATGGGGAAGAGGTTCCTGGACAGCAACGCTTCCATTTTTATATTCATTTTATTGCTGAAGGTTGGTTTTTTTTTCTCCCAGTTCAAGTAACTGTTATCTCTTTCTGATAATTTCAAGCATAAAAAGGTACTGAACTATTTTTCACTTGGAAGCGCTACCTTGAATGCTGGTTTAATGTTGATCAAAACATATATTGAATATTTGCTATCCTATCTTGTATTCCTTCACATTTTCCATGGGGGATCCATTAGGTCATCAACAGTGCTCTTTCATTATGCAGTTCAGGGCACGTTCCTAGAAACTTCCCAGAGATCTGTTGTTGGGAAGCCCTACAGCTCAATAAAGGCAATGGAAAGGAAAAGAATGAACTGTTCTTAGAGTTTTGTGTAATTACTGGATAGATTGGACACATAAATCATAGATAGTTCTGAAAACCAGGAATAGTACATAACTAAATTGATTTTTAAAAAGATACTTCAAACATGACTGTGTCTTCACTGTTACAGTTTTTCCATTGTACCATTGCTCTCTGTCAGTTTTGGCTGCCTTAATTTCACAGATCTTCCACTGCAACTCAACGCAGCAATGTTTGAGGCCAACGGTGGCTGTGGATATGTCCTGAAACCCCCAGTTCTGTGGGATAAAAACTGCTCAATGTACCAGCATTTTTGTCCATTGGAAAGAGACCTTGATAATAAGGAGCCAGCTATATATTCTTTAACAGTAAGTACATGAAAAGGGAATTTCATACAGGCAAACAGATAGAAGTAGACAATATGCAACTGCAGTCTTTAACCAGCATTACAGTCACACTTCTAAATGAAAAGATTGAATCTTTAAATGTTCCTTCCAAAGGTCAGCCTAACTAACAGAAACTGGAGAGGAAAGGATCAAAGATTTGTCTTTATGTCATTGTATTGGCTGATTTGTATCCGTAGTTACTTCCCTTGTTTCCTTCACAGTATTTGTTGAAACTCAGTCCTGAAAGCATTTTCCCTGGGACTATACAATTCTGTAAAATTACAAATGTTCTTTGATGTTCTACACATTTGTGAATACTTGAAAAGCTGCACAAAAAGCCATTGTGAAAAGCTGTACTGAAATCTTGAAAAAATATTTTTTGAAAGTCATATAATAAGATATATAATTCATGGATTTGTGGCCAAGAAAATGTAGTCTCAGAAGCTAGTCCATTCCAGGAAATGTGTCAGAAAAGTAAAACTCATAAGAATCAGAATTTTCCCAGCTGTGGTAATTGCACACTTAATTCTTGTGTTGTGCATGCCAAAGCAAGCCAGAGCTCAGTGCCATCACCCCAGAGTGATGGAGAAGAAAATGTGATCTTTTTTGACTACATTACTGGTACATTCATTCTGGATTAATGTTCAGATGCCTTGAACAGTTGAGTAGTGTATTGTTTTAGAGGAAAGTTACCATAGCAGTGGTGTTGGGGATCTGGGATGGTTGAGGGAGCTCTGCTTTTGAACTTAGTGCCCTGGCAATCACAAAAGTGAGTGTTGTAAAGCTGTGCTCAGGGACGTGCCAAGCAGCGTTTAGCTCCGGATGATGACGGCAGAGGGATTACTGCACTAATTGCTCTCTGTGCTCCTCGGCTGCAGATCGTGTCTGGCCAGAACGTTTGCCCCAGCAACAGCACGGGCAGCCCCTGCATCGAGATCGACGTGCTGGGGATGCCCCTGGACAGCTGCCACTTCCGCACGAAGCCCATCCACCGCAACACGCTCAACCCCATGTGGAACGAGCAGTTCCTTTTCCGCGTCCACTTCGAAGATCTGGTCTTCCTGCGCTTTGCGGTTGTTGAAAATAACTGCTCAGCTGTAACAGCCCAGAGGATCATTCCCCTGAAAGCACTGAAGAGAGGTACGGTGCAGCTCGTGGTGGCACCCTAAGCCAAAATGGTCCGGTGGGTTCCTGGGCTGAATCCTTCCAGAGAGAAATTTTTCATCAGTTGCATTTTTCTAGAGGAGACAGGGAGCAAATACCAGACAGCACAGCACGGCCTGGCAGTGCAGTGCTGATCTGAGACTCCAGGGAGCTGGCAGCCGCCCCAGTGGCTCGTAGCAAGTCCGATGCTGTGCTGCTGTGGAGGCTGGGCCATGTGGTACACACCTGCTCCCATGCTGAGGGTGCTCCTGGGGCTGTGTTCACCACCAAGGGACTGGCTGCTCCCTTAGGAAGCTTGGAGGGCTTTCACTCCTGCCTTGTCCTTTGCCCAAGAAACTGCTTCAACAGCTGATCACTGTGCAGAGGGAAATTGTACTTCTCACAGCCATGGCTGCAGGGGAGTTGGAGAAAGGGTGGAAAAAACTGAGAGATAGGAAACATCACTGTGACACCTGGGGGAGAGAGTTTCCATGTTGCCAGTAGCTCTTCTGCACTTGCTTTGTGCCACTTTAATGTCACACAACTGTCTGGGTTGGCATGTGAGGAGATTTGGTCATACACATATGTTTTCCAATGAGAATTTGACCTTGCTTCATTCATGTTCTGATGTTCAGATATTTTATGTATGACTATATTGAGTATTATGGTAAAACAAAGGCAGGTTGCTCTATGAGCCACTCAGCAGTAGGATGTGTTACCCTGTTGTACAGTGTTAATGCAGTGTTATTAGAGTGCTTCAAATCCTACCTGTGTGGCAAAGTGCAGCTATAAAAACAGTAAATTTGAGGTTTCCATTTATGAGACTTGTGTCCTAGGATGTGGCAAAGCATTTAGAGAAGAATTTTTCCTCTTTAGGCTACAGGCATGTCCAGCTCCATAACCTACACAATGAAACATTAGAAATTTCCAGTTTGTTCATAAACAGTCGGAGAATGGAAGAAAGTCCCTCTGGAAACACTCTGCCTGCATCTATGGTAATTTATTTTTTGTTTGTGTGTGTGAATTACCTTTTTTTTTTTTTTTTTTTTTTTTTGCTTTGGTGGAAGTAAGGTTATCCCACCTGGATAAAACTGTGGGAAGGTAAATCTTTTCAAAGTCTGGCTCCTCTGCTGTATCGAGGTATAGAATAAGAAATGTGCTCCTCTGTTGGGGGAATGTGGACAAGCAGTAAGGTTCAGTGCAGCCTCATGCATTCCTTCATGCATGAATTGTAAACAAAGCATTTGAGACCAAAAAAAAAAGGAAGATGCAAATTACCAACAAGTTGGAAATAATGACAGTAAAATTGATTTCTGTTACAAGAAAAGATGAGCTCTGTATTTCCATAAATACATATAGATTTATATATGTGTGTGCACATACATATGTTTATATGTGCAAATATATATACATCTGTACGGGTATCTGTATATCTAAAAATATGCATGCAGAGATGTGATTTTTGTTTAAAAGCCCTTACTGTAAGGTTACCTGGGTTACTTGTGCTTTGGCAACTTTAAACACGTATTTTATAATTTTGCTGACTCCTAAAGTGTCAGCTCCTTCTGAGCTCCTGTGTATGTGGCAGATGTGTTGCAGATATTACCTCCTGTGAGTACATGCCAAACTTGTATCTTGGTGAATTACTTGGGTGGAAAGGAAGAACAAATAGTTTGAGGGTTAAAACAAAGCTATCGCTTTTCGTCCAGTAATCTGTGTGCTGAATCCAAATATTTGAGCTCAGCTAGAATGGGGAATGAGTGGTGGAGGTTGGCCCTTTGTCCAGTGGTGGTTTATGTATTCCCTCTGGAAAACTTCCTTTTTCTCTTCAGCTTCAAGACACGATGGAGGCTTTTGGAGGGTTTGTTGGGGTTTTTAGATGCCTCGATCTGTAATGGAAGGAAGAGCTGTGTATGAGCTGAACAGCTTTGCTTTGTCAACGCCCTCACAGCTTGTTTCTTTTAAGCAGCCTAGAAATAACATGCCTGTGTAAAAACATCCAGTAACCTGTTGAATGTTGTCTGAACAGTTGTTTAGCGTGGGAGAAAGGAAAGCTGCCATGACTTACAAAGTGACAGTTCATGGAATTCCAGGCCCAGAGCCTTTCACCGTTTTCAGTGTAAGTGCGGGGACCACGGCTGCACAGCTGCTCCATCAGGTGAGCTTCCTGCTGAACTGCAGACTCTTCATTGGCAGAATCCACACTAACATCCTGCTGGACCTCTGTCTCCCTGCATTTCTCACACACAGGGTTGTTGCAGTTCATTCATCACAGCAAGGGGGCTGTTAGAAATGCATTGCTGTGGAATTAATTACGCAACAAATACAGAATATAAGCAGTGGAATTTTCCCAATCTTGGCTTCAGGGAATGGGTTTATAATCTTAGAACATATTCCCTATTTTAAAATTTGGGCATATGCAGATGAGAAAAACAATCTCTCTAATCAATGGGTGCAATGGGTTCTCCTTACACCAAGGGCAAACATTTCTGCACAATTCTTTGAACTGAAGCACCATAGGAACAGAGAGTAAAAGTTAGAGGGCGAAGTTCATGAGTAGAAAAACCAGTTAACTCAGCAGGGATTGTTATTCTAGCAGTGGGAAAAGACTGTACTGTCCTGGGATTATGAATAAATTTTCTGGCCAGCCAGAAGGGACCGAAATAAGCTTAAATAGTACTGCCTTGTCTGGAATAGTTGAACTGCTTGGCTAGGCTAAAGAGAACAGGACATTACCCTGGAGTAAAATATCTGAATAATAAATAGCACATCAGAAATCCTGCCTGCACTGTCAGAATAATTACTGATTCTTAAAGCTTCCTTATTCATTCTCATTTATAACTACTAATTATGCAGTGTTTATATTTAGCATTCTAATTGTTGTGTGTTGTCTGTCTTAGCTCTTGGCTACCATAAAAGGCACCGAGTCATGCGCTGCAGACTATTTTCTGATGGAAGAGAAGAGTTTTATATCAAAAGAAAAGAGTGAATGCAGAAAGCCACCATTCCAGAGAGTGATTGGTCCTGAAGAAGGGCTAGTGCAGCTTTTAAACAGTTGGTTCCCAGAAGAAGGATATGTTGGAAGAATTATCTTTAAAACTCGAGAGGAAGTAAGTCTGTTTTAGATAAATTACTATTTACAAAAGTAGCTAAAAATAGCTCTTAGGACCATGAAACAAAAGGGTGCAGTATTTGTTTCACTACTTGGTTAGTGATGTCAATGCTGTGTGCATTATTTAAAAACAAACTTAACTCTTGAGTGAGAAGCACAAATTTATACACCTGTGTGACACCAACTGGACCTCCCTGAGCTCCAGTATCAGCTGTGTGGTGTTTATTCATTATGCCTCAGTCACCAGTTCAGTAACTCAGTTTGGAGTGATAGTTCTAATTTAATGCACATCTAGATTATGCCATGATAGGAAGTTAATATAAAGATAATAGTTAATACCATAGATAGCAGAACTCCAGAAAACCACCGTCAATTTAGATGGCAGCAATTTATCATTGCTCTAAAAAAGCTAGACATAATTTTAATATTAAAGAATAAGTCTAAAAGCCTCAAAGGATTATTAAATTGTCAATTATAGGCTAAAATAATTAAATAGGTGGTTTCTTTTAATTTAAAGGAGGAAGATTACTTCAGTTTACACTATGAGCAAAGCATCTACAGCATAAAATATGCTAGTGCCCTGGCTTGTGAGACAGAGACAAAAAAAGCAGGAGAAAGACACTTAATGATCCCATTTTCAGAAGCACTTTCTTTGGTCAGTTAGGCAAATAAAAATGCTTGCTTAGTACACAGATTTTACATACATATATATATATGTATGTATCTATGTATGTTTTTTTGGTTATTTTGACAGAACTTTTGATAAAGCTTCAATATGACAAATTGCTATTATTTTACACAAGTCCACAATTTGGTTTCCTTTATATGTATGTATCTATGTATGTTTTTTTGGTTATTTTGACAGAACTTTTGATAAAGCTTCAATTTGACAAATTGCTATTATTTCACACAAGTCCACATTTTGGTTTCCTTTATATCTAATCTTTGGAACAAAAATGAAAAGGTAGAAATTTGTTTGTGGAAACAGTAGCCTACAGAATTCCACTGACTGCAGCACCTGCCTCTGTCAGTGTATGCTGCCACGTATCCTGCCAAGCCCCATTCCTTCAGAAAATGGGTAAAAATCTGCCTTAGCATGTATGAAAATTATGCTGTTGTTCTGTCCTGTTATGTGAGTACCTCAAAGCATTATTCATAATTTTGAGCCTTTCTGCAGACAGCAGCACCTCAGAGCTTGGAATGAAGCTGCAGATCTGACTGGAAAAACAAGGAGCAGGTCCAGTGACAGGTGGAATACACAGCCCATATTTGCAGTTTATGAATCCAAGTTGTGTTCCAAGTGTTCCAATGCTCTGGACAGAAATGCATTCTCTGAGAGAAGGTTCGAGGAGGAATTGTCTAAAATCTGCAGTAGTCATTGAAAAGGGAGAGAGAAACACGCAGCCTTCCTCTTGCTCCACCCCACAGGAAAATGTTCATTCAGATTCTGGCTCTCTAAATTCTTTTGGCTTTAGTGCAGGGACAGGAAAGAAAAGAACCCTTTCTACCATCTCCCATCGTACTGGCACCATTACATGACAAAAACATAATTTTATATACATAAGGGAAGGATTTAAGGGACCATTTTGTGAAATGGGATGCTATGCAGACATCTCCATTCCTCACCTACTATGAAAGGTATTTCAGGTATCAATTTTAGAAAACATGGGTATTTACTAGCATTATTATTATTATTATTACTAGCAATAGTGGCTAGTCAAACCTTTCTTATAATGCATTTAACAAAATGGAGCCGAGGCAACCGCAGTCTCCAATTTCCATGTAATAAAACCCTTGTGTGACCATCAGCTATTAGTTACCTCTCTTAAGTAAATGAATTTGTCTGTCATTTTCTCTGTAGAATTTAAATGAGAGAAATGTCTTTCAAGAAGCAAAGGAAGAAGCAGCCATCAGCTCTGAGGATGACAGCTTCTTTGTTCAGGTACACGATGTCTCCCCAGAGCAACCACGCACCGTGATCAAAGCTCCGCGCCTCAGCACGGCTCAGGATGTCATACAGCAGGTAAGGGCGTGTGCCACCTCAGCATGTGGGCTGGAGGCTGGTTTCAAACAAGCTGCAGTGGGATTTGTTCTCAGCACTAGCTGAGGAATTGGTTTGGTAACCTGAATCTGAGGGAATGCCTTTTTTGTTTTGTTTTTCTGCTTTTAAACAGACTCTCTGCAAAGCCAAATACTCCTACAGCATTTTGAGCAATCCAAACCCAAGTGATTATGTGCTCTTGGAAGAGGTGACTAAAGAGCCAGCAAACAAAAAGTCTTCAACATCTAAACCATCTCAGAGGATTCTCTCTGATCAAGAGTGTGTGTTTCAGGCCCAAAGCAAGTGGAAGGGAGCAGGAAAATTTATCCTTAAGCTCAAAGAACAGGTTCAGGTAAAAGATGCAATACTTTGCAGCAGATGTTACAGATGGTGTGTGATCAGCTTAATGGGAGCCCGCTTTCCATGCAAGGCAGACACAACTGGCATGAGGGCAAGTGGAGAGGACAGACTACAGAAAAAAGCAATTTTCCTCTTTTCTCTGAACCTCCCTTACATATTCCTTTGCAAAACTGCATCAGTTACATTCAGCAATACGATTCCCTCACCGCCTGCAAATCCAGAGCAACCTTTATCTGCTACCAGCTTTCTGTTTCTCAAAACCTTCTGGCTGTGCATGCCATGTTCCCTGTCATAATAAAGGACCATTCAAATGGGCAGAACTTACAAGCTGCTGGAATAAAGTCCCCTTTATTCCTGGCCAGTGAAAAAGTTGTTCTGTTGCTTTATCTCAGGCTTCAAAAAATGGCAGGAGTGAGATACATGCCGGCTGGGAGAAGGAACTGCATTCTCCTTTCCAGCAAACACCACCAATACCCAGCTGCTGTTGCTTTAAAGTAACTCTATTATAAGCACAGATTACAACATTTGCTAAACATATCTTTAACAATGCATAATTTTTAATTAATTTATTAGAACAATCAGAAGGAAGTGCCTGGATGAAAGCACAGCTGTACTGAATTCCTAAAGGGAGGTCTGCTCAGCAGTATGTCAGGTGTTTTCATATTCATTCCTTATTCCCAGCCAACAAGCAGCTGTTTAACCACCTCTGTGATCTGTTTGAATTTTTACAGGCAGCACGAGATGACAAGAGGAAAGGCATCTCCTTCACCAGTGAGCTGAAGAAGCTGACCAAGTCAAGTAAGCAGTACCGGGGCGTGGTGTCGCCCGCGCTGTCGGACAGTCCCCAGGGCAGGGAGGACAGAGCCGCCTGCGCCCTGGCCTTCAGTGACATCATGGAATAGTGCCAGCTCCTGCCACGGCAGGCCCTGCTCAGGTATGAGACAGCCAGCCCAGCTTTCAGTGCAGCATCCTCAGAGGATTCCTGCTTCCAAGCTGTAGCTGAGCAAACCAAGTGAGGTACAAGGACTGACAGAAGGATCCATAAAAGCCTCCTCATGCACTGGTGTGCACAGGCACCATGACATCAGGAAGGTCTCCGAGTGAACCAGAATGGTGGAGTTTCACCCACTTTCTCTGTCCATTTAACCCAAAATGTTGCATCCCAGTTGATTTT
Source organism: Passer montanus (assembly GCF_014805655.1). Lineage (NCBI taxonomy): Eukaryota > Metazoa > Chordata > Aves > Passeriformes > Passeridae > Passer > Passer montanus. The sequence continues at coordinate 3,495,668 of NW_024366703.1, read as the reverse complement.
GCAGTACTCATTTTTATCAACAATTGTGCTTAAATGTTCTGTTGCTCTCTTGCTCTGGGCCACAGCAAATGGAAGTGAGCAGTAGAGCTTTTATTGTTTTTTGTTATGTCCAGATAATAAAATCATCAGGATTGGTGATCTCTTTTTTAGCTAGCACAAGTTTATAGTGTTAATTTCTGTCTCTGGAAATGTTGCCAGAAATGTTTAAACATTTACACTATCCTTTCTGTATCTCTTCAGTTTCTTCCATCTTGCTTGACTTCAAACAACTGAAATACACAACAAAGACTGTCCCATTTATATGGAGATAGTAAGTGCCACTTGCCCAGCACTGTACACTAACCAGACACTTGCACAGTGCTACTGCAGCACTGTGACAGCAGCTGGGAAGTTGCAGCTCTCTGCAAATGAAGAAGAAACCTTTTTCAGTGTTGATAATCCCACCTCACAGATGGCAAATTTAAGATGACTTTTTTTTTTCTGTATACATCTAATTATTAAAGCATTATTTGACATGCACTGTAATGCTGCTGCTAAGTCACTAAATTAAGAGAATTCAATCACTTCTGTGATTTCATTTGTTGTTCGTCTTGTTTTCATTTGCAAGGTATTTCAAATAGGAAGGGATTAATTTCATAGTTTATTTCTAGGCTGCTATAATGTATTAAAACAATCTGAATTCAAGGAAAGCAAAGTAAATTTTGGGAAAATCAGAGCCACTTTCTCTCTTCTGCATTTGGTTGGGTTTTTGTTTTGCTGGGGTTTTGTTTTGTTGTGTTTTCTTGGGTTTTTTCCTTTTTTTTTTTTTTTCTGAAACCCCAATGTGGAATTTACATGACTGAATCCTTCTGCAGTGCCTTTGAAGGATCCAGCTGTGGACTGAACTGGTTGGAACTGTGTGCCCTGTGCTACAGATGCTTAATCCAGGCAATGCTGCTGGATTGACATGCAGACTCTGGGAATCCTAAATGGGATTCTGTAGATGGGAAAGATGCCTGTCAGCTCTTGGAAGATTCCTCTCTTCCTGTTTCTTCACATCTGCAGATTCTCCATAGGCAGATGGAGAAGTTTTCTTGGACTGTATGTTGTAAACAAACACGTGTCATCACCCTCCCCTTTTTAAACAAAAGATAATTTTAGCTTGTTGCCTCTAAGGAATCAGAAGGCAGAGAACCAGAGTGGTTTTTTATGTGTATTATATTAAAATAACGCACTTTTACCTGATGATTACTGTTAAACACTGTGTTAAGTGATTGTAAAGAGATTTAAATATACTGTAACTTCCTTTGCATATCTGTTTAACTTTGGTGAATATACACGAAACACTCAAAATTATTTATGGTTTAGCTACATTAACAAAATAGTGTACAATAGCTGAGTACTTCTTACTGGTAGTGAGATCTTGGCAAGGAACAACATTTTCTTCTTATAAATTTTAGTTTTCCAGGCTTGTGTTTAAAGAAAGAATATTTATTACCATGTTTCAAAGTACATGCCATTGTATAGTATATTTATCATATACTACTTTTTAGAAAATGCAGATTTTTTTATCTTTCTCTGGATTTAGAGGAAAAAAGTATTAGAACTTTTCTGGTTCTTTCTTTTCAGCACAAGATGTTTAGTACCCAGTACTGACCAAATTCAAAACAATGCATTGATAAGTGTAATTAACATTTCAAAATTTCGAATTCAAACCACATTTTTCCATATAGTCAGGAACTGTCTTTTTACTTGTCTGTCAAACCCAGACAGTATAAAGAACTTTACACTCTAACTCTTGACAATTCTGTTTACATAGAAACGCTGTTGTGAAGTTCTACATGTGCTGAATTCATCTTTTGTTATCAAAGTTAGTTATGGTAGTCTCTTTTTTTTTTCCTCCATGGGAGTTACTGATATGTTTAGTTGTTTAAAATAATCCATTACCGGGGCACAAATTAAACAACTGCTGCCATCAGCCATCCCTTTGATCTCCCACAAGAAATGTGTCTGTGGGGAACAAACTGCTCTGCATGTGTTTTTGTTTCACTAGAGGAAAGAAGTTACAGGCAGTAGTCTCATGACAGCTAATGCCCCCCCTCCCCCCATCCTGAATAAGAAAATGAAATAAAAGAAAATAAAAGTTATTAACTGGCATATAAACAAGCAGACAGACCCTGCATTCTGTCACCAGAAACTCTGAAGTCTTTCACTATACACTACAGAAAATGCTTATGAAGTAGCCACTTACCAAAGCAAAAAAGTGCCCTCTTGAGGTCACTTCCAGCTTTCAGAAAAAATAACCACAGACATACAAAAAAGTCCGATTTCTCAGTGGCATGTCCTCACAGAGGCCATGCACTTCCCACTGCTCATCTTTCACAAAAGTTAAGTTTTGAACTTATGTACCAAATCAGCATTTTACAAATCAGCAACATAACCCCCAACCAGCTCAGCCTGTCACTCCTTACCAGGTCCAACAGTAGCAGCCCCTGTGAGGGACACGTGCTCCTCTCCATCCTGCCCAAGGAAAAGACTGAGCCTGAGCAAAATGTTAAGAAGTGACAACTTACATATAGTTCTATATGCATAGTTTGCTTTGGAATACTTTGGAATTACTGGGAAATACATCAACCTGCTGCACAGTTCAACTAATGCAAATTTTTTAAAATGTTACCTTCATTCTCTCTGTTATTTTAACACAATTTTATGTCACTGAGAAATTTTTGCTTTTGGTGTTTTTGTGGCATTCTAAAAACAACGCTTAATGTCCTGTAGTGTGCCCCTACCTGTTTAGCTTTTTCTTTTTGTTGGTGTGTTTTTTTGGGTTTTTTAGCAGCTCTGAAAATTCTTAATATTGCCTGTAGTAAGTATCACAGTAGGCTGGCAGATACCTTGCTAATTAGCTGGATTCAACACAGAAAGTTCTTATATCCTTGTTGTCATCCACTAGTGCTTTTCTGTCACATAGATATAAAAGCAAAAAATAATCATGGGGAAGCAAAGGGGACATCCGTAGTCATGTCATATTGTGCCTAACACTAGCCTGAAGTCTTGTGGGCATTTAAAATCAGCAGTTTTGCACTATTTCTGCTAACAGAATTTTTCTAGCTGTGGTAATAGCTTATTAATGTAAGTATCTTCATCATCAATCACAGTCAAAACCTCCTCTGTCCGCTGTTTCTTACCGTGAAAAAGAACAGCAAAATATTTGACTTTTTATTTAGAAACCCTAATTTTGTAGGCCTGTAGACATCTGGAATTGTGTAAGGCTAATGAACCTGTTCCAGTCTTTTCATTAAAGTACGTGCATCACTTAATTTAAAGTTTAGGTATTGGTAAATATCCAGGTAAACTTTTCTTGGTGAAACATGATACACTTTGGTGTGAATTAGGGAAAGAATTGCAGTGCCCTTCCTCTTGCTGGTTCAAAGCAGTGGAAATTCAAAACCACTTGAAACATTAAAGAGCAAGGGGGAGTTGTTAACTTTTGTGAAAGCCCAGTTAAAGAGTTTTCATGTCCTAAGTTGTTATGCTAATAGGAATGTTTATTCTGTTTAGCCACAGCTTTTATTTCTGCAGGAATCTGTCACACATTCCTATGACAAAACTGACAAAATAACTTTGTCCTTTTCCATGCTTCTGGCTGAGTATGGACATCAATTAGGAAAATACATTTATTTTTACATTACAAACTATTTACAGGAAGCAGCTTCCAGGATAAAGTTTGAAAGAAAGGAATGTAAATAATCAACATCTTCCAGAAACATGCAGTCTCTGAGCAGTAGCAGGCCTTGCACTGCACACTTTTCAGGTGGAAATCTGCTTCTCCTGCTCCACTGCCTATTGGACAGAAAACACAAAAGTCTTTTATTCTGTACTATTTTAAAACTGCTCCTTTTCTATCAATTTCTTACCCTTTCCTGTGCAGCACATGGTGCCTGCAGTGTGTGCCTGTAAGGGCCAGAAGCGGGGCAGTGCCAGCTCCTGTGTGCCTGCAGAGCTCTCTGCTTGTGGGAACTGGGGCACTGCAGGAGCTGCTTCCTCCACCGCCCAAAGGCTTCCTGCTTCTGTCTTACCGACCCCACCAGGAGCAGTCAGAACACTAAAAAATACTATCTCAGTTTTTGGTTTTTTAAGCCTAGTGACACTTTTTTCCTTGCTTACAAATATTACTAGGTGAGGTGTCTGAATAGCTGCTTTTAGGAAGGTGTCTGCTTCTAGACCTCAAGGCTTTTGAGAATTAAACACTGCAACACAGAAGCATCCAAATATTTCAAGAACACTTTCTCTTGCATTCATAGTTTATTTTCAAAAAGAGAAAATTTTGCTACTAGCTTTACAGGCTAAGTCTGCAGCTTCTGAAACTCACCTGTCTGTTCTGCTCCTCAAATGCTTGAATTAACATCTGTTTTTTAATCACTGTCTGTTACTATTCCACTATAAAACTCAGTTTACTTTTAGGGTAGCCCACTAAATGTACCAATGGTGGCAATTTTTCCCTGTCTGTGATAAAAATTTTGTAACTTCAATAGTGATAGACATTTGGCAGAGTTAGCAAATTAAACTAAATAGCAGTAAATAGATTTTGCTCCAATAGATGTATAAGCTCTTTCAGAATGACTTGTACGGTTGTCTTCCTCTGCCTCTTCAACCATATCAAAATACTCTGACAATGCAACATCACCATGTGCCAGTCTTTATGTTTGGAAACTATGTAAAATGAACAATTTTAAAAGTGACTTTTCCACCTGGACTGTTTTCTCTCTGCTGACTTGAATAAACCATATTTGTATATGTTGTAAAAAAAATAAATGGTTTAAGATGTTGAATCTTTGTTTTTGCCTTCCTGAACTGACAAAGGTACTGACAAATGGCCCCCTTGGAATTTTGCAGAATTTAAATCACATCTGTATTTGGAAACACTTAACAACTAAACTAAACTACTGAAAATTAATGGGAATGACAGCCTAAGCAGACAGAAATAACCACCAGTATGAGGCATGCAGGTTTGTAGTCCACACAGTAAATATAATATAATACATAGGTATTTTATATGTATAATATAATACATAGGTATTTTCTAATCCCTTAATACACAGATGTCTGTTCTAAAATGTTTGTAAATTTATGTTTAATTACTTGAAAATCGGTGAACTAGTGTGATCAATACTGAAAACTTCTTAGAAGAAAAATAAATTAATTGTAAAACCATCTAAGAGCCATAAATCAGGATACAGAACTAAATACCCTAGAGAAAATAAGATATTTTCTGACTTAAAGGAAAGCTTTGCAAAACTTACACACAAATCGAGCACTACAGAAGTGTCAGCCAGGACAGCCCACTACATTCCCCTTTGCAATGCAATTCACATAAAGACAATACTCACATTTAAATTATTTCATGTATTTCACCTGCTCTTTGCAAAGGCAATATGCAGCTGAAAATGGATTCAAAAACATTCAGACAATAATAATACTTGGAGAATGTGGAGAGAATTACCTACCTACAAAAAAAAAAATTCTTACCTTTTATTTGTCCAGTATTCTTGACAGCAATGTTTTACTGAAGACACTGCAGTAGAGCACTCAGTCATGATGACAGCTTAGAACTGAAATTCAGTATTTTTAATTTGCCAGTGTCAAGATTCATCAGAGGAGAAAAAAACACCAAATTTAAAATCATTTCAAGATGAGATAAATGGTTAGAAGACATCAGAAGAAAAACAGGAAAAATGCAATACATATTCCAAATGTCTAGGTAACTTAGACATCAAGAAGTCAACACTATGTTAACATTTTCAGAATATTTATTAAGTTATCAGCACAACCCAGTGAGTTTGCAGAAACATGTATATCTATATTCTGTTATAAAAATTAGAAAAATACATAAAGAAAAAACAATTGTGCATGGTTGCAAACAATTCTTAAATTATTTGGGTTTGTATATTTTTAAAAAACTGACAGTTCATTGTGATTCCCCAGCCCCTGGAACAGGGGCTCGGTGGTTAGGGGGACAGGCCTGTAACTGTGAAAAACTGCTGTTACATTTTCCTGTGTTTCTATATTCACACAAAAGCCTGCTTGTATTCCTTTTATGATGACTGGTGATTTCTTTCAGCCAATCTTTCTCCATAATTAAGAATCCAAGTGAACTTGATTGATAGATACATTTATGCCAAGGATGATTCCTTCAAGTGCTTAGCAAAATCCAAGGGTTTGTGGGCAACAGTCTCACTGATGTGTTGTTGAAGCTGTTTGTTTAGTTCTTCATCTACAAATGAACCCATATGCGAGAAGGTATCCTGAAAATTACAAAATAAGAGTTGTATTACTAAACAAGGCCATGTTTTCCATGTCTACCTTAGTTTAGCAGTTTTGTTTCCCTCCTGTGGTCCCAGACATGTAGACCAGACCTGTTCAGCTGGCAAGCACCATGTCAGGCAGTCCTTCATAAACTCGTGGGTTTGGTGAGGCTTTTCTGGTTTGTGCTAAACTGGGCTTTAGAAGATTACCTACTACACACAGCCATGGCTTCCAGCTCAGGGTGGGAGGTTCACACACCTTACAAATACAAATCAGGCAGTTTGGTGACAGCACACATTTACAAATAAGCACCTCTGACCAAAAGGCAACAATGCTCACAGCACAGGTTGTGAGTCAGAAAGGAATCCCCTCACCCTTCTGCCTCCAGCCACACCTGGAGCCCTGCATTTTCCTGGTGCTCAAATAAAGAATGATGATCATGTATATGATTGAAACTTCCCTGTGAAAGTCTTAAAATTTCCAGAGCCAAGTAGTTTGGAACTCATGGAGAAATGAGAGCCTCTCTTTAGAGGTGCACAGGGCTCCAGTGTGGAGCTTCTGTCAAGAGCAGGGAGATGCTGGCAGCCTGGCACACAAAGGACATGCAGAACACAGAGGGTAAAACTCAGATAACTGCCAAAATTTGTTAAATGAGCCAAACAGCCATAGAGCAGGCAAGGCCTCAAGGTAATTTTCCCACTTAGGTCCATTATAGATAGCTATCTATGGACACTTTGTGATCTTGATGTTGCACTGTTTCTGCTCCCTAAAGGAGCTTGTGCATTTCCTTATTCAACCCTCATTTTCTCCCATCTGCTGTTCTCAGCCTTGCTCTGTCAGAGCTACTCATGTAACTCCCCAGCAGGACACATATCAAGGAGTCATTATAAAACAACTGAATAAGTTAAGCACAAACATATTTTCAAAAGTTGGTTCTCTAAAATTGAAAGAAAAATTGCCCTCTCAAGGCTTCAACCAACATTCCTGAGTTACAAAGTGGAGCACTGACAAGGTTAATAGGTTATAATTATAATGTTTCCATTAGAAAGAAGGAAAATTATCACTTTTTAAAGGATACACCATTAACTGGACATTAATGGAGGCTGGCATCTGGAACATATCCAGAACTGAGGATATAAACACACCTCCCCCATTTATCCTCTTTTTATATTAACCCTTTGTTCCTCTCAAATTTCCACTTTAAAGCTGCAGTGACACTAACAGGGATCAGCATCCCTCAGCACACTGAATCAAATGCTCTGGAAATCCAGCTGTCTTGGCAACTACCCACCCTGGGGAAAGAGCTCGCTCTTTATTATTACTTTTTGAACAAACATTAGTTCATCATTACAGCAAAGAGCCAAGAAATCTGCACTGAACCACTGCAAAGTGCAAAATAACAGCTACCATATTAATCTTGCTATGTTAACTGATGCTGTGGGAGGTAGGACTATTTATAGAGCTATTTTTTCCTTCCTTATACTCAGTCCTATCTAATCCCAGTTTAAAAAATGTACTTGATGCAGAAAGTACAGAACCCAGAAAGCCACACTGAGTGTGCCAGTGCCTGGGCACTGCATAGTGAGCCAGCAGATACAGGTTATACTTGTGTGTCACATGGTTAAAAAAGGACAGAGGAATGAGAACAGTACCTTTCTTCTGGGTGTTACTGAAGCAACAGGAGGATTAAAGGTCATTCCCTTCATACAATATGTCTCAAAAAGTTCTGTAGCAGACCTACAGTAAATAAACAGTGAAAGAAAAATGGCATTAGATAAATACAACTTCAGCTGATCTATCACCAATCCAAGAGCAGCATCCCACACAAATCCCACTCTCCCCCTCCATACTTCAGGAGAACTCTTCAGAGTAATGAGCATCACCTGGAAAAGGTCAGGAGCCAATGGCTGGGAAATAAGGCAAGTCAAATTAAGTAAAATGTGTCTAAATACACACAACAAAACTGTTGTCTTTCCAGAGCTCTGATCTGTACGTGTTTGAAAAAGGGGATGGAAAAAACGTAGGTAAAGATGGTCTTAGCTGACACAATCTGCCAAAATTTCCAACAGTTCCTTGCCAAAGGGTCTCATGAAAAAAACATCCATGGGAGAACAGGGAGGACCACCACAGAAAAAACTCATTAAAAGACATGAAACAGAGGACAGGAGTCTATGATCATTTTTTTGCAATGGCAGGAAGAAACTGGGTTTCCACAAGGTTTTTTCCAGGACCTGCACTTTCAAACATGCTCAAAAAAGAGCTGCAGAACACCAAGTTATTTGTAGTAGTAAGAATGCTCTCTACAGGTAAGTTCTCTCCCTGTAGAGAACTACAGACAGACTGTATGAGATGATCAGTAAAGTGGCAAATGAAATTTAGTGTTGGAAAAAGCAACTCTACATAAAAACAGTAGGCTCTGAGCAGACCTCTATCACTTAGAGAAAAAATTATCTTCTTGTTATGACAGATGCTTTTATGGGATTGTGACTTTAGTGCTGTTTGGAGTTAAAAAAAAACAGAGCACAATATAAATTAGTTACATCAGTGTGTAAATCCATAGATCATCCACATCTCAAATACTGCAACTGAGTCTCCAATCTCATCTTGAAATGCTTAAACTGGTAAACATTCAGGAACAGGCAGTAAAATGTATGGAAAGGAAGAGTGATTGAGCAGGCTGTGCACTCCAGCTCCCAGAGCAAGAATCAGGGGCTGTTAATTGAAGCAAACTGGCACCAGGTTCAAAACAAAAGAAAGCAGATCTCAGCATAAGGAGCTGTGGACTCACAGAACCCTCACCAAACAATGCTGCATTTGCAGAATATGTGCTCTGATTCAAGGGACATTGAAAAGTTTTGAAAAGGAACTCCATGAAGAGAGATACTAACAGAAAATGGTATCAGTTCAGGAAATCCACCAGGCTGAAACCTGCCAGAGGCCTGCTCAGGGCATGTCTCACACGTATGCCCTGGTGTTATTTTTCACAAGGCACCTGCTGCCAGCCACTGCCAAGTACAGGATGCTGAATTAGATCCCAGTCTGAGCCTGGATGCCTGTTCTCGTGTTTTAACCTGTACAGACCTTACACTGCAACTTGGGCTCTAGTTTCCACTGGACAGCCCCAGTTCAGTGATCCTGATCCATATTCAGATCAGGGCTGCTGCTGAAGGTATTTTGCTCCCAGGGGAAGAAAACACACTGCACTTTGAGATGTTTATCCTTGTCACAGCCTGGCAACAAGTCTCAAAAGGGAAAAAAACGGGGAAAAAAAAAAAGGCAGCCAGGATTCTGCATTCTGTACTGGCAGAAGAAGAAAGAGAGCTTGAAGATCAGAGTTTTTAGTTATTTTTAGGAATTCCTTTAATGTAGTATAAGCAACAGCTTCCTTTCAGGACCTGTTATAAATAAAGGAACTCTTTGATAACTCACCTTTGGCTCAAATCAAGTGGAAGAGCTCCTGAGCCTTCAGTTGGAGCTCCAGCAATAAGGTGAGATGCAAATTTCTGCACTGTTGGATGATAATGTCTCTGAAAGAAAGGAAGAATGAAGTCAATAGACAGACAGTAAGGGATAATGTATTCATCTACAGAATCTCATGTTTATTTCCAATTCATAAGATGGAAGGTCTGCTTTTATTTTAGAAACTGAGTACCTTAAAATCAGTCAGTTTGTGGGATTAATGTCATGCATTTATTCCCTCATATCATGCTGTAAGCATGACTCTCCACAGTCAGGAAATTCCTACTCCCAGAAAACAGGGACCAAGACAGAGGAAGCCCTCTCCAAACCCTGACTGGAATGACAGATCAAGGTGTCAGTTCCCCTGGGAAGAAGGGCTGGACTGCAAGGGAACTTAACAGCTCTAAAAACTCTCCAAAGGAATCTAATAAGGCAACCTGAAGTATGAACCAGTCCCCTTCTGAGCTCATCCTTCCATACCACTGTGGTGGTCTTCTTCCACTCTGCTGGAAGAGGCTCATATGGGCCAAGACTTAACAGATAAGCCTGAAGACCTTTGCTCTCCATTTGTGCAAAGCACCTAAACATTGAGCAGCTATTTACTGCTGTTACTTCCCAAACCCATGAGTTACTCACAAACCTGCAGTAGATGCAGCTCCCACAGTGCTGTGTTCTGGGCATTGCAATGCTCTGGTTCATCTAATTCTGGGAGATAAACTCCACTGCCTTGAGATTCGTTGTCTAGTAAAAGGTCCATCCTTGGGAATGTCTACAACACAAAAAAACCCCCAGAAACTGAGTTGTTCATACTACCCACCCAATTATAACATCTGGTTCATCTAATTCTGGGAGATAAACTCCACTGCCTTGAGATTCGTTGTCTAGTAAAAGGTCCATCCTTGGGAATGTCTACAACACAAAAAAACCCCACAAACTGAGTTGTTTGTACTACCCACCCAATTATAACACGGTTGAGTCAGTTTCAGGATTCATTCCACTTCAGTCAGTTTCATCAGCATTTAAACATATTCTGTTTTCATCATTCTTGTTAAAGATGCTTTAAAAAATTGGCACAAAATAATTTTAACAAAAAAAATTCCGTAACTTTTAGCCAGTAACCTAAAAATTTGAACAAGTAAAACTTACTTGCATGAATACCCTGTTTGTTGCCAAGATCCCAACACTGGAATTTGGAAGTACATGAAGAGCAAGGATGGAAAGTCGCTTCAGGAAAGCAAGAGCTCGTTGCTGGGAGACTTGCTTTCTCCTCTTGGCAAACATGACATCCAGGCACTGCAGCACAATCCCTATGTCCTCGTTGGTGCCACCTCAAAAGCAGAATTCCACACAAAGAGTAAAGAATCACTTCAGGGACAAACACTGTATACCCTGCTATGGGCTGGCACTGGCACTGAGAACAGCATGGAAGCTGGGAGGCTCAGACACCTCTCAGTGATGCACACATTAAACATCCACCCTTCTTTGGTCAAAATGGTCCAGCTTTGAACAGAAAAAATGTACCCTTGTTTCTGTGCTTCTTTCTAAGAAAATACTTATTCCATCAAAAGTATCTAATCATTAAACACTGCTTATTAGTGTTATAAACAATGCTGATTAGAATTCAGATATTGTTTTAATCCTAAATGCATTAATTGTATCGTTTTCTAGAAACTATTAAAAAGTGAAAAGATCTAGTATTTTACCCATCCAGAACAGCAGAATGTTTATTCTTAAGAGGTTATTCCTAGTGAACCCACATTACTAAAGTTAATTAAAATGATGCTAATTTCAAATTTTATAAATCTTTCTTTCATCAATTTTTCAACTTCTCAGAATTACTGGAAAATTTAGATTAGAACATTAAAATGTTATCATTATAACAATCACAAACATATACCAGAATTTTTTTTTAAGCAGAATATAAATTTAAATTATTTTTAGAATTGGAAAAATCCTTTTTTCTTTATTGGAGAGAGAATTAGAGAAAAAAGACAAGAATTTTTAAAATGCAACTGAAAGAAATAATTATAAGGAAGTAAAAAAACAGAGGACAGACTAAATGCTTATCCAAGACCAAATATTTGGCATTCCCTAATGAAATGGCACAAATAGAACCTGTTACCATGTATTGGAATAATAATTCCAGTATTTGTATTGCAGTAATGCAATGTGCAACTCGAGAAAAAAAAGTAGACAACAGATAACAATCTTCTCAGAAATCAGATATCTTTAAAAAGTGCAGTTTATTAATGCTACATAAAGGCTTTGATAGCAAGGAAACAGAATATCATTATCACTATGTAGGTGAACAGTGAAAGTAGGAATCTGGAATTACCTGCATGTAGGCTGAACAGTGTCTTGTACAGATGTGTGTAAAATTTCATTGGATCAATGTTAAGAACATCACCTATAAACATAATCCCAAATAAACACATTTACTCCATTTATTTACCATAAATAAATATTAAATATTAAACAAAGGTTTGTTTTTAAAAATCTCCTACCTTGACCAGAGAGGATATGAAAAGCACTGAGAATGCAATGAAGACTCTCACGATAGCTTAAATCCTAAAAATACAAAACCGATTAAGTACCCAAAAGAAAGTAATTTTAAGAAAACTGTGATAAAATTGAACTTACCCCAGATGCAATAAGAGAATGAAGGACAATCAAAAGGTCATCAAAAAATTCCACATTTATGAGATGAGCAAACCTGCAAAGAGATTTTCAGTTTTAAATTATAGACATTATCTGTAAACTCAGTTCAAAGTGTTCTGAATTGCCAAGATCCACACCTTAAAAGTGGGCTAAATCAAATGCTGAACATTTACTATCTTCACAGGAAAGAATAATTCAGCCCTCAACATTTATGGCTTTTCTAGAGCATTAAAGACATGCTTGTGTCCTTTAGCAATTAATCAGACAAAAGAATGGAATCACATCAGATACTGAGGCATTTGCACCACATCAATTCTATCACATGAAATTTCAAATCACACTGAAATGGTTTTGGAAATAGCAGAAAACTTCAGCAGAGAAACAAATTCCAACTAATGAAAGAATAATTCAGCCCTCAACATTTATGGCTTTTCTAGAGCATTAAAGACATGCTTGTGTCCTTTAGCAATTAACCAGACAAAAGAATGGAATCACATCACACCCTGAGGCGTTTGCACCACATCAATTCTATCACGTGAAATTTCAAATCACACTGAAATGGTTTTGGAAATAGCAGAAAACTTCAGCAGAGAAATAAATGCATTTCAACTAACTTGTTATGGACTATCTTTTCTCACTGCTTAAGACAAAAATTTCTTTAGTGCTTTGTCTTTTCCAACACACACAAAAAAAGGTAGTTCTTACTTTGCAAGACCTTCTAGCACAGCTGGCAAAAGTGGAGACTTCTGAGCTTTCTTCAAGATCCTGAAGTATGTTACAAATACAATATTCAAGGTCTCTGTGTGCTGAAGGAAAGAAAACAAAAATACTTAATCACGTGAAATAAACATTTCTATTTCACCTAAACTCAACTGAAATTATTTTCTCTGTCCAAGCCTGCACCCAGGCCTTCCCAACCAGTCCTGGCACTGCCATCTCTGCTCTTCTTACACTGAACAGCTCAAGTCCTCCAGTGCTCTCCTGCTCCTGGCTCTCTCCTGACTACAGCCACACTCCTCCTTTGCCCAAAGGCCACTCTGAGAGGCTGTACTCCACTACACAGTGTCCTGTGGAACAGGCACCTGGAGGACTTTTGTCAATGGATTCAATACCATTTTGAGCAGACCAGCACAAAGAGAACAGGAATGGCTACCCTGGCCTTCCTGGCTAAACTGAGTGTGGTTTACTAAAATCTAGATCTCTGTCACAGGCAAAGTGTTTGTTAGCTAACAGCATGATCAAGGGATGTGGAGTGCTGCCAGGTTGGGATGGAGGGAAGACACTTAGTTACAAAAGGGTTAGGAGCTGCCACAGGGAAATAATGTCTAAATTATTTACCAGCTTCAGTTTCTTTTCTTTACTTTCTGATGCTTCAGCTTCCAGGAGCTCTCGTTCCAGTTTCTCTTCTGCTTTTTTCCACTGAAAATATACAGTTGATTTTAAGACAACAGATCCAATGTTTCCAACCAGTCTGGATATCCATGTTGAAAAGATACCCAGAGAATAAATTTTCTGTGCTTGGGGGGTTGCTTAAGCCACCCTGTGATTCTACAGGGTAACCCTTGTCCTATCAGAAACAACCAATCAAAAGCATTATCAACACAGGAAAGAGGAAAAAATAGAGAGATAATTAAATTCCCTCTAGAACCTCATAAATTTTCAAGTACCATGCAAAAATTGATCACTGATGCTGAGAGTTAACAATGGCAACAGCAGATGTGTAATCACTGCTGGAACAAATTGCTACACTAAGTAACAGAAGTAGAGCATGAGAGAGCACATGTCATACCTTTCTTTGCATTCTGGAAAGATTTTTTCTTTTCTCTTTGTAAGTCATGAACTTTTTCTTTGGTGCAATGTCTTCAGAATCTTTTTGTAATTCTACTTCCTTAATTCTTAAGTGAAGAAATACTTTTAACACCTATTGTAAAATAAAATAAATACAATGAAAGGTCGTCTACAACTTGACAGGAACTAGGATAAGAAATCCTGAATTCCATTCCATCTAGTGGGCTTTGCTGGTCAAAGGTTCTTCTGTTTACTCCCCTCCTGTTCCTACACCTGTATCTCTCGATCCCTGCTCCCAGCTCCTTCCCCAGCACTGTCCATTTCTATCCATTCCTCCATTTGCCTCTCCCTGCCTGACTTAAGCCACGTCTCTGGCAGAATCTGATCTCTACCTCCCAGTCTCCTTCCCTTGCCCCATACCTCTCTAATTCTCTGCCTCAGTCTAATCCTGAACTGTCTATGGTCTGACAGTGAGGAAATTCTGCTTGTCTGTGGCCACCAGCTGCAGTAACTTTAACATTTGGGGATTTTTGAAACTTTTGACAGAAGAATATTGTGAGGTACAACAGAAAGACTCTTACCTCAGGTCTGACATCATAATTTCTACCCCTCACAAGGCCAGAAATTACTTTAACTACACCAAGTGAAGCATAGCCCAACTTGTCCTGTTTAAAGAGCTTCTTAACAGCCTCAACACACAGTTCAGAAATCTGAAAAGCAAAACACAGGAATTGTTCTGTAAAGCCAAATCCACAACAACAGCTAGTAACAGACAGTACCCATGGTATTTACTAATTAAGAAGTGCACACAGCCTGTAAAATAGCAAACACATACGACCAAAAGATCTGGATATTGTGGAATAAAGCTCAGAAATAATTATTTTTCACACAAAACAAGAACTCTTTCTCGAATCAGAAAATCACTTACCATTTTTGATGGATCATTCATGAGTGGAACAATGAGAACAATAATGTTATTGTGGAAGTTGAAGTGGGGTAGGGCTACAAGCAGCTCACACAGACACTTCACTGCTACCTCTGCTAGACCTTTATATGCCTTTAATGAGATGACATTGCTTTTCTTCATTTTCCTTTGCTTCCAATCTGCAAAAAAATATTATTTTTAGTGATTACTCTTCAGAATGATGATGATCTTATAAATATTTAAAGTTTTAGTGATTGCATATGTACTTCATGCAAGTGCTATCTCAAACACAGAAGGTACCATTCCTTCAGAGGAGGGAAACTGATGCAAACAATTTTGCCTTTACTGTGAAAAATGAGAAGTGTTAACTGTACCTTTAATTGTTTGTTCCAGATTTTCCAAGTAAAATTTATACTGGCTTACAAGGCCTTCTTCAAATTCTCTCAGTTTCTGTGTTTCTTTTTTAACCTGTAAACATAATGGAAATGACATTTTATTTGGAGAGCTAAATATGGACATTAGCCAATGGTGGTGAAAAAAAATTTGATATTTTAAAACAAGTATCAGATATCTAAGTAGTTTTTTCTTCTAGACAGACATTCCTAGAAATGTATTCAAAATAAAACATATCTGCATTTTTCTACAGATGTGTTCAGAGGGCTTTTTCTAACTAGGCCTATTTCATTTATAGAGTTTGAAGTACCATTATCAACTAGATGCTATTTTAAAACCATGACTCTAAACTGCACTAAAACTATATCCAAAAAACCTTCTAAAAATTGGTTAAAAACAAGCTCCAGAAAACAAGTTACTCTGCATTTGTTCAACAAATTGTTGAACATATTGCAAAGAAATCTATGCCAGTTAGGTGACAATATCGCATCATTTGCTTTCTTTCTAACTCTCTTTAGTGCAGGTCCTTATTCCAAGGCTCATGAGGAAAGTCACCCAGGTTTGGTATACTACTTTCAGACACTACTTTTCCCCTCCATCACCACCTGCATGTCATCTACTTATTGAAGGCAGTATGTAAGAATTTAATGCTCAAAACCAAAACCTCTCTTCCTGAAAGTGTCATTTGTGGAAGTTTACGAGCTTCCACAAGTATTTGTGTATTTGTCCCCTTTGCTCAAAACCATAAAATCATATTAAACAAATCAGTCTTAGTATCTGGCATAGCTGAAAACATTCTTAACCATAGATTTGATATTTCACCTTGGTAGCCTTTTCTGCTTCGGTCAGAGGCCGAATTTTGTACGAAGGTGCAATATCTTTGAATATCTCCATCAAAGACACCATGACCAGCTTCCTAACAATCACAGCCACGTTAGGATCCTGCTCCATCAGCATGGCACGCAGCTCCTTCAGCTTCTTAATCTGGTTCAAGAAAACAGGCAGACACCAGATGAAAGTTAACTGCAAACCAAGGGACAAGCACAATGCACATTAACTCAGCAGTTACTCAGACTCTACTTAGCATTGCATAAAGAGACAGGAAATTATAGCTATCTCAAAATTTAGTCTCAGGAATGCTCAAAATATCCTGCTATTACAAACTTGCACAGAATTACAGGAAAATTATCAGTATATCCTGAAGCATTGAGAACTATCAGATATAACCTTGAAATCAGAGCTTACATAAGGGTCACACTTAAGGAACAAGAAAAATAATGAAAGTGATACAACACTGACCTTCTCCTTGTTCTACTCATATATTCTTGGGGTTTTGCTACTGTTTGCTCATCCAGATCTTTGTTTCTTAAATTAGTGAACAACACACACACTTGTACATGCAGGTTAAATAAATGTACCTACATTGCTGTCTGGCTCCGAGAGAATGGCAGATGCTAAGGCAGCTATGTGCATCTTCCTCTCCTGTAGCTTCTGTCTCCTTTGAGCAGCCATTTCCTCAGGAGTGAGAACAGGCAGGGGTTCCTCATTAAAGTCTGGCACAGATATGAAGAGTCAGAAAAGAGGGGAAGTCACTTAACAAATACCATGTTGCAGATACTGCATTTCAAACAGGTATCCTGGGAAGGCCACACAAGAAGAAAGACTAACTCAAGAAGTTCCATAGTCAAGAAAGCTTTAAGAATGACTTTGCTAGATCTTATATTAACCCACTGATTAATTTTTGTTCCACTTCATGCAAGCAGCAGTTCAAGGCGAAAAATCGAAATAATTTTGAAGAAAGAGGATTTCAAGCCAGCCATTCCTGAGATTGTAACAGGTAAGAGTGCAAGCTTTGAATAATGGTTATTATGCTTTGGTGGCAACATGGTAATGAACATATCCAAAAACATCCTGAACAAAATACATATCAATTGCAAACCTCCTTGAGGAACAGCAAAATACTTTTCAGGTATGTAAGTGATACAGAAAAAAAAAAAAAAAACAAAGTGTTTTATTACCCTCTCCTTCCTCCATATCTTCCGTGTCCTCTTCTTCGTCATGTGCAACATTGAGAACTGCAAAAACAGAGTATCTAGCGTCAAGCACATAATAAACACTGTAACATTTTAAACAAATAAATTATATACTTCTTGGCTACTATGCCAGTTCCAGAATCTGTGTCTTACCTGGCTTTTCCACAGCTTGAGGAATTATGCCACTTTTGTCTTTGATGGGGAGCAGATGGATGAGTTCTTTTTCTGGCTCTGTTTGCAAACGTCTTGGCACCTTCTCATATTTCTCAATCACACTTTCATGTTTTCGTTTTTTGACGTGAACAGGTTCACTGAAAAATAAGAGGCAAACTAACTGAACCAGCCATGTAATTAGACAAGAGCCATCCCTGACCAGCTGGATTAAGTGGCTGCCTCTCCCCCAGGCCAGGGTGCTGTTTCACTTGTCCTTCCTTCCCCCTGTGCTCCCCCACAGCAGAGTGGCTGCCCTGGCAGGGTGGAGACGCATTAAACCACGCCAAGCAGTCCTGCCATGAAGGACTCCACCAGCACCCAGCAGCACCAGGATCCCTCACTGGGCAACAGCCCAGAGCCTCCTTAACATGGCCCACTGTGTCCTTCCAGGTGAGGTTTAACCAGGATGTGACAATGAGAGGGTCAGTGACCATTTCTATCTACCCTCCTCCATGGCTGTTTTTATCACTATCACTTTTCTGCTCTGCCCACTGGCACAGCCTGTGTCACACACCCCTCTCAGTGACAACAGCAAAAACCCAGCGTGGTGTGGCACCCTTTCACAGCTGTGCTCCTGAGCTGCACATAAATGTACAGGAGGGTAAGTATTTAGTCTGTGCTAATATGAGCACCAACTTGTAAGTGGTGTAATATCTGACAAGTTTTTAAGACAGATTGTAGCTGACCAGAGTAAAGAAAGCTAAGTTCTCCAATTTAAGGGAACACTATGAAAGGAACTAAAAGCCCATAACAGTAAATCAGGTAAAAGAGCAACAACTTCCACTGTTTTCCTACCAATCTAAAAACATTCTGGCATAATGCACGTAAGACACATAGAACTACATTTTGCAAAATATCTCTAAACAAAACCACATAATAAATTTTGAGTTTTGCAAGACTTTAAACTTATGTCACACCCAGTTCATTAGGGGAAATGGGCACGTTTAAAACAAAATTCTTCTAATTCAAGAACTTGTAGTGTGGCTACAAGAGACCATGCAGCACAACTGCAAGTTTGTACATAAAAGCCATTTATGCCTTTCCTTCGAAACTAGACTACATTATTAATTACTAAGCAGAATCAGCATTAACAAATTAAAGCCACCCTACAGCAGCACGGAGAGTCTTTTCACATCCATCAAAAAAGGCAAGCTAAGATTTTCAAACAATCATCTAACCAGACAACTCTGTAGAAGTGTATTTATAAACACTATTCTACAATTAGGAGCACCACTTTTCTACACAGGTCACTGTGAACTCTACCCAATGCCTTGTTCCACAAAACTGGTAACAAATTTTTTGTATGAATGTTTTGGTGTTGCATGTGTTTACAGACATGGCTTACAGAATCCTTTTTATTTTTTCCAGCAATTTACAGTGCAATATGTATAGTGGTCCATAGTCCAGGGAATGTCCTGAACACACTATATATTAAAAAAAAAAGACTCTGTTTACACTTAAAAGCATTTCTTTGGTTTGAGGGACACTACTCATCTCACAGGGACCTCCCAGGAAGGAACACTGCAGAAACAGTACCCTGAAGGTAACACAGAGCACCTGAATGCACTGATACCCACTGACACATCAATACTGAAGTACTGACAGGCTGAGGAAACATTAAACCAGAGCTGCAAAGAAACACCAGACTGAAAGAGACCTCCTGACAAATGTATTACTTTACATAATAATTACATATTAACCACACAAGGCTGAATTAGTATGAAAAGGAGACATTGCAACTCACTTAGAAGAAAGATCTCTGGTTAAAAAGGATGCTTTTTGGGCCAGATCCTCCATTAATTTTAAGTCATCTTCATCCATCATGTCCAGTGGAAGAGCATCTTCTTCTTCTTTTTCTTCCCATTTTTTAGCTATTTTAGAAGACAATGTTTACAGGTTAAGATCCCATATGTATAATCACTCTTGAAAACCTAACTCTGCCTACACTTTTGAGACCACTTTATGCCTTGCTTTCTACCAGGAGCTACTGACCTTTATGCACGTGGGTTTTGTTATCCCAGAAAACTGCCCCTTTACTGTGACATCCAATAATGATCAGTGCAAACACATTTTTACCATCTTTAACAGTTTTAGGTGCCAGAATGGCCACATTTTGTATGTTCAAAAGTCTCCCGTTCTTTCAACAGGAACAGCAACTACATGTATACAGAAAATGAAATGTTGTTTTCTCCAGTTTCACAACAGGAAGCAGCAGGATATTCAGTACCCCCCACACTTGAGCAAACACTTACCAACTTGTTTCTTCTTGCATTCCTCCAGTGGAAAAGGCTTTCTAGAAATAGCATCTCTGACAGCCTCCCTTAGCTTCTTTTGTTCTTTACGATACTTCTTAGCAGCACTCTTCTGCTTGTACTGTTTATTCTTTAATTTATTGTCAAGTTTTATTTGACTAGTTCTCAGTAACTTGCGAAAACTTGGAACTCGCTTTGTGTTTTTTCTCTAGAAAACAAACAGAAAGCTACAAGTCACTGACATGTTAACAGTCTTTGCAAAATTTATTCCAGTGTTTAAGATCTCTGAGTTCCTATTTCTATTAGGACTGAACAATATGTTCCTTGCTAACAGTATCATGAATTATCCTCAAATTTACACAACTGTGTTACATATCTGAGAACACCGTGACAAATGTTTTACAGAAACATTCTCTGACAACTTTTTTATTAAACTCTATGTCCATCGCTTTTAAACACTCAAGGTACACAGCTTGTTAGGGCACAGCTCTTTGTGTGCTGCCAAGCACTCTGTTCTCCTCTCAGGGTGCTGCTGTTCCCCAGCACATGCTGAAGTACCTCGGGGGATTTAAACGTCCAAGGCCACACCTGGGGCAAACGCCCTTCTGCAGGACAGCTCCCCAGGCTGAGCTCTGGCTTTCTCCTGCCTGACACTCCCCCTGCCCAGCAGCCGCAGGGACCTGGCGAGGCTGCCTGCTCACAACAGCAGCGGTACCAGAGCAGAGTTACGGGGGCCAGAGCTCGGGAGGCACCGTGGCTCAGAACCGGGCTCGGGGAAAACCTGGAGGCCCGAGCCAAACCCGAAAATACTCCCAAGGGTGCTCGGGATGGGAACGGGCACGGCAGGGATCACCTCGCGAGGGGCACGGGAAGGCAAGGCCGTGCAGAGGAACTGGCACGGAAGGGCCCTAAGGGATGATGTGCCCCTTTACAGGGGGACAAGTGGCTGGATCCGTGTGCGGCTGCCCGGCCCTGAGCTCGTGGTTGGAGCACGGAGCCACCAGCACGATTGTGGGATCGCTCCCCGTACAGGCCGCTCAGGGCTGGGCTCCGCGACCCTTGCGGGCCCCTTCCAGCTGAGAACATGCCGTGAATCTGTGAAACCGGAATTTTTCTCAACTCAACCCAAGCTTATCGGGAAGGCGCTGAAAGGTCAGCGTTCTTCTCGGCGTGAGAGACGAGCCTGCGCCGCGCCGCCGGTGCCCACCCAAAGCACCCGCACCGCTCTGCCCTTCCCGGAACCCCGGCGGCACCGGCCGCTGCGACCACGGCTCCCCATCCCGCCCGTGAGCCCCGCGCTCCCCTCCCCGCCCCGCGCCCCCCGCGGCCCCTCACGGCCCCTACCGGCTTCATGGCGGCGGCCCGCGCGTGCTGCCCGGCGGAAGCGGCCCCGCGCGGCGCGGCCACAGCGGCCCCTGGCGGCGGAGGCCTCAGGCCGGCGGTGCCGCCCACAGGGAAAGAAGCACGGCCCGCAGCTGCTGTAAGTTTTATTTACACGGGAATCGGTACTAGTGGTCTTAAAGGAAGGCTTGATCCTTCTATTTACAGTTATATACAGATTTATAGTTGAAAAGTAAGAAAACTGTACAAGATAACACAAAAATATAAGACAAATTGGATCCAATTAAAGTAGTGAATACATAAGTTAAGAAAAATCGGACATTTACATTTCAAATTGTAATGTTATGAGTAGCATATATGTAGATTTTAAACCAGATAGCAACGCAAGTTACACCACACTAATCTTTACCCCGATTATGCAGACTCTGCTTTTAAAACACCAGACAACTGGAAGCCTCCTGCACTTAAAAATACATAATGGTAGTTTTTACTTGATTTCCAGAGGGACCAGTTACAAAAACCCACATGTAAGGAATTTATTTACATTAAATATTAGCAAAAAAATGGATCAAGAGAGTGCAAGTGCTCCCCACCTGCAGTGCTATCCATTTTAAATTTCTGTCCCCTACAACCACAGGTTGTTGTACAGCATCTTCAAGAACAGGAAATGTTTGAAAATATTTGCCGTGACACATACAGCATGACCTTATGTCTCACAGTTAAAAGATGTTAGAGAATTATCACTTAACAGATGCTTTTTGGATTTCAGTATTGCACACTAATAAAAAGACAGTTTCAAAAACAATTCTGTGTCTGCATTATTTCCAAGTGTTAAAAGTGGCTGCTTCTTTGAGAACACAAAAGCCTTTAGATAGCCTTGTCATTTTCTAGTGTTCACCATTACATACAAGTATTTTTTAGTTGGAAATGGCTCAACAATATAAAACTTCTGGTGGCAAAACCCTTTCACAGAATACCCACTCCATTTACTCCACAATCAATACACCAAAACAAATGCTTAAACACCACTTGCTTTGAAAGCTGTACAGTGAAAATAGCAGCCCTGTTCTTACCACTGTTTATAATTCAGATTATTGTTGCTCTATGTTTGGGCACAATATGTCTACAGTTCCTGAGTTAATTACATTTGCCCAGACTGAAGAATGAAGCTGCAACTTAAAAAAAAAAACACCAAACAAGTAAATAAGAAAATACCCCTTCCCAAATCTTAACCACCTTGCACATAAACATACCAAACCACTTTATTTGGTCCTCAATACTTGCAAATTGTTAATTTTGGAGGTAATGTTTGTACCAAAGCATTTGGTTTGGATAGCAGTTTTGGGGCCTTAAGATTTAGCATTTCCCTCATCCCCTCCAAAAAGTGCCTTTGTGGTATTTTTAAAAACAGTTATGCCTCAAAAATTTGTTTAAAGTACCAACAGAAGTTATTACAAATGTTTATTGCATTGAGCTGATTCTTTTAAAGTATTAAATATGAACTCCCCGCTTCTCAGTTTCATAGGTTTTAGTATCCTGTGTGAAATCAGATCTTCCCATGGCAAAAACTAATACTGGCAAAAGGGTGAAGATTTCATCAGTTCATTACTCCACTGAGAGCTGTGTCTTTTCTCCATCTCATTTTCACATTTTCTATAGTGCTTTTTCTACATAGAAGTGATGTGAAGACTTCTCTGTCATCAAGTGGTTTTCCACGTTTCCAATGGACCTCACTCAACATTAGCTTTTCGGCGCTGGGCTGTGGTTCTTGTCCCCTTCTTTGTTGTCCTTCATCAGTGAGGCAAACACCTGGAAAAGTAAATCATTTAATAAAGACTGCCAGTGTTATAATAATATCAATATTAATTGCCACAATATTAGCATGGAGATAAATTTCTAGAATGAGACACTAGAAAGGAAGTGCCCATTGCTCAGAGGAGTCAGACAAGCAGCTTAAATAACCATGAAGAGAAGTTCCCCATATATTCATGTGCTGACATGTCAGATTTGATATATATTTCCAAGAAACTCACCTGTGCCCATTTTTTGTTACTATTCTGCATCTGAATAGCTGCAATACAACTAAAAAGCTTTTCTGATGTAATATCTTCTGGAAGTTTTGTTAGAAACTGTGCTATATGAATAAAGTCCATCTGTAGGAGAATATCTTCATATAACCGAAGGATTCCTAATCCTGTCCTAAACAAGAATTCTTCTCCATCTCTACAGAAAACATCCCAGACACGACAGGCCAGATCAAGTGGCAATGACTTGCTGTAGAGTGTAAAAATCCTACAAATGAGTCAAAAACAAACAAAAAGAAAGAGTTATAACTTGTTTCAGAAAAATGAAAAGACAACTTCCTTTAAACCTCAGTTACATTAGTTCAGAGTAAGCAGATGACGAGTTATTTTTACACAATTTTTTTTGCCTATTTCAATGATCCACAAGTCTCCAGTTCTTGAAGTCAGAACTTGTACTCTGAAACCCATCTCTTTTGATGCCACAGGAAATCCTCCATTTGAATGCCATCTCCTTTAGAAAGCTCTGGCTAGAAAAGTGACAAAGCTCTTCATACTCAAGAGTGTGATACACACATAAGAACTTAAGCAACAAAGATCACAGCTGTGTGACTCAACCTTTCCCATTTAAGCCATACAGTTTAACAGCTCTGTTCATCATTTGTTTCCTAAACTAAATCTAAAGCCACAACTAATCTCAATAGAGGGCTACATCCCATTAATATACTAATGATAAATCAACAGCTACACTTCTGTGATACATTTCTGAATTTTTCATGTTAAAAGGAAAAAAACTAACAATATTCCTAGATGAAGCTCATCCTTATGCACACAAACAGATATTCTGTTTTTGACAGCACTACCACACTTCAAGGGTGCCTGCACTACTGCCTTCCATTACAGACACACAGAGCTTGCTACTCTCTGCTTTAGAACATTCCTTACTATTCCTTACTAAATTGTTCACTGCATTTTCAAGTTTATCCCTTTTCAAATCAGGTCTTAAATTTCGTCCTCCCTCTGCTTTAAGATCTCTAATCCTATAGTCATGCTGCCTTCAGTAGATGATTATGCTCAATTCATCAAGTCACTTACAATAGTACACCATACTGCTATGGTGTAGTAGCCTCCTCTCCCCTACTTATGTCATGTAACTGCAGCAAGAAAAAAAATGAACACACAGAACACTCCTGTTGGTCTCATTTTTTAACTGAATACATCCCTTTTAATAAAGCCTGAAGCTTGCCAGAGGAACTGCAGTTACACATAACAGTTCATCATGATTTCACAAGACCTACTGAATGTCTTTTTTATGCTTTATTTCCAGTGTTGAAAGACCTATAGCAAAGTAGAAAGTGTTCCAACAGTGCTAAGGTTAGGTTTGCTATGTTCTATGAACTCACCAGTCTATCAAATATATGTCTGGAGTAAGACTGTATGATTTGAAATGAAGAAACAATTTAGGAAGATTTTCTTCAAAAAATACTTCAAAGGCTGCAAAGTATTTCAGCATCTGTAGGAATAGTAAAGCACATCATAAGCAGTCATCAAAAGAATGTTTGGTTGTAAACCAACACAAACCCCACCAAGAACTGATGTCAAGACAGCACAATGTGACTCCTTAGGCTAAGTAAAATGATTAAATGTTTCTAGAGGAGAAATCAAAACATGAGAATGAGTTCTATGGATTAGCACCTGGTATTCTCAGTTTTGTAATCACAGGTTAAAGTTCTCCATTATTCAATAGGACAAAAGGAAGTCATCAATAAAACAACTATGCTTCAAGTAAAAGAATGTTAATGTCCAAAACCAGAAAACTCTGTGCATACCATGCTGTGATCCACACGGAAAAAGGCCAGCTGGCATGGCTTGTTTAGAAGGTTAGCAAAGGCAATGAAAGCATCTGCCTCTTCCAGATTGAGAATGAGCACAGCAGCAATGAAGGACATCCCTTGTACCTTCAAGTGGGAAAAGCATCGGGCAAATAAAGGTGAGTGGGTTCAGTAGATCTTACATCTTTGGAAATGGAAATATTTACAGTTTGCAATTTATCAAGTACTATTGCATAACATTTCCAGATGAATAGAAACAACGTGGATAAATTATTTTTATGCATGCAATCAATTTGATTCCAGCAGTTCAGACACTCTGGGAGGTCTCAGGATCACAAGTCCTCAGGACTTGAAATACAAGAAAGTTAAAACCACACAGAGTGAATGCAGAGCTCATGAGAAACAAAACCTGGCCTCAAGTTCATTGTTAAACTATGGGAAAAGCAGTCATGGAGAAAAACTTCACATATGGGACAGTTTAGACCCAGACAGATACATTGGAACTGAGACAAAATTCTGTTTCAGAACAGTCAATACATGTCTTTCCACTTGCCAAACCATAATTTTTCACATATATAGAATTACTTCTAGGTGGTTAGCTGCAGTGTAAGTTTACATTTTTCCACCATTACTATCCCAAAAACACTTCAGCCTGCAATTAAAGAGCATGATTCTTGTATTTAAGTGATGATCTGAATACTCATTATGATAACAATAATTCTACCAATTTCAATTGCAATCATCTTTATTCCACTCTCTCTAAACATTTATGCTGCCTGTTCCCATTTAAAAAAACCCTCGCAGTCAGCATTTTAACCAACTAGGGAAAAGAGTATTGATATGCATCAGAAACAGTTGATCAGCTTTCCATTTCAAGGGGATAAATAGGTGTGGAAATAAGATTACATTACATTTACTACCACATTAACATTAAAAGAACGTGATAAGAAATATGAAAACTAGCTATATTTCTAATGGAAAAGAGAAGACTTATCCATGAAAAATTACTTATTTGCCTTTTGAAACTCCACCCTGGGAACAAGCAGTCTCAGAACCTGCAGAGTTTGTAATCTCACTTAAAAAATATGGGAGAGACTCCAAAAATGAGGTCACAAGATGACAGAATTCAGGCCTAAAAACATTTGAACATGAAAAACCGACTAGTTATTTATGCAGAGTCCCAAGCATATCTGATTTAGAGAGGAAGACACACCCTGTGCTAAATAATGCTTTGTTGCATGGATGAGACTTAAAACTTTTCAAGTGTTTTGAACCGCGAAGCATTAGAGCTTGTGAAAGATGTTCCTAGGTACCCCCAGGAACAAAGGCAAAAATTACTGTTCATTATTTAAATGCTTCTGTAAGCTAACACCATTCACACAAATGTTAGGTTTAATTGGTTTGTCCAGGGGTTTTTGACAGTTTTTTTAATGGGGTTTTTTTGCTTGTTTTTAAACACAGTAATGTTCATTGGAAACTGTCTTTTCTTCACTGAACTCAGAGAGAATGATTATTCTGTGTCAGCAAGACACTAAGAAGGAATTTCTGGATTTTAGGACGTGCAGTAGTGAAGCAGGGAGTATCACTATGGAAATGGCAACAGGGGAAGAAAAAGTAAGACAGAACAAGTGAGGTGATAACTGGAAGTCCACTAACACCTTATGGGGTTTTTGTCTGTCAGAGCTATAATGTCTTATAAACACACTCATTTAAAATTTTCCATGCAATCCAGATACTCAACACGGACATTCCATACATTTTCAGCTATTTAACTGTCTCTAAGAACTACCATCATTGTGACTGCTGTGAAATAAGTGCCAAGGTTTAATTGTTTTTTAAGTGCTTGCAGCATAACGTTTAGAACACCTATTTATTCAATATATTTTAATACATGACATCTTAAGCTTATTTGTTGTGTAAGAAACATTTTACAGCAAATACTTACATATCCCACGTCTGGTCTGTAACATGTATATGCTCCCAAAACACTATGCAGGAGATCATGATAAGGACCACCCTAATAAAAGGAGAGGGTTGAAGGAGAAAAGAAATATTTATTTTCAAAAAAATCCAGGAAAGGAACAAGCTGATATTTTAAGATGCAAGTAAGCCAGTGAATTGTTGCTTTATTCACATTTAGAGTAATACTATTTTTTACTGCAAGCATTACCATAAATGCTTTTGAGATGTTAAAAGAAAAGTAACAATAATCCCATTAAATAATTCAGCAGAAATCAGTACATAATAGAAAATGAGGATATCTGGTACAGATCCAAGGTTGGACTTCCCTTTTCAGAGACAATGGATATTTTAATTCTTAGTAGCACAAGTTACTGTATAATGATATTGCATGTTATTTTATCTACATGTATACACATATTATAGCTATATAAAAACATTAAAGCCTGAAAAGGTGTACCAGAATGCATCAAGATTTCTGTAGCAGTGAGAATACTCTAATTTCTGCCTGTAGTTTCATAATAGGAATTGACAGGAATCAATTCATTAATAAGAATCTAATTAATAGGAATCTTATACAATTTTCCAAGGAGAAAAAAACCTCATAGTCCATCACTAAGCGTCTCTACTTCATTCTCATTTTAAAACATTTAAGAAGTCCAAACAACTTCTAAAAACTCTTCCGTATTTGGCCAGTTATGTTTCTTGTTTAACTATTCAGAATTTTAAAGCTGTCATAACTAAAGTTAAAGGCATCTCACCTTCTGGAAAATATAGAGGGATGGAAATGTGCGTGATATATCCAACTTAATTAGCTCCAGACTGGCCTCACGATCAGCAACAGATGCACCTGCATCTGCAAGCAAAACCAACACTTATTAAAGCTGATAAATTCTACAAACTTCAGAACAAAAACTCCTGTAGGCACATAAAGACAAGGAAGGCAGCATTCATCCAAGAACTTCCAGAAGAAATTCTGCTAGCCCTTGAATTATCTCTGCCCAATCCTCTCCACAGGGACATGATAAAACCACTAGTGATAATGTGGGAAAAAAGACAGGTAAAATAGTTGGGGAAAAGGCTCTTTCAGAGGGCTTAAATCAGACAAGATTTGCAGCTGGAAAGCAAAGATGACAATTTGATGAACAGGCTAAACAGAACCTGCTCTGCTGAAGCTTGGAAAGCAGCATTTCATTGCAGTCTTCCTAAAACTATCATAGCTGGTCTTCCAGACTTTGCTACCAAAAATTAGTAATAAGCACTGTCAGCTTGCTTGCTTTTCAGAGATGAAAATTCCATCACTCTTCAGTTTTCCCTGATTACTCCATTTCCCAAGACATCTGGCACAATTAAACCAGCTCCTTCTCCCTTCATCCCCATCCAGAACTATTACATCTCAAAAAAACAGATTACCTAAACTTTCCCCCAAAGACAGCCCAACCCCCCACAACAAAAGAACAAGCAACCATCACTCCACAGACCAAGGGGAATTGAAAACATGTTTTCCAAGGATAAGCATATTTACAGTCATGTACACACAGAATTTTTTATAAATTGTTTGTCTCAAGACAACGTTTAGATGAGTCACAGGGCTATCCCTAAGGAAGACCCAAATAATTTACAGTCAAAGTAGGCAATTAGTCAGGACTGGCTATGGCAAGCACAAACAACTAAAGTAATGGAAAAGACACTATCACAGGGCAGCATTTTAAAAATTATCAGTCAACAGCACAAAGAGTTAACCTTTATAACAAGGAGACATTCAACATTAAAAACATCACTGATACTATTTTTAACAGAAAGAACATCCACAGGAGACAGCAATATGCCAGTGAAAAAACTGCATTTGACAAAAGAGTGCTAACATCCCCACTTAACAGATCTGGAGGGAAAGGCCATCTGGGCAGGCAAGGAAATACAAGTGGGATCTGAAATGTGTCATGTTTTGTATTTTTCACCTCTCAGTTTCAGAACCAAAAAACAGAGGATATTATTTTTTCTTTCCCAAAAATACCAACTGAGGAGAGCCCATCTAAGAAGAGCTAAGCAAGAGCATATATTGTAATTGAGTTTTCTGTTTCTTCTTTTTGTATTTCATCTAATATTTTCATGAGAGCTGAGTCTTGATATTTCAAAGGAAACATTAATTTGAAAGTAGCACATGCAATATTTTAACCTGTCTTTTACTGATACAGTAAGTACTGCCAAGCCCCTTGCTCACTGACTTGTTAAAAGACAGCAAACATTTAAGTAGGGAATGACTTTGAGAATTTTAACAAGCGTTATTAATGCTGAAATTGCAGAGGAACTTGTGAGACTTCCTGGCTTTGTAAAAGTGAATAGGAGGCTGTTGAGCACTTGGGAGAATCTCACCTTCTATTTCATTCTCAGTACTTGTCTCACTGAAGCTTTTCCATCGTTCCTTAGCTCTTGACAAGAAAATTTCATAAAGTTCTGCAAGAAAGCAAAACAAAACCAATAACCAAAAAGGAAGAAGTAAGAAAAGCACCCATCCAAGACAAAAGCATGCTAAGCATTCTTGGCCTTGGTTACTTGGTTTCATCACTGGGGGCAGGAGTCTATTAGATGGTTATCACTATACACAGTTTTATAGTGTGCACTGTATTTATTGTACTTCCTGCTGTGAACATGCAAATTATGACAGGGAAATCATGCCTCACATAATTCAGATTTGTATTTTTGTGAATAAAATGCTTACAATTCATCAATCATTAGTTATAAAATAAAGCAATTCCCCTTTTCACCCCCTTAAGAAAGCAAAGCTACAAATTCTTAATTTTAAACATAAAAATTATTTTCTGGGGGGAAGCATTACCTTAATTCTTAAAGTACTAAATGTTTTTGTAAGCAGGTTTTGAACCTTGTTTCCATAATTTATGAGGCTATGATACCTAATTGTAAAACACAATTGTTCCTAAGCTTGCAAAATGTGTTTCTTCAGAAAGAAATATACCCTGATTTTTATTTTTTTTTAAACAAAAGTTTACATTTTTCTTTGAAAATAATCAACTTAATTTAGCATTAACATGTGATCTTTCAGGAACATACCAGGAGTGATGTTTAATTCATTTCCCACAGCTAGACTCCAAACCTTCCCACGTACACTTGGGGGCAATCCCTGCCACCACAGCTCTCGAACTCTTCGGGTAGCACGCCTAATACACAGAAGCAGGGAGAAGAAAAAAAGGCACATATTGCACATCTTCTTTTCTAAAATCACTGGGCAATTTACAAGCAAAATAACATACTGTTTACCAAATCAATATTCAAAGATCTCTGTTGATGCTAAAGCCCCATTAAAAACATTCAGCCCCCCAAACATTCAGCTCCCAGAAAGCACATTTCATGTTGCTCTGTAATGACCTCACATTATATCATGGCAACAAAAACTGACTTCTTGACAACACAGAAAAGGAAAATAAGGTATGTGGGTCCTCAGTTTCCAGAGGAGAAACAAGCCACGCTTGCCTCATTTATACAGCAGAACTTTACTTACATGCCTTCCCAGTTAGGTAGTATTTCATTGACCCAAATCACCATAGCACTAGCGATATTCTCTTCTTGCTTGAAACGCTCTCTCATTATTTTTTTCCTTTTATGTGCTTCTTTAATTTCTGTTAGGCATAACATGTTGATAATTCTGTATTAGTGTATACAAATTATTAGGTAAATTATTCAGCTACTACCCAAGTATTTAGATGTCTAAAAGATAGAGGGTAAATTACTGTTGCATGTACTATTTCTGTTGATTGTAGGTGTATTTCTCTGGACACTTTTTAATTTAAGCTAAGTTGTTCAAATACAGTGATTTAGACAAGCAAAAATCAGGCTAGAAAACTCAGATAATTCTCTTTTGCAGTACACAGGATAACTAATAAGCAAGCACATCATCAGCGCTCTTTTTCCACTCATGATTTTCATACCTTATTTTATCTGAGCCTTATGCATTCATTAGACTAATCAGCAATATTTATGGATAATTTTATTATTTAAAAGTGCAATTCTACATCCATTTTAAAACTATTCAAATTTTACTGAAGCTTCCACCTAAAAGGATTCTGTATTTTCTTTTCTGGAAACAGGACCTAAAGACCTAAGACAAAGTCACAATGCTGGACAAGAGAACAATGTCCTGCCTTCTATTAAAAAAAGATCATTTGCAGATTCCTCTTATCAAAAAGGCAAAAAGAAGGACAGACCAATGCTCTCCTGACATCACTTAGAACCACTGTGAAATTGCAAGACATTTTCTATTTAAGCATGCATTGGTCACATCAAGAGAGTGAACATGCCCTCCCTGGCAAACAGATATGGCTGACCAGCTTCATCAAGTTTTTACTGAAGCTTTGAGTGTGTAGCAACAGTTAATAAACCAGGGCACACACATGGAAACACCACACATGGCTGAACCTCCAAAGATGCTGTTACTCAAGAACACAGACCACAGATCACAACAAGATACACACCACAAGAGCAGAGTGAAATGCATTGTCAAATGCCGTGGATTTCTTATTGCATCTTTCAAAGTAAGCTGCCACGGATCCATAGATGATCAACCAGTTCAGAAGCTTGTATCTCTGACACTAGCCCAAGTAAAACATGCAGCACAGATTCTTAAAATAGCTTATTCCCTGAATACTAGGCACAAGACTACAAAAGTCCTTTCAACAACTATTCATAGATTGACACAGTACCAGATGCTACAGATCTGTTTTTTAAATTAATCGTGCCTAGTGGGAATAAGAAGGTTCACACAGGTACAGCTGATTGCAAAACAACCCCAAAGTTTTCATCTCTCTTCACATTGAAATTGATGAGAAATTCTTAGGGAACCAGATCCTAAAGCAGTCAGCTTTACTGTACTTTGGCTCGCAGTGGCAACTGCAGCAACGCTGCCTGCAAAAAGAGTCCAAGTATCCAGAAAGTTTCTAGGTGACCACACTACACAAGTATCTTTAAAAAATTAAGTTTTTCCTTAAAAAGTAAATGGAAGGTTAAGTTGCATTCTGAACTTAGCTACGTTCATTGTAGCAGAACAACAATTTGATAACTGAGTTCTGTTTTGAACTGTGTGCCCCTATGCAGCAGAGAATAACTCAGACATTAAACAAGAGGTTCTTTAATGTACCCACTTGCCTACAAGCCAGGATTTACTTTAGTTTTGCAGCAGGGTTAAGAGGAATTACAGTGACTGTTGGCAGCTGACATACCTCGTTTTTTTGCTTCTGCCACCATCTCGTCGTACTCCTGTCGATGACGCAAAGCCTCCTCCACTGATTTGGCAGGAAGATTTCTGAAAACAAGTTGTTCCTGAATTCAATACACACAAATGACATTCTGGACCATTTCAGAACAGGATTAAATTTGGTTTCTCTCAAAGGTGAGCTTTGGGGCTGTCACACTGCCAGTGTTCCAGTAATAGCTGTAGAGAACTACTGGATGTTTGCTGCTCCCGTTTTTTAGTTCTCCTAGAGCTTCCCCCAAAGTAAGGTTATTAAATTTGTTGAACACCTGGAATGATGCTCAAGTGAGTGACAAAAGGAAAATGCTGATATATCATATAGTTACTTATTCCAATGCATTTCTGGCCAGGTGTATTTTAATCATATGTTCACATGAAATCAATTATTTATTTGATGTATTTTAATGATGTATTTTCAATAAAAGATGAAAGTTTTTATTCGTTGTAGTTAGCCCCTTAAAATTCTCACAAAAGAAGGTAAGTTTGCCAAAGGAAGAAAGTGTAGATCAGCACTGATGTCACAGCTAAAGCTAAGGAAGCTTGGTACAGTCTAAAAGTTCACCAGATAAAAATGTGTTTGTTTCTGGCTGCCTAATGATCCCCTAATTGCTAAACACACTTCCTTCTTGACCAAGGAGACTCACTTCAAAGCAAATTAGAACACAGTGTTTGGTCTCAGCCTCTTACCTAATGTCTAGTCTACTTTGGTCCAAAATAAATAGAAAACAGTTTTGTCATTTTAATATTTAAAAAGTTTTGTGTCTCCTCTCTCATACAAGCAAACAAGATCACTTAATATTTTCAATGAAAGTCAGAGGGGAATGTATTTTCAAAGGTTAGACTGTGGCAACACACTACATGCTTGGGATGGCACCCCAATTTGAAACAAGTGTTATTCGTAAAAGCATATTTATCCTGGCTTGTGAATTGTAATACTATAAAAGTAAAGAAAAACATCAGCAATCCAGCTGTTGCATATCTTACCCTCTACCATACAGTAAAAGAAATAGTGCACTTATGAAAATAAATGCTCATAGTAATCTCTAATTCCACTCAGAATATTTCTGTCTTAGAACAGAATGAGTTTATATACTCCCAGACAGAATATCCAAAGAAACACTAATATGTTCTATTTTCCATTTGCTAATTGGCAGTGATTAGAGCAAACATTTAACAGTGCCATCACAAGCTTTTCCATAGTGCAATTTGAAAACATTGCTCCATTTGTTTTCCTCAAGCTTGTGTTCTTAGTCAGCAGTTCCCTTCTCCCTCCTTCAAATTTTTGGAGACTGTATCTGAAAATACTGACCAATTTATCACCCATTTTTCATTACTATTCTTATTTGTACTTTATGTGGGTTTTGTTACATCTTCAGCTGCTGTTTCTCTGCCTTCAGCTGCACTTTTAGGTATTACCTACCTAAAATGTTTTTAAGTTTTCAAAACAGGGGAAGGGAGGATATGGGAGAAGGAATTGCACACTGAGAAAGCAGTGAAGAAATCAATCAAGAAAATTCCTGAAGACTTTGAGGATGCCCAGAGCATAGTCACAGACAGCTGTGAGACACAGTAGATTACAGACTGGTGGCTGCATTACAGCGGGAAAGAATTTCTCATATACACTGTGATACACTTAAAGGTTCTTCTGGAAGTATTTGTTAGACTATTACATGGGACAGAATAATCCAACTATTCTTTCACATAGGACTTGAGAATTTCAGCTCATCAGAAATGTATGTAAAATTCAGTCCTTCAGTTGCACAGCAGAATCATACTTACGCTGGTCGATCCTCCAGAATCAAAGCAGTAGTTGAAAGTGGTTCAAACTCAATATTTTTACGTCTTGCTGATGGGGGTGGAGGTTTGTACATTCTTCCTGTTCGTGCTTCATATTCCTAAACAACATTATTGATAAAAATTAAATTTCAACTTTCAGCCTCACTCCAAATTAGTAAGCATGACATTATATAATGCATGAATAATTTAATATTAAATACCTTAACATTACTTAAGACAGCAAGTGGCAAACACCACAAGTTGAAATTGCTGGTAGCAACAGTGCAGCTTTCCAGGACTGCTGAGTAAAGATGAATGAGAAAGTGGTTTCTTGTATCAACTTAATGTTTCATCTATTCTAGTTCAATATTTCAGCTGAGCATCCCAGGATCAGGTAGTAAAGAAATTTGCATAATCTACCCAGCCTAGCTAGTGCACAAGTGTATTTAAGTAAAATGTGAAGTTGACAATAAAAAAACCCACCACTAATCAAGACCATGTGTCTCTTTCCATTTCTTCCTCTTGATTCCAGCCCCCCTTAAGATCCAGTACACCTCACATTCCTGAGGCCTTTAACAACACCACCACACCCACATAAACCAGAACCACCTACACTACACTCAGTGACAATACATCAGTATTTATCATTTCAAGCCTGTTTTATATAATTTCCTTCCGTTGAGGTTAAAACATGCAATTTACTTAGAAAGAAATATTTAACTGCCTCCAATACACACAAGAGGAAGAAAGAATTTTAATCCTTTGACCACAACAGCAACTCAACAAAACAAAACTATGACACAATCTTTAGGAAAAAAGCTAAACAGAGACAGATGAAAACGTCAAATCTCACATCCCCTTCTTTTTCGTCTCTGTAAATAAAAATTAACTGCCAAGTTAATGAAACAATATGCATCAACACCATTCAGCACACTGAAACAAGTATCTTGAACAAATGGACACAGGATTGGTAGAGTTCTGTTGTAATTTACACAAGCAAAATGAAAAAAATCAATGCTAACCATTTGAATGAATACACATATTCTCAAGCTGAAAATAATTTTCTTCCACTTTAAAACATAAACCACATCAGTACTCCTGTCAGGCTGTATACCTCAGGACACTCCAGAACATTTGTAAATTAGGAATGCATCCTGTGATAGCACCCAGAGATCAGCATCCAGGCTGCAGTACAATAGCAATGCCATCCCTCCTATTCTTGGTAGAAGTTCTGATTTGCTTCCATATTCTCCTTTGTAACAAGAGTCACCAAATCAAGTTCATTTAGTGGTCAGAGGTGAGGAAGCGCAAACATCAGCAACCTTTCCAACATCTTTATACCAAACTTGTATGCAAGTTTTAAAAAAAAAGGAAAAAAAATTAAAAAGCACTGCAAGATGTAGATCAGAAATGAAGGCACTCTGAAGCCATTTTTTAACACAAGCAATACATGTGAACAAGGCTAGTGCTTCCAGCTATCACCTGAGCTAAGAACTGATCCACTATTTCCAAGGCAACAGAGAAAGAAAAAACCAAAAATTAAAAATTCTTCAGAGATTTTCACAAAAGGCAGAACTCATCATCCAACTGTGTTTCTGAAAGTACACATCATGAACAGTTGGGTTTTGTAAAAAGAGACCACATGGGCACAGAAGGAAAACTATAAGTGTTACTAGAAAGAGTCAAAACAGAGACCAAAATAGCCTCAGGCTCAAACTGTCATGGCTGCACATTCCCCATATTCAAATACATTCCAAGGTATCACAACCTTCCAAGGGAAAATGCCTTTTCCTCAAGAAGCCTGTGCTCTAGGAAACTTATTTGAAGATTAGATTCCACAACCATCAGATGTGTCGAGAACTTCTGCAAATAAAGTATCCAATTTTTTCTGGAACACTTTATATGACTACATGTAAAGAATCCAATAGTCTTCACTGTGCAGTTGATACAGAATGTAAAAAGCTTGAACTGACATAAAACTTCATTTTGAAAGATAATATTCTCCCACAACAAGGTGAAAATACAATTTAAAGTCAAATGTCTTGTCTAATGCTTAATATGCAGGGCATGAGCCAGAAGATAAAACAGTTGACAGCTAAGATTCATGACTGTGTAAAACTTGTATATATAAAAAAATTATTTTGGAAGTGTCACATGTATGGTTTCACAAGAAGGTTATTTAAAAAAAATCTTTATTGCAACATATTAGGCATTTATTGAAAATTCCAGAACACTTCCTAATTCCAAAATAAAGAAAAACACATTTCAACTTTAATAAAAAGTTATCTTCTTACTAAGTCTGGAACTACATCCTGTTATCCACTGCCAATAAATAACTCAGTAAGAAGCTAAAAGCATGTTTTTCCTGAAAAGCACTGTGACAAGCACTGTGACTGTATACTTAAGAGTGCTTCAATATGTGGAGGGACTTGCATTTCTGGTATTTATTCCTGCACAGATACAGATAAACCTATTAAACTACAGACAGGTAACTGGGGCTGGGAAAACATCTTTTGCTTATAAACTGCATTTGCTTAAGAAGATAAAGATATCTCAAATAGTATCTTCTTAAAACCCCACCCAAAAACCAGAAACCCAAAAAAACCCCACCCCCTACCACCACAGCAAAGAACATTAAAAAATGCACTGGTATCATAAATAATACATTTTAAAAGTAAAATAAATCCACAGAGGTCTTTATTGCTTGCACCTTTTTGTTATCTACATGAACAACATGCAAGTCTGAAGTTTCATCCATCCTTCTGCTGTAGTACCATAAAGGACAGTCAGACCATTGAGAGTAACTTCCAATATCTCTAAACAGTAGTGGATTGCTCTGTGTAACACATAAGTAACTGCTCATAGCTTCCTCTCCCAATACTTAAGCCAATGACCTTACAGAAAGGAAAACCAGGTGCACTGCAGCATTCCAAAAGCAGTAGTAGCATTGGACCTGAAGTAGGGTATGCTTGTGGGGATAATTATTTAGCTAAGTGTGAAACAGAGGGATAGAAGTGTTAGAAGACAAACTTGCATCTACAGAGCCCAAACTATACAGCTGTAAAGGAATAAATACCAACCATAAAATTCAACATGAACCTGGAATTAAGTTCGATCTATTTATGATCCAACAACAAAAGCTCAACTCCCAGGAACGAGTGATAAAAGCCTTTGGTTACAAGGACTATGAAAATCCTCACAGTACCAATTATACAGACAGAACACCACACATCCAATTATGCTGTAGGTATGCTGCAGGAGAAGGCATCTGATGTGTAGAGAACTTATGCAACTAAAGAATGCAACACTGAATAAACTTCCCCTGTCTTAAGGATTGCCTCTATTTAAAGTAGATGTTAAGGCATACTAATACTCCAATCAAACATCCTGTGTATGACAGTTTCTTCTAATATGCTTTCTCCTCTCTAATGCTAACTCTGATCCTAAAACAGGTTTTATTCAATCAACAGTGACTTCTGCTGATGAAACAGAACGGGGGTTGCCATATATTGTGCAATAGGTTTTAAACCTCTCTCCCTTCTACACACATGTGACTGGAGCAGATGGGTCTAGGAAACATCTATATGATCATTTTCATTATACTGTACAGCTAACTTGATATACCATCAGGAAGATTATACACCTTCATTTGAATCAGGGCTGATCATCCAAGAACAGAAGCATTAATAGAACCACCCAAGAGTGCATCCATGTAAGAAGAATTTTGGCTAATGAATAATCCTACATCAGCATGCATGTTGCCTCCAGGTTAAATGTTAAAACTGCTGAGCTAGCACTGGCTGTAAAGTGATTATAAACAAAGAAGTGTTTATAGCAAGAGTAGATGTCACTTAAAAATCCTGTGAGTCATAAACTAGACATTTTCCCAGAAATAAGAATTCCAGATGCTGTCAGGACAGGCAGAACAGTACATTCTCACCTAATTTGCAGGTGAAATATAACAGATGTATTGATGGAGAAGAAAATACTAATCTTCACACAGTACACAAGGACAACCAAACAGACACTTAAGAGTTTCTAGGTCAATCTTCCAAACTTAATGCCATTCACTTTCAATTCTTTGTTTGCTGTATTTTTTCCTCACTGGATATTTAATAAGGTGCATCAAGTTTCATCTTCTTTTGTTTACAAGAAGCCACCAGCCCTGGGCCCAATAAGGAGAGTGTGTGCTGAGAGTGGCCAGGCCATGTAATGTGACCCACAGCATCAGAATCAACCAGCAGTTCCATGACTGCTCTGTTTCACAGCTCCACAGAACTAAAAAGCCAATCTGCACTATTCATGTTTAACACAGAATGCAGAATTACATTAAAAGTGTACAAAGTAACGGGCATGCACAATTTCAGAAGGATCCCAGTCACAGAAATAGATAATGTAAAAAGTAACAACAGCTTTGATAGTGACGCTTTTCTAGTTTTCCAATTTCACATTGGAAATAGTGATTAAAAGCATCTGGAATTCTGAAGTGCCACTGCTAATAGCTTGTGTGGCTCAGTGACAGAAAGAAGATTCTAATATATCATTTTTCAAATTTAATAAGGTGTTCAAAAATATTGCAAATTAAGCCTTTCAAAAACTTTTACCAGCAAGCAATGAGGCACAGCAAACATAGAAAGTAAATTACTGTCAAGCTATATGATTACCTATTTCTTGATATCCAAAAACATGCAATATAAACAACAAACAATAATTCTCTATCACTTCAAGTTGTTAGTGAGATTCACATGTGAAGCTTGTTTATTTTGCTAATGGTTTTTAATGAGTTGATGGTTAGTGCCATAAAATATTCATGCTATTGTGAAAATGTGATGTTGGTACTGTTTTAATGAGTGCTACACAGTCCCATGCATGGCATCAAATACATCTACAAAAAGTATATATTAAATTTCATACCCCTGTGTTTAATAGACTGAGAGCAGATATTGACGCAAGACTGCCAGAACTGTCATCCTAATAAGAAAAACAGAAGCAGAGCCTTAGTGAATAAATAAAGGAAAAAACCATTATAAAACAGCAATATGCGAGCCAAAATTTAAATTCACATGTAGAGTATTTATCTTGTATGTTTGAAAAAACATGGATGTGTCTGTTCCTCTTCCTTTTCCAGCCCTCAAAATAGACACATATACAAAGACTCCCCACTTGTGCAAGATCTGTACAGACACTGACTGGATTGTTTTTCTGGTTTAATTGATGTTTTATATTTTCAGTAAATCAGCCCCTTGCCCAAAGGGAGATTTTTTCCATGGTGCTTCTCAGATGTGTGACAAAGGCAGTCCCTGACACATCCTGTGTCTCCCTGGTACACACCACTCACAGACATTAGACTGACTTAACCACAGCCTTGGAAGGTACATGCTGTTAGAAAGGAGAAGCAAAACATTGTCCCCTGCTGTGTTATCATTGGTATTTCTAAACTGAAAACTCAAAAGTGGGCCTCAGCCTTGTTATCACCTCAGCCTTGCTGGTGATAACAGAGATGTATTTGTAATGCTTTGAGCAAGAGTCACTTCCATCATAAATAAGATTCCAAGCACCACTCAAGCAGCAAGGCATTCAGGCATAAAAGCAAGCCCAGCTACAGGAGACCCTGTACAACCACAGCTCTGCACATTTCCAACCAAAAGTCAAAATTGGTTTTATAATGGAAAGATAAGCTAAGCTAAAAGATGGGGTGTAGGGGATGTGACAAACAAAGCCCACTGCTTTTAAGCCTTGAATTACAGCGCCTGGAAGAACGAAAACGTTATTACCATTAATTCAACAGAACATATCTGCAGTGTTCAGAATAACAGAAACTATTTTAAAGGCTTTCTTCTCCCTTGCCAAACTATTTTTCCTTTTCTGTACTGAAGTACCAGGCCAGCCTTGGAAGCGTAAGATTTATATTAAAATAAACCAACAAAAAACCCCCACAATCTCACACTTTATAAATAAATAAATGTCCATGAAAGACAGCAAATTTACCACCTGAGCCTATCCTTTTGGAATTCGATACAGCCTGCCTAGATGATGATTTTGCTTCCTCAGCACCTCAAGCTCAGCAGCATGTCTGCTTAACCTGCAAATGCTCAGTTCTTTGAGAGAAGTAAAAAAATCCTACATATGATGCTTGGCTAAAGAAATTCAAAGGCCCAATAGAAGGAGAGGGATTCCACAAAGAGAGACTCCAGAAGACCAAAAAATAAAATATAATGTCCCACCACATCAAAGTAAAATAAGTTCTATAATCTTTATTATCTCAATTTATATTGTTTCCTCCAAATCCAGCAACTTTCAGGAACAGAAATGAAAATACATACCTATGTATGCCTATGTTTTCTTTTTCAAGCTTTCACGAGAACAGTTGCTTCAATACTCATTATAGTTGTTCTTCAAGACTTTTTTTAAAAACAGCAATCAGAAGAATTCACATCAGCAGAGTCAATACTTCCATGTTATTTTCAAAACACTGATCCCATCCCCCCTTGTAAGGTGCTCCTCTGAAGATGCATTTGTGCCACCAAACACACTGACATTGTAAGAACTTCTCCTTAACAAGTTTCCCTTGTCAAAGCAACCTGGGACATCCTGGCAGTAGGAGCAGAACTGTATTTTATGGCCTTTATTCAAAACAAAAGAAAGCATCTGTCACTCTGAGGTCCTACCAGTTTCACTACCATTTTATTGACAAGATAATCACTGAAGAAATCTAAAACACTGGGGAATGTCTACGGTTTACCTCTAGAATAGATATTTTACTGACTACACATGTGATAATTGAACGATGCAGGACACTTCTTGAGAATCTGACCAGCTACAGCATCTACAAAGAAAACCATCCCAGCCTTCTCACTGCTTCTGGTAGGGCAAATTGTTATTCAGGTGTTACAGGTTCCTTGCAAGACCCAATAACCCCATTTACTATCAGCCCTTGTTTCAAGGCAGTTTGATACCAATGTATGGTAGGGCAAATTGTTATTCAGGTGTTACAGGTTCCTTGCAAGACCAAATAACCCCATTTATTCCTTGTTTCAAGGCAGTTTGTTACCAATGCACTTCTGCCCTGTATCTGGCAAACAGGCAGAAGTATTGCCTTTCCTTTTTTTTCAGTAATAGTGCAAGGTGAGCCAACATGACCTCCAAATAACAATCTGCTTAAGAACCACTCCTGTAAAAAAGCATTCAACAACTTCTCTGAGATAGCCTGTCCTTGGGTTTGTTTACAAACACACACACACATTTTATAAGCATTAAGAGCTTTGTGCACTTTTAAATTCTAATAACCAAGACTGGAGGGAAGAGTTAATATTGCAAGCCAAAATGTTTGAGTCACATGAAAACTGATTCAAACCACATCTGTTCCTCTGAAGAGAAGCCTCTGAAAAGCCTTGTCCCTGGGAGACCACAGGAATTCTGCCGAATCAATGACTGCAATTTCTCCGTTAGATCTCAGACAACATTGGAAAAATATTCAAGTGAAGACACTTTTTTTAGCCCTCAGGTATTTCATTTTTGTAAATATTTCAGAGCCACCCCAAAGTATTTTCAGAGGTTAGATGTACAACAGTGACCCAGTGAAAGCTAGTACTTAATGGACTGTCAAAGATTAAAACCTTCAATTTTGTACACAAGGTGACAGCTATTGGAAAAGATGGCTTCACTTCTCAACAAGAAGTCATTTCTAAAATCACTGCAAGCTTTTAATGGTGTGTCAGATTTAAGTAGAAAAGAAGCTCTTTTTTTTTCCACTTCATTTAAGGCTGCAACTGAGAGAAGCATTATTAAAACTGCTGATAAAGCAAATTTGGTGTACATTTTGCTTGGTTTTTATATTGCAATGTGTAATT
Source organism: Passer montanus (assembly GCF_014805655.1). Lineage (NCBI taxonomy): Eukaryota > Metazoa > Chordata > Aves > Passeriformes > Passeridae > Passer > Passer montanus. Next base: position 3,453,620 of record NW_024366703.1, on the reverse strand, counting down.
GCATATTTTGAGTTTACTTTAATTCAGGCATATTAGGAAAACCCTACCATACTGCTTTAAACACATTAATAAAAAGTATGCAAACCTGCCTTAATAAAATAACCTAAACTTAATGACTTGATATTCAGAAAAAAAATTATCATAGATCAAAAACTCTTTTCTTTAACTGTAAGCACAAAAACTGAAATTGTGCCTGCGTTTTCAAACAGAATTTGGACTTTAGTCAATACATTCCAAAATGTTATATATCAGCCCACAAGTCTGTTTCTGCTTTAAATGCTTCTGCATTAAAGTATTTCAACAGTCTAATTTAAAGCAGATTTCTGTACAGACTGAAAAGAATTTACCAAACTGATCATTAATGACAACATGCTTCTTATAATAACTAGCTTTATTAGCTGCAGCTCATGAAAAAAGGCACACTTCCTAAAACCATCAAATGCATCTGACATTTGCAGTCCTGGGGAGTTGTTTTCCCTTTTCAAAAAAACAGTGAAGGAAAGAAGCCCAGAGGAAGGAGATGTCCAGCAAAAGAGTTGGCCTCAATCACATCCTGCTTGGGCAGCTCTAAATCCAAGGAGAGAGGAGCGTGCCAGCAGCTGCGAGTGGGGAGATGCAGCTGCCAAGAACTTTCAACCTCTGACCCAGTTTGAGGGAGCGCATCCCGCCCGAGGCGGCGCAGCTGCACGGATGGAGCCGGCAAACCCCGCAGGCTGCCGTGCCACAACAACATCCATCATCTCCTGCACGGGATAAGGGGCTTGCAAGGAAATGATTTACAATCATGTTCATCAGGCAGTCTCTGAAGGCACAGCTGGCTGGCATCGTCATCTGAAAAATGTCTGAAATGGTATCCCCAGTTAAGTTTCCAGATTTTCTTGGAGGTTATTCAAGATATGACAAGCATCACCTGACTTCTCTGGAAGTGAAGTTGTCATATAGCAGTGTCTACTTGATAGACAGTGACTGGGAGCCACAAGTATTCATTCAAATGCAATCAGCAATTTACTACATCATCCTTACCAGGATGGAAAAGGGGCACATAAACCCTACCAGTCTTTTGGCTATACATCTACAATGATGCAATTTTTCTCAGTTTTACTAATAGGAAAGTACTTCATGCTTCATGATATTGCCATAAAACTTTGATATATGTATTATCCTTAACCAAAAGACTTCCTCCTCCTATTAATTGCAAAGTTTTTCCTGTTGTGAGTTAATTTTTCTTGCAACAGGGCTTCCTAAGATCTCATCTTTTACACGCAGGATGCTGACTCATTACTGAGTTTCCTTAATCAAGAGTTTATTTGCACTCTCCCAAAGCTGGCCACTGACATCAGTAAAGTGAAAGGACCGTGTCCAACCATGAAAATTAATGTTCAGGAATGGCAAGATTTGTGGCTAATAATAAACTACCATACACTCCCTCACAGGCAGCTTTCCTACCTTCTTGTAGTCATTGTAGTCATTCTTTTGTAAAATGAACACCTAAGGTTCATTTTACAAAAGCTGGCTACCAAGAAGTAACCATGGTTCTAGCCACAAAGGGCTAAAAAACTGGGGGGGAAGTTAGGTTTCTATTTCAATCATATTTGATCCCTCCATTCTGATTTAGAAAGCCAAAGTGCAAGTTTGGAGAGACATTCCGTGCAGGTTATGAAGTAACCTGACAGATTCACAGAATTACATGTGAACAAAACAGAATAAGATAGCAGGACTATTTCTTCAGATCATCATCTTCAACAGGTTGCCCAGGAAAGCTGTGGCTGCCCCAACCCTGAAAGTGCTCCAAGTCAGGTTGGACAGGGCTTTGAGCAATCTGGAAGGTTTCTGCCTATAGCAAGGAGTAGGACTCCCTTCCAACCCAAACAATTCTATTATAACATGGTCTCCAGAACAAATATCTTCATTACTAGAAAACAGTAAGCAGATGACAGGTAACACTGTGCAGATTCTCCATTTCTCAGGATGGAAGAGACATCTGGATTTCACCACAGTATTTTCACAGCACAAGGCCAACAGCATGCACCTGCAAACAAACCAAGAATGCTTGCCCTCTCCCACCCAAAGAGGAAAACCACTTAAATAAGAAAACTGTATTTGAAAACAGAAAAAGCATTCCATTTACTTCACAGTGCAAACCATAGAATAATTTGGGTTGGAAGGGATCTTTAAAAGTCACATAGTTTCAACCCATTGTCACAAGTCACATTGCATTGAAGTCCTTCAAAAAGATCCTCTCCTTTTTGACTTTGGTTGCTCCCAAAAGGCCCTCTTTGCCACAAAGCCCCTTCTAGGAGATAACTGAACCCTGCCTCATTCACAGCCATGTACACCTGCCAAACACATCAGCTTATTTGGAATTTAAGAAAGGAGACAGAGAAAGCAGCCCTCCAGAGATTCAAGTTACTGTTATAACCAACACATGGGACATTAATATTTCTTTTGTCAACAGATCTTTCGGCTCCAGGTTTGCACACTAACATTACATTAATGATACAGTACCAACTGCTCCCCTTTGAAGACTGACATTTCAGTATTATTTTATCAGAAATATTGTTTTATCAAAGACAGATTCCATAGGAACAATTATATAGAAGCACAACTTTGTGACAGAAGAAGGAAATCAGAGGTATCTTTGTGAAGAATTCCAGAAGCTGGAAAAACAGTTTAATTTATGGCATTATTTTGCAACAAAGTATCTTGAGTGAGATTAAAATTTTAATTTAAAGAAGATTACATGTTCCAGAATTCTAAGCAATTTGTCACAAGTTACCTACATAGAAAGTCTTCCAGACAAGGATGGCAATGGAAAAATGAGTCAGATTGCAGCATACCATGTTAAATAAGACAAAATTTTATGGGAAATTAATGCAAGTTCTAATGTCTTAACAAAAACAGCTTAAATGCTTCTTGAACATATACTACCTTTTTTAAAGTACTTTTTGTAAGTACAGAGATCCACTGAAGAATGTACAAAATAATCGTAAAACTCAAATTCCTTAGTAACTACTATTACTTAAACAAAGCCCCAAAAGAATGTTCTCAGTAGACCCTGTGGTCATATAACACCAATGTGGATATAACAGCAGAGAAATGCAGTACCTGTATCTTATTTTTACAATTTTCCTGCCTTGAGCTGTGTGATGTTCACTCACCTGCTGAATAATTTTGGAATCTTTTGGAAGGTTTTCCCTGGGTGGGACTTTTCCAAACAACTTCCAACCAGGAGCGCTTTGGACAGCAGGTTTGAGTTCCTTTGTCCTTTTAGTGAAGAAGTTTCTGAAAAGAGAGGAAGGAATTTGTTTTGTTTGTTATAAGCATATAAACAAAGTATATTGTGCCTACTTACATTTTTTCAATTTCTCCACCAGTTTACCACTTGGGTAAATCTGTAGATTGCTCAGTAAATGCATAGTGCATTCTACTTTCAAATCATTAATCTGAAGTGGAGCATCTTTCATTACAGGTGTTTTGATGCTAATCTTTGTACTTAACACTCAATTTTACCTCTAAACTACTTTATGCAACATCAGAGCTTTTTTTAGTAATAGCAGGTACTTTCTTATATATAAACAGCACATAGCAGACTCTCAAACTTTTGTTTGGGATTTGCTTTAAGTGTTTCTTCCTGATTTATTTGGAGACTCAAATGACAACAGCTGAAAAACACCTGTAACTTAAGAGATCTAAAAAAACCAGTGAATTATTACTTCTACCAATCTTTACACCTTCAACTTTCATAGCATGGACTAGAAAACCTGGCAACAATCACACAGCTTCAGTTTAGCACACAATCTTTATCAGAGCCTAAAGCAATTACATTCAAAGAGGCAGATGACTGCACTGCTCTTACTTCTTAGAAAGCCAACCATCACAAGACCATGTTAGTGACCACTTGTCAGATACTTAGCTACACTATTTGACTCCAATCACAAGTTCCCACAGAGCATGTTATGTACAAGTGCTTTAAAAATGAAAGAAGTGTATTTATTCTGAATACTGGAAAGTTACTTTCCAGAAACTCTTAGCACAAAGGGATTAAAAGCTCAGTAGCCTGTAAGGTTATTTCTCAGGAAGCTTACCAGCTGACCTTAGAGAACAGAATATGGGAGTACTTTTGGTGGAAGATGTTTTTGCATAGTGTAAACTCGCTAACTTCACACTCTTCTTCAGGAAAGAGATCCCCAGATTTATTCTTTACTTAAGGTATTTGCTGTATCTTAAAATACAATTCCTTTTCAAATTGGAAGCAATCACGTTTGTGCACAGCAAACAGTCCTTTGCCCAGATAAAAGGAGCATGCTTCAACAACCACAATCCCTCTGAAAAGTGCTCAGGGCTCTTAAATTCCAGTGCCGTCAGGATTTCTGGCCAGACAGCATAGTTTTACAATTGGGAACTGTCAGTTTTGTAGGACCTTGTATGGTCTTGAAGCACAAGCTATCTTTTTTGTTCCCAGAACGTTTTTTGTTATTTGGGAAACAAGCAAACGCCTGTCAAAAATCCCTTCAGCGCAAGTCTGCGAACTTATGTGTAGTTGAGGATCTAGCCACTAGCAAACAAAAAGCTGGAGAGATGGAGAAGCAGGTGCTGATAGAGCATGGAGGCCTCCCAAAAACTGGTAAGCTCAAGACTGGTGGTCCTGTGGAATCCAGGAAAAATCAAGAAACCCAGAACACCAAGACTCTCTTCACTCCATTTGAGGCCACTGCCTCACTACCATCATCAACAGCTTGTAAAAAAAAAATAATTTAAAGACTTCATTCAAGAAAACAGTAGTTGCTATAGGCAGGCAGGGAGTACTGGATTACACACACACCTGACTGACATGAACACCATGGGGGATTTTTGTGGAATGCCCAGATGGAATCTGTTGGTGCCCCAGTACACTGTGCCCCTTCTGTGGAGGTCCCCCAGATGTTGTTCCAACCCAGTTACTGGGAAAGCATGTTTGGGAATAACTGATTGCATGGTTTGAATAGTGGTTTGCCATTAATGGAATCAAGTCGTTGCTATTAATAATAGTTTAATTAATACAAATTGTTCCAGCAAGCATTGAGTGTGATCCACACATCCCACAACTCTGTCCCCATCAGAGAAATTTGTAATATCGTCGTCCATCCCTGTGGAAGCCAAGTTAGCACTCAGAAGCTCCAAGGCAGTGGTTTCTGACATACAGCCTGGAAAGGAGGAACAGTGAATGAGACTAGCCATGGTATCCATGCCTTTGAAAAAAAAAACATCCTCAGCCAATCCTAGGACTGCACACTATTAGTGAAATGAACAGATCCACTCTGTAAGACAAAAAAAAGTGTGCTTACATAAATAACAAAGGCTTATTTCATAAGGACACTTTTCACAGTGCTTTACATTGTCTTCAGGAGGGAAGGAGGAGCATTCAAAGAATAAACAACAAAACAAGACAGAAGTTTTCTGAAGACAACGTGTCACTCTGCACCACCCCACAGCCTTGCCCTTAAATCTGCAACAGCTGTATGTGAACTTCATTAGAGAAGACTTTTTTCCCCCAAAAGCAGGTATGCAGGAAGGTACATTCTGGAGTATCTTTCTTGATTTCATGGGTAGCAATAACCAACCAGTCTCTGTACATACTATGGAATACCACCAGGGTTACTTCGCAGTTGAACTCCACTGTCTCTAGCATATGGAGAAGCTGAAAGATGCATTTAATATTGATGGCAATCTGTCACTGTATCAAAGCTGGTTCATTATTAACCAGGTAGCTGGTAGATTTTTAAAAGGAAAAACATGAGTAAACATACAGATTTTTTAAAAATAATATTTCAATACAAAAAGATTTAGGCATGCTCACGGCTTTTAGGAGATTTAATTTTTCAGGTTTTTTTAAACAAATAAAACATCAAAGCAAACATTCCTTAATGCAGTCTGGAAGGAAAGAAGTTTTACTTTTACTTTTATTGAGCACATATTCAATGAAGTCTGTTTCTTGTGAAGGCTAAAAGCTTAAAAACCGTGTATCATGTCAGAATAAACTTCACACAGGAATTCTAATCCAAAAGAAATTAATGAGAAATTATAAATGAGCTTTGCTGAAGATGGAAGGACACTTCTTAATACATTGTTTTGGCAACTAACAGCATCACATCTGAGGTGTTCTTGACAGCAGCAAAGCCTTACAAAAGCCTTGTTAAGGAACAGCATCTGTGAATGCTTACAAGTTGCATTCACTGAACCGCAGGAAGTGTACTAGATTTGATGTATTTGTTGCTGCTTGGAATATTCATGAGTCTCACGGATCCCGGGAAGAGTCAACTATTGAAATGGCTGAAAAGTCAATAGCATTTTGGTACAGAATCTCAAAATCCATTTGAAAACCTCATAATTCCTTAAAAAAAAAAGCCTACACTTTAGAACTGAACAATTCTTTCCATTGCAAGGACCCATGGGATAGAAGTATTAAATTAGTTCATTGATTTAAGCTCTGGTTTACAAAAGCCCAGGGGAAAGCTTCAAGGGGTTTTTTTCCCTGCTTCTTTTATGTAACACAAATTAACACCCTCAAATGACACTCCAAAATGTTTCAGTAGGTGCCTTGAAGATCTCCAAAGCTAAATGAAGTGCCACAGAATGAGAAGTTATTGGCACAGACCAAGACATCTATTGCTAGCATGGTTTGGATTACTCTAAACAAAAACCTGTGGGCTGAGATCACAAAACTGCAACAGCTGTAACTACAGGTGTGAGTGGTGGTTTTCCCCCATTTTTAACAGTGTTGTTTCAACTATTCCTGCCTGTGCCCAGGATAGTCTGTGCAAGTTTCACCATACTGGTGGTACAGCAATTCAAAAATGTTAACCATTTCTACAGGTGACATAACACTACATTCTACTAATGAAATTGCTTGCTTCCATTCCACTTTTGCTTTTAAAAGTCACTTTTTTTGGTGCTATTTAAGATTAATTAGTGCAGTCTAAATGCAATTAGAATTAAGTCTCAGAAGGGGATAGGTGGAACTTCATACTTTAGTGATTGTTTTTAATTTACTTTGGGATTTACATTTCCCTTCCCCCCAAAAAAAAAAAAATCTCAACACAAAAAACTTCTTTCTGATTTCCAAGTAGCTAGAGGTCAAGAGGACGACAGATTTCCAAGATTTAGAGGAAGTTACTGGAAAATATGAGACAATTACTTCAACCTTGATCTTAAATTTTATCCAAAACCAGACTGCACTGTATTTGCACAACAGCCACTCAAATAAAGCTGAAGTACTTTGAACAGCAGCAGGTAGGAAGGGCTCCAGGGTAGATCCATCTCCAGCACTGCCTCCAGGTATAATTGAGTCACCTCTCCACAAGAACAAGGGTCTGACAAGGATTTTTTGTTTGACCAAAAATGTCAAACTAACCTTGTTTCAAGCTTCATATTTTGCTACAGCTCTTTCAACAAAGATAACATATATAGGTTTCCCCTTTGTACAACTCCACCGTGTGCCACAAACAACAGGCTAGCAGTATTCCACTGCTTTGTGCCTCCCAGCAACACCTTAAGTAGCTTTTCTTCCCATTCGTTCAATCATTAGAACTCCATATACAGGCTCCAGCTTCACCTATTCTGTCACTTTTAGCAATCTACAGACAGATTTCAGGTGTAGAGGAAGGTTGGAGTTACACCTGAGCCTTTTAGGATGAACATCAAGCATAACAATGAGACTACTTTTCTCTAATTTATTCATCTTGCACTGCACAAAAATGGCAAAATTCAAGTGGTCTCAGAGGAGAGCATAAACCATGTGATCATCATTACTGTTATACATGAGGAAATTATACTTCCTTACAGTTCACCTTAATATAAAAATTAATTTAATTTGAAATGCTGCATTATGTTAGATTAAAAAACCCCAAAAAACACAAAACACACATGCCCAAAAAAAAATCAACATAAACAAACAAACAAACAAAAAAAAAAGAAACCAACCAATCGACTAAACAAAACCCAAAACAAAACCACTAAACTATGGACACGCTTGGCAAATGTACAGTGTAGCATTAAAAAAATCCTCTTTCCAAATAAAATATTAATAATTTAGGATTATTTTACTTATAAATTAATACTGTGTTTATATCTCAATCCTGAAAGGTAAACTACTATTCTCTGATTTCTCATCCTTACAAGACAACTTTGAGCTTGCTCAAAATGTTTACCCATTAATTTACAAAAAAAGACCTCAAATTATACATAGTAAAAGTTACTTTTTTTAGATTAAAAAAGCTAACTGTCAAAATATTTTTCTGACTTTTACTTTACACACAACAATCTGGTTTACAGTCATTTTCCATCATCAATCATTTCTTTTCATTGCATCCATCTTTCAAGAGCTTTGATACCAGGGAAGTTGTAATGCTGAGAAAACAAGATTTGAAAGCCACGAGAACTGACAGAGGAAGTGAGGGCTGATTTGATTTTCTTTTGATTAAGCACCTAGTACCTGTTAGTAAACACTGCATGAGTCAACTGCATCATTTTAAATCCAGGGAAGCAAACACAAACAGGAAGGAATCAGCATCCCATCAAGAGCATCCTCACTCTATCATATACAGCTTTTCCTCACAGAATCACAAAGGCTTAGAAGGGAAATCCAGCACTAAAGTAATGCTACAAACGATCACCAAGTTGGACAAAAAAACCCCAGTACACTTTCCTAGGTGTTTTTAATATAGTTACAAAAGTACAGTTAAAAGCCCTGAAGACAAATTTCTCCAAAATAACATTAAAAATCTACTGAATCCAAGAAAACCTCAGAGCACGTAATAGGAATGAAGTAACAAAATTCATTAAAAACTGTATTTTGTATTACAAAACAACTGATTTTGCGTCTCCACAAGAAGAATTCTGCTTGTACATGCCATCTGCTCTTGCTCCACCCCATGCTAATTTTTTAATAATCTTCATAGGCATACAAAATAGGTGTATGTTTGAAACTTGTTGAAATTTGAATTAGCTGAATGACGAGCTGATAAGGAAATTATTTATTTACCCAACAATCTTTACCCAGAGAGTTGTATCAGTAAGGAGTTAGAAGAGGCATGTTCCAGGAATTGCCATAGATACATTTTTACAGATAGAAAACACTAAAATTAGTAGTTTTTACTTAAAGCTATACTTTTAGAGCAAATTCTGGAAACCTCTACATGCCTGCAATTCCATATTCTATACAGAATATTCCATAGCCACATACATAACAAGAACTATTACTTTCATATTGGCATGTCTTTACCAGGCATAACACACAAAAGCTGCTTAAGAACACAGCAGAATTATTCTCCATACTCGAGTCTTGGCCATTCTGTTATGGTCTCATGTGAAACAATTTGGAAATAACAGCAGACAAAAAACCATTGGTTTATTAAGCAGAATTAGCCCCTCTGCTTTAAACAAGACTTTTCAATAATTTATATGCAGAAACAAAGGTAACTCAACTCTAAGCATAAATAATGAATCATTGAAAGGAAATAAAACCTTTTTGGTAAGCCACTTAAAAAGCCTGCAGAGCAACAGGCATTCTACATTTTTGATTTCAATAGCTTCAAGTGTCAGCCCATTTTGATACAACACATTTGTGATTGCTGTCAGCACAAGTTTCAAAGTTGTGCTCTATACTGGAAGAGACGTGATCCAACCAATTTTACAGTTTACATTTTCCACCATTTTGCTACAAGCAGCAGCTAGATAGAAGATTCTCTTTGAATTTTATTACCCCAACCTCAGATTTATTACAGGTTTCTAGTTTTAGCACCTTCTAGATGTAAAGATCTCCTTTTTCTCTCTGCACCAAGACAACCCAAGGAATGTTCCAAACTACCCACTCCAAGGGAGCTTCAACGATTGCAATACTCTAAACCTGCAGTCTTAGATGTTACACAAGCAAGCTTTTGGCCTCTCTCCCCTCCCCACCCCTACAACAAAAACAAAATAAGGAAATGAAAAATTGTACCAAGAACAACAACCATCCTCAGCAAGACCAAGCCTGTAGTATTTTTTTTAATTAAATATGATGTCTCCATTTATATTAGTGGTCAACAAAGCCTTGGCTACAATTAGGTATACCTGAAATTCAAGGAACTGTCAAGGACTGGCTTCTACAAAGGATTGAGAAGCTGTGAAGGAGGTGGCTTCTGGTGCCTTGGAGAGGACCAAGACTGGCAGAACTATCATGGAACTGCACTGATGAGACTAAATTAGATCAACTGATGAGACTAAATTAGATCAACTCTCTTATCAAGCTCCTAGTGGATACCCATCCCAAAGTGGCTTTGCAAACTCTGCTGCCAGAATAGTTTTACTACAGGTACACAAACACTTAGGAAGTTTTAAGAGCTGAAAGTGTTTAGCAGTATTACAGAACACTTTGTACATAACACTCACTGATAAACTGCATTTTACCTGACTACACTCTACTCCTAACAAAGAGCTGTTGCACAGGTCACCTTTACAAGCAGTTCAAGCTTCAAAACCATACATAAGCAAGCAGACACATAAGCAAGGTAACTGATGGGGTTAAATTTCAGAATGGTTTAATACAAATAAAGGAAGAGAATCAGCCTTGACTTTTCAGAGTGAAGTAGCAAAACTACTAAACTTTATGCCAGACTGTTCTATCATTTTCATATTTGATCAGGCAGTTATAAAGCTATTTTGACACTACACCAAACACTGGTCAATCTTCTCTAATAATGATCAAAGGTCACTTACCCACAGCATTTAAAATCACAGCTGCAAGAAGTGGAGAATTTTTACCAGATTCTGTGTACCTGTATTTTCTGGTATTTTTTGTACAGCCAGGAATAACTATTCCATCAAAGTCACAGCTACTTAATGAGCAACATACTCCAAGCAAAACAATGCTAGAGGAACAAGAGCCCTTCCTCCCACAAACTCACATAATAGGGAAGCCCATTTCTCCTCCTGGCACAGCAATGTCCTACAATCCCTTCTGCTGCATCAGCTCCCACACCCTCTATACCTTGCAAGTCAATCCAGCTCACTAGTTCCACAGAAAGCCATCAACACTTTTTCAGTCTCCAGCTTAATGAGCTACAGCAGCTCACAGAGGATCATATAAATACCAGAAACAGGGATGAAACATTCCCTTTGTTTCCTGACAATAGCAAATTCTTCAATCAGCTCACCAAGATATCTCACAAAGTACAACTCAACTAAACAAAGCACCTGAAATTGCTCTAGATGTGACTCACTTTCAGTTAAGGCAAAACTCACCAGCTTTATCAGGGCAATCACTAGACCTATAGTTCAAATGTTTCTATACAATGCATGCTTTCAAAACAAAGGTGATAAAGATTCCCAGCCCTTGAGATGGCCTACAAGTCTGTGAACTGGAAGTTCAAACACAGGGCAGAGTTTTATTTTGAAGACTGTCCCAGGGGTGATTGCAACTCTGACCAGCCTGTTTAAGCCTCAGTTAATATTTTTCCTTTCTGGTGCCTGACAGAGTGCCTGTCAACTACTCGATTGCACAATGTAGCACTACAAGCACTGCAGCACTTTTGCAGTCACTCAGTGCATTGGATTTCAGCTGCAACTAGCAATTCACAATATATTTTGTGTCACTGCTTCAGTGATCAATTGCAGAAACACTACAAAACACAAGAATTAATATTTGATGTATTAGCTGATATGAGAAGACAGGAGACTGATTTAATTCAGTTTTTAAAATGAGGAAGAAATTTTCCAATTTACCACTCCACTACTTACAGAATTTGAGGAACAGCAAGCAATTTGCAAAACACAGTTAACAACAAGCAAAAGCTAATAGAATAGAATCATTTAGGTTGGAAAATACCTCCAAGATAACTGAGTCCAACAATTAACCCAGCACTGTTAGGATCACCACTAAACCATGCCCCTGAGTGTCACACCTATGTGACTTTTGCACACCTCCAGGGATGGTGACTCAAATATTTCCTTGGGCAGCCTGTTGCAATGCTTGACTAGCCTTTCAGTGATGATGCTTTTCCTAATATCCAACCTCAACCTCCCTTGCCACAACTTGAGGCTGTTTCCTCTCATCCTATCACTTGATAAGTGGAAAAAGAAACTGACACCCATGTCACTACGACCTCCTCTCAGGTATTTGTACAGTGACAAGGTCTCCCTTCAGCCTCCTGCTGTCCAAACCACCCCAGTTCCCTCTGCTACCTAAGGCAGACAGATGCCAACCATACAAACACCTTTGATAGCAAGTGGATTGTCTGAGTTTTAAAGCATTCTGGCATCCAGCACACAAGCTGCTTCATTACCGCCCAGCAGCAGACAGACAAAATCCTACATTAATGAATGAATTAGGCAACTGAAGCAATACAGATAGGACAGAGCTTTGCAAGGTCTGAGGCCTGACCACAGCCAAGCTTAGATTGCCTATTCCTTAGATTGCCTATTCCTGAAGCTGGCCTTCAGGAAGTTCAGATCTTGTCACAGGCAAGGGGAGCCAACAAGGAAGCTTTTATTATGCTACATGATCAAAAGACACTCTTTCACTTTCCCAAGAGCACATTAAATAAAACTTCCCAATGTAACAATTGAAACTGAACATAGCTTCTTCTTAATAAAGCAGTACCTTGGAGAAGGGAGAAAAATTGTAGGAAAGTACTCTTCTAGGCTTCAGCTATTTTCAGTCAGGCCATAAGAAAGCAGGAAAGGAATTCAGAAGAACACCAGTCTGAGTGTTTGGCTCTCAGAAGTTCTGAAATAATAAATTCATCTATGACCATGAAAACTAGTTTTCTACTAATTGAAGTCATAAGTTCACCCACACAACAGCCACGCTCTTCTTCACACTGTTACCCCAATATCGAGCCAGAAGCAAAATGCTCTGCAGGTGGCTTGCACAGCTGACTGGTTTCTGAAAATACAGAGGCAAATTATCAGTCTCTTTTGCAGGCTCTCCTTGTATTCAGACTTTATTCAAAAATCTGAAGGATTTTTATGCTGGAGCTCTCTCAGACTCGGAGAGGTTTGCCTGAACCTCAGAAACAAGCTGCACTACTAGAGAGATGAAGCAGAAACTGTGCTTCACTTCCTTAGAAAACAGCAATGAAAAGATGCACACACAGAGGCTGCAAAGTTTAAAGCAATGCCAACCACCCAGTTCAACAAACCTAGTCCCTTCCGAGCTGAACAACAAACAAGACCAATTATGATAAATAAAAAAGGACAGATATTTATATCATAAACATCTCAGCAGTTCCAAGAAATTGAAGAGAGCAGTAACAATTTTTGCATCCATGTGAATGAAATGTGACCAAAAATCCTCAAACTCCTTTTTTATTCTTAAGCAATGAGGACAAAATAACCTAATGAATAATTGGAACAGCCAAGAGAGCAAGAACATAAAACTATCATTTTCTTAGAGGCCAGCTGTGATTTAAGTGATCTCCTTTGGTTGTTATTTCCCATGTAAAACATTCTCCTTTTAGTCATAGCCTATTCAGAAGAGAGGTTCCGTTCACTTTGTCACTACTCTCAATATACTCTGTAAGAAACCCTGTGACCCCAAATAAGCAGAAGAGACCAATGAATGAAAAGGCCTTCTGCAAAATGAAGGGGAGGGGGAGAAGAGAAGATGCTTTCAGATTACGTTTAAATGCCTCTGTAGAACACTCCTGAACAAAACAAGCTATGATTCCAACAGCTTACTGCACACAAAACAGCAATTTAAGCTGTTTGGCTTGGAAAAATCAACACAGTCCCAAAAAAACCAAAACTACAGCATTAGTTTAATGCAAACTTATTTCATGAAAACTCATACTAGGATTACAAAACTCCTAGTGCAAATATATGTACCAGTATAGAATATAACACTGTTCATTACACTATTCACCAAGGAGAGCAGAAAAATTGCTAACAATACTTTAGGCATTACACATTGGTGAAGACTATACATCTAAGGTTTTAGAATTGACATCTATTCAGTCAGCTTTTTTTTTCCTTGAGGCAGGTAGCTGGGGAAAGATTTGCTGCACACAGAAGCTGGAGCAACAAGACTATACATCTAAGGTTTTAGAATTGACATCTATTCAGTCAGCTTTTTTTTCCTTGAGGCGGGTAGCTGGGGAAAGATTTGCTGCAGACAGAAGCTGGAGCAACGTGGCGTTCTGAAACCTATCCAGAATTAAATCAACATAACATTCTTCTGCTTGAACTCCTGAAATTTAACTTTGATTTCCTCATCAACTGACATCCTAACCAAATTGATTCTATGGGTGCATAGCATCTTATCTACTGTGAAACACTCACTGAAAGTTAGTAACTGGTCAACATGTCAACACAACTTTAAAAAATAATCATTCTTCACAAATATCAAGGAAGAATCTACAGAGAAGCATCTCAACTTGATAATATGAATGTCATTTCCTATTTTTATCAAGTTACTTATGTCTCCAACTCAGGAAATAAAGAGTACTGCTTGAAGTTGCCCACAGATTAGAGTCCATGTACTCTTGCTTACTTTCGCCAATCAGCTTTAATTCAAAGCAATTATATGTATCCATTTGTTCACTTAGGTTACAAAATTACTTACAGAGAGCAGAAACATCTGCATCCTAAAACAAAGGTACTAGTGAGGGTGCCCTCATCTTGGGGAAGGGTTTTATGTACTCCCTTAACTCTTCTCTCTAATTATCTTTCCAATATATTGACAGTATAGCTGTACTTTTTTCATTTGGTTTGTTTTAATCTGGACAATGTAAAAACAATATCAAAATCAAATATAAAACACACAGGTTTTTTTCAGTAAGATCTGATCAAGATATAGGCACAGGCAATAGCAAAATAGAAAGTCAGCACTGTGAAGTGACTCCATCAATCTGTTTTCTTGTCTTTACATGAATGGAAGGTTTAGAAGACCTGTCACAACCAGGACAGCCCATTTGATTCATTTTTGATCAAAAGTCCAATAAACATATTTCTTCTCCATAGGTGCACAGTACATCTCCTGAAATTTCACTATTATTTATGTATGCAGAGCTTTTCTCTAAGACAAATGTTGGTTATGGTACTAAACCTTCACAAGACCCACCTAGGTAGATGCCTAGGTAGTGCAAAAAGCTGCAAGTGGTACTCAATAATAAATTTAAATTTAAGCTACATAGCTAGAGACGCTACTGTGCACTGAGTAGCAACACCCAGTGAACCTCCCTGCAACACTCCAGTCACTGCCAAAGACATCTGTAAAGGCAAGAAGATTAGCAGCTTTTGAAGGACTACCTACTCATGAAACCACAAGGCTGTGTTTACAATGAGAAAGACAAAGATGTGAGCTTCAGTGATTTCTTAGTGCTTTGCCCCTACAAATACTGACTTCTTTCGACTTTCCATCATCTCCTCAAGTGGATATTTTTCAAAACGTCTGGACAACAAGCACAATCACTCTGAGCAATGAAGGAAATATGAGACAAAAGACATTTTCCATAAGAACATGTGTGCCACACTCCAAATACCTAAAAGAAGTGGCAGTTATGAATTATCTCATTGTGAATCTTAGGTGAATACTGGAACACAAGTACTTGGGAAAATGCAAATATCACTGTTGTCAACAGTAAGCTTTGAATCAAGGAATAAGAAACTTTGCCAACTACCAGATACCTAAATTGTAAATACACAATTCAGAAAAGTACAAAATCTACACAAGCTGAAAAGATGCCTGGTATCTACCTATAGAACTATGAAGTAGAACTCGTCTTTACAAGATATTCAGAATTGAGTCTTTATCTCAGCCCCAGATTACTTGCTGCTGCTAGACCTTTTTGGTTTACTGTTTTGCTCTTGCTCTGTCCACCAAAGCAGCACATTTAGCGCATACTGTAGTCAAGGTAATAATCATGGCTTTAATTCAACTGTCCATGCAATGTTCCTGCTCACTGAACCATTCTGCACCCAACAGTGATCCAGTAACCCAAGAATAGAGAATTCCATCTTACAACCCTTGTAAGCTGCTATGTAAGACCACAAGCCATGAGAACAATGCCTGTATATGACTGCATTATGAATCATACACAGGACTACAAAGCAGTGACAGGTGACTTCAAAGAAGCCATTTATTGCTCTGACCAAGACATTAGCACAGTGGACACAAGGGACCATAGCCATGCAATTTTCCTTGCCATGAGACTCTGCTCCACATACCGATCTACTGTGGCATCCCATTTCACATGTGGAGAGAACCAAGATGTAAAGCAAAACCGATTATTTTTCAGTTAGAAGTTGTTAGTATTGATTTGACAGGCTTAATGATTTGGCACAAAAATACAATACACCAAACTTAAGATCCCAGGGCCATATATCATGAAGAAAAGGTACTAGTCACCAAACTTTCCCAGGATCTTAAAGTAATTGTTAATGACAATCTCAAGGGCACAGCCACTCTCCCTGTCACAGAGTTTGGATAAGATGCATCTGATGACAGCTACTTGCTTTTCCTACCACCTCACCTCCTCAGTTTTATCTCTGGTTCAGTGAATGAAGACAGACAATTAACATGGATTATTTCAAAGAACTATGAAGCAGGTCAGTCTGATAACTGAAGAGCTGGGAACAAGCTGGAACAGCTAGAAACAGCAGACTCCTAACCCAGATCTGTTTGATCAAACTGTTCGGTCACAGCAATTACATCAGTAAAGCTGAAGGCAGTAGGACTTGGACTTCCCCATTGCCTTCTCTTTATTAAGTATCTGCAAGAAATCTCCAGCTTTTAGAATAATTTCCATATAATTATGGAAATTATTCTAAATTCTAAATAAATATGGCTATTAGAAAAACACAATGGCAAATACCAAATTTTAGACAGTTTGCAAACTCAACAAAGAGCATTACAAGCACAAAACATCCTACATAACATACTCTAGGTTGCTGGGCTACTGGTGTAGCACATCCAGTACCTTTTGGTTTTGGTTTTTTTTTTACATACGTTGTGGGAGCAGCTACACACTGACAAAACACAAACGAGTTGCTCTCTCTCAGGTACACAGCTACTTGGTACAACTCAGACTGTGGGGAGCAACATCATTTATGAGTCTGTGCACATTCAAAAATACAAGCAACCTTCTCCTGAAAACTTCACAAGGAAGCAGAGTTGCTTCAAGTACAGGACAATTTTTTATACCATTTCAGTTCTCATTACTGACATCCTCTTTTTAAGAACTACAGGATAACACACTTACATTGGCAACTGTCAGCTTTGAATTAATCTGGACAGTTTAAAATAAAAGTGAGAAGCCTAAGCTTTTGAAATATAGGTTCAGAAGACAAGAACTAACTTCTGAAAAGTTATAAAAGTTTTATTACCACTTTTCATATTACCACTCTAGTATTTATTTATCTAGAGACAAATCTATGAAGCAAGACAAGTTTGAATTTGTTTTTAAAGAAAATCACTGGAAGTTTTCATTAGTCAATCTCATTTTCGCTGATGAGATTAAATCAGCTGTAACTATGAAGATACAGGCAGAACTGAAGGTAGCCAGTACTGCTCACCAGGCCAATGCACCAGAGGCACAGCCAGCTGGGCCAGTCAGGCACTGTGAAATGGGATTTGCTGAGAGCCACTCTTCCACTGAAGTGTCTGTACCACAGCTTTTGTCAGGACAGAAGCAATTACACTTTTTCATCTATTACCCGAGCCTTTACTAACTCCAGAAAATGTCTATGTATATTGACAATTTCTACTGCACACCAAGTTCAAACTTTTCTATTGTCCTGGTTTTATCTGGGATAGAGTTAATTTCTTCCCAGCAGCTGGTACAGAGCTCTGTTTTGGATTCAGTACCGGAACAATGTTGATAACACACCGATGTTTTGTTTGTTGCTAAGTTGTGCTTATCCTAAGTCAAGGACTGTGTCTCATGCTCTGCCAGTGAGGAAGTACACAAAAAGCTCAGAGGGAGTATAGTTGGGACAGGTGATCCAAACTGGCCAAAAGGATTCCACACCATAAAAACCTAATGCCCAGAATATAAACTGGAGGAGTTACCCAGAAGGGATTGATCAGTGTGCGGGGAAAGGGTCTGGCATTAATCAATGTCTAGTGAGCAGTTGTGTTGTGCATCACTTGGGTTTTATTTTATGTTATTATTATTAGTAGTATTATAAATACATTTTACTTTGCTTAAATTACCAAATTTTTCTTATCTCAACCTACAAGTTTTACTTTTGATTCTCCTTCCCATTTCAGTGGGGCCAGGGGTGAAGGGGGTGGAAAACAAGAAGCTGTGTAGTGCTTAGTTACCACCTGGGGTTAAACCACAGAATCTATGAGGAAAATGCTCCAGAATTTCAATCAACTATTCTTGGCCTTATTAGCACCACTCTCCAACCAACTGAGCTACTCTCATACATTATACTGCAGTCTACATTAACATGAGGATAAGGAAACAAAGCATGGGATGGAAGAATAGTAATATGGAATAGGAATAGCAGGAATCTCTCAGTCCATCCCTGAAACAAAGTGGGTGCATCAAACTTATTCTTCAATTCTTCTACCCTTATCCTCAAGAAACCATCTCCCCCTTTCCTGAGAGCTGGCAGAGGGAGCCCATTTCTCAGTTTGGGATCCCACTTTGAGATCAAACCTCTCCCATCTCAATTCTTCAGTTAATAGATTAATCTTATTCTGTCATCTTAAAACACTTAGACACTTACTGTCCTATCAGAGTGACTTGAACAACAACTATAACCCCTCCGTTTGGGAGACTTAAAACTGCTGGAAATTAAATTCTTCACTTCAAATATAATAAAGGTAATACAGAGTGTGCTATAAATTATTATGGTCCAGCTGCACCTCCTGTGTAGTATGCTAAAGAGTGAGTAATGTGATGGAGATCCTAGGCGACAAAGCTGGATGTCCCACAGCTTTCAGTTTTGTGCTAGAAACTTAACAGAAGTCAATTACAGCACAAAGCATAAAAGCATAGTCCCTGAAGTTTTCAACACCACACACAGAACTAAATAAGTAAACTCTATCTACACCGTCAACAAGTAGGAAATGCTTTATAACACTTGGCAACTTCCACGACGACTTGAAAGGCGTTTCCAACACCAACAACTTCCACTTTATTCTCCAAGCGGTTTAATGAGTACCACTGTGATCGCTCAGACAGCGATATGCCCTGGTACAGGAAGCAAATTCCAGTTTGAAGTCCATGTAGTCCGTAGTAGTAAAAGGGCCTTTATCATCTTATTGTCACATCCAAAGCCTCTATCCTGCCCTAAAAGTACCTGTTTGCTACCGAAAGAGCCCGTGAGGGTGTGACCCGCAGTAGGACCCGGCTGACCCGAGCCCCGCTCCTGCACAGCGCCCACGGCCGCCCGTGACCCGGCGGCACACCCGCATCCCCTCGCCCCAGGCTCTGCCGGGGACGGCCTCACCGGCCCCGCCGCCGGCTGCTTTACCTGGTGAAGAACTCAGCGAAGCTGCTGCCGGCGCCGGCGATGCCCACCCGGTGCCGGGCCCTCTCCGCGGGCTCCTGCGGCGGCGGGGCAGGCTCGGGGGGCGCGGTCCCTCCGTGGGGCAGGTGCTCCGGGGCGCTGCGGCGGCGGCTCACCTCGTACGTGTTGCGGGAGTTGAGGTTCACGTCCGTGAAGCCGAGGGGCGCCGGGGGCAGGGCAGCGGGCTCCGCCCGGTCCCGGCAGCTCCGCCCGGCTGCCGGCGTCGCCCCCCGGGCTGCGGGGCGGCGAGGGACTCTCGGCCGCCGCCCCCCCGCGCCGCTCCGCCTCGCTCCGCAGCCGGCAGCTCCTCAGCGGCTCTTCCAAGGCGGTTCCCAAGGGGACGCCTCCCGCCGGGCAGGGAAGGAAGCCCCCGTTCTGCAGTTTCGCTTCCTCCTCCTCCGGCCCCGGCTCATCCCGTCTTGCCCGAGGGGGTGGCGGCGGTTCCTGCGGCGGCAGCAGGAAGCCGACGTCCCCGTTGGTCATCCTCCCGCAGGGGCCCACGGCGCAGGCGGCTCCGTTCGCGGGCTTCTCCGGGCAGCGCTTCCCACTGGCCGCCGCGGCGGGGCCGAGCGCCGCCAGGTACCGCTGCAGCAGCCGCTCCTGCCCCGGCCCGCCGCTCCGCCGGCTCGAGCCCCGGCTCCCATCCCGCTCCCCGTCCTCCTCCTCCTCCGCCGCCTCCTCCTCCGCCGCCTCCTGCCGGCCCGCGGGAAGCACGGCTGCGCCGCCCGGAGCTCCGGCATCGTCCGGCCCCACCATTTGCCGCCGCGGAGCCCCGGGGACGCGGCGGGGGGCGGGCGGGCCCGGCACACGCAGGCGCGCGGCGCCGGCGGCGGCCCTTCCCCCCGGAAAGGCACCACAGAGAGGCAGGGCCGCACCCGGAACCATAGAGACGGCACCCCGAGGGACCGCCCGCCGGAGGCGCTGTGGGGCCGCTCCCGCCCCGGTACCGTGCTGCGCCGAGGGGCTGGCGGCGCGCAGCTCGCACCGCGTTCCGCCGGTGCGCCGCGGCTGCGGAAAGCCCAGCCCGGCCGCCCCATCCCTCCGTCCCTGCCCCAGAGCCGCCCGAGCTGGGATTGAGCGAACTGTCCCGGCTCTGCACACAGGCGGGCTCCGAGCGGCCCCGGCAGCGCTGGCGGAGCTGTGGGCACGAGGGACAGCATCGCTTTTTGGGGGAGACAGGACCTACCTGAGCCCTGGGGGAAACGGGACGGGGAGAAAAGAGAAATGAGATCGGCACTTCGAACTCCTGGGGTGAATCCTCTCCTGAGCAAGCGATGGGATGTCGTGACTCCTCAGGTTAACGCTGGGGAGGCGGATGGAGGGCATTTAAAGGTCCCATCAGCTCTGTTTCCCACCACATTTCCCAGAGAAAATCCAACTTATTACAGTCCCTTTGGCCCGGCAGGAGAGCAAGGCCACAAATCACGCACAAAAGAGGCAAAGGGGCTTCCAGTCCCCAGAACAGCATAAGGTCCCATGCTTGCTCTTGTAGGCTACCCCTCATCCTAGACAAACACAAAAAACACCCCAAGACAACAGATTACTTAGATAATCTCAACAGTAAATACTCACAGTTCATAGCAAAGCATAGCTGCATTCCATTGTCCTGGAAATCCTTGGCCAAAGAAGTTCTCCATTTAATAACCCCACCTTAGAAGGTGCTCCAGCGTGGTGAGGGGCCTTGCTTTTAGAGGCAGGCAAGGGGGGCATGACCCACCACAGGGAAGGATCAGGTTCTCTTTAGCTTTTTTCTCCTTTTTTTTTTTTCCCACTATTGTATTTTGGACAGAATGGTTTAAACTGGGATTCTTCACCTAAATAAAAAGTTGATGCATTTCATTGTGTTGTGTCTTGTTAGCACTTTGCAATATAAAGTCTGGGCTTTGTTCAAGTTTAAAAAATAGTGATTTCTTTTTTCTTGTCATCTTGTAACTGCACTTTTGAGGTCAGATGTGCAACACTGGTGTTATACATGCAACAAGGAAGTCTGATCTCACCCCTTTTGACTCGAGTAACTGGCTAATAGTTGTGATCTCAAATCTGATTTGACTATCTTGATAGCAGGCATGCAGCCTCATCCAGCTGCAGCTGTGCCAAATATAAAGGATCATTGACCTCAGCTGGTTGCAAAAATGCCCAATAAATATTTCCAGGATTGCCTATCCTTTGAATATGCCAGCTGAACTGCTTGTGGAACACTGTGTATGCTGCTTTAGTCAGAAGAAACCATTAACAAAGATGAACTAATTAAGCTTTTTTTGTTAGCTAAAGCTTTCTAATTAAGGTTTTGCTGTAACTAAGATGGCAGGCTTTTTGTTCTCCACTGTGATTCGGGTCATCTCAGACACGTGGAGACTGATCACTCTGCCTGCTGAGGGAACAGACACCCTGGGTGCTACAGAGGCTCTCTTGCTTTTGCCAGTGAGAAGTTCAGGTTTAAGGAAACACTCAGACCCAGAGGGTGCCTGTGTTCATTCTCAACAGCGTTCATTGTTTACCTGGATGCTCTGTGGCAGTGTCATTGAACAGACCTCAGTGATTTCATTAATGCAGCAGAGGCAAAGCAGTACCAGATATTAAACAGGCTGAGCAAAATGGAGACTGGCCCTGAGGGGGTAACACAGGGCTGGCCTGTGGTGCACCCATTTCAGTCACTGCAGCAGGGGTAGCTGGTAGTCGTGCCAGGGGTTCCAGAGGATAGCACATTGTGCTGCACAAAATTAGACCATTTGGTTCATTGGATTTGCATTGATTTCCACCTCCAGGACTGCTGTGGTTTAATCCCAGACAGCAACTAAGGCACACAGCCATTCACTCAATGTCCCCATGGGATGGGGGGTGTAAAATGAGGAAATCCATAGGCTGAGATAAAGACAGTTTAACAGGTAAAGCAAAAGCTGTGCACAAGCAAAACAAAGCAGGGAATTAATTCAGCACTTCCCATCGTCAGGCAAATGTTCAGCCAATTCAGCTCAGTCTGATTTGAATGAGCAAGGATGAGCAGGTATTCTGTAGAGTGTTGTGAACAATCCACAGGGAAGAAGTGGGACTAAATAGCAGATTATGAATGAGGAATCTGTAATTTATAGTTTGTTCCCAAAGACTGAGAAACAACACTAGTCTGTTAAAAAACCCAAACAACAAACTATATAACTAATAAGGCAATGCCACTAACTTCTTATTATCAAAAGGCAACATAACAAGGATTCAAATATTAGTCTAACTCTTTTGCAATCAATGCTGCTAACTGAAATACTCACTTAACAGGTACACCATTACCAATACGTAGCTGATGGTTTCTCAGAGCTGTTTCATTACTTCTGTAATTAAAATATGGAATGGCTTCCTCAAATCAATGCGTAGGAAGAGCTGTACCCTAGGGCTCCCAAAACCTCAGATGTTCTTCTGTTTGCAATATAGTTGTGATCTGTGGCAGTTCACTCCCAAGGCTTTCACTTCTTTGGAAATGCTGCTTTGAAAGAACATCTTGCACCCCACTAATAGCAGTTTGCACTTTTAATACAAAGCCCTCTGGACAAGATCTCATCGCAGAGTGAAACTAACAATTAATTAAGTTGTTTGGCAGACTCCTGCACACTGAAAGCTTCTCCTTGGCACACTCCCAGTCCTGCTGCAGTCCTAGAATTAAATTACACTGTCCGTGGATCAAACACTCTGTATATCTGTATTAAGGCAGTTCAGTCTATATTACTTTACTTGTGTATGTTTATGCTTGTGGTGGTTCAAACAGTGCCAAAACCACCCTGAGCATTGCTGTGGGCTAAGCTGTAGCTGTCATTGCTCTGTTAGGCACCAGGAACCTTTCCAGGTTAGTGACAGTCACTGGAAGACTCTCCTTCCATGTAACCTCCATGTTTCCCACTGCCAGACAGGGCTAATTAGATGATATACCTATATATAGACTTCTGTTTCCTTCTGGCTCACCATCAAAATACAGAAAAGCAAAAACTCCAATGTATCCAAATGTTCCTGGTTTAAATGCCATTAAATCCATATGGACAGAGAGTTACCTAGAAATCATCCTTATCTGAAACCAGGTTAACATAGAAAAAAACAGAAGTATTTATTACTACATCCAAAACAGATTTGTAATCACACAGGTTCTTAAGAGTGTAGAAGATATTAATGAAAGAAATTTAAAATCTACTTCTATTATGATCCAAAACCCTTTTGCTTTCCTCTTTCTATCCAGTTAACCATTTCAACACTTACTTACCTGATCCTCAGTCTCTGTCCATGTCTGCCAGAAACCTCATGATGTGTTTACAGAGACTTCAAGTTTTCTCTTCCTTTTTGTACAAATTCACCCTTTGAGATTCACAAAAATGGGCAGAGAACAGACACAGATAAAGCAGAAGAAAAGGAACAAGTAAGTGTCAACAGGCAACACAGGACCTCATGTTTCTCAGCCTGAGATTGTCACTTGCTCAGGCAGTAGCTCTGTGTTCTTAGGGGAGGCATATTTTTGGGATGAAGTGAAAAGGGGTTCACTGTAAGGAGGAGATCTGAGCCCATTTCTCCTGTCCCTGAGAACATTTTGGCCAGTTGTTTTCCACCTACCTGTTTTGGGTTTATATAACAAATAACAAATTCAGAGGAACAAGAACTGTGTTGCCTCTTACGTATTTCATCCACTAATTTTGAATCACATATACTTCTTGGTTTTGAAGCTTTTAAAAACTTTCTGGTTTTTAGGCAGGGTAGCAGCATGGTTCTTAGCCTACAGCAGTACCTATTTTTGGTGAGATTTCATTCACCTGCAGAGATTTTACTTTGCACTTTTCCTACCAACATATATGGTCACGTGCAATGAGAGGGTTTACTTTTCTAAAGTTAATATCTTGTTGATAAACATTTGTTAGTTCTCCTCAGTGGTGATGACAACAAATTCCTGTCTTGGTCTTGTGCTGTTTGCTTACTGTGTCATTAATACAGATAAAATCACTTCTATGGCTGATACAGCAAAAGCAGGAAGAAAAGTAATACGTAGGAATTTTTTTTTTTTTTTTTTTTTTGCCAAGTCATATTTGATTTATATTCTGTAATGAAATTTTAAAATAATGTTGTAATACACTTTGGGGGCTATGAGAACAGGAGTCTGTCTTTGCATTCTCCAAACACATACTCTTCATAAGGTAAGTTCACATTAAATATTTAGGAATAATCTGGTTGATCAGATTTTAATTTGCCCTGGACCTACAGATGCTATGTATGAACATACAACATGATTCTAAAATGTTGCTGAGACTGAGTATCAGGATCTGGGTGCTTTTGAATTCTGTCTGCTAAATTTAGTCACAAGAGAAGTCCTCTAAGAAAAAAATCCCACTAAGATGAAACTTGAAAGAGTCATTCCTTCTGAACTCGGTGAGAGCTGAAAAGGGCTTAGCACTAGTTACACATGAAAACTTTTAATTGGATTGTATTATAAATTATTTTCTTAAGATATGACCAGCGTAGAAGCTTTCAAACCTTTCATAGAAAGTTGAAGAAATTGTTACAGAATGTACAAGAGCAAATGACTGAACAGTTTCAGTGACAATATTGGTATGAATTGGTCTTATGGATGAAAAATAACCTAATTTTTTTTGCCATGGTTTTTTTTTGCCATTACTGTCCTAGCAATTCTGTTGGTTTCATAGCATATGAAGCTGGAAGATAGATACAGGAATAAATAGCTGGAAGAAAGAGCTGCCTACCCCAGTTTACAAAGCACTGCTTGTGAATGTTGAACCAGGTCCGAAATAATAGCAAAAAGGAGTTTATCCTTAAAAGAACAAGTCTCCCTTATCTTGAGCAAACAGAATAAGAGGGAGTGGTTGGAAAGTTGGAAAGGGTAAGGTTCAATTTGCTGCAGTGTGTTTAAGCTACACTTAACTGGCAGACAATCCCTCAGGAAATGCTGCAGCCAGGCACAGCCAGTAGGAGTAGGACTAATCACAGGCAGTGCAAAAGTGGAGAAACTTTTAAAACGTATTATTTATTAAGGACACTTGTAAATTATATTTGCTGAGAAACATTTTCTATTTGTACAAACCAATATGCAACATTTGGCATCATAGATGGACAGGAATGAGGGAAATGAGAAAAAAAAAAGGCGTATATTTACTATACAGAAATATCACCTTCTAATTATGCAGTGTTTCATCCTACACATATCCTGAGCTATTTTCCAGACACCACTGAGAGCTTGTGTTGCTGAATTATTCTATAAGGTTTTTTCATGTTATGCTGATCAGTGAAGTACCCCAATCCCACACTGCTGTTAATGTAGCTATCAGATGATCACATCTCCCAGGTGCTAGGAAGATTTCCAGCTTGCTCATAGGCTCTGTTTCACTAAATCTCTGAAATAAATGAACACAAAACAAAACACAATGTTGTGGCTGTCTGAAATTCTGACCGCATACTAAAAACTGACACCACTTCCCAAAGTTTGTTATAATAATTCTCCCCCATTTGGACAAGATCTCAGAATTGAATTAACTATTTAATTAACCACTTTGGTATTATATTCATTTGGCAAAGCAGAAATGCTGACACTGGATCAATGTGGCTGCAGCCTCCAGTCACTGCCTGTATGAGTACACACAGCATCAGTGACACTCACACTGACCCTGCACACAGCATCAGTGACACTGGGCACTAACCCTGCACACAACATCAGTGACACTCACACTAACCCTGCCCACAGCATCAGTGACACACTGACTCTGCTCACAGCATCAGTGACACTGGGCACTAACCCTGCACACAGCATCAGTGGCACTCACACTGACCCTGCCCACAGCATCAGTGGCACTCACACTAACCCTGCACACAGCATCAGTGACACTCACACTAACCCTGCACACAGCATCAGTGACACTCACACTGACCCTGCACACAGCATCAGTGGCACTCACACTAACCCTGCACACAGCATCAGTGACACTGGGCACTAACGCTGCACACAGCATCAGTGACACTCACACTAACCCTGCACACAGCTCCCAGGCACAGAGCAGAACCTGCCATTCCCCCAGCCAGCTGTGGCACCACAGCACAGGTCATGACACAGGCAGTGCCCTTCCAGCAGGCACCTTGAGGCTTGGGTTGAATTATCATGTCTTGTCTGAGCACTAGTTTTAACCTGCCTCAGTGGTCCAGCCGGCATGTCAGTGAACTAGACTGAGGAATGAGCTCCAAATGCAGTCATAGTAAACTCTTAAAGGCTCAATTTTAATTTCTGAATCAGGGCTCCTTTTAATCATATGTGCTATAAAACATGTGAGCACTTAGTCTAGGATGAGGTAATTTTACAAGGGAAAAGTAAGACAAAAAGAAGGAAAGGGGAAGGAGAAGGAAACTGATTTTGGTTTCTTATATAAATCTCTTCTTGGAGGGAGAGCGATTTTAAATGCAGTGATTGCATTTAAAAATCATACAGTACCAAGCCATTATATACATATTGCAATATGTCTTACATATATTCTCTGGATAAGTTTATATTTTTCACAGATGGAACAAGCTTGCAAGTTTTCTGAAGTCATGAGAGGCTGGTTTATCCATTCCATCAGTATTTTTTCCCATTATTTTGCCCAGAACTTTCCTGTTTTATCCCAAGTAAGATAAATTCAAGAAATAGTTAAAATCAAAGCTTACAGCATTTGCAACTCACTTCACACACTATTTTTCACATAGTGTTGTGTTTTCCCCTGTGTTTTTCTTTTCTCCCTCTCCCATAAGCTTACACTTCACTCCTTCCAACCCAAAGTAGGAATAAAAGCAGGGCAATGCTTCTATTTCTGTCTTTGCCACTGACTCACCATACAGTTTCTTAAGCATTTACATTTTCCACTTGGATCCTCTGGTATCTAAGAAGATGATTGTGTCTGTTAATGTTTTCTTCATGGTAAGAGCATTCACAATGTCTCTCTGTGCAGATTCTCTTGTGTTTAGTAAGGGCTGAGTCCACACTACAACCTTCCTGTCAGTGAGGATGTTAGTAGGGGTTCTGACTACAACCTAGATGCCTACTTTAATTACAGGAATCAGAAATGTATCTTTTGAGATTGGTCAGTCAGATTTTACTTCAACCAACAGCCACAAAATTTTGAGGTAGGGCACTCACATATATGCACACAAAACAGCATCATCATATACACTCTCCTTTATAATGCATGCTAAAAAGGAGCCAGAAGTACTCACAGAGCATAATGTGACCCTGGGAACAGGAGATACACAGAGTTATTTTAATTTGGAGAATGCTGGCTACATTGTGCTACAGAGCCCTGCAGCACTACTGTCTGCTGAATATGCAAAAGCTTTGCTCTTTCATTTTCAGTGCTGTATTGCCTTAGGTCCAGCTACTGTCCCACTTACAATCCTTCACTAATATATTCTGTCATCTGGAGTAATTTAATTGATTGCTACATAAAAGTAAATGTATCAAGTCAAATTAGCAAGTGTGTAGATAATTTTTACAAACTAAGATTTAGTCCTTACTATTGGAATGAACATCAGAGATCTACTGGGGTTTGCAGATGTTGGCAAAATCCACCTATGTGGAACTGCAGATGGTTCCAAATAGGATCAAAGTGGAGATGGCTCTTATATGCCAGCCTATGTTACTTTTACAGCTCCTAGTGCTGAACGAAGTACATGTTTAATTAGAGAAGATTCTCCAGCAGTTGTTTGAATTATGAGTTAGTCTTAAGATAAACATTAACAAGAAGTGTATTCCAATTTTCAGTATCATAGCAGGAATAACACAGTGGGCTGCTTAATGAAGACTGTGATGTCCAAGGCACAAAGAAAATAGGATCTTAAAAAACAGGATCAAGTGTTAACAATCTGTTATGAAATGGTGCAATCCAACTAGCTGAGCTTAAATATGCTGATTTTTTTTTTTTACAGGGTAAGCTGCCAGCTATGCTGTTCAAGGTTTATTTAAAAATTTCCACTCTCTCTACTAATTACCAGAAATGTCATAAGAGTATAATGGCAATCATATACTTACTGTTTGAAAATTATTTGTATTAGAACTAGTGACTTGGAGTAGTTTTAATTAATAGGCAAAGAAATAAAAAAATACCTAATATAAAAATAAATACCTGTTTCTCCAGTCAATTAATTGCATTTATTGATATTGTCTATTAATGTCTTAATGTCTTTTTCTCATGACAGGATTAACATACAAATTATTTGAAAATGAATTTGTAGGATTATAGGATATGGCAAATAGGATTATGCCCTATTTGCATTAGGATACTTTATTGAATGTAGGCTGTAAATATGTGCTGTAATTATACGCATTTATATGACATATAATAACAAACAGAAGACTGTTGAAATACATTAGAAGACACCTTTGGCCGAAAAATAAAGAGGCAGGGTTTGGGTGCTGTGAACAACTTATTGCCAAAATGCAGCAGATCCAAACTAGAGATCTTAGGTTTCTGTGCTTTTGGTTTAATTACATAAAAATTCAAACCAAAAAATAAGCGGCACGATACTATTTTGGTGAAAACAGATTCTGACAGCCAGATTTGAGCGCATTCCCGGAGGATGTAAACCGACACGAAGTGACATCCCGCTCGGTAACCAAGCTGAGATGTGACCGCGGTCTGCAAAAGGCGACACTTGGAGAGCGCCAGCTCCTGCCTGGCCCCGGACACTCGGACAGGTCCGGGCTGGGGACTGGGGAAGGGCGATGCTGCGGGGAGCGCTCCCCCGCGGGGCTGGAATCGCGCTCCGTCCCTTCCCGGGCGGCCCCCGCTCGGTCCCGGCGCGGCGGGACGGCCGCTCCCTCCGGGCCCCGGGAGCGGCGAGCCGGGAGGCGAGAGGCGAGGCCCCGGCAGCCGGCGCGGGGCAGCGGGGCCGGCCCCTGCGCCCGGGCAGCGCCCCCGATGGGGAGCGCGGCGCTGGGGGGCGGCCCGTGGGCGCTGCGGGCACTCACCGGGTGCCTGCTGGGCGCCCTGGTGCTGAGCACGCTGCTGGGCAATGCGCTTGTGTGCCTCGCCATCCTGCGCTTCCGCCACCTCCGCAACAAGGTCACCAACTGGTTCGTGCTGTCACTGGCCATCTCGGACCTCTGCGTGGCCCTTTTGGTGATGCCGTGGAAGGCGGTCACTGAGGTGGCTGGAGGCTCCTGGCTCTTTGGCAGCCACTTTTGTGACACTTGGGTGGCCTTCGACATCATGTGCTCCACGGCCTCCATCCTGCACCTGTGCATCATCAGCCTGGACCGGTACTGGGCCATCGCCAGCCCCTTTCGCTATGAGCGCAGGATGACGCAGCGCCTTGCTTGTACCATGATAGCCGTGGCCTGGGCTCTCTCCATCCTCATCTCCTTCATCCCCGTGCAGCTACGCTGGCATCAAGCCAAGGACAGTAGAGATCCAGGCTCCTGGCTCCCTGGGACAGCCCGCTGTGATGTCAGGTTGAACCGCACTTATGCCATCACCTCCTCCCTTATCAGCTTCTACATCCCCGTGGCCATAATGATCATCACCTATACCAGGATCTACAGGATTGCCCAGGCCCAGATCCGCCGCATCTCCACCCTTGAGAGAGCAGGGGGGCAGTGGCCAGCTCCTGGCAAGGAGCCCTCCTCCTCTTTGCGGAGTTCCTTGCACAAGGAGACCAGGGTGCTGCAGACCCTTTCTATCATAATGGGAGTCTTTGTTTGCTGCTGGCTGCCCTTCTTCCTGCTGAACTGCCTGCTGCCTTTCTGCCAGCCCAGCCTGGAGGAGGACCCTGAAGGGCAGTCACTCTGCATCAGCCAAACCACCTTCAACGTCTTTGTGTGGTTTGGCTGGGCCAATTCTTCGGTGAATCCAGTCATCTATGCTTTCAATGCAGACTTCAGGAGGGCTTTCAGCAATCTCTTGGGCTGCCGGTGCTGCTGCTGTGGCACACCCGAATCCCCTGTGGAGAGGGTCAACTTCAGCAATGAGCTGGTTTCCTATCACCATGACACCACCTGCCAGAAGGAAGGAGCTGTCCCATCGCCAGTGCCTCCTGCTGCCACCACTGCCTGGGTGCAGCCCGTGCCCCATGCCATAAACCTCCAGGGAGAGCACAGCAGTGAGGAGATGACTGTGGAGAAGAGGGCTGTGACTTCTCAGACACAGACTGCCCTCAGCAGTAGCCCCAGCAGTTGTCAAGTGCCAGCTGTTTTGCAGTTGGATTGCAAGGCAAAGCCATCCCTGTAAACTGCTGCCCCCGTACAGGACTTGGTCGGTGTGAGGAACCCCACTGCCTTATCTCAGAGGGATGAGTGATTAATCACTTCTCATGCACACAGCCACCACACAGGGAGAGTTCTCCCTATCTCCATGTAAGCTCCCTGTGCCAGAGGGATGGAAAACCCTGCTCTTACCACACAGGGGTGATAGACATATGGAGTCCATTCCTAAGGCACATAGCAGCCCCACATTTACCTCTTCCCATGGCCACCTTCACCCCTTACTCACATTCATTAGACGTCTCTCATGCATTTATTCACCCCCATTCTACGGTCAGATTTGAGGTATATATTAAGAATAGTGAGATGATTAGATCAAAGTAAAAAACCCTCATAGTTCAGGCAGCAAATCCCTTCAGAAAGTAGAAATATAATATGATCCACAAAATAAAGAGTGACTACATCATCTCTGTCAACCCATTTCACTACTTGCAAATAAGAAGATAAACAAAAGGCTGAGCAAATAGATGTTGGATGGCTTGCAGGAGAGAGAATACTGCGAAAACTATGATTGTTTCTATCTGTATAGAAGGGTTCAGCAGATATTAAGGCAATACAGTGGCATCTCATTGCCCTCTGTTTCTCTGTCCACTACTTAAAGGTTCTGCTGCTGACCATTTAATACTGTTCTCCATTCACCACCATCCTTTTCCCATTTTTTCTGTCCCCCACCTATGATGGATTTGCTTTGATTTATCTCAGGAAGATGATGAAGATGCAATTGTCCAGAAAGAGACATAAAGAATGCTTACACTGCAAGAGCTTTCTTGGGCATTGTCTCATAAATGGTAGAGATTATATTCTTCAGAACAGTGACCTGTGCTGAAAGGACAGCAGCAGAAAAGAGACTCTGCTCCCTATGATTTTAAACCATGTGTGGTTCTTAAATTCCTGTATTCATTTTCCCCATCATTAGGGAAAATATGCTCGTGCTACCCTGCTCTTCTCAGGAGTGTGTCCTTGGGGAATACTTGGGTGTGACTGCAATCTGTTCTTCATGGGCTACAGTGGCAGGACAAGAGGTAATAGACTGTAAGGAAGACCAAGGCAAGAATTTGTAAAAACTCTCTAAGAATAAGGATAATTAAGCACTGGAGTAGATTGCCTAGGTAAATTATGACATCTCTCTCAGTAAAATGACTGTAAGCTTCTGTCAGATATGACAGTGACAATGTTGATCCTGCCTTGGGGCAGAGGCAGAGGGTAATGGTCTCTTGAGATCATCTCTAGTTCTGCCTCACTATGACAATGTGTCTCGTAGGAAGCATTCAGCTTAAGGTGTTTGGCTGTGGGGTCTTTTGCATGCAATCATCCTTAGATGTTTTCTCAAAGGCAAAAAAGATACAGATAAGAACTTTGAGATGCCATTGGTATAGTTCCTTTCTTTTAGTGATTATCCACGTTTCTGAGCATTTAACAACTATTATTCAGGATGCCTAGTGCCTCCTCTGGAGAGCAGCCCTGAAATAAACCTGGTGCTGCCTTAAAAAAGATACAAGGTATTTTTTTGTTTTGTTTCCCATTGATTAGTTTCTAGATTATCATATATGAACTGTACATGGATTCAGGTTTTAATTATTCAATTTGTATTTTCCTTGATATATTTCTTACACAAACCAGAAACACTTGAGAATGTCAGAGTCTAACTCCTTAAAAAAAACCACACACCAACCAACCAAATTTATATATTCAAGCTCTAAGAGACATCTCATTCCATGCTCTCCACACTAAAACCCATCCTGGGGAGATACTGATAAACCTGACAAAAACTACCCTGAAGTGTGACTTCCCAGCTGCCTGCTACCCTCCTGTTTCTGTTGCACGACCTTCGGCTGGCTCCATCCCTCAGAGAGGAACTGTCTCTGCCCTCACACCTTCCAGCTCATGGGCAGGCACTCCTCTGGCAGTCGAGGCCACACATTAAATTATTATGCACAGGAGATTTTTTTTTTAGTATATGTACAGTCTCATTATTAGTGATAAAAGATATTAATCAATAGAAGAGAAAGATTTATGTTCTCCCAAGGTTTGCCCTGCTATGGAAGCTGTCTCACCCAAGAATTAGGCTCCACTTTCATTACCACTCTAAATAGAGTGGTGATGAAAGTGGTGAGGGGCAGAGTGGGTAGCAGAAATTAAGCAATTGGTATATTTGAATAATGTTTTCTCTTAAGAGCAATCAAAAATGCATGGTAGCTTCAATCTATGAAACTATATTTGTGTTAAGAATGGAAAAAGCTATTTGTGTCAGTTCTTGTGGTCATAGTTTAAATATGCTTCATTAATAGGTCAGATTGTTCCTGAAAATAAGTGTACATTTTCCTGAAGAGAAACTCCTGGTCTTTACTGCATCTTTTTAAAGTGACAGCTTGGAATTGTTTTTTGTAAGTGATGATGGAAATAATTGTTTGTAGCTAGTTGCTAATGGTTATTACTGATGTGCAGATGATACACATTACAGTCATTTACAGTAGTAAGGTCTGCTGCAGTAAGTGCAGTGTAATGATCAATACTGCAATAAATTTCAGAAATTGCATATTATAAACTCTTCATTCTCATTTTCAGTAGCATATTACTGAAGGTACTTCATATGAAACTACACCACGTAGCTATTCAGACTACATCTGCTGTTGCTGATTTAATAACATATACATATTGACACTCTATGTAGTTTTATTTTCCTAGACTGAGAATCATTCTACAGATCACCCATTTCTGTGAATAGCAAATGAGCAAGACTTATTTTTCCTAATAATTTTTTGCAATGATTAATTGTGATTTCTGACAGATATTCTTCTCATGACAGGGCAAGCTACCGTGTTAGATTACACAAGATTCAATCAATATTGATAAGCGATATTAAAGATAAGAGATATTAAATCTCTTAAGATATGTGATGAGATATTACAATTATTAGAATAAGCCAAAGTTTACTTCAGCAGAAATTAAGAGGCAAAATTATTTCCTATTTACACTATTGCAGCCACTCAAAAGAAGTATCTTTCAAAGCAAAACTTGGCAGGGCTTTGTTATCTATTTCTGGGTCACAACTTTCTTGGTTTGGCAGGGCAAAATAAAGATGTTTTTTTATTAAGTAAAAGTAAAGGGGTTTTTTTTAGGGAGATCTATGGCTATTCCTCAAACACACTTTTTATAACTCAGATCACCAAATCCACTTATCTACTTCTGGATTCAGCACAGTGTGTGTGAGGCATTTCACTGACTAAAAGCAGTTCATGTCCATGCCTGACAGTACCACATTTACAATACCATTAACATCACAGTGACCTAAAAATAACTTCTAAATAGCCCTGGTGCCAAAACAGTGCAACCTCACAGATACCTCATCAAAACACTCTTGTTAGCCAGTCCCTAAATGTCTGAATCAAAACACAGTTCAGTGCAGCAAAGTACAAGTGGTGGGTTTGCAATGCATACCAAATGCCTCTCCTGTTCAAATAATTCCCACTGTCTTTCCTCCTGTCAGTCTACAAAGTTCTCAACCACCTGCAGGTCTTGTTCCTTTATTATATACTTGAGATAAATACAAAATTCTTGTGGTCATGCAAAAGCTCAGGTAGTGGAGTTTATGGTCGTGCCAACTTTAGCAAATGAAGTATCCAGTGGAAATATGCTTGTAAGGAAAACAAGATCATACCTCCATTGTATGTACCACACCTCAGTTTTTTTCTTATCCCTCTGATTAGTATCAGATGCCTGAACATTTCAGTTAAACTTTCTGAGGACCAGCTGACCTAGGCTGTAGCCAGAGAAACCTGTTACACAACTCAGTTGTCAGAAGCATCTGTTGCTGCTTTGCTTTTGCCAAAATCATGCCTCTTGTGTTGGATTTCAGATGAGGCACCTACGCACACCATATTGAGCACATTTCAGTCACTTGGATATCAGTAAAAATTATTTTGTGAAAAAGTCTTTATTCTTCATAAACTGTTTTTCCCCTTAACTCAGGAGGCTGCAGTGGCTTTCTGGATATTAACCACCATCAGTCCAGTGCCCCTGGGCTCTGATGTACCTGAGTGGTTTCATCACCATGGTTACAGATTCCCACCACACAACTTTATCTTATTGGAATTGTTTGACTCACTTTCCTGAAACCTCTCGCCCTTCCCACTGTAAAGAGGCACACGGTAGGATGCATCCCCTGGGCATGGGCTACTCCTCAGATTTCTAGTTCTCTTAAGAACCAATTTTCATTTTCACCAAAGAAAGGCACCAAGGCCTGACTTGTTAAAGGCCTGACTTTTTTTCCCCTAGCATATTTGGCTTGAAAAAACTTACTGTAGTCCTGATCTGGTCTTGTTATTCCTTCCCAGTCCCTACTTGTGTCTAATCATTGAAGACATTTTAGAAAACCCAGGGCTTATGAATGAATTTCATTTTTCTTAAGTTGGGTAGCTACATTAAAGGAAAGCTGCCAATCAGTGGAACTACTGACAGCAGCAAATGAAGTTTGGACCAGTACTGAAGATTTTTCACATGTACATAGTACAAAATTAATGAAGATGCTAGGAAGAATGTAGGTTTATCTTCATCAACAAGAACAGAATTGCATCTTGAGACAGTTTTCTTTAGATACTGAAAAGACATTTGTAAAATTTGCAGAAACTGTTGCTGTGTTCCCTTTTTTCTTTAAAGAAAAAATTCACAGAGCTTACTTCAGTTCAACATTTTAATAGATTTTTAACTAACTAAATTCATCTTTGCTCCCACCCCCAGTGAGAACACATCACTTTTACTCTTTTCATATTTAAATCTGAACTGCCTGAATGAAGTCTATATACACTATTTCATGGGCTCACACCTGGTGATGACTTTTGCATGAAACGTGAGCAAGTTGTCTGAGCTTCTACAGTTAGAGGAAATCCAGGCCAAAGAGTCAAACGTGTCTGGAACAACTTCCTGAATCAAGTGAAGATGCCTTCTTCAGGGTGAGAGGAAAACTGGCTAGACTGACTAGCTGGTGGGGGAAAAGCCAGGGATGCAGGATAGAGAAAGGGAGTAACAAGATCCAATGGGCAAACAAACTAGTTGTAATTTTTTGCTGTTGGTAACAAAGCTGAACCAGTTAGAGATTTTAAATAAATGAATGCATAAAATAAAACAGAGTATAGAATATTTACTAATGCTAAGTCAATAACAATCATCAGAGATAACATCATGACAAATGTTCTTGGTGCACATTTGCTAACAGAAGGAAAGATACATAAAAGAGATGAGTTTCAAGAGATGAAATTAAGCATTGCCTCTTATGTTTTAGATTGTAGCAGAATATTAGTACTGCCAAACCACATTGTGACAATAAATTAATGGATAATGGTGATTAATAACCCTAATTTTCACTCCAAGAATGTTTACCCTGTAGTGCCAGTGCATCCAAGTTATGAATTACAGTTTCACCAGACTGATACTTCCTTGGTGTGCTGTACCAGCCCACAGTTTTTAAGCTCTTCAAGGGTTTGAAAACCCCAAACACGTGTTACCATCACAGGTAACACACAGAGCAGCTGTTACTGGGAACACAGGGCTTTGGGACTCAGTAGGTCACTGCAGGCTTCTTTCAAAAAGGGGTTGGATTTTCACTGTACTGCCGACAGCTACGCTACTGAAGAAGTACAAAGTAGTTTGAAAGATGTTTGCAGTGGAAGACATTTCCTTGAAGCGTGTTCAAAAGTTACTGTGATGATCCTGAGAGGCATCACCTCAGCACAGACGGGGCAAGTCCAGGGACAGGGGAATAGAGATAAAACATAATGCCTTTTGTGCTGAGCTGATGTCTGACAATGCAAACTGATTTTATTCGCAGCACAGGTCACTGCACTCACTGTTACCATCACTTTTGGTTTCAGATAAGCAACTGCTGTGCATTATTTGAATATGCACTAAATTTTAACCTTTTTTTTTATAGAAGCAGCATTTTATTTTGCTTCTGAATAACCCCCTTTGTGAATTTAATCCTAACTTTCAGTGACAGGCAAGCTAGACAGGCACAAAATTTGAATTGTAAATCCTTTGTTGAGCTTCAACTGTTGTTCAGTATGCCTTACTTTATAAAGCTGAAATGTGTAATTTTGGGGTGGAACAAGCTGAGCCCAAACAATGCCTCAAGTCATACTCTTCCAAATATATATTCTGCCTTTAATTGTTGCTACAACATTTCTGCTCCCCTGCAGTCCATTCATGAGAGTCATTCCTGGGAAACACACTGACACAAGATGAAGGAAATATATATCCAGTAAAAAAACCCCAAAACCCTTGGGTGTAGAATAGTAGTACAGGGTAACATTTTCACATAATTTACTGCCATTGATTATTGACACTAATGTTTCTGCATTACTTAGAAAAATCATAATTTCCTTTCAAGAAATGCTCATTGCTGTCTCGGAGCCTCAGCTATAAGCCTTTTAGGCCCAGGGAGACCAGGATGCAGAAAGGAGAAAGCAACTTTGACTGCCTCACAGAAGAAAAGACACAAACCTGACCCTGTGGGATGTGGAAACTCAGTGGCCTGTGTAGTGACAAGGCAAATGCAAAGGAGAAGAACATGATACTCAACTGCCTTAAGTAATTTTTACTTTCTTAGTTCTTATTTTTTTGGTTTTCTTTGACGTTTCTTTGTTAAGGTGTACGGTTTTTAAATTTATTTGGTATTTATGCAGAGTATAGATCTACTTAAGAAACGCAATGTCAAACTCATTTGAATTTTGTAGTACAAGAGCCAACAATCATATACTAATAGAGTATATAAAGGCTTGCACAGCCTGTGTAATTCTGCTCCATAAAAATCACAGTCATTTATAGGACAGGGCCAATTTCATCGTTTGCTTGTATCTGATACACCAGCAGTCTCCCCACTATTTTGGAACTTCAGACAAAACCACAATGTAAAAATAAACATAATCCATTAAAAAATGGGGGTCCTGTAGAAAAACATCCATCTTTTAGGTACATGACATCTTTCACAATTATCTCATTTAACATTTACTTTTTGCTGTAATAGTCTACATATCAGCTCACACCATGGAAAAGCAATCTCCAGCCTTCAGCAGGTGGCAAAATAATTCAGTCCAAATAAACTGACTAACTGGGCAAGTTAAATGTCTGAACAACCTCCAGTTTCAGGAGAGGTATTTTAACATGGAGGTACACAGAAAGAACTATGCATATTGCATTTTCATCAATTACAAACAATTGACTATTTCTATTATCTTTTATGAAATTAAATTAAACATACCAGGGTGGTTTATTGTTGTAAGTTTTATAAATTTGCCATTTAGGTTTTCTGGAATTTTAACTGGAATCTGGTAGTTCAGACCTTTTTTCTAGAAATCCTTTTTTTTTTTTATCTTGTGTTCCACAAGATAAAATTAAAAAATTACTCAATTCATAAGACATTTAAAAGAACTCAATCTTCTGTTTACAGCTTGGTTGTCAAATAATTATGATTTTTTTCCTCGTTAAAAAGCTCTACAATTACATTTTCTAAAATGAAACCCTCACAATTTACATTTTCAGAATGTGATATTTGCTTGCATTTCATGAAAAGAAGAAAAGAAAGAAGCAGTCCCACCCCTGTGAGTAATTCTCAGTGGTCTGTGCAACGTTTCCTGCCCTGTGTGGTGGATGGGGGATCAGCTCATGCCTAGTCCAGGTGTTCCATCCCCAGCAGTCTGCTCTCCTCATGCTGTGCCTGCTGCTGCTGCAATAACAACGTGCTCACACCATCTGATATAAGTGTTCCCTGATAATATTTTAATAGATCATCTCCTGCATCACTTTAGCTCCCCACACCCTCCTGCTCTTTAGCTACTTTTGTCACTCAAATTATGAAATAAACCTTTCCTGGCATGTTGGTCACCTCCACCACACTGCAGCCAAGAAACAGTGTCAAGATGCATTTGTTGAGCTAATTTTAACACTTTACATTTCTAGAAATGTTCAGATTAAATGGGTTCCTCCGATCCTTCTGTCTGTGCCTGAAATTAGGGGACAAGGGCAGTTCCAAAGGGAGTTCTTTTTTCTTCTGCAATACTTGCAGGGGGTTTTAATTACAGGTAGGTCTGCATGCATGTTGCTACAACAAAGGGTAATGGATCTCCTTCAAACTGACCACAGGATGCCCAGCTGTGAGTTCTATGAAAGGAAATGGTCTTTATGACTAATGGAGTCCTCTCTGTAGTACTAGCTGCAATAAATTCCTTCTGTGATTTTCTTCACTATTATTTTGAACGAGCTTAAAGAATGGAAAAGGCAAAGCTCAGGTTCAGCCTTTCACAAGATGTGGAGTTTTGATCAGCTGATAGAAAAGCCTGGAGTTGTAGGGGTGTTCTTGCAGCTCCCATAAACAGCTCAACAAGGGGCACTGTCAACACTGAGGTCAGTCTGTTCATTGCACAGTGAAGAGTGAAGGTAGGAAATAGTGGTCATGTGGGCTCCCTGCTAATGGAGGCAACAATGGCTGTTTGACAAACCTCTGAGAAGCAGAAATGAAAAAGCTTTCCAAGATTCTTTCTGAGGGTAAAGAATAAGCATGGCAACCTTTTTATGGCTGATAAAGCAGCATCCTCACAGTGGAAAGCAGATTACAGAAGAGAACATTTAAGAGGTAGCCTCTTAAATATGAAAAATAATATACTTTAAAAAATAGCATGCAGTTATGCATTTCTAATCAGAAACACAACAATCTGAGTTGAGAATATCCAAGTCAGCTAAAGAAAGGAATATATACATGGTATGAGGAACAAAGCAGCTCCTGTGGAGCAAAGGAACCATACCAAAAACTCAATTCTCTAAGATTTCCTGACCTGGGTGGAAAACAAGGCAAATGACTCAGACCAGCTCGTGGAAAAGCCTGCAGGAATGCAAGATGAAAAAGATGGTAGATATGTGGAAGATTTTCTCTTTAAGCAGATGAATTGAGAAGAAAATGTATTCTGGGATGATTCTGAAGTGCAATGTCCTGGCTTCCAAGAGAGCAATCATCAGCAGCACAATCTGCTGACTGAAGGATAGGGATATGGATAATTTCAAACCAATTCTGTATCATTAGAAACTTATTTCTAAATCTTGTGATCAACACTATGCAGTTTCTTTAGCTTTTCTACCATTTTGCAAAAAGCTACCCCTGGAATGAAAGGTTGGGTTAAATTTCAGTGGCACTTTGTTGTGAGGGAATGAAAGAAGCAACACACAAACATATCAAAAACCTGGACAAAGGCATCAGTCTGACTGTAGAGAAGTGCTTAAATAGGATCTAAAGGTAATTGAGAAGGTCAGCCTACCTCCCTGCAGACACATTAAATATGATGTTATCCTCTTGAGCCAGTACCAAGAAATTGGAAGATTGATGGCTCAAACAAGGTTAAACACAGCTATGGGCTTGTGTATTTAAACCATTTCAGTTTATGAATCATAAACATTGTTTACACTACCCACTTCTCTGAAAAGGAATTTATAATTACAAGGCTGGAAACTGTGACTACTTTCCACTCATAAAACAAAACTGTTTTGCAATCATTTGCAGTTGTTGCTGCAATCCTAGAAGCTAGAATAAGAGAAATTGATATTATTCTTCATAGGGACCAGAGTTTTTACAAAATACATATATTATATAATATATATATATTTTATAGTTTATATAAAATATAATCATTTATATAAAATTTATAAATGATTAATTCAACTGAATTTTTACAGATCAAAACCCTGAAGTCAAAGCCCTAACACAGTTTCCTGTGCAATGTCTTCAAAGTCTGCAAAGTGGCCTCTAAACAGAATAGAGTTTTTCAGTTCAGAGTTAAAACCTAAAGGATAATTAATTCATTGACCAATGAAAAGTGGGGTTAAGGCTATGATGTGAACTTCTGAAATAAAAAGATGCATAAGGAGATAGCTTTAATCAGTGATTCATTTTTTACCATGTGCCTTCTCAGTTCTTTTCTTTGTTAGGTTAACAAGCCCCTTGTTTAAATCACCTCATCATAAACCAGGTTTTCTAGGTCTGTGATACTCTCATTGCTCTTTTGCAGACTCAATTCAGTTGATCTTTATCTTTTTTTGAAGAGTAACGCTTAAACTGGATACAATGCCCCATTCAAAGCCTGGCTTTAGCCCATGCCTTACTTCCTGTGTCTTATGGCTGATACCTTTATTTCTGTGTTTGCCTTTTTTGCTATTGTATGCCAGCTGTTGTCTCACATTAATTGTGGTTCCTGTAGCCTTTCATGCTTTCCTGCAGACATTACTCCATCATTTTGCCTTTGTGCAGGTGTTTCAGAGCAGGATCTTGCACTGTCTCCACTGAGCTGAGTCTCACACTTCAGGCTGGTCCAGTAAGAGCCCACATGAACTTTGAATTTGGTTCAGAATCTGGACTGAAGTCCAGGTTACAGCCAACATGGTACATCTGTAACTCCTCATTGCAGAGCCCACATGGTAAAGCACACTCTCTATCTCATTTGCTCAGATGGACAGGCCCATTAACTCCCCAGGGATTTGTTTCAGGCTCTCTGCAGAGGCAAGGGAAGCATCTCTGCCACAGTGCACACTAATCATGTTTTCAAAGATAACTCCATAAGCAGCTGCTTCCAGGGCTATGAAGGTTATTCTAACATAGGGGGACAGTAGGGAAAGAGCAGTCAAAACCCAGCTACAGCAGTAACACAGACTAAGCAGATTTAAACTGCAAACACAGAACAAAAGGATACAGGGATTTTAGTAATGTAAGAAAGATCTTCCCCCCACTGTATCCCCATCAAATCCAAGAGAGAAAATTGCAGCTTGTGCAGGAAAATTCATATAAAGCAATGAGCATCAGAGACTAACACCTGCTTTACTGCAAAAGAGAAGTCACAGTCATGGAGGGAAATGTGTGTGTAAATATAGGAGCAGGAGAACATGGCAAAGAATATTAAGGAAGATTAGTTATTGTACAAGTAGGCTAGAGAAATATCATTCTGGTTTATTTTCTTTCCTTAGCTCCTGAAGTTTAATGACTTGTATGAGATGTAAATTGTCCAAAAAAATATAACAGCAATGTGCTCATTAAAACACACAGTACTATTTTCCTCCAAAGCTGATACACTTAGGATAATCTACTATAAAAATTCTCTCAAACATATTAGCCAACTCCATTTCACACTGCATAAATGGCAGCTAGAATGTGAAAAATGGACAGAGATCTCAGTGCAATAATATATAATAATTACAGGTGGTCAGTACTTAATTTGAAAGCAACTCCAACATTTGGTGAACTAATAAGTTAAGGCACATGACTCGTGCTCACTGGAGCCATAAAAGATTTTAAAAGTCACAATGCAGTCCTTTATGATGCCTCATGGTACCCACAGCCCTCAGTCAGATGCCAAGATTCCTCCTACAGCCCATGGGGAGTCCTCAGCACCCATGAAAGTGAAATACACGATGTGGCATGCTGAGAAAGGAGCCACACAGCTACCAGCCACATCAGCCTTTCCTTCAGAGATAGGTATGTAACTCCAGGCAACTTCCTCTTGGTTGTAAACCCTCTCCTATGGTTTGTTGCCCAAGATATTTTATTTCCTTCTCATGCTCCTCTCTCCTCTGTTGTTTCTCTCTCACTCAAACAAGGATCCAGGTAGAGCTCCAACTATGCAACGCAGTTAGGAAGTGGGAGAGCTACCTGAAAATGTTGCCCCACTCCTGAATTAGAGAATCCCTCCAGTAGTCATCCTCTCAGCCTCTGCAGGTGTCCTTCATTTTTAGGACTTATGGCACAGGAAGATCAGTGAGTCAATACCAACCGCTGTCATCCATGGAGTCATGTCATAGGATGGTTTGGGTTGTGAGGGACTTTAAAGGTCTCCCAGTTCAGCCCCTTCAACAAGCTGGGACATCTTCAACCAGATCAGATTGCTGAGAGCCCATCCAGCCTGGCCTCAAGTCTTTCCAGGGATGGGACATCTACATCCTCCCAGGGAAACCGGTTCCAGTGTCTCACTACACTCATTGTAAAAAAATGGCTTCTTTATATCTATCTAAATCTGCTCTCTTTTAGTTTAAAACTAAAAGAGAGTGTTGCTGTCACAACAGGCCCTGCTAAA
The DNA here is from genome assembly GCF_014805655.1 of Passer montanus. Classification (NCBI taxonomy): domain Eukaryota; kingdom Metazoa; phylum Chordata; class Aves; order Passeriformes; family Passeridae; genus Passer; species Passer montanus. The sequence continues at coordinate 3,410,792 of NW_024366703.1, read as the reverse complement.
AGTTTGTCCCCATCTTTCTCCTTTTTGCCACAGGAGAAGTCTTCCAGCCCTCTGACTATTTTATTGACCCTCCTCTAGACCCACTCCCATGGGTCCATTCCTGCCCTGTGCTGGGATCCCAGAGCTGGATGCAGTGTTCCTGCTGGGGCCTGGCAGAGCAGAGCAGGGGGGCAGCATCCCCTCCCTCACCCTGCTGGCCACGCTGCTTTGGATGCAGCCCAGGACACGTTTGGCTTTCTGGGCTGTCAGTGCCCATTGCTGGGTCACATCCAGCCCCGCATCCATCAGCACTCCCAAGCCCTTCGGGGCAGGGCTGCTCTTGATCTGTTCATCCAATACTGCGAGGGCAGGAGGGAGCTGCTGGTAACTGGCCTGCCATGGTTGAGTGACAGGGTCAGAACAACAAAGAGTTTGGAACAGATGTGCAAACTACATCACCACCCGTGAAACAGAAGTACATGTGGGTTTTGAGATCCTAATTCTGAAAAGAGATTTCTGAAACTGGTGTCTGATATCCCATCTCCAAAGATGCAGTAACATAAAGGTTATGTCTATGTGCTCTTGAAACTTCTGGCATTTTTTAAAACACACCTTAGAGAGAAGACTCTTGCCACATTTAAAAAAGAAAAATCCTAAATAATCCACACTGATATTCTACTTCCTGAGCGAGAATCCTTTTCAACTCCATCAATTGCAAAGGAAAATAAATAAATTTTCTCCGATGCACCAGGCGCACGCCCATTGTCCCCAGGGTCCCGGCGGATGCCCGCACAGGCAGCTGCCGCAGCCCAGCTCGGCTCGCATTGTCCCTGCCCAGCTCGGGAGGGGGCCCCGGTTGCGGGATGCTTTTGTGGCACCGGCGAGCGGCTTCCTCGAACAAAGCGCGTCCCGCGATTTCCTGCCAGCCGCTGCCGTCGGGGCGCGTCGCTCCCGCCGTGTCCCCGCGCTGTCCCCGCGGCGGCGGCCGGGGAGGGGCATCGCTGGGGGCAGTCCCCGAGCATTGATAACCCCGTGCCGGGCCCGCGCGGCAGCCGGGAGCGCCTGTCCCGCACCGCCACGCACCGCACGGCGCCGTGAGTGCCTCGGGACACCGGGATGCGGGAAAACCGGGGGCGGGGGAAGGGACGGGGCTGCCCCTAGACGGGTCTGATGCCGCACGATGGGCTCCGGCTGCTGCCGTCCAGTCACGGCTTCCTGGCCGGCGTGGTCCCGGGACGGAGCTGCCGGATGGACGGACACGAACTAAAAGCCCGGGGGTTACGAGTCCGGAGGGATGAGCCCGCTCCGCGCGGGGCTCGGGCTGGTGCGACCCCGGGGGCTGCGATGCCGCCGGGGCAGCGCCGCCACGCTCCGTGTGTCCGCAGGGCGCGGAAGATGCGGCGGGAGGGCGAGCCCCGCGCCGGGCCGCGCCGTCGCTGAGGCTCGCCGAGGATGAGGCTGCCGCTGGCGCTGCTGGCCCTGGCCGCCCGGGCGCCGCCCGAGGCGCAGCTGCGCCTGCTGCCCGAGCCCGGCCCCGGCCCGGAGCCCTCCGAGCAGCCGGCGCACACCTACTGCGCCGAGCGGTGGCACTCGCTGTGCAGCTTCTTCGTCGGCTTCTGGGAGGGCTGAGCCGCTCCGGCCGCCGGGAGGGAGCGCGGCCGCCCGGGCTCCGCAGCCCGACACTCCCGGGCTCGCTGCCCTCGGCCACCGCCGCCGGTGCCCCCCGACTCTGTCCGCTCCCCTCTTCTAGTCCCCAATAAAGCGGTAACGATTTTGTGACAAGAAGCTCGCGTATTCTTTGTCTCGTCAAAGCCCCGTGACACCTGCGGCGCTGTTCCGGTGTGTGACTGACCCGGGTGAGAGCCCCTGGGCACCGCTCGTGCATTCAAGCACGTTAACTTTTTTCAAGGGACATAAATACGAAGACACAGCTGTTCCCTCCCCAAAAACAATTTCTATGAGCCTAAAGTTTAAAGTTACACTGGAATCACCTAAGTAAGAAATGACTAGTTTATACCAGAATAAGAAATGACTGAGACCTCACTGAACAGTAAGTCCTAGAAAAACCTTTCTTGCTCAGAGAGATTTCACAAGCTACATGTTTCCCACAGAACAGTTGGGCAACTATCTCCAAACAAGAACTTGAACAGAGCTGGATGAGAAACCAGCTGTGAAAAGAAAGGTTGAGAAACTCAGAAGCATCTAGGTACAGGAACAGGATTTAGGAGATGAATAATATTTCACCCAGCTAATGGCATAGTGTTGAAATAGCAAAGTTATTTTACCAGGGGAAAGAGGGCTTGAGAGATACTTTATCCACACAAAATGGGGTACATTTTGGTAGGAAAGCTAAAGTTTCCCTCAGCTGTCTGGGGTCCTACACAGCCCTAGACATCTGCCTATGACCAGGAACAGCTGCAGACTTTCTGTACAGTTTTAAGGATGGCTGTAAGGAGACCACTAAGAAGTAATCAGGATCTTCCCAGTGGCTCCCACAAGCATCTAGCCTGTTGCATGCAGCTTAGTGCCAAGACAATTTCCTTTACAGCAAATAGCTGGATAACGCTCTATGCAAACACTATGCAAAAGCTTCATCATCACTGAATGTGACTTGGATGACTGTTTTTTAATGACTGCTCACTTTTCCTTCATGTGCCTACCACCCAAGCAGCCACAGAGCAGGCTGCTGGCCAGAGCATTGCACAGTACCTTGAGATAATGCTCAGCTTTGTTTTACTTCCATGGCCCCAGCATAGCAGCTTTGTGCAGTGCTGCTAGGGCTTGTATTTCTCACCATCAGATGCAAAGGTGGAACACCATGGCAACCAAGCTGATTATCCACATCACTCTGCATTTAAAAACCCAGCTAGGAACTCTGAAGAAATTCATTGTTTACCCAAGAGAGAGAAGAAAGAAGAGGATCCTTTACTTTATGTTTAACCACAATATTTCCCTGAGTTTCAAAATAGCTCAAAGTCTTCCTTTTAGCACCACTAACTAATAAAATACAACAACCCAAGACACTATTAATTGCATTAACTGTGGCTAATGACACCAAAGCCTAGTGCTGAATAGCAAATAAATACTCAGTTTTTCTACTGACAACCTGATCTGCAGATCCCAAAGACTGGGAAACCGTAGGAGATCCTCAGATTTGTTTTTTAGGGGGAAGACCATGGCTTTTTGATTCCTATCTCAACATTTTCATCCTCTCCCATGATTGGATAACACCACCAGCTAAGGCAACAAAACCAGAAACACTTTGTAGACAAGATCTTCACTTCCAACAGAAACAATTCCTTTTAGTCCTGTGGCAGCTCCACAAGATGTACTCATTACACTTCCCACCCCAGGATTCAGTTCAGCTCCCCAGCACACACTCTGCAGCCACCCTTTACCTCTGCTCTCCCACTGCAGCTGTGGCAGTCCTTCACCACTGCTCCAGGTCCTGGCTTGGCTAGCTCTGTCATCACATCCTCACTGTCCTCAGCAAGAAGAGCCAGTGTGGCCAACCTGGCAGGCCCAAACCCTGACTGTTTATCCCTGATAAACTCCTGGCTCCCAGAGGAAGGTGCTGCTGGGAATAATTAACCTTTCCCATATGCAGCTGCTGCTTGGGTTGTCATCACAAGGGTGCTGCCAGCTGATGTATCAGGACACTAGGTCTGTTTTTCAAGGAAAAGCATAAGCTATGTTTAAAAAAAAAACCCCAAATGATGGACATTTTAGGTTCTGGAAATTAATTTTGGGAGCTGTAACTTAGAAAGTTTTCAGAGGCAAAAAAAAAAAAATCATCTTTGTACCATATTTCACACAGCATTGTTTTCTTCCTCTGGCTGCTGAGTTCATCTCTGTATCTGGAGGTTCCAACAGAATCTTGAAGGCTGGCAATACCATTTCCTGATTTTGCTTTGGAGAAAAATCAGTGATGCTGAATCTGGGCATACAATTAGTGTGTCTGGCTTTAATTGCTCCCCTTGTATGTAGAAAGGCCTTCATCCTATTAAATAGCACTAATCTCTCTTTCACCACCTTCTGATTTTGAAGGAACAATTAGAAGGTGACACTGTAATTTGCAAGGTTAAAGAAGGCAGTAAGCTGTCTTGCTGCATGTAGCAATTCTTTCCTGTAAAGTGACATCAAAAATTAATAAATGGAATGGAATTACTCTTTCATCACTGTCTGAGCAGAGCTTCTCCCACAATGGATTTGGAGTTGCAGACCCCAGACTTTGAGCAGTTCAGTTTTTTGTCCCAGTCCACAACAGGAATTACTCTTTCCTGTGTTCTGCACTAGGCACTTCCTTCTGGAAGATTCTGATTTTCCCTCTCGGTCTTTATTCATTACTCTGAATTCAGAGGTTCAGCAAGTGAAATCTGCTCAGGCAGTCACAACTCAGCCCTCAGTTCTACCAGCTGTACTTGCCTGTATTAGTGTATTAATGTTTCCACATGTAATTTTTACACTGATGTTTCATATTTCAGTTTATGACCAGCCTGTGCTAGGGGAGTCTGTGAAGGGATGTAATGTTTTTGGAGGTTTGTGGTGCAATTTAAAAGCCATCAGGCTACTAGCAAATAAGAATATGGTGGAGACACAGAAAGAATAAAAAGAAATGAAAAATTTAAAAAGCAACTTCACGCAAATTCAAGCTGGAGCTTGTTGGATAATGGAACCTGAAATTTTTGGGAATCTCTCTTTAATTGCCCCGACATGTTTCAGGCCTCCCTTGTGCTGTGAACCCTATCTAAGACTTACTGTAAAGACAAGCAGCACATGAGGTGAGTGAATGGCAGGCTTTGTCAATCTGCCAAACAACAAATCCCTTCCTCTGTAATAATCTGGATTTTTAAAGAATTCCAAGCTCACTTCATGAACACAGCTATGTGAAAGAAGCTTTTAACCATACAGTACTACAGAGTTTAAATGAACTCTCTCTGCCCTCACACTCCTTCCTTATGTGGAAGGAACCTGTTAAGTACAAGTATGAATAAAATATATACAGCTTTAAAAGAAATAATTTTTAGGGCTTAGCCTCATCTGCTCTGTGCTGTGCCCTGTGAAGTGTGGACAGGCTGCATGCCTCTCAGAAGGTCGATAATTTGCCCAATTTATTTCAAGCCCTCAGCAGGTAAATGATGCACATTTATTGGAGAGAATAAACAAATAAATAAGTGAAGTATATCTTTCTAGGTCTGTTTCAGGGCTCTGTCCTTGCTGCTGGCCCTGGCAGCCTGGGCAGGCACAGGCCCTCCTTCAGCAAGGGCTCTGCTGCCTGCTGGGCACACGCTGCATGCAGCCTGGGCAGCAGCTCGCTCACCCATTGCACACCCACAGCAGAGCTGTCGGGCCAGCTGGAGGAGCTGCCGTGTTCATCTGCTAGAGGAAACCCAGCAATAATTGCTCCATGTAAAATCAGACTTCTTAGGACTAGGTTGTAGTTAATTTTAGGCTCTAACATGACATTATTTTCTGGCATAAAATGAGAAAATGTTTGATGGAAGTGTTATGGTAAAACACAGAACTAATTTCTTATTACACATTCACAAAGTACTAAACTATTTAACAAAGGAAATCCATAGGACAAAATCTGGTCCAATCAAAGATATCCAAATCCTAAAATACAAAATTGTATGTAATATCTGTATGCACACCTTCTTAATTTAATAAAAAATGCCTTAAAGCATTTAATTCTCCACATTATTTACAGAGCCTGTATTTAATCTGACTACTGAACCCAGCAGATATTCTCTCATGAGTAAATTAAAGTTTTAGGTCCCAAAATGTTTATAGGGCTTGAATTCTTGGTTGAAAAAGAAAAAAATCCTAATTAAAGTAATTAATTTTTTTCACATTGCAGTTGTAACTAGAAAAAACATTAGATGTCTCATCCTTGGAGTTAGTCTAGTAAATGCAGGAGAAGAAAGTGTAGTGGCTAACCTTTTAAAGCTGTGTTTCTTTTCAATTTAAAAAAGTACTGTGCACTTCCCAAAATCACGATCCTTAGGAGCAGCATGATTTGCACTAACAGGAATAAATATAACTTCAACTCCAAGTGTTTGCTGCTTCTTTTTTAATTTTAACAGCAAAACCTTCCAAAATTATGAATAAATTTATCGCACCTTTGATGGGAAAAGACTAACAAGACAGCCACACAAGACAGTATTATTTCTTGTTAGTCGGGACAAGATGCTGAGGATTTCGAGCTGATCTTTTGTTTCTGCTCAAAGACAAATGGCATAAAATTTATATGCATGCTTCTGTCCTGACAGCAAAGGGCTCCAGCACGGCTCTAATGGCTCTTGGGGATGCTGCTCTCTGAAGTCCCTGGGCATGAAATGGTCTCGCAATTCATCTCCCGTTAATAGCAGCTCCAAGACTACAGTCTCTCTCTTTTTTTTAAAGTTCTTTTATCCCTGGCAGAAGCTGCCTGTGTTCTCATTGGAGCCGGGAGGCTGTCCTGTGATGTTTTCTCCCCTCAGCAGAGGTCGGGGCAAGCTGAGGCCCTACGGAGAGCGGGGCCTGATGTCATCCCACCCAGCACGGGCCCAGTGAGCGCCGGCAGCCGCCAAACACGGACACACCGACACACGGACACACCGACACACGGACAGCATCTTGGGGGGCTCTGCAGCGCTTCATGGGGCCAGCAAATGGCACGGGAGGCTCCTTTCAGTGGGCTCCTTCCATGGGGCCGTGGGCATGTAGGAAAACAGCAGCAGAAAACAAAAGGTAGTTTGGTTTAAGAAAGAAGTTATTATGGACCCAAGGGAGATGAAGCTTCTGTTTTCATTTCTGGGAGATGAGGTAGCCCTGGAGCGGGGGCTGGCCATGTGCAGGGGGCACCTATGGGGAAAACACAGTCTGGGACACCAAGAGGAGCCCGCTGGCCCTTTCTGCCAGCACCAGGCTGGCGGCAAGGGCCCAAATCACCTGGCTTTGGTTGCTTTCTTCCTTTTAATGTGCCCATGTGGTAAACGTGGCTCAGTAATGAAATAACATCACAAAATGACATGTATGTGCCTAATGATACCCCAGTATAATCAGCCACAGCCTGGTCTGCCTTTTACACAGGTCCTCCTCACCTGCAGTGGCTGTGCAGATGTTTCATTGCCTTCTTCACGCTCTTTGCTGCCTCAGGAGATCAGACTCTGGTGCTCAGGTATGCTTCCACCTCTGTAATTCCTCTGCCCACAACCTGATGGAGTGGTGGGACTCTCAACAGTTCTACTTCCTTTCAAATTATTCAAACTAAGGTGCCAGTGTGGAGTAGACTTCTTGTGGGAAATTTGGAGCTAACCCTTGAATGAGGTTAATGAAAATATTTCCATCACACATCAGTTGCAGTAGAAGTCATTCACACTTGGGAGGAAGTACCAGCTAATTTTAAATCAGTGAAAATGAGAGTAAAAAATTGGCATAGGTAACTCAGAAGATAAGGCTGGAAAAGTCGTACTTTCCTGAAAAATGATAGCTCATTTGTTTTTTTATTATTACAGTCTGGGTAAGGAGTAAGTATATATAAATATTCTTTGTAAATTTAAAGCAGTCGTTTGTTGGATACCCTCTCTTTTCTAGGCACCTTAGGGATCCTGTTCAGCACAGGCTTCTGCTGTTAACCCAGTTATCCCACACAGGGCCCCCAAGGCTGGGGAACATTGTGAGGGGTGTGTGGTCATTGTCACTCAACACACACAGCAAACAGCAGCTATCTCCAGTCTAGACAAGCACAAACTACATTTTACCAACACTGGATGATCACCATTTATAAATATATAGAAAATAAAATAAAAATACATATTAAAAAAAATGTGGTCTAAGTCTTGTGTGGAGAGGGGGTGAAGGGACAGAGATTTAAGGCTAACAGAGTTTTCAGCTACATTTCTATTGGTAAATTAACCTTTCCAAGACCTTCAATAATTGCTCGAGGCCATAGAAAGGTAGCTTCTGTCAGATCTTCTCTCTTTAACTCCTATGGACAACTTTTGTTGTCTGTCATAGAAATGCATTATCATCCAACTTCATGTGTGTGTCTGCATGAGCTCACCACAGTGAGGAGAATCCTTCCCTGAGCAAAACTGCTTTTACAGCTGCTGCTGCTCTTGAGTTGCATTAAGGTTCTAGCTGGAAGAAGCCAGAACAAGAAGTGTGATTTCTGTTAGGTCTGTTAAACCAACACAGCTATGCCACTGCCAAGACTGGCTGGAAGAGCAGTAGGATGCAAAGGGAGAAAGCCCCCACTGCCTCCCAATCTATTAAAATGAGCCACAAACACAATGCTGATGTGGTAAGTCAGGGCAATATGCAAATGGCTGCATGTCCCAGAAACCCTAATCCTATCAAGAATGCAGAAGATGTTAATTTGGCCATCTTTCACAGCTCATAAATCTATCTGTAGCAAAGCCAGGCTGGCAGATGTCATCCACTAGCACTACTTTGAGGCTGGCAGTCTCTGCATAGATGCCCATCATGCCTCAGTAAAGACCAATAAAGAGCATTGTTTGTGTGGCCTGAGGGCAGCTTCTCACATTTTGCTACAATAGAGGAAAACAGTGGGAAATGTGAATGACTGATTGGCAGAACTGGTGGTCTTGGTTGTCCTGCTTTCCACACACGGAGCTACAGATTTCACATGCATTTTTCATCAGCAGCAAGCAGATTAGTCTACCTTGTTCTCACACAGTTAGTGGTGTGTTCCCCAACTTAAGTTTTTGAATCCTAAACTATAAATACAAGGTGGACATAGTTCCTTTTCTCTCAAGCAGATACTCCTTATTTACTTCAAACTACTTAAAAGAGCAAACAGCTTTATTATGATGTGATCTTACTCCTAAGATTTAACATCTAGAATAGAAATATTCTATTTCAAAGCAAGGTCTGTAAATAAAATACCTCTAGAACGATATACTCATTTTATCCTTCTCAAATACAAGCTTTAAAATGACCAGTTGCAATATAGTTTCTTTAATATGAGCCAGAATTAATCTAAATTTTACAATGAGGATGGTAAGATGGTGGCACAGGTTGCTCAGAGGGGTGGTAGATCACCCATCCCTGGAAATATTCAAGTTGGACAGAGCTCTGAGCAACCTGATGACGTAGTTGAAGATGTCCCTGCTCATTGCAGGGGTTTGGACTAGATAAGCTTTAAGTGTTCCCTCCTACCCAAGCCATTCCAAGATTCTAAAAAGAATTGCTTTTAAAGCAAGTCTTTTAAATTGCTTTTAAAAGGTGTATATTTCTTTAAAAAGGTATATATTGAAAGCACCACAGCAGATCTTTTTGTATGAAGTTACCTGGGAGCAAGGTGGATGAACCTCACTTTTATGAACTGAAATGTCTTTCAGCTTCTCAGTGGATATTGTGACTATCACAGAACTCCATGTCAAATCACTTTATTACAGCATTGGGCTGAAAAAAGAAACAAGACAAAATTATCAAGAATGCTATAGAGAAATAGGATTTTCCAGCAATAAAAATGACATGTGACTGTCTGCTATTACAGGTGCAGACATCCCCATGGAAACTGCTGTTCGTTTAGGATGTGTGCATTCCTGTCACAAGCCACCCACATCACTTCATTTTAAATCATAAAGCTGCAGCCCCACAGAACAGATTTCTCATGCTTGTTCTGAGGGTCTAGAGAGGGGCAGGCTCTGATCCGAGAAGCTGAGCTGCTTAAATGTTGGCAAATCCCTATTCTCTGCAACAAGGGAGAAGGTGCAAAAGGCAGCCACAGTTACATAATTCAGATGGGTCTAAAGAGACAGAATGCTGCAAAGAAGAAACCCGCATGAAGTCAGTTTTAAAACTTAAGGACATAATGAATTTGCTTGGGAAATCCTGGTTGCATTTTACCATTAGAATTAGATATGACAGGGGAGACTGCATTGTGTCTGATGATGAGATGCTAACTATTCCAACTCAATAATCTTAAATCACCATTGCTAAATTATGCTATAAATATAGTTCTGATTAATTTTCTGGAGACTAACAGAATTAAGAGGCAAATGTGTGTTTACAGATATGAGATAATTCATTATGCTAAAACTAGTAGGTCAGTGAGTCCAAACACACTATTTTAAGTAGGTTAAAGATGCTGAACCACCAACTCCACAAAATAAGTACTGTAAATTCCATCCAGTGGAGGAGACATATTAAACACTATTTTGTAGTTTGTTTGTTTCTTTTTTTAAAGGAAAACATGTTATTTATTGATATTGCAGTAAAACATCTGTAATACATTACAATGCACCCTATCACACAATAATATCTAAGCTATTAATTGTACAAAGTCACACCATTATTCTTTCTTCTTTACAAAAAACTAAGTCCAGCTGAAACTTGATATATGAAATATTTAACTCATACATTTTGTTAAACTGCTTTACTGAACAGCTGGTATTTCTGAGAAAGGGGAGGGAAGTCTCAGAAGACCTGGAGGAGGCATATCTAAACTCAAGAGTTTATGGACTATTTTATATGAGTCCTTGGCTTTTAAAATTTGCCACAAGGTTCTTGTATCTCTTGCAAAGTATTGTCATGGTTTCAGTTTATGTGGTGGACCATGTCCCCACAACTGACACATGGTACTCACATGAATAAAACTATTCAAAACTTTAAAGCACATCCCTGAATAAATCTATTTACACTAAGTGTGAAATCTGCCTTTTAACTGAAATATTCCACTTAACTGCTCCAGGTCTGAAATTACTATTATTTCTTTCTGCATTTTATAAATATTTGTTTTTATTAGTGTTTCCAAATTTATAATTGACTAAGAACATTTTTAATAGCAGGTGGTATTTCAGAAGTGCTTTGGAATATGGTTTAATATACAATTACATAAAAAAGCAGGTTTCCATATTTGTCCAGTCCTATCCATAATGGGTTATTCCCATTAGAATTCCCCCCGGGACTTATCTGCTCTGAGCTACTATTGAGAATTGCTTGAAATGAGCTAGCTCATCATTCTGCCTCTCCACCTCATTTTGAGTCTGATTATACAAATGCCAAGAGGCTTTTAAAGCTGCCCAAAATGCTTACATGGCATATATATGTAGGATGTTGGACAGAAGGGTCGCTGTAAATTTTTTATTTCAGAAATGCAGCAATCTGACACACTGACAAAAAAGAGCAGCATGTTTCTCTAATTTTTCCTCCTTATCAAGACACTTGGTGCCTTTCACTATAATTTAGTGTGGACTGTTTTCTTGACCTTGTGGTGTACCACTGACCTGATTTTCTCTGTTAATGTAGTTGCCACCACTCTGAGATGCTCAGCTAATTACACCCACACCTCTGCTCCCTTCCTTTTTTTTAAATCTCATTTTTTCTCAAGGTCTGTTCTGCATCTTCAGAAATCCATCTCTCTAGTAATGTGCTAAATGGTTCTCCATTCAGAGATTTACTCCCAATAGGAGAATGTTTTCTTAAAACCTATCATTTTGCAGTTTCTACTGTATTTTCACATTCCTAATATTTTGAAATAAGCTTTAACATTAGCCCATTTAGTTTGAAGTCAGATTTTTTTCTGTCTGATTTTTTCACTGTCTGATTACTTGGTTTAGAATCTTTGCATTAAATAACATCTTTGACACAATGTGCTTCAGGGGCCTCATGTTTTTACTGGAACTATGCTGCTGTCTGTAAAAATTGCACTTATTTATGTATTTTTTTATTATTTATAAATCTTGAAGTTTTAGTACCCAACTGCTAAGTAGGTTTTTTCCCTAAATACTAAATTAGACTTTGATGAAAACAAGTGCTCTAATGAATACCTATTATTCAAAGTAAACCTCTTTAATTTCAAATCTAATTAGTTAATTTCATGTTTGCAATGCTTCAGTAAAATACTTTCAAATAGGGAACCATGATCAGACATTGGTTATCATATACAGGTTTATTTATTTAAAGATTACACTTTTGGACTGCTAAGTAGCTTACTCTATCATTAATTAAAACAATACCTACTTAATTTACTTACCAGCTTCTTTATCAGGCTAGTAAGAAATTCTATTTCTGTACACATCTATTGATCTATGATGTCCACAGCCCCACAAAATTGAATAGATTTCTTGTGAAGTAAGTAAGTGCAAATGAATAAATTTATTGTGAGATAAATAAGAGTTTACCAAATGCTGGCAAAGGTTACCTTTTTGAAAAGCAGCTGAACAACACAAAGCCAGAAACCTCTGGGCCTGAAAAAAACAAGTTCCCAGTCCATCTCACAGGCTACTTCTATCAGCTACACTATTCAATATTAATCCTTCCCCACATGTACGACTCCAGATCTGTACATGTCATTAGCAGGTGACATGAAGCTGCTTTTCCAACTACAAAAGGCCTCAATCAAACATTCTTAGGCACTGGTGTATCTTTTGCTCCTTAAACAATTCACATTTGCTTTACTTGTTAAGGTGTGCAAATACTTCTGCTGTGGTCTTTTGAAAACTGTGGATGGTCCTAGCTTAAAAACTCTGCAAGGAAGTGTTCCCTTGGCTGTGTCACTGCACATGTCAGGAGCTACCCCAATCACCTTTGGTGCCACCCAGGAAGACCCCAGCTGAAACCACCTTTATCAAGGTGGAGAGATGGATCTTTCCTTCACTTCCTTCGGATTTCCTGGCTGCATTAAAATCCCCACTTTCCCATACACATCCTACCACTACAGAGAATCCAGGTGCATAATTTGATGTGACACACTTTGCTCTTATGCTGTCTGCAGGGGGTTTTCAGCTTATCTCTTATAATCAATGCTCCAAAACCAAACTTTTGAAGATCTATTGTGCAGGGCATTTGCCTTTGGTATTTAAACCCTATTATTTTCTTGCACACACTTTTCCCCAAGTCTAACATTAATGTTTTGAGCTGGCTGCAACTTTCCCCTTCTAAAACACGTGTTCAACACTGTTCTCAAAAGGAGAGAAGTAATGTCCACACATCAGTGTTTGTTTGCTGTTTAGTGTCAAATGGAAATTGAGAAGCTGATGTACCATGATTACTTCGGCCATTCCTAACAATTATATTTTCTATTCCTAGCATTCCTAGCATTCTATTCCATGTAGAATTTGCCCTTCATTTTTTGCAAGTTATTTCTTCTATTCTCTCCCTCCTGTCTGTCTTCTCTCAGTTGCCAACCTTGCCCATTTTAGGGCAGAACTTGTTACCTTCAAACCAGTCACCTACATGATTTTTCTTTTGTGTTCTGTTCTGGTGCCTGTCGCTTTCTCTGAGCCACAGGGAGAGGAAGAAACCCCTGGATACTCTCAGAAGCAGCACTGCTTATGCTTGCTCCATGTGGACGAGAGGGACACACCTCCCCTTATGCCCTCCTCGCTGGCACCACCTCCACCTCCTACAGCAACTTAAGCACAGCTCCAGGAACCAGAGAGGGGCAGCCCGCAGTCAGTCTCACTGCCAGGTCACTGAGGCAAGAAAGCAGCCTTCAGCTCAATACCAATCGAGTCTCTATTCTTTTTAAATGCAAGGCAGAAGGAAAGCCACCCATGGGGCTGTTTCCAGTGAAAGAGAAAATCCATTTTATTATATTACATTCAGGAGATGGGCCGAAGAAGGCATGGCTCCTAGGCTGCAGCACTCTCACTGACAACGATGTTCTGCAGGAAAATACACCTTTAAAAGTTCTTTTAAATGATTTTTTCAGAGAGTGACAAAGTGTGTGTGTACTTACAGATACACACACATGGCTAATGAGCAAATTCAGGGTAGAAAGGACAGCGACAATTCCTTTATACACAGTCATTTGCATTCAAAATGAGTGCCAACATACCTCTGTAACAAGCACTGTATGGATAATCAACTTTTTAATTTATGTAAGATAGAGGAGAGTGGCTGAATTGTTTTTTTTTAGTTCTAAGAACTAAAGTTTAACTTATAGGTAAATCTTTTAAGAAAAGATCCTAATATTTTCAATTTGCTTACCTGTATCACTTCTTTTTTATTAATTATTTAATTAAATAAAACCAAATCTAATGAAGAATGGGAAGGTAATTTTTTACAAGCTAGATAGGTGGAATTTTTAGGAGCAATTTTATCAGAAGTTGTGTTCCCAAGACCCTTAAAAAATTTTCATTACCACTAATCTTAGAAAACATTTGCTTTCCTGCCCTCTAGTGCTCATGTCTATTTAAGTCTTCTTCTATACAAACCTGGTTTTGGAAACCTACCACCATATAAATGGTCCTACTTAAGTAAAATTACTTACTTATTGCAATATTACCAGTGACCTAAACAGTTCCTTCTGTTGTTGCTCAGGTATGTATCACACCCATGCAGTTATCTGAAAGGTAAGACTCTTCAGGTTACTTTTCATTTTACCAAACCAATATAAGCAAGTTTTCTTTCTCAGCTCTGCATCATATAATGGAGTTTTAAGTGCATAAATTCTAGCTGACTTCTGGGTTTATTACTAAAACACTTTCACTCCTAGCTAAAGCTAGGAGTTTGCCATATATCAAACTACAAGTTTTCACAGTATTTACAGGTTTTCATCCACATTAAAAGCTCTTCTACTTCATGTAATTAATTTGCCTCCAGTGATGCAGTTTGTTACAGCATTGTGCATGCTTACATTTAAAACAATGGATTAACATACTACATACATCTGTAATTACTCCCAAGCTACCAGAAAAACAGTGAATTAAATTTATTTAGTGTTAAATGGATATGGAATGTCATACAGTACATGTAAAGACACTTCAAGATGAGTAAAGCAGAACTAATTGCACAAGGGATTAAAGGTTCACCTCAACAGTCAGTATTATCAAATCATTACAGCTTCCATCTTCAGAGTGCAAGGTATGTCATGCAAAAAAACAGCTCAAAAAATCCCCAAACAGACAAAACCAACATTGTGGTACCACTTAAAATGCTATCATACCACAATATTTTACAAGACATTAGGTGATCATTCATATAGAATGAAGCATTTTAGCAATAACAAAAAAGTTTTAAACATAATTAACAGATTTGCATGAACACAAATTCCAGCATTACTATACCTAAGGAACAGGCAACATGCTGGGAGAAAGTACCTAAAAATCAAAGCCTTTTTTATTCATAGCCAATATTACTGTCTGCAAGAATTCTGCAATCTTATTCAGTTTCCTCACATAACTGGGTAAGGTTCAATACATTTTTACATAGAGCATAATCACATAACCACCACATCAGCAAGAGGATTTAATTATCCTGATCAGTTACTACATTTAAAACCATGGTAAGATAACATGCCCTGCAAACAAATTGTCTTCTGGGACAGTGTTCTGTATGTAGAAATATTAAACAACTAAAATATACTCCTACCCACTTTAACCCCAAGTAACTCATAATTTCTATATACATATCTCTGAAATATGTAGGTACAAACTGCAGATGGCAGAGAAGCAGAATACACACGAGAGCTGTGGCAGTGCTGGTGGAGCGGGTGGGCGCAGCCAGGAGCCCCCAGTGACACCCGGGCAGGGGCTGTGCCTCCTGCACTCCTCCTCTGCCCAAGGGGCCTCACCAGGGCTACCAAAGGCAGCTGCTGCTGGGGCAGAGCTGCTCCTCCTCTCCCAGCTGGCTGAGCTGGAGCAGAAGGTGCAGCCCCAGCAGTTCCACGCAGCTGTAAGCAGACAAACACACTCCTACACACCTGCTTCAACCACAGCTTGAATGTTAACATGGACGAGACACAGGAGATGAGAGAGGATGGCTTTTAACATTTCCACCTTGCAATGCTCATATTCTGAGGGCACCAACAAGTAGATTAATCTACCAAAAAAAGCATACAAAAAAGGCCAAGTTGTTTTGCTCTCGTATTAGGAATAAACTATTTACCTTCCTGGCTTAAATGTAAGCAAGAGAAACTCAAGAAAGAACTTCTTGAGGTTAATTTTCCATCTACATTCAAAGAAAATAATTTACTAAAACTGTAACTTGCAAGGTCTACTAGCCTTGAAGTGAGGATACAGGTTAACTATACCTACAGTTAAATAAAAAACTTCAAAAGGCATTTTACAGAAATAAAATATGCAACTCTAGGAAGTAGGTGGAAAATCACTTTAGTACTTGTCTGGAACATTCTATTTTCACAGCCCACCATTCTCAGGAATGTATATTCATAAATAAAAATACAGAACAAAAATTTGCGTATTCAATCTAAAGTTGGATATTTCTAAATCTCTTCAGATAAAATTTGCTTTCTCCCTCACAATTAAGTGATAAAACCTGAAAAAAATTGACTTTTCAAATCTATCTCGCACGAGAAAACACAGATGAACAAACCCACATCTGGAAAGAACATTTTGTACAAGATTGCAGTTCTAAAACACTTATATTACAAAGCAATGTAAATAAATACCAGGCTAGTACAAAAGCTCTTATTTACAGTTTTACAAATGAAAACGTTTTCAGTGTAAATGCAGTGTTTTAAAGAACACAATATTAGTAAAATGAGTTCCTGTATAGACCATTACAATTTCTGCTAGGTTTGAATGCAGTAATGTATAAAACCATTGTTTCAAGTTAATTTTTGTTTATAATTTAGTACAGCCAAACCCCAGTTTATGCCTGGAATGGTATCTGTTAAAGTGCTGAAAAAGAGGACATTTCTGAAATTTTAGAAAAACATACTGTACATTATTAAAGCTTTATCAAGTCAAAACTGGTATATTTTGTTCACATTTGCTACCACACCTCCTGGGAATGGGACTTTTTTTTAAAAAAAAACTTATTATTGGAATGGCAGCCATTGATATCTTCGCATCCAAAGTCTGATGGTTTCCCACAAGTAACTTGTCTTAAGCTTCAGTGGTGGCTTCAGGTTTCATAATCTGGTAAGTAATCAAGTATTCTGGATAAGCCTGGAAAAGTGACAAACACATTGTTTATTATTTGATTCTCTGGATGAATTAATAATATTTTTTAAGGAGGAGAAAAAATTAATGTAACAATTAAAATTATTTTAAAATTAATTAATAAAGGGAAAAAAGGGCAAAACATCTAAGGTAAAAATCCCTGCATCATTCAGGAAACAGACATCCTTTCACCTGCAACCGCAGCTGGAGTTTGTTCTAAGCAAAAGCAAACCCTAGCACCACAAACCTAGGGAAAAACCCCCCAATGCATGACATGCCTTTGACAAAGACAAAAGAGAGTCTGTAAAACCTGCCCAAAAGCTCTTTACCTGCTCTCCTCTGTAAATGACATATTCTGCCAATGCCAATCCATTTACACTGGGCCGCCCAGTCACTGAGTGATGTCCTGGGGGAGAATGAGCCATTTTCATGGCACTGAACTGCAGGAAGGACTTGCCCAATGTTACACGACAGAAGAGCAACTGCCTGTGTTGAAAGGGAAAAAGCACCATGAATACACAATGCTTATGACCTTGAACCTTGAAGTCACTTCAGTCAGCTTTCATAGTTCATAAATTTCTCAGGTTCTGTTTTGCTAACAGAAGTTGTACTCACTTTGGAAAGTTCTAGCCCAAGGAAAGGGTTGGTAGTAATATGGAAAAATGTTTATCTTAGTTACTGGAAACAGCATACTTAACAATGTACTGAGAGACTGCTACCACCTTTTTTTTGGTCTGTTACTTACTTATTTTAATTTTTTTGGGCTTTTTAGGAAAAAGTTTTTTATCCCCTCCCCCTATTACTCATCCTGACAAGGTAATTCACAAGTGTTCTAATGGTAGATTTGTAACCCAACATCAAGGCCAAAGCAAACTCTAGGTCAATGCAAATTACCTCAGACTAGCATTTGTCAGTTTGTTATGCTGTTCTCACTACTAAAAGACTCAACAAGGGCTCTTATTTCTGTATACATGCACTTACTGCAATGACAATGGAATCCTGGCATTTTTATAGACCAAGGTTATGTATCACCTCACTTTGCCCAAGCTTCTGCTTTTCTCATTCTTTGCAGAAGACAAACTAAAAACTCCTTCTTATTCAAAACTTTAAAAAGCATGAAGAGACTCTGACATCCTCTGCAACTCTGGAAGATCATCCTCATTATTTGAGAGTCCCAGAAAAGAGTAAGCAACATGAAAAGGGGGATTCTCAAAGAACGATTCTGGAAGGATGACTTTATCCTTGTCTACCAATGTAAAACAGGATGAACACAAACACTAAATATTCATCTGGTTAAAAAGACTGTCACCACCAAAGCTGACTCCATGACCTAAGAGTTTATTCTGAACTGATGGTGTTGGTAACAGGTGTTCCTGTTGAAAAGTGGATTCAAGAACTGCGTTAGTAGCAGAATCCACAAACCCACATCTCTATTTCAGTGTGTGAAAAAGCAGCAATGTGAGGGCTGACTGTTACAACGTACATTATCCTCAAAGAAATACTGCATCTGAATATCTCTGAATTTCTCCTTTCTCTGTAACAGACAATGAACTAAACTCTCATATTGCATCTTTCACATAAGCATCTAGCAGATCCTCTTCATTCTCTGGTTTCCTAAGTCTGATTTTTATACTAAGTTAAAGGCAAAGATGTAGTTAAATGCACTTAAGATGGCTGAAGATTTTTTAGGACTTTGAAATGTCAAAGTTTTCTGAAAGTTTCTATTAGGCCCAGCACACAGAGAGTACAGAGAAAGTCTGTTTGGCAAGCAAATCTTTCTTCAGAGAGAGACTGCTGCATTGACAGTCTAGGTCACAATATACAAAAGCAAATCAGATTCCTTCAAGGGACTTACCTGTGGCAAACATAGCAAGATCTATCTTTGTGAATTGGACATCCAGTGCCACCTCCAATTCCATACACATACTGATTGCTTTTGGAAGAATTTTCAGCAAAATAAATCCCAGCTCCAAACATGCCGCCTATATAGGCATGTCTCTCATCAAAGCCTTTGTGAATGATTGCATTCACAAATGGGGAGCCTAAGAGAAAGGAAGTGAAATATTGAAAATACAGTACACAGATTTTTGTATGTGTCACAATTCAATAACACATTCCCATTGTGTTGGGAACTATATAAGCCCTCCTTAGGAACATGCACTGTGAACTTTGCTCACCAGGACAAACTCTGTATTTTTGTACAGGAAAGATTTCAACTGGCTTTACCTTGATAATGATAAGCTATCTTTTCTGGAATGCTTAATAAAACTAACTTATCAACTTATAAAACCAAGAAAACAAACAAAAAAAATCCCACCCCAAAGCAATCCTTAACAGAATGAAGTTTGACCTTTAATCATTTTGGTCATACAGCTGATAAAACAGACTTGAGGAGGCACACTACTTAATTTTCATTCATAATTGCTTGAAATGTTTTCACTTAGATCTTTGGAGTCTCCTTCGGGGAGAGACAAGGAGATGCAAATTTCAGAAGAATAATACAATACATTGTATCATCCCTTGTGATGACATACAAACACTAGCTCAAAAAAAAAAAACTCATGTAAAACCTGGAACCTACTTCCACTGAGGAAATTTACTTTCAGTCAGTAGAAACCTTCCAATAAAGAGTGCTGCTAATAAGATCATAAAGTGCATTTCGAATTCTCACCATGAAACAGCATCCTTTCATTGGCATGGTTATGATTCTCTTCAGAGACCTCTTTCCTTCTGTGCGTGTATCTTTCCCATAGTTTTTTGTTGCACACTTTCTGAATCTGAAACAGTCAAAATTTCCAAAAAACTCAGTTCACTTTACTGGACAGATGTATAACCCATAGCCACTATACTACAGTACAGTTACACCACCACTGGAATGGTAACACTTTCCTTGGGACTCCACGAAACACAAACTGACTTGTCATAAAACAAAAATCAGCCTAAGTCATAACTATATTCTTAGGAATCAATTAATTTTACAGAGCTCCTTGTTCATAATCCTTAAATTAAATAAGCTCTAATTTAAATTTAGCAGGTTCAGTCACAATTTTTCTTGATGCCAAATCACTAGTAAAAAGATCAATCAATAAATTAAGAAATGCCTTCTGTGAAGATAGAAGCACTTCTAAAAGAAAATAAATTACATACCCCCTGCAGAGCTATGCTGGGCATTGCAAAGTCTTGTGCATGTAGATATAGCATAGCAATTCCACTGTAACTTCAGCTCAGAATAGAACTCAGTAGTACTTACTTACAAATCAAAATATTTATGGTATTAATGAAAATTACCATTACTTTAAAGGAAAAACCACATAAATACAAACCAAAATTCCATTAGATTATTTAAACTCATCTACTGCCTTTTTTTTATACTTGTTTGATGTTAAATCAAGCCAAAACAAGAGTTGAAAAGTTTTGCTTTTCCTTCATCTGTTTCTTTCCTACCATTCTCCCTCAAAAGACACCCTCTTCTGCTTCTTAAAAGCCTGCCTTTTTCTTCAAAAATTCTCCAGTTTCTTCAATAATTCTCCAGTGACATCTTTCTATGTCAATTTCTTCCTGATTATTAACCCATAAATAGCTTTTCTGTATAAGTCTTTGAATTTCCCTGGAAAGCAATCTTCATCCTGTGCATGTCTCAGAATGGCACATCTTGTCACCTTATGGAACTCAAACAAGTGTAGAACATTTTACAGATATGTTACTTTTAGACAAAACTCCAAACGTGTAAAACCACTGGCCACAAAAAAAACCCAGGCACCTTTAAGATGTTGTATCTATTGAAGACTCCACCAGCATGTCCTCCATCTCTGTGCTCTCGGACAGTACTCTGCATCTGAAAATTGAGAATTTGAAGAGGATGACATTCTTTCAGAAGACATTCAACACATGTTTCCTTTACACAAGTCAAATAACAGAAAGAACTAATTATGTATTAATACAATTAAAAATCATAAGACAAATGTTTAGGTGACTGGTTGTTAAGTAATGCCAGATTTTGTGAATGCACATGAATAGGTTTAATGATTAAAAAAAAAACCCAAAAAACAACGTATTTTGACTCCATGGTCTAGTTTTCAAACTGGAGGAGATTGTCACTAATCTCTTTGAAATTGTCTTTGTTAAGAATTTTGCCTTGTGTGATTATGGCACTTTGAAAGGAAGTGATGCAAAACTGTAAAACTGTCTATGACAAACAAGCAATCAATTGGTAGCATAGAATTTATGTTATATTGAAGAGATTTGATATATAGTAGAGGTTTTAAAAATGCAAGCAATAATAATGTAAGAAAGAAAAAAGGTACAGACATCATGACCACAGATTGTAAGTGGTGCAGTCACAGTTGGGAGTCTGAAGTATCCTTGTGCAAGTTTTACTTAAACTTAGTGATGTTTACTGCACTGTTAAACTGTCTAGCAATACTTCCTTATCTGCTCCTTTAGCAGCAATAGCAAAAATACTGAGAGACTAAAAAGAATGTCATTCACCTCTTCTTCTACAGACTGAAATTCCTTGTCTTCAGTGGAAAGGTCTATGAGAATAGTTCCACTAGCAGAAGTATTCAGAGTCAGGTATGGGTTAAGTCCTGTGAATGCAATAAAACACAGCAAAATGTATGTGAATGCAATAAAACACAGTCTCAGAAACCACAATTGTTTTCTCTGATCTGTGGGTACCCGTTGATTCTTCTCAGCAAGAATCATCATTTCAGATGCACTAACCCATTTATCAGTGCTTAGCTCACTATACTGACACACACAACAGGGGAAAGACTTGTAAACACTTTGCTTACTTCAGAGTTCAGTTCAACTCTAGGCTGCGACACAGCAAGCAACCAGTCTCTGTACAGAGTCCACAACTACTGGTGGCAAAGGCATCATGAATGGGAAGAGCAACTTGAAGCTCTAATTATTAGGAGTATTTTCCCCATGGTCATGCAGAAAGAACTGACAAAGAACTAAGTATGTCAATCCTAAATGCTTGAGCCTGGTATTGAAAGCTTAAAGGAAATGTTTAAAGGAAACTTCTCTATCTTTCCAAATAAGCAAAAAAAAAAAAAAAGGAATTTTACACAGAATCCAATGTCAGTTTGCATTGGACAGACTGCAATCACAACTGGCAAGTAACAGGAGTATAATTACTGGATATAAGAATATGAAGACAGTGTGTATCAAGTGTCTTTTCTGGCCATGGCCTTTCCAGACAACTAACGGGTGACCAGAATTAAAGAGTGGGTCTGCCATGAGCTCTTTAAAAGGAATAATCTGGGGAAAGTGGAAATTACAGATTCATGCACAGTCTGGAGCCTCAGGTTAGCAGTGTGCAACTAGAATAGTGCTCAGGAGAATCAAAGTGGCAAGAACCAAAATAAAGCTCATCCACTACTAACCTCAAAACAATGGCTATACTTCAGGAAGAGATGCCATATGTACAAATACACATATATTCAAAAATACATCAGACCTACTTAAAAGGCAAAGTATACAGTTAGTGGCTATGTAAACTTCAAACTCAAACAAGACATGAGGCCAAAATCACACCTTAAAACTAACTTTCATCCAAATTACTCAATAAGTCTGTCCAGAAAGACCTGACAATTATGAGAAAATTATGCAGATTTACTTAAATACTTCATTACCAGAAAAAGAATTATCTTCAGGTTACTTTTTACTGTTTTAAGGAGCAAAAAGTAATTTAGACCTTGAATAGTGACTCATTACTATAGAGTGGAAATTTTAGAATGAGATTTCACAAATGGTGAATCAGGAAGGGAGAAAATCCTACCAATTCTAATTTATTTCATTTCTATGAAACACAGAAAAACAGCAGTAAGTGATATTTCAATGAGTCAAAGAAGAAAAAGAAAAGATTTGGAGGGTTTTATTTGCTTTCTCTGCAGCCATAGTTAAATGAAATATACTGAATGATAATGAATTCACAACTGCTGGGACTGTGCTGGTATCAACAGTCCTGCACAAGTAAACAGGCTTCAGCAGTAATTTCAATGTCAGCTAAAGCTGTTGAACAAAGGAATTAGGTTCATTTTGGCTCACTGAAAGCACACCAACTCTATTTTTAAAGAAGAGTGTAAATAAGAATTTCAGCTGGCTTTCTGAGTGAGCAGACAGCATTCTGTGGCAGGACCCAACAAACAGGACATAACAGGCCTCAACTCGTCAACAGAATGTGCTCTACTCTTCGGAGTGCTTTGAGAAGATAAATGCTCCCTATCTCAAGGAGCTTATGAGCATTTTGTACTGGAGCTTATGAGCATTTTGTACTAAGTCAACACTTTACCTAGGTAAACAAAAAATAGTGACCACAGAGAAAAAATATAAATTAGAGAACTGAAAGACAAGATTCACAGTAATTCACAGCATAATAAAAGTACCCAAGTTTCAAGTCAGAAGACATTCTTACCATTTATTACCAATTTTTTTAATGAGATACAATTTGGAATAACATAAGTAATTAATAAAAATTGATCATGTAAAGGCAGTATTATGTGATAATTTAAAATAAGCATATACCTTGTTGTCCAGAAATAAGTCTTTCAACTCCTTTGATGATTTTATGCCTATGGCCATAAGCATTAATGCCAATCTCCTTCAATTCTTTGTGTCCCATTTCAACCAATACGTCCAATGTTATCTATAATGAAAGTAAGACCATGTTTTTTGTACTACAACAAATGCCAATGACAGTGAAAATATACCTCACAATAGCTGTGAGAAAAAGCAAGTGCAAAAAGAACAGGAACATTAGAGGCTTCAGTGTATTATTTTCGTATTTTATTTTTATTCAACTGCCTTCTTGTAACTAACTTTTTGTCTTAAGTAAACACACTACAAACCATAAATTGTAACTTGCATTGCTTGCAAGTGTTATGTATATGTTAATATATACACATATATTTTAAGATACCTTTTTAATATATCAATTAAAAATCCAGTTACAGTCCTTTTCTTCATCCAACTCATTCTGTGACTCATTGAAAATCTGTCTTATTACATCGTACTAACCAGTCACTATTTATTCCATTGCTTTCTAGCCCAGACTATCTGCAAATAAATATAACCACTTACCTGCTCTCTCTCAAATATGTCAATTAGATGTTCAAGGCCAAGGTTCCGCACAAACTGATTAATGCTAAAATCTACACCTGAAACTGGGTAAGAAGAAAAACACAATGTACTTTCATTCCTGTACTGTAAAATAAGGCATGCACATGTGTCTGTGGCAACAATGAGAGAGGCAGAAATTCCTGGTCTTTTGCAGATGTAGATTAAATATTAAATATCACTAACCAGGAGCAAGTAATCTGCTCTTCTACCTCCCTAAGAACAGTCTTTGCCAGAGAACAAGGCAACCAGCTACCAGAAATGCAAGTTACTACAGAAAACGTATTTACAAGTAAAATGTCATAGAAAAAACCTTTTCAAGATACCTGATCTAAGAACAGCCTCTTAAAACCTAGATAAAGTTTGCAATAAAATACTGCTTGGTATGCAGCCAAATTTCATTTGACTTCTCTTTTAAAACACAATTCATCATATTGGTTCAACAAAAAAATTTTAAAGGCTCTGTAAGGGGGAAACAGTAAAATCTTATACTGCAAGACTTTCAGACTTCTGTTCCTCATTAATGACATCATAAGGAATCTAAATATTGCATATGCTATAATACCTCTATGAATGTATGGTAAACTTCACACTTTTTGTTAAAAAATGTTATTCACTCCTAAGAAAGCCTCACCTTCTTTTTTCTCCAGAACAGTAGCTCCCTCTGCACAGTTTGTACCAACAACAGAGGGAAGTTCAGAAAAACTACCAGACAAATTGTCAAGACTACTTGCAGCAGACAGACTGGATGGACTGGATGGAACAGAAGAGAGGGAATCAGCTGCAGAACCTGTAGTCTGAGACACACTTATAACCTGAGGTTTGTAGCAAGTCGGTAAGGCAGAAGGAGGCATTGCTGCAGTCAGTAACGCACTGACATCGTCTGCCTGAAGAGCAGAAAACAACTCATTAGAACAGAGGAACACTTTTGTACAATGTTTTTTCCTAGAATGCACTATCATTACATCAGATTTCTTAAGTACACTGCAAAATAATATAGGAAAAATATGCATTTTACAGTGCAGCTTACAAATGGCCTTTTCTGCCAAGAGCATACATGAAACTGTAAAATGTCTATACATAACAGCTGTAAAAAAAGTAAAAAGCAAAGACTTCAGTATTTCTAAAAAAATGTAAGGGCAGTTAAACAGAATTAATTTGCTATGAAAAAGGAACAGAAGCTTCTACCGGCAGGCAGAATTTATGAAACAAAACAGTTACTCTGAGAGTAGTTTTGGATTACATTATAACACTTAGAAAGAACACTCCAAGAACGAAAAAGACAGATAGTTTCCTACATCTATGCTGCTACAAGGTTTGCTTATATTTTATTGTCACAATTTTTGTATTAGTCCAACTATAAGCACTGAATTCAAAGCATCAAATTACAAGCATTAATTCATTTTGTTAGCATTCTGAGGTTTTTTCACCTCCTGTCCATACTGAAATAAGATGCCTAAAGGAAGATATTATTTAAAGACAGTTTATAAAGCTCTACTGACTTCCTCTGCCAGGCACATACAAACCCCACAGACACCACAGCACTTTTAATTTTGCAGAAGTGGTGAAGTGGCTGTATTACTGTTTTTTACAGGATAGTTTTAAATGAGGTGTCACACACAGATAAGCACAGATTTCCCAAGAGGAGCCTCATCACTTACAGTGACCAGGTCCAGTGGTGTTTGTCCTTCTTGGTTTTTCAGAGTGGGATCAGCCCCATGTGCCAGTAACAAGGCACAAAGCTGAGTCCTTCCTTTCTGGGCTGCTTCATGAAGTGGTGTGAAAGCCCATTTGTCTGTAGCATTCACACATGCATTGTATTTTATAAGTAAAGCTGCTACATCAACATGCTGGAAAAGTAAAAAACACCTGTTAAATTCCAAGGTACCACAGTGTACTAAAATATTTCAGAACTATTACTGCTATTTCTCTGTAATCAGAGTAATTCTGACTTTTCTTGGAATGCATTTAACTATGATTTTAGAAAGTATTAAAACAAGGTGTTTTCTTCCTCACCTATGACATATCAGCAAAAAGTTAAGCAAGATTTGTTCTCTTGTGAAAAAAGGATAGGGTAAAACAAAATTCCAAATCCAGAGGAATCTGAAGGAAAAAAGCCTGATTCTGAACTTCCAGTTTGGAACTGTAAAGTTCTCCAACTGTTTTGGTTAAAGACTTGATTCAAGGACAAAGATTCAGCAAGTTCACAAAAACAATTGCTGTCTCAACAGCATTCATGTAAGTGAGAGCTTCCTGATAAAATTTGACTGGCACAGGTAAGGAAAGGCATTTTACAGAACACCTTTCAGCCTGCTGGCTTTTTAGGCATTCATGGTCAGAAAACTCCATTCGTGACTTTATAAATTCATAAGAGACTTTACCTACAACATAACCTGTGATCTAATTATTCATTCTGTGCCTTACAAATAAGATTACACTATAACTCAATAGCAAAAGCATTCTACAGAGGCTCAAAATGCTGTCAATGAAATGTAAAATTAAAAAAAAATAAATAAAGTCTCGGAAAGTTTGAGATATTTACCCCATAAGATGCTGCATTATGCAGAGGAATCAAGCCTCCTTTATCCTGTGCATTCACATCTGCTCCATGCTGCAACAGGTATTCTGCAACCTCCAAATTATTGTAACCAGCTGGAATTGCAGAAGGACAGAATGAACAGACTTAAAACACCACTCCCAACAGGCTATGGAGAAGTTAATTTTTAACTTAAATTACTTGAAAGAAAATGAAATTGTCAGTCCCACTGAAGACAGTGCAATACCTATTATGAAGGACAGCATTACCTTAAGAGTATTTGGTTTTAAAACGTGTCAATAACAATCCAAGATCCTCTTTGGGTAGACAGAGCAGGCAAACAATTAAACAGTTTGAAAAGCAACCTAAAAATAGTATGTATAAGAACCTAATTTTTTTAAAGAAAAGGTACTGAATCCTCCAGCTTGAGGCTACACTATAAACTTGTGTAGACATAGAAAGTTCAGCCATAGTAATTAGTAACTGATCAGACTAGTTAATTAGAACACTGACCTGCTAAATGTAGAGGTGTTGAATGCCGTCCTTGTGTGTCCCGACAGTTGACATTGTCAGGTGAACAGAGCTTTTTCACTCGGGCCAAACAACCTTTCTTTGCAGCATCTAGGAGAGCTGCATCTCCTCTTAGCAGGTCTTGAATATCAGTATCACCATCTTTAACAAGGTCTAGAGGAGTATTTCCATCCCTGTTTTTCTTTGTAGGGTCAGCTCCATGCTGTGCACACCAAAAACAGGTGGTAAGTATGTCAGCAGAATAAACATGCTCATCTTAGGCATCATATGCCTTAATGAGCAAATATTCTGACACATACTGGAATCCTGCAGAGCGCCTTCCATTTACAGTGAAAAAGGACAACACAGGTACTAACAGTATCCCTTTTACTGCAAACATTTAACTACAATAATTTAGAAACCACAAATCAATGTTTGAAACGTAAATGGACTTTGTAAGTAATTAAGAAAGAAAATAAATTTACATCCCTCCAGCATATGTAATACCTGTAACAGGAGTTTGCAAATCTCGTATTTTCCTTTTGCTGCAGCTTCATGCAAGGGAGTGAATTTCCACAAGTCAGCTACATTGACAACAGCACCATGTTTAACCAACAGCTCTGCAACTTCATAGTGACCATATGAGCAGGCATTATGCAAAGGGACAAGTCCCCTGGAAACAATTAAAAGAAGAGAAAAACTCTCTTTAAAAACAGGGTATTTTTTCAACAACGATAGAAACTTAAAACACAATGCATCTTTGACCATATCAAACCATGACAAAATATTTCTCTACTCCCCCAACAGTCTAATATAGCAGGAGTGTCACCATTGAGCCAGAAATGACACAAATTCACTCAAAGGCTGGATTGCAGAAGGAGACTTTAATACGAAAGTACTTATTGCAGTAAAAACTTAATCAGTGGGGCACTAAAGAGAAGTAAAAGCACAGGGCCAGAGAAATTTTTGATGCTCTAATCTTAAGTACTGCAGAATGCTTTTGGATATTCTTAGCATCTTCATTCTAACAGAAGTTTCCATGAAAATAAAAAAATGTATTAGAAAAATGGGATGCTTATCAGCTAGCAACATTCAAAAGCTGATAGATTTAACCAATTTCAATTGCCAAGAAAATATATATTCAAGCATTTACCCCTTATCTTTTGCATGTACATCAGCTCCATGCTGAAGAAGATACTCCACAACAGATACTCTGTTGTATCCAGCTGCAAAATGAAGTGGTGTAGACTGACGTCCTTCAATATCTCTGCAGTTCACACTCTGGACTGTACACAGCTTCTGTGAATTTCCCCAAACAAAACATGTCACTACATATACTGTTGACACCTCCAATTTAGTCATAGAATAGTGTTATACACATCTAATTTTGCATAACTATTTTCAATAAAAAACCATTATTTTTACAGTCTTTACTTTTTACAGATTTTGTTCTGAGGAAAAAATCCACCTGCTCCCATATCCACACCTCTGACTTTAATTAATGCTTTTTATATAAGGCAAACATCTGGAGGTGATGAATACTGTACTCTGCAATCTGTAATAATTGTGCAATACAAAGGTTTTAGGACTGATCATAAGTCCAAAGCAGGCAGTGAAGAATTGTTTGATTGCTTGCTTTGAGAAATTACACACTGACATATAATTCTGTGCTACTTTGGCTGGGGTGGAGTTAATTTTCTTCACAGTGGCTGGTATGGGGCTGTGTTTTGGATTTGTGCTGCACACAGGGCTGATAATACAGACATGTTGTTGTCATTGCTGAGCAGGGCTCACACAGAGCCAAGGCCTTTTTGTGCTGCCACGCTGGTGAGGAGGCTGGGGGGAGACACAGCCAGGACAGGTGACCCCAACTGACCAAAGGGCTGTTCCAGACCAGATGGCATCCTGCTCAGTACATAAAGTGGGGGAACAAGGAGGAAGGGGGCAACACTTGTAGGGATGGAGTTTGTCTTCCCAAGTCACTGTTATCCAAGATGGGGCCCTGCACTCCTGGGGATGGCTGGACATCTGCCTGCCCATGGTGTGAAAGAACTCCTTGCTCTACTTTGCTTGTGTGTGTGGCTTTTGCTTTCTCTATTAAACTGCCTTTATCTCAGCCCACGAGTTTTCCAGCTTTTACCCTTCTGATTCTCTCCTAACGCTGCTGGGGGGAAATTGACCAAGCATCTGTGTGGGGCTTGGTTGCTGGCTCAGGATAAATCATGACAAATTCCCTCTTATTTTAAGGAGAGGTTTAAGCTTACTTTTACAGTATCCACATCTCCAGCCTTGGCAGCCTCCAGCAACTGTCGATCTGCATCAGAATTACCTAATGGGATACCTTCTGCAAAATGAATGAAATGCATGACAGGTAAGTGTAGGCAGTGGAAGAAATTTGTTAATGCAGGAAATAACTCAAGATTTTTAAAGGGAAAGAATAGAAAAAGTTCACCAATTACCAACAAGTTTTGTCTCTGTTTACTATCTACAACTATAGCTGCTAGAGCTAATGGTGTTTGGGAAGTTGACTTCAGCAATGTGCTTCCAGTATGTTTTGGAATATTGTGGAACCAACACAGCATTCTTATTTCAATTTCACAATTAGACCAGATCAAGTTTATGTATGTATTATAATGTCCAAACCTTACTCTTGAAAAATTCACCTACACGGTTGCCTCCACTCACAAATGCAAATCAAGCATTTTTTGTTTTAGAACTCATTTTCTACTTTCAAGATTCCCCCCACCCTATGTCAGGATTTTCATAAAATTATTCCAGGTGAGCATACACCAAAATCTTCAAATCTGATTATCCAGAGAGTAAATGATATTGTTAAGTAAAGAGTAAAACATCACCTAGTACTGTATTTCACACTTTTTTTTTTGCTGACTAGTCTCCACTATTATTTGGCAGCACTTGGAACAGCAAGTAAAATGAAGCACCACAGTGGATGTTGAGTAACTCAGCATACCTTGTAGCAGCTGTTGCACACTTTCAGTCCCCATTTGTAAGGCTGTAAAGCCCTGCAGAGACACGATGGAAGGATCACATCCAGAACTCAGCAGCAACCTGCATGTCTGAAGATGACCACAATGTGCTGCTCTATGAAGAGAGGTCTGGCCAAGATTATCTAATGCATTAACCTAAAAATAACACAGACAAGAAATACCACCATCAAGTTAATATTAAGATGTTTTCATTGCTGACTGGGAACATTTCACAAGTAGTATCCTTACTCTAATAAAAAGAAGATATTTACTCTATTTCCAAAGGTGATGACATTTCAAACAAAAACAGTTCATAAAGTAGACCCTTTTAAGAAGCATTGGAATAATCCAGTGCATTTTTACCACAAACAGGAGTAATTCACTATTTTGCTCCTCACAGTACAGATCTTCAGTGCTAACAGGTGGAACAGCTTCTACCTTGCATTAGCTTATTGTGCTTTCTCAGACCGAGGACTTCCTATCTGTTGGCTCAGCCACAGTGGATTCAACAATTTAAAACTCTGCACCCAAACCTTACTTTCATTCCCTACTCTTCCTCTGGTTTTGGAAACTTAGCAGTAAGGCTGTAATCAAATTTCTAGGAGAGAGATTCAACTGTCAGTCTTGGAGGGTTCAAGCACTACAGGGTCTCTCCACATTTTCTTTTTGTGCAAGTTTGAACTAAACATTGTGTTATGAATTAACATTTTGCCTTAGTTTTACTTTTTACTGCATACAACATCATGTAAAGTCTATCTGTCACACAGTTCAGTTTAGCTTCTTGCTGTTCATATACACCCCCCACTTTTTTTCCTTATGTATTCCATTATTCCTGCTGGGCAACGAAGCACTGAGTAAGACACTTTGAAAAGTTTTCCACTCCCAGAGAGAACCATGTCTGCACTTCTTAAAAACAAACCAACAATGATTCTGTAATGTAGAGGGCTGTACTGATGGATTGATGGTCTGTAGCTTAAGTCTACAAATCTAGAAACCTTCCAAAATGAATTTTTTTACAAAAACTTCCACTCTTGCAGTGTGAAAATCTGTACAGTACATGAATGTCAACAAAAGTATGATACTCATACCTTAGCTTCATGTTTCACAACTACTTCAACAACATCGTTATGAGCTTTTTCTGATGCCACATGCAGAGGAGTCAAGAAGCTTAAAAAAAAAAAAGAATAATTCAAAACGTATTTTGCAAAACTTTCTAAACAAACATAAGAGCATTCATTTCTAACCACTCACTCTTTTGTTTTTTCATTGATATTGGCTCCTTTCCTCAGTAGCAATTCACATACTTGTTTCCTCTTAGGATATGGAGATGCAGCAGCACAGTGCTGTAAACATTAAAAAGTTTATAATTAACAACCAGCTAGCAATATCCAGGTTTTACTTCCTGCTGATCAACTGGCAGTTAAGAGCTGGTGGCGTACAAAGACAACAGAAAAAAAAACCCCAAACGTGTAGAGGCTTATTAATTTGGAAGATTCCACACGGGCTTTTTATATTTTCAACTCTGATATTTTCAACTCCCCTTTCTAGTAACTGCTGAAAACCACCAAAACAAAACTAACACACATAGCCTGTTGTTGTTTAAAATGAGACTATTCTAAAAAACCCAGTCATTTAGACAATCTAAACAGGCCTAAATAATTAATGTTAGTCTTAATGTTAACTTTAAGAACAAAATATCAATCAATGTTATTTGCTTAGCTAGACACTGGGTATTCCAGGTTGGTCTGAATTACAGCACTTGACACTGCAATATTTATTGCTAAACTATTATCTAGTCTCCTTAAGTTAGCCAAAATATATAAAAAACCATTAATAAATCCTGAGATATTACCAATGCTGTCTCATGTGTCTGAGGATGCTTGAAGTTCACTGTTTCCAAAGAAAGATGTTTCTTTATACGAGCTACATCCGATTCTCTTGCAGCCTGCAGCAGTGAGTGACCTTTGAATTCATCTTAAAAAACAAAGAAATATATAGCAGAGGGTTACACTTCTTGGCTCAAGAAGGATCAAGAGAATTGCTTCTTTCAGTTAAAAAGAAGAAATTCATTGTATTCAGCAGACCATGGAGCATACATTTCCAAGTCTGACTCAAGCTATTACATCAATTGACAGAACTTGTTAGTTAAGTCAAAACACCACACAAATTTTGCTTTGTTTCTAAACCAAAGCCAGACACATCCAAACTGGCTGCACAAGATCTATTCCACTCACCATTCTGTAGGTTGTACTGTTCACATAGGTACTAACTCAGGCATATAAAAATCTCTACTTCTGACCTATTTTTGGAAAACCATTTCTAGATGCTTTCATGAAGCCTGGTGTAGTATTTACTGACAAATTTCATAATATTGATTCCCCACTCAAGGACAGAATCTGAGGTCACTCTTTTCACTCTTTAAATTCGCTGGACAAAAATCAATGTCCTTCATCAGTTTTTTTGAACTTTCAGTGATTGTGGCATACTCTAATGTATTCAGCATTCCAAACAGTTACTCTTTTCTTCAAAGAAAAAACTGTAGAATTAAAATTAATATTTCAACAGTCTTGATGCAATGACAGGAAGCAAACTACATGGTCATGAAGGAAAGCATTTAATAGGGGAAAAGCTACAAAGTCCATCACAACCACTCTACTACAAAACTGACAGTAAAATTATTTTAAACGCTTTCATTTGGAAAATATAGCAGTTTCAAATTATAAACAGTGAAATATACTGTGTAACACTGCACAATTACTGTTAAAGTGTAAGCATTTTCCAAATCTGCTTTCTGGCAGGTCACTGTCTAGGGAATCTAATTACACATTACAAGCTGTAACTACAGAACTGATCCCACTTGATACTCACATGCTAATCGTTCTTTTAATTGGGGTGTTGGAGCCAAATCAATGGTGCTTTTGTTGTGACAGTTCAACAGTGTTGGGTCAGCACCATAACTTAACAAAAGAGAACATACTTCCACCCTGTTCTTAGAAGCTGCTTCATGCAGAGGGGTGAATTGCCACAGATCCATTGCATTCACACATGCTCCATGCTTGAAATGGAAAGGGGTAAAAAAAGATGCAATCAAAACCAGGATGTCAGAAAAAGATTATGTTTTTAGTTTTAAAACAGTAGACTGTTAAAATAAAAATCAATGCTTATATGCAAACTGTTACCAAGACACTAATTTTCAATCTAACACAACATTTCAGCACATTGTGGTTTTTAATCACCTGGTGTCCCACAGGTATATTCAAAGAAGCCAAAGACTAGCTAGTCTTTTCAGGCTTTTTCAGAAAGGAAAGGAGCTCTGCTACAGGTCAAATCAGAGAAAGAGAAATATTCACATTCTCCAAATCACCTGTGAACAAGCTCTGGTTCTTTTCAGCTCTAGAAAATGTCTGGAGTGACCAGCTGCGCTAAGATAAATACATGTTCTGTGAATAACCCCCAAGATGTGAGTGCCACAGTATCTCAACTGAGATGGGCACTCAGTTTTAATTCAAAACATTTAGGTACAAGACCCTACAAGTAACACTCCTGAATGAGTAATGCATGTGTAATTCTTCTCCAGAAACATTTTGATTGCACTTCAAGTTCAGTCTGTAAGCAAGTATATGCTCTTTACCATTGCTCCTCTTAAAGCTGTACAGCTTTGCAAAATAATTCAGAATTCTCTAGAGCTCAAATCCAAAGCAGAATACAACTCCAGCTAAATTGTTAAGACACGCAGTAGTGTTTAGGCAAAAGCTCATTTGTGCGGTTGTGTCTAGTACCACCAGTGTAAAAATTCACTTTACAACTAGCTCCTTAAGTAAAAAAAAAAATTATGACTATTTATATTTACTGCAATGTAAGCTTATGTCAATAAGTTTTTTACAACATTTTTTGCTAAACAAGTAGAAAGATGCATGGAATTAGTGGGGGGCTGAAACACACATAGCAGAACAAGAGCTTTTCTCTGAGCAGCCAAATGTCTGGAGTTAGATAACAGAACACTCTCAGTTGTTATAACAAACTTGATTTGCTGTGGCAGCTGAGAACAGGCACAGCTCAAAACTCCTTTGGTGGAGTACACATACAATGTTGCAGCCCACATCTTCAAGCCACTAGTTTAATGTGTATCATACTTATCTTCAAGACTAATATAATCCAGACACACTGCTCCAGTTCCAAGAGCTCCCCTTTGTTAGGAAAACTGACAGGTTTCTCTTTCTTTGGTGTAAAGCCCACAATTCAGGGCCAGAACTGATGCTGTAAAGTTCATTTCCTCAAAAGACTGACTGCTCTTTAATTTTAAAACATTTACTATCTTTACCGGTATTATTTTTAAACACCTCTTATTGCTTTGTCTTCTAAAATATTCTTCTGCTGTCAAACTCAAACCATCACTCAGCTTGTAGGGGGTTTTTCAGAGCTTCTTTTTTTTTTTGTGAGTGTAGAAAGATTGAGATAAGCAGTACTTAGTACTTGGTGGTATGAAAACAATCAACTTTGGAGCAGAGAGAATTAAAAACAGAAAGCACATTTATAAAGAAAAAGCTCCCTCGCAAGCAGAAGATTCTGTAGCTCCAGCTTAATGATCACTAACATGTATAGCAAAAGCAATTTATCATTAAGTTTTGTAAATCTACATACAAAATAAAAAAACCATGCAACTTGTCTTAGTCTATTATAAACTGTTCTTTTTTAATAATATGCAATCTGATCTCTTCAAAGACCAACCTTTACTAGAAGCTCTGTTACTTCATAATGACCATAGGAACAGGCATTGTGAAGTGGCACCAGATCTCTACATAGAAGAAAAAGGAGTAGGATGATTATTTTGGTACACATGTATTAATTTCAAATGCATACACTGCAACTGGTACTATGCTTCATGTTGAATATTTTACATAATATAACAAATGTTCAGATGAAAGTATGGGGAAATAAGAAGCTCAAGAAGATGCCAGAAAATCCCATCAGGATTCATCAGAACAGTAAACATCTACAATAATCAGAAGATGAGAAGCGAATT
The DNA here is from genome assembly GCF_014805655.1 of Passer montanus. Classification (NCBI taxonomy): domain Eukaryota; kingdom Metazoa; phylum Chordata; class Aves; order Passeriformes; family Passeridae; genus Passer; species Passer montanus. Next base: position 3,375,773 of record NW_024366703.1, on the reverse strand, counting down.
GCATTGTCTCACTGTAGATGAGGTGGTTCCATTCAGAATTGGAACCCTAAGCAGGAAGAACTATCTGCAGGGGATGTTCAGGAGTGACCCTAATTATATCCTTTTTCACAAAAATAATGCTGCAATATGTTCTCCTGTGAAAACTAATCAACTTGCATTTTTGTCCTAACAGAAAGGTTAAAGGTGACAGAACAGACTAAAGTTGGAAATTCTTTGTGATTAAAACAGTATTACTGCTCTTTACTGCACCTCAATTTTTAATGGATTCTGTTTGTTCTGAACAAAGGAAAAAGGAACCTACCCTTTATCCTTGGCGTGTACATCAGCTCCATGCTGCAGTAAGAGCTGGACTATTTTTACACGGTTATACCCAGCTGCTAAATGTAATGGAGTAGACTGAAACAAGAGAATGGAGAATAAATCAGTAATACAAAATCAAGGTTGAGTTTCTATTTCTTTTTCCACAACTTATTAACAGTACTAAATGCTGAAGTCCTTCAGGACTTACAAGCTTAAAAAAAATCCCAGAGTGCTTGAATCAGACATTTGATAACTATGTTCACTGTTCACTAACTACTCTTGAAGTCAACATAAACACAAATCCCAAATTTACTCCATCACTAATACAAAGCCAATTTTTGGCTTTTTAGCCTACTATAGTATAAATACTTTGCTAGCACAAGCTATATCCTTGTGAAAGGGGAAGTAGGAAGCCCATTAGCAACAATGACTGTTAAACTATGAAGAAGTCTTTCTGCCAATCAGTGTAAGTTTAAAAATTATCAAGAGGGATTGTTATCCACATTTGTGAATGCAGTAAGTGAATGGAGTGTGAGGGAAACCTCATCTCCTCTAAACTCTCACCCTTCAGAAAGCAGACAAGATAACTAATTGCTCTATGATCTTTTCTAGCAAATGCATTCAAGGATCAGCAGCACTAAAGGCAGAGCTACAAATGAGTGAGGAGGACTCTTATCCTCTGCATTTCAAACCCATCCACTGAACCAGATTTTTACAGTTCTTAGAGGATGAGCCTCATAACCAGATGAGAAAACAGAGATGCATCAGTGGTCTGGAGATCCCAGTATCTTACCACAAAGTCCCACAAAGGGGAAGCAACTAAATCAAAACTTGGGTGAATGAGTACAAATATTTAATGAGAACAATGATGCCAAAAAGTGATACTCAATAACCTGAACCTTCTGTAGGCTAGGGGCTGAACCCAGAAGACTCATGATTTTTCAGAATGGAGATTCTGAACATTTTAATGTATTTTTTACCATTACTTACATCAGTGAGCAGCTTGCTCCTGAATCATGAGCAGTAACTTGCCTAAGGGTGCATGTCAAATTAAGTGTCTGTGTGTTTCTCCTGATAGGGACAAAAATCTGTGAAAAGTCCTTGCTTCTTTATCACTGAAGATACGAAGGTCAAGCAGAAGCTTCAACTGAGAAGGTGTTTGTTTATTGCTCCTATATAGAATTACTTGCATAGTACTTTTAAGATTAAAAAACAAACAAAAAACGCTCAGCTGGCTGCTCGAGGGGGAATCTTATTTTTCCCATATACAGGGAAGAAAATAGACTTTATGTTTAACATTTTTAAAATCTGGTCAAACAATAACTGGATCATGTAAGAGAGAACTACTATTAAATCAAGTTTTAAACAAAAATACCTTTCTGCCATCACTTGCATGACAGTTGACATTTAATGGTGTAAGAAGAGACATCATCTTTTCCTCATTTCCACTCCTGAAAAACAAGATGTGAAATGAGCAGAAATATTCTTTTCCAAATTTTTAGTGGTTTATTCTGGTTTTATATTTTTCACTGTATAATGTTCAACAGATCTGAAGCAACACGTTTTCCTCTGTATTGTCAGCATTAAAGAGAAAACAAAAATGCATTTATGCAACTAGTTTTGTAGCTTCATTCACAGAAAACAGGCAAAGCTTAGCATCTAGAGGGAATGCAAAGTCCACAGACTACATATCTATATATTAATTATACAAAATTCTGCAAATATAATCAATTCCAGTAATTTTCCAAACATACATACCTGGCACTTTCTAAGAGTTCATCTTTCTTGTATTCACCTAGAAGACAAAAGGGTTTTCTTTAGCTGTCAAATAAGTATGTGTATGTGAAGTTCACAACTTATCCTCCTCTGCTAAAATTATGGAGAACATAAGTGCTAGAAGTACTTACTCTTTTCAGTTGTTAAAGGGAGCTTTTATAAAAGAGGGTGAGATGTTACACAGGCAAGTATTGAGAGGACAAAGGGAAATGTGCTCAAACTAGAAGAGGAGAGATTTAGATTAGATGTTAAGAGGAAATTCTTTACTCAGAGGGCAGTGAGGCACTGGAACAGGCTGCCCAGAGAAATTGTGGATTCCCTGCCCCTGGATGTGTTTAAGGCCATGTTGGATGGGGTCTGGGCAACCTGGTCCAGTCAATGTTCCTGCCCATGACAGGGGGTTGGAATGATGTGATCTTTAGGTCCCTTCCAACCTAAGCCATTCTATGGCTCTAAAAATTTGACAGTTCACTATTGAACTAGTATGATAAACTATCCAGAACACATGCCATGACTGAGACGATTAAAGCCACATGGGAATTCTATTTAGAATTATAAACCAGACATAAGTTAAAGTAGTATCAAAAAGACAACCTCCAAACTACTGTGTCACATCAGTTCAACTGTTACTAGTCATAAAGAAATCTAAAGATTATCACTTACCAGTCAGCACTGCTTTTGCAGACGGGTCTGCTAAATCCAAAGCTGTTCTTCCATCTGTGTTCCGAATGGTTGGTTCGGCACCGTGCTGCAACAGTACTACAAAAATGCCAAAGTTTTCCATGAGAAAACAATTCTATAAGACAAGGTTTATGAGACATATCATTACTGTAATCTGCAAACAAAAAAAAGAAACATTCCAACTTCCTTTTCCAGATTTTTAATGTCAGCAATGTCACAGGTGACCAGTGTATCTGATGAAACATATCTAGACACATTTTAAGAGAAAAAAGCAGATCAGAAAGAGAACAACCACAGACTGACAAGAGCCAATCTTAGCTGAAAGCTTATGACTGACCCACCACAAAAACTCAGCAGCTACTTTCCATCAGCCCCAGAGCATGCTGTCCCAAATCCTGTGCTCTCCTAACCTGCAGACAGCAGTGGCAGGCTGTGCATGCTGCACTCAGCCAAACAGGCAATGTTATCTGTACAGCTCTCTAGAGCTTTACAGCTCTCTTAAAGTAAATGGCAGCAAACTACACAATCAAAAATGTTTCCTGGACTACGTGTCTAACTTTCTACCTCTTCCTTAAAGAGCTCCTCTTAAGAACTGTGTAGTTAAAACAGGTAGTAAATATAATTGAAGTTTTCCCATCCTTAACTAATTTAACCCAGCTGCTACACGTAAGATAGAATGAATCCATTATTAAGATCACTTTTGGTCTTCCCACTGCACTGTAATCAGAAGGAGAAGGCAGCATAAGAGTCCAAGCTGAAATAGAAGAGAATTTAGCTCCACCATGTCGCTTTAAAGCACCTTCCCCATGATGGACCTTTATAGGTAGACAATTATAAAAAAAGATCCAAAAACCTGTATCTTGTAACAGTGACATATGAACTGAAGTTTATAAAAGATGTTTACTTTTAACCCTTGTATCAGCCATAGCTCCATAGAGTGAAAATGGTCTTAAAAGGGTTCTTAATTTTTCACAGTGAAAACAAGTGAGTCAGTCACAGGAAGAGTGGGAGAAAATTACCAATGCAGACATCTGTCTTCCCCTTAATGGCAGCTTCATGAAGGGGAGTGTAATTCCAATTATCTCGAGCATTAGGATCTGCACCGTGCCGCAAGAGCAGATTGACAACTTCAGCATGGCCAAAAGAGCAGGCGTTGTGAAGAGGAATAAGGCCTCCATCATCTCGAGCGTGGACATTGGCACCACTTTGAAGTAAATATTCAACTACATCCTTCCGACCAAAACCTGGAGGAGGAAAAGGGAGAAAAGGCTTCAGGTTGGGGGAAGAGAAATTCCTGCCCCAGATGTGCAACCAACAAACTTCAACAACAGTAATCACTCCTAAAGACAATCACAAGTGGCATGGTTTACTAAAGAAGTATTTACATACTAAGGATGTTTATGAAACTCTTAAAAATTTGATTAAATTCAGTAGAAAAGTAATATTAAAGATTACAGAAACAATATCTTGATAGGGTTTCCTCAAATTTCAGCTGTATCTTGCATACTTATATAATGGCAAATGAACTAGGACATCAGACTGTATTTATATTTGCTTTACTATCTCCATGAGGCCAGAATGCTTTAGGATTTCTGCCTGTAATCATTATACCCATCTGGTTATGTTCCAAAGGCCACCTCAAAGGTTCCATGAAACACTACTGATACAAATCTTAGCTTACTAGCACCTTGCCTATGATAGAACCACAGACCCTACAGCAAATTCACTTTTGAGTCTCACCATGCCACTTACCCACCTTGCCTGTCATAACAGAGAAAGAAGCTCAGCATACTTCAGATAAGAACTGGATCAGACACATGGTCCATGCAAAAGCAATTTATCTGCACAGGCACAGTAACTCATATTCACTGCACATGCAAGCATATTTCTGCTGCCAAAAAAAAATATTAACAGGTAACCCCATGCAGCCTTATTGTCTATATTACATTATATGCATAATGTTTCTCATTATTAAATATGTTCAGTTATTCTAAGTTTTATAAATGCTGTTATTTTTCTTAAATGTGTTTTGATACTTTCTTCAAGCTTTCAAAAATTCTGTTCATAGTTTGAATACATACTCAAAACACACTAAATTATTTTGAGAAAGTACTCAAAGAAGACATTCACATGTGCTGGAGTCCCACAAACACATAATCAAAACTGTTATTTGATGACAGACTGCTTGGTATTTTCTTCTGAGTACCAAAAAATGTTCTCCAGGACTGCTGCAATTATGTTACAAAAGACTCTGATCAAATTCTTTGTTACATAACTGGTAGCTAAACCACTCATTTTCGTACAGAAGGCATTCCTACCCCTCAAAGTATTGATGTAAAGCCTCTTTTTTACAGGTAAAATTCCTCATCAGGAATCAACATCATAATTGAAAATCAGCTCTAGTAAACATTATAGGCATAGAGAATTCCCTCAGATCCCTCTATTTAATATAGAGGTTCAATCAGATACAATTCATGAGCAATCCACAGTTTCTCTCTCAGCAAAGCCTGCATCTGTACAGTACCTTCAGTACAGCAACACCCCTGTAGCTAATTTAAAGTGGATGAAATGAACTCTTTTGTATCACACCAATTTTTGTAACTTCTCTCCAGCACTGAGTGCACAGCAGGGATTCCTTACTTCCTTGGGGAAGCATCTGTACAACAGGGCACCATATATGGAAGGGGAGTTATTTTCCCATTACTTTCTGAAGGATGCACGAGTACAGAGGAAGTGGCCAAACTGCACAATGGTCTCTGCCTCTGCTGTTTTTCCTGAGTGGAAAGCAGGGGCAGCCTTTGCTATCACGGGAGGGCAGTCACTGCCTACTCTAAGTTCCTCTTTACCATTAGTTGGCTCCAGTAAAAACTATTTCAACACTTTAAAAAACCCCAACATTGTAATTTTTAAGATGAAGTGTTTTCTTTAGCTCTTGGGCTTTTATCAAGAGACCACCTAAATGGGATCACACCTTTCAAATGTGCAAGGTAATGGTCTTATCATCATGAACTCTTTGTTTTTTATTGCCACAAAGAAAGGCTGGCTACTCAGGACCCTGAGCTGATACTCTTCTACCATCTGTGACAGCTGAGCAGCTCACTGCACTTCTTTCCTGGAAACTCACAATTTTTAGCTGACAATTCACAATTATTAATCATAGCAGAAATGTACAACTGTGTATAATTTAGAAAACATATTTATTTACAATCACTGTGGGTCATAATTGACATTCAGCTACTTCTGATGGGATAAAAAGCTAACAAAAAGAACTCAAATTCTTCTCCCCTACGCTGGGTGTTCATATTTTTAATGAAATTGAGATTGCAGGAAGGGCATTTTGGTACCTGCCAAGTCCTTAAAACCTTGGGATAGTTTGAACTTTGACACACACTGAAAAAGACTGACTTGAGGAAGTGTATGCAGTTTATGATGGGAGAGGATGGAGCCTCTTTCATTGTGAACGATGATGAGCTCTTGACTAAAACTTCAGGATAACTTAACTATCACACACACAGTTGTGCACTACAAAATCCAAAGAGCAACCTCCAGCAAAACTCCAATATGTATTACTTCTGTAATGACATTTCTAGGGTAAGCTTGAAGCTTTTTTTTTACATATTTTACTTCAAAATCCACCTTTACAAACTGACATATGGAAAAAGAGGAATAGGGTTTATTATTAAAAAAATTGTTAAGTAAGATCTGGGAAAAGACATAAAAAACAGAACCCAAGTTCAGACCCAGAATGCCACTAAAAAAGGAAGAAAGGGCAATACAAAACATGGTGACGTGGTGTATTTCAGCTCCAACTCCTCCCTAAAAGAAGTCTTGAAACTGAATGAAACTAGTCAGAGAAGTTTTGTAATGTATTTTCTAAGAACACCCATAAACAAAGCCGGAATACAACAGATTTTTGCTTTTACTTCCTGGAATGTGACTCCTTCAGAGGCAGAGACAAAAGAAGCGAGTATTATTCCAACTGTGAATAACAGGGGAAAGGCAAAACCAAAGCCAGTCAGGCCCAAATCCAAGAGCTACTTTTGTCCACCTTTCACACAGAGCCTATTGCAGGTGGGCTGACAACAGCAGAGTTCAACCTGAGGGAGTAAAGAGAGTTGCATGGAGCAATCACACAAGTGTTTTCTGTCCCACGTTACCAGAAACTCTCAGAATCTCCTACAGCCACTGATAGGAGCAAATAACTTCTCTGTGCCAGGTGGGAAGAAGACTCAAGATGACAACAGCGTCTCCCATTTACACACCAACCTGTTTAACCGTAGAAATTTAACAACTACATGAACTTATGGCTATGCATTTTTTAAAGAAAAATCTTTCTAGAGATCAGGAGTTATTTAAAGCCAAGACAGATCATCCCTGTTCAGAGAGATAAACCAGATCATTATAGTGAATGAGAAACATCTTAGGCAAAAAAGCCCTACAATAACCAAAAGCAAATAAATAAAAACTACCCCTCACTTCTCCAAAATGCTCTAAAACATACAGTTGTTTAGAAGTTCAGAGTTTATAAGTGGACAGGCAGGATTGCTGCATATAAAAAAATAGCTACAAAAATTGTTTTCCCCTGACAGGAAAGTTGTCTCCGTAGCTCTCTTGCTGATTAAGCTTCTTGATTTTATTAAATACTGCTGTCCTGAGGAGGTATTCAAGAACTTAGACCTAAGTCTGAGTCAAGTTCTCTTAACATGAGGAAAGGACACCTGAAGCAGAAACCTTTACCAAGACAATCTAATAAAGAAATAAGCATCTTTGTTACTATCCATACTGATTAGCTGGAAAGAAGCTACTGTTTTCTGCAGCCTGTCAGCCTTGGAGTCCAAGATCTAAGGCTGTAATTAAACCAAAACAACCAACATGAAAACAACAGTCACAGTCAGGTCTTTGTCTGAAAAGGTGGGATACAATCTTCTGGCCAATTACCAGTGAAAGCAGTTGTACTGTGACGTCAGTTGTGCTTACTTACGTCCTGAATTAACAAAGTCCATTTGTCAAAGATAAGAACTCAAAAAGCTCAGAAACGGCGTTATCTCACAAACACCTTCACGCGTTCAATTCTAAAACTGCCCAGGCCCGCTGAAATCCATGAACGTGGGACGCGTCCCTGTCAGAGCTCACGTGTCACAACACGAACAGCACAAACCCCACTCCAGATGTGTCCTCAAAGCCAGATGAGGTTTATTTAAAAAAAAAAAAAAGGAAAAAAAAAGGAAGAAGGAAACAGGCGAGCAGACGCAGCTGTGCCGCTCGGTGACCCCTCCGTGCGGGTGCCGCCGGCTCGGTGCCGGGCCCGGCCCGCGGGCGATGCTCAGGGGCCGGCGGAGCGCTCGGACCCCGGCGCTGCGCCCGGNCCGGCGCTGCCCCGCGGCCCGGCCCGGCCCGGCGCCCCGGGGAGGCGGCGCTGCCGCCCGGCTACCCCTGCCCCGGTACCTGCGGCGAAGTGCAGCGGGCTGGACTTCCTGCCCGCCGTGTCCCGGCTGTTCACGTTCTCGGGCCGCACCAGCCGCTTGACCCGCTCCACGTCCCCGTTCCTGCAGGCCTCGAACAGCTCCCGGGCCGGCTCGGCCGCCGCCGCGCCGCAGCCCGGTGCTGCGGCCCGGCCGGCGGCGGGCCCGGCCCCAGCGGCGCCTCAGCCGCGGCGGGACCCCGCTCCCTCGGGAGGGATGGTGAGGGGCAGAAGGAAAATACTGCACCGCCGATCCGTCCCAGAACAAATGTGCCTTTGGTGCATTCAGTAATTAATGCTGGGATTTTTCTGTTCAGGGATTTTTTTCCCTGTGCGAAGTGTCTTAAGACGGCGTTTTGGTGCCAGTGGATCCATGCTCCCTGCACAGTTGCTTATATAGGAAAATACTGTGACTCCGAGGAAGTTCAGAGCTTGCATAATAACTATGAAATGGAAATTGTACAACATAAATGGCATGGTTCTCTTTATTAATTTCGAAAAAAACAGATATTAAAGAACCTGTTAGTTGACTTTGCCAGTTCAAGGTTTTGGAAGAGAACGGGAAGTGTCCTGTTCCTCCCTGCCCGTGCAGTAAGCCTCATCGGTTTGGTGGGGAACCCTGAGCCTAGAGAATTCATTTGATAATTCTGAACTGTGGGGTTTTTTTTCACTCACACCACATTAAAACAGTTACGGAACCCTGAGCCTAGAGAATTCATTTGATAATTCTTTTTTTTTTTTTTTTTTTCCACTCACACCACATTAAAACAGTTATTTTGGAAAAAGTAGTTGAATAGAGTCAGTACCTTCCTGTTGCAAATGCACAGATGAGTACCTGCAAAATCAATTCACCTTGCAGACTTCTGTCACATTAGGAAATTAAATGACTTAAGTACAAGGAAACAGATCTAGCACATTTGTGCAGTCTAGTCACTTCCATTCTGTCAAACATCCCCATCCTTGAAACAAGGCAATTACATCCAAATTTTCTCTCCCTGGTCCATGCTAATGGCTAAACTGCACCCAGGAGGTTTTTGGGGGGAGACTACAAGCTGTACCAGGCTGTCACCATGCTAGTGACAGATCAGGGACTGCTGCTCGTGTCCGTGTGTGTTCAGTTTGGTGATTTACACACAGCCACAGCAGCAGAGTGACAGAAGAATGCAGCCAGCACAGGGCAGAAACCACGTGCTTTGACAAACGTGATGCCTCGGTCATGTGTGTTTTCTGTAATCCCACTGGCTTTTCTCTGTGCCTCCATTGAAATTTCAAGCTGTGCTCAGCAGGCAGGGAACAGCCAGAGTCCCACACATACATAATTCATCCACTGCTTTGCATGGGGCCACAATGTTCCCAAAGAAACTGTCATCAGCTGTGGCTCATAGGCCCTCTCAGACCTTCCCAGCTCCTCCAAAGTGTGCATGATGAGAGCTTCCCTTCCTGCCTGCAGGCACCACAGACTGAAAACAAGACCTGCAATGCTGCCATTTGTATCTTTCATTATCACCATTAGCATAGTTTGGAAAACTATACAAGCTTTTGAGTTCTCTGGGCCTACAGCAGAAGCAGCAAATGCATTAACTTGACTGCTTTCATTGCAAAGTTAAAGAAGGGACTTTGAATCTAGAAATCTGTGGAAGTGCAAATACCTGTGTAAACACAAACACATCCTGCTCCTCAGTCTTCTAAGTAATTTTAAATCCAGAACAATATTTTACTGTTCCGCTGGAGCATGATTATAAACAACGTGGCCTGAAATAAACTCTACATTCTCTCCACATCACTATACCCAAAAGGTACTATTATTCTCAATTGTCTGCAGCCTGATTTCCTTTTCCAGCCATGTTTTCATGATAGCTTGACTGTGAAAGTACAGCAGGTCTTTAGGGATGGAAACAATTTTAAAAATTACACTGTAAGAGCAGGATTCAATTAGTCTTGAATGCTAGGAGGGAAAGACTCTCAGCATATTTTAGGATGGATGTGCTAATAGCCTTCACAGTGACTTTTGAGATTCACCATATATACCCCCCCTTTTGTATGTTGTTTATATGTTTATTTATTTTATGAGAAAATAATCTGTAAAATTTAATATTTTTCTTCATTCTTCTGTACAATAGCATGGTTATAAAACCATAGCTGAAATATATGCCAAATCCCATCCAATACAGGTGGTAGGGACTTTTCTAGAGGCAGCAGGGGGTTTGTAACCCACCTGTTACTAACCCAACCTGAGAGGCTCAGCCATGAACAGCTCAGAAACATTTCATTCTTATTCCTTTTAGTGTAATTTGGGATATAACAATGGCCTCTACCTTTGAAGTGTATTTATTCTGGTGGCATAACCTCATAAAACAGAAACATGAAGTATTTTGGAAGTGTGCTGAGTTTGTTTAGAAACATGCTTGGTTGGTCACTAGAGGGCAGGAAAGGAAAGGAGATAAAAAGGAAAGAAAAAAATGGAAAAAAAGACGGGGAAAAAAAAAAGTAAAATAAAAATAAATAGAGGAAGATATAGAAAAATAAAGAAAAAGAGGGACTGTTGGGCATGGAAAGACTAAAGCAGCCTTAAAAAGAAATGCTTTTCCTTTCTGCTTAGGAGATTAAGGTTTACTTATGGGGAGAGACATTGTTCATGCCAATCTACAAGGCAGTCCATCAGATTTAGGATTTTCGGCTGTCAGTCCTTCATGTTATGAGGATTTTCCAGTTCTTTCTAATTGGTCCCTGCAGTTCTTTGCCTTCCTCTTGGAAGCAAAGTAAAATGCTGCAATAAATAGAACATTTCATGAGTTCAGAAATTTAGCTTATTCCAAAAGGAGAATGTTTTAAAATTCATTCCATTTAAAATATTTTCAGATGAGACTTGGAAAAAAAAGCCCAAACCAGGGATAATTAATGTGTACATCAGGAAATAATAAAACATTCCTATAAAGAAAAGGCTTTATTTTGGAGAGAAACAGAAGTGGTCTGTTGTTTATTACTATATTTTTATAACTATAAATAGAAACTTTCTCAAAGCAAGCTTCTTTTTCTAAATAAAAAGATCAATTTAAGAAATACAGGCTCACTGCAAAATCAAAGCAGTACAGGCTGTACATCAGTGAATATGTGTAATACTGGATTTTGAAAGAAACTTTCTCCCTTCCCCTTCCTATTTCATCCATCAAGTACTTTGGCTATGTCTCTTAGACAAGCAGGAACAGATTCTTTTTCCCTGCCAGTTTCCCATGAGTAGTTTGTGGTGTTTTATATGCAACACCTTTATTTTACCAGCAGTTGGGGGTAAAGCGTAATAATTATAAAATGTTGTTCTGGAATAACAAAGGGATTAAAAAAAAAAAAGAAAAAAGAAAGGAGACATGGAGATGGAGAAATGTTGAGAGACAGCTTTTCAGAGAGGAGCAGGCACAAAGCCAAGTGGTCCCTCCAGGAGATGGGGATACACTCTCAGTTGTTGACAAGCTGTAATGGTAGGCCATTTAGTTATCAAAATACTGTGTCTGTGTATGCAGAACCAGGATAATTGTTCAGCAGCTTCATGACCAGCTGTGGGGACAGCAGTTAGAGAAGATCCTTTATAGTGCTAGGGAGAAGGTTGTGATCCAGACAGCAGCAACACAGATAAGTGTATAAGAGTTCATGGAAACTAGATTACACAGAAAAAAAGCCTTTGGTCTAGGATGCCTGTGATTTATTTAAAATTGTTCCAGTTTTCTGTCTAAAACTTCTAGACAGAAACATGTCTAGAGGGCTTAAATGGAGTTCTTGTTTGTTTTTCTGTAGTGCCTGGAACATTCTGGGATGACAGAGAGCTTTTTTAAAAGCGTAGGCTCCTTGCATGCAAAGCAGAATTACACAGGGTGCCAGCATGAGAACATGGCAGAGGCCTGGGAAGTTTTTACCTTTTATTGGGAAGAAACCACAAGCAGCAGAGGAGCAGTAGGGCCAAAGATCAGCTTTGACTGGGGATGCCAGCAAAACAATTCCTCTGTACCTCAATGTACATCTGTACCTCATAATATGAAAATGCTAAAAGCAATTAAAGGCAAACCAGAATATCTGTCCAACCATGAAATTAATTTTTTCTGAGGCCATTCAAAAGAAAAAAAAAAGTGGTTAATTAGGTTAAAATCTGCATAGAACTGAGATAGTAATAGCAAAAGAGCAATTTTCTTGAAAAATCATCCTAAGGGAGAATATTTAGAAGGAGCAACCAACAAGTAGTGAGAGAGTCTCCAGGCATTTAAATGGCAATTCAAGTGACATCTTATTAACAGATTTCGGTATTTGTTTGACATCTTCACAATCTCACAATCTGCATCTGCCCTGGGCCTTTAACAGAAGTGTCCTGCTCCTCCAAGAAATTGACAAAGCAGGCAGGTTTCTCAGTGTTTTACTCTTAATTGCCCTCTGAAGTACTGTTCCTCTTTCCACTGATGGCATAAGAAGCCTATAGTTTTCATTTGGATACCTAAATTGGTTGCCTATAGTATCTAAATACCATCCAGAGCAGGCAGTGTGAAGGAAAGCAAACAAGAAACTAAATATAATGTTTTTTAAGGAAATAGTAGTGTACCACTCCAAACACTTGCACATAGATTGTCAAGTTGTTATTTCAGGCCAGATCTTTGAGAGGCAATTTCTCAACAATTCAAATGATGGCTTCTTGGAACAGCTAGTTCAGGGAAAAAAATAGGAAAATGAACAGGCTATTCTTGACTTCAGCGTAAGAAAAAGTTACTTAGTTTAAGAAGTTTTTATAGTTTCACCACGAAGTAATAATTGTCAAATCCAGTGAATTTCAGTATTTCTGATGGAAGGCTCCTGCTGAAAAGTAGTCCACGGCAGTGATTCAGAAGAGGAATTGTGATGAGAAGAAGGAATGTCATTACAGTGATATTGAAATCAGACATTAAACCATTAAAATCCTAAGACTTACTGTGAAGAATATATTTATGTAGATTTTTAACTGAGTGACAGAAAGTAGGAAGTGTTCAAATGGTTATTGGTGTCACACTCTAATGGTCAGAAATCTTCAGTAAAAGCCTATGAAAATCAATACTTTTTTATTTTTAAAAGGAGGATTATGATAAGTGAACACAATTATGTATATGTCCTACTAAGCATAAATTATCATGGAGCTAAACCAACATTACAACTAGAAACTTTACTCTGGGAGGATTGTTCCCACACCTTAAAATCCATCATAACCAGTAATGTCTCAAAAAGGGTAGAGTACATTTTGTGAGGAATATTCTTTGAGGAAAAAATGCTCCATTAAGATAATTCTTATGTTCCTGCAAGCAAGGTTTAAAATCTTAATCCACAGATATTTTTGTCTTTAACAGAAAAATCTCATAATACTCAGATACTTACCAGATAATGATATTTGCTTTCCTACCTGAATGCAGAGTAGACAGCCACTCTGCAAATAAGTGGCTAATCCTCATTTAAGGGATATCTATTTCATTTATTTGTTCTGTAAGTCAATTGAAGACAGAATCCCTTTATCACACCTCTGAGATCAAAAGAAGCAACAGAACTGCTGGTTACACCTTAAACTTATTGAGGGCTTGAGTCTAACAAAAGTTAGAAAATATTGATAATCAGAAAGATCTAAAATAACTGTACACTTCAACAGTGTTGAAAGCAAATTAAATTGCAAAAATAAGTTAAAAGCCCTTAATCTGGCAACACTTTAAGACTCTATTTCACAGGTCTTTATTTTTGTATATATTACCTGATTAAATATGTGCAAGATAAAGAATCTTGCCCTGGTTTCACTGATACTTTACAAAAGGCTGACTGGATTTTACACTGGAGTTTATGAAAACATTTTAAAAGTAAAATGTCTTTGGCATCATTCTCTCTCACAAACACACAAAACCCATGAGTAAAGTGATTTTTAGGTAGAATAGTAAATTTGTTAGCTTTGTTTATTTCAGTATTATACATTTAAAGGATGGGAAAATATTAGCAAATTAACCATTGTTATCACAGTTCAGGGACATAAATGCTTGGCAACATACCATTCATTTATGTGTATACACAGCCTTTGTCTGGATTATTTTTTTTATCAAGAGAGAAAATTTTAAGCAGTTTATTCTAGGATTATTTCTGTGATCTACTTTTTAAATTCTCTTATTATTATAAGCAACAGTGATTTCTTCTATATAGTTTGTATGAAGATTTATAGCAGTAATTTATGTCTTTATTTATCCATGGAAAATAATTTTCCATTAAGGCTAGAAATTTACTGATTTTCTTCTTTTATCAAACATGTCTTGATTGTTGAAATGTTGCCTTATGGTGACTCTCAAGATTATAGGTACATAGTGATGTAATTTGACTGCCTAAAATTAGTAAATGGTGCTAAATTTCACCCGGGAATGTGATTATTTGGCATGGCACTGTGTACTTGGCCAGTACAGCCAGTGCCTAATACCTGATAAATTCCTCTTTAAATGGCAATGCTTTTTAGTATATAGGGTAATGCTGTGCAATGAGAATTTTAGTTATCTGGGAAGTATATATTAAAGTTTTCCTTTTTATGTTTTAGAGGTTACTGAATACATTTCTTTATAATTAAAAAGTAGGTCATTTTTACTTTACATGATTACATAAATGCTAAATGTTGCAGCTAAGGTGAAGTTACACAAGATTTCATTTCAACAGTGAGGTTACTAAATATATCTTAGGTTCTAACTCTCTGGAATGGTTCCAGGAGCATGAATGGTCATCCTTCTCTCTTTCCTTTTCAATTCTTTGCCTCATCTGGCCAGGCTTTTTGGTCTTCAAGATGAGAAATACTGAACTGAGTCTCCTATCTAACTCTTCCAGAAAATGCCCAGGGGGAGCCTATTTTACTTCCAGATCTGCCTCATGACATGAACAGCTTCAAGACTGGAAACAGAACAGAATGGAAAGTTAGACTGGTGTGGAGAAGTGGGCATGATGGAGATCTTAAAACCTTTAAGACATTTGAAATGTTACCTCTGCACACAATATGTGTGCACACAAACCAAGGTCCCATAAGCATCTAACAGTGAAATAGCATTTTTCATGTTAGGTTACCAACTGGTTTTCTTCAGAAATAATTTTGCTGATGATCCTTTCTCTGCTGTCTGGACAGCTCATGGAGCAGAGCTACTGCTGTCTTCCTCAGTACTGTCCTTGCATGGAAACTATTCATTGTGGACCAGAATAGCCCTTGCAATCTAGATGACAGGACCCAGATGTTCTTGTGGCCCTCTTAGCTTGTAAACAGAAGTCCTCTACAACAGATAAACACTGGATACAAGTTGGCCTAATTTGTATTTGATCCAAGATAAATGGTATTCCTGGAAAAAAATATTGAATGCTTGCTAGTTACTAGGGGTCTTAAATGGTAGGCAAACAAATTATCATCTGAGTCAGTTTGACACAACCAGCAAAGTCAGCTGTGCATTCAGAAGGGTGCAGAGAACTGTGGAACTGATAAGAGCACATGCACAAATGGCTCAGGGGTTTTCTTCTCCATTCAGACACTTTACATCGTAACAGTAGTTGCTAATGCTATTAGAAATATCTGTTTCCCTTTTTATAGCTACATTGAGAGACCCAAAAGCAGTCTATGCTGTAGCAAAGATCTGAGAAGCCACAGTGCGGATTTACCACAATGACTGATACATGCCTGTGTTCATTATCCCAGACAGAGAAATCACAGTAAGGAAACATCAGGATGTATTGGGAATCCTCCAATTTAGCCAAAACTTTTAGCAAAACAAACTTGGAATAAAATTGTACTTTTTCTGAACAATTCTCACTTGGCACCTACTCAGGTAACACAGAGGAAAGTTCTGGGAAGTTGGATTTACCTCATAGACAGTGTGAAGTAGAAACTGCCTTTTGCATCTAACAGCTCAGTAACACCATCTTCTGGGGGAGAACTGGTCTGCTTTTAGCAGAGATCTCACAGAGTCCTGTAGGTATAGCCCACCTTGGCTAACAGCTGAATTAGTTTTTTTTTCCCCATGTGGCCTAGTTCTGTCTAGCAAAATATTGGAATATTTGGAGTAGTCATGTTGACTTGCATAGAGAGCTTTGATAATTAAGCTGGTCAACTGCCAGTCCCTTTAGGATAGGAGAAGAATCTGAAGGCTTTGCCTCTGCACTGGCAGAAGAGTGGGAGAGAAAGAAATAAATCTACCACAGATTCCCTTAGCTAACATTCCTTAGCACTGTGTTATTTATTTTTGGACAGATTTATAATGTACTTTGATGCTGAGCTCATAACATTCTTAAAAGGAATATTTAATAAATCCCTGAAGAGAAGAACCAGAAATCAGAACATTATGCTTCAGTATAATAAGAAATGAAACAAGTACTCATGCTACTTACATTGTTCAAAAATGCTATGGGAAACCATAGTGGTTAGATCTAAATTATGCATTAATGGCTGCCCTGAGACCACTCTCTAAAGCAACATCCTTGTGCAGCAGATGCTGACTTGGAAGCTCGGGTTAAGACATGGTGTGAGCTGGTGCCTTGCACTGCACGGGGCCACTGAGACTGCAGGCTGCAAGGAACGTGTGAGGCAGCAGGATGGATGGAGGATGGACAGGGAGTGCAGTGCTGCTGTGTGAAGTGTGCACCACTTTGCACTTGCAAAGCAGCATTTGTACAGCTATCCTGTCTTTTTTATTGAGGTAATCACCCAGTTGAGATGGTACAAGAGTTCACTCTAGGTGCACTAAGAATTAATTCAAGAATGAAAAAGGAATGAAGTAAAAGCAGATGTTCTGCAAAGTGATATTAAAACTACCTAAATAGTTCTGTTGGCAGAACGGAGTAGTCATAGCCTTGCTATTATTATTAGTCTGATCAGAAAGGATGAAATTCAAGCTATGCTTCCACACAGGCCAAGCTCTCAGAGTTACTCAAGATTGAGATCTGTATGTATGGACAGAAGTCAGCTTGGCACAGCACTGAAGCTCCTCCTTTAGGAAAGCAGCCTAAGGAATCAGATTTAACCTTTAGTTACTGACTTTGGAAATATACTTTTTCTTGACAAAGAAACAAGGAATCCAAGATTGTGTGTTTGTATTTTGAAATTGCCTGGTTACTGATTCCTTTTAATTTCTAAGCTACACTTTGTCCAAATACTTTAGACAGAAGATTTATTGGCCATTTGGGTTTTTTTCAGGCAAACTGCCAGTGTCCTAGTTTAAACCCTGCTTCTGCTCTAGCTGTTCCCAGCACAAATGTGAAAGCTTAGGTGACATTACAGTCTTTGGACAGGGGTTCCAAATTCAAATTGTGACAAGCTCAATATAGCCCCTCTGTGTCTATATCGGGAGGAATTGTGCAAAGCAGCTGGGTATGTGGTTACTGTGAGTAATGACAAAGTCTGATGGTCTTTTTAATTCTGATGCCAAGCACCCTGATAAATCTTAGAACATGGTGCCATTTGGAAACTCTGCCTTCTGTCCATCGTTTAGGGAAAAATAAGTTGAATGAAGAGAAACCACCATAAACATAATGTGAATTATGTGTCAAAAAGTTTAAAACCAGAAATTTAAAATCAGTAAAAAAACCTTGATTTTTTTGGCCGAAATGGTACTTTTATTATGCTAAAAACTGACTCAGTAATATGGCTAACAAATTAAATTGTAATTCTGCACACAGGATATTTTGCACCCCGTTCTTTTGCAAAACACCACAGCACTTAAAATTACTAAATGGAATTATTTACATAAATGTTAATCAAGAATCCCAAACAATAAAAAAACTCAATATAAAAAAAATCTAAGAATTTTTTGAATTTTGGGAGGTGAGGGGGAAACATTTTCACCAGTGACTGACAATTATCTGCTCTTTGTGACTACTTCATAGGAAAAATTATATTCTTTCTCTTATAGGAAAAAGTATGTTTACAAAAAAAGCCCCAAACAGTAACAACCTTTCCAGGGACTAGTCCCAGAGAAGATCTTAGATCTTTCATAGTGCCTTGGTACCTTGATTGGTGTTCACTTCACATTCTGTCTTTCAATTCAGGGATCTCTAAACAACTTCTTAACTAGCAAATTTTCTGTCAGCTATTGGAAGGTTTTAAGTTATCAAGTGATTAAGAAGGAAAAATATGAAAAAGATAGTGGAATTTGTTTTTCTGTTTGAACATTAGCTTGGACCAGTTCTGTTGTGCTGTGTACAGAAACAACTTCACATGGGCATGGACACTCCAGGCTAAATTTGGAAGGAATTCAAAGCAGGGCCACAGTGACCTGCAGGGATTTATTTGAATGTTCTTTTCCTTTGCTGTGTACCTTTTATTATCTTATGTCAGTCCTCCAAGTTTATCTATGTGAAACTCACACTCTCCTATTTTTAAATTGCTTCTGAATATGGCGTTGAGCCTTTCCTTTAAAATATATGTGAATAGTTGTGCTTTTGTGCTACCAAATTGGCACGTGTTTGCAGCAGACCCACTGACACGCTAACCTTGTTTTTGCACCTGGTGTGTTAGCATATGGTGAGATTAATTCACTGATTCTGTGAGGCACCACTTTGGAGCTCACAGGCTGTGCACCTTGGAAGCTGCCTCAGCTGCAACTGAGAACAAGACTGCTCTTAGTCATTTTTCAGGACAAAGGAGTTCATCTCAAGTCCTGCTCTGTCTTCAGCAAACACCTGACATGACCTTAAATTCCTTAGAAAGACTCACTGGATCAATTATTGACTGTTTTCTGTGAGCTACAAGTGGGAGGAGGCAAGGATGGATCTGATCCCTTCCCCTTGTGTCCTCTGGGCAAGAATGACACACGGAGTCCCTGTTCTAATCCCTCCAGTAACCTGCTTTGCCCCAGTCCAGGGATGAATTTTCCACTGTGGAGAATTTGTTGTGCAGATATGTGAGCCCAGCCCCAAGACTGGCACACAGAGCTGTTAGACACTCGTGACTAGCACAGCTCCTCTAACTGCAGGGACAAAAAAAAAAAAAAAAAAAAAAAAATTAGGTAGGAGGACAAACTGGATGTCAGGAAAACATGCTTCTTAAAATGTCACGTGTCATTTTAGCTGTCACCTTTTCCTAAATCTTGTGCTGCATCACTTGAGGCACAAGGTGAAGGAAACAGAGCAAAGGGAAGGCAGTGGCCATAATCTCCTCTGAATTAGAGACCTTGTGCTTAGCACTGCTCAAAGACACTAAAAGATTTTTTTTTAAAAGTAACATCCAAGACTAAATTTCTGTCAGAGTAATGATGTTCAGATAAACTCAAATGTGCCTATAAAACCCTTACCTGTAGTGTAAATACAGAATTTATGAAGGCTTAAAATTTCCCTTCATATTTAGACAATGTATCTAAATTATTTTTGCTTGGGTCTTTCTTGACACATATTACATTTAAATTATGACATTTGTGATGGAAGAAAATGACTGACATGAACTGACAGTGCTCCCTTCTGGGTCCTCTTTGAAGAAAATGCATGACCCCATAAAAATAGGCCTCCGTCATAGCATCTGCTTAGAGACAGAAGAAAGCCTCTAGATACAGGGCCTCTAGCCCAATTTTTTCCTCAGCTGATATCCTTTTTTTTCCATCATGATTTCCTCCTGCTCTCTGCCGCCTACTCCAAGTTAAACCAAATCAGTAAGCAATTCCAGATATTCCTATTCAAAAGTGTCCCCTGGCAGGAAAGCAGTGCCCTGTTTTTCAGATTAAAAAAGAGCAAGCAAACTAAGCATTTTCTCAGGATGTATGCTATTGTCTCTCTCACCCACTCTAAATCCATGCATGCACTTTTTGCATCAGCCATCCTATCATCAGCCCCCTGAGCCTGGCTACCAAAGGCAAATTTAAGGTGGTTGAATAGTCAATTATCTGCAGGAGTAAAATCTCAGTGGGTAATTGAGCTCATCTACTCAAAAGACTTAGAAAGGAAGAACACTGGATTTAGATTTGATACTGTATATCAACAATGGAGTCACAATACATTTTGGTAGTAGTTAAAATACTGTGTGACATAGCAGCAGCTCAAAGAGTTCTATGGTACTTTGGCTGCAGGTTGTTGGAGTGTCTGGTTTATTTGTAAGTCATGTTTCCTTCCTGCTATAAAGTCTTGCTGTAATTCAGATCTTTGACTATCTAACTCTTTTGATAAGGCATGGAAACATCATTCCACTGTTAAACTTACACCAATATGAATCTGCAGGGAAAGGTTTGCTCAGCTGGTCTGCTGAACCACTCCTTCTTCCATACACAGACAATGTAGACAGATGAAATAAATGTTGGGCAACACTTCATGAAACTGTAAGTTTTTTATGGTATTTCTTTGCAGCATTACAACAGATTAGAGTTGTTTTTTGCCATTAGATCTGTTTATAGTGTATTGGTACTGAAGTACAGAAACCCACAGATTCAAAGGAACCCCATGCTCTGTTAAATTTCTGCAAACGACTGTGGCTGTGGGAATGATGCACAGTAAAAGTGTAATTGTCCCTAAACTCAGAACACACCCCACTGAATGCGTTTCTAAGCATTATCTTGCCCCATGAAGAAAAGCCTGGCGGGAGTTTCAAGTGGGGGTTCCCACCCTTGTTATTAGTTGCACTGTAAGGGTTGCACACTGTGCGTGGTAACATTGCTCAGGGAAAGATCTTCAGGAGTATAATTACTCTTTCAAATTCATATGGATAAAGAAAGGAAATGATTCTGAGAACCTCAAATACCCCCGAAAGCAAGAGACTGTACCTCTGTTGACTTAGCTGAGAAGGTGTCATTAGAAATGTCAGCCAGAGAATCAGGGCAGGGACTTTTTATACTTACATGGGAGATGTTATTCATACTTCACACCAGTCTGATGTGCTTACACTGGAGTAGGTCTCATGCAGCTTCATTAGGAACAGCTGTTTTTTATGAACTTTGCATCCAAATCTAATAGTTTATACAGTTTAAATGAAATTGAGATGAATGTCTTCTTTTGAAAAAATGGTAGAAAGAAGATTTTGCTAGCTTCAGCAAAGTGATGTAAAAGTAAAAACCATAAATTTCAGAGTCCAGGAAGCCCCGTCTTGGACAGAATTACTTTTTCCTGCAAGAAGGATTAATTTACCTTTATTTTTGTAAATGGCTATCATAAAAACAGGGCACAAGCATAAGCCTGGAATAAATTCAGCAAAGTGATGTAAAAGTAAAAACCATAAATGTCAGAGTCCAGGAAGCCCCCTGTCTTGGACAGAATTACTTTTCCCTGCAAGAAGGATTAATTTACCTTTCTTTTTGTATATGGCTATCATAAAAACAGGGCATAAGCATAAGCCTGGAATAAAAAGCCATAGTGTGCTATCAACTATATTATGTATTTTTAAAGTTCCATATGCTGTTTGAAAACATAGAGGAGAAAACAAGTACTATATCACTTGCAAAACTTATAACAAGGGGTGGTAGAAGTGGGATATACTAGAAGAGACATTAAATTCTCCTGACTCTAAGGCTGATCTAGACCTTTTGATTTAGAACAAGATCAGTGACGGAAAGCATAGCCCATCTCCTTTGCACAGCATCCAGAAAGATGATTTGACAATAGTCAAGAATGTGTTTAGACTTGTGAAGATTTAGGATGTAGTATGTGAATCAGCATTCTTGGTATTTGGATGAACAGATAATGAATCACTTCTCTTCCTCTATCTGTACTTACACTGTGTTACATAAAAGGGCCAGGTATACTATTTTATTTTCTGGTATTATACCTGCAGGGCATGCATAACCTGATTTTGAAACTAACAGCCCTGATAAAAGGGTGTAATTTCTAAAACAGAGACATTCCATTGACCAACACCCCATCCTGCTTTCAACATTGTTGTGCTATGACTAGCAGAGAAGTTTCTCCTTAAATACCTTCTTTGTGGGATATTCAAACACAGACTGCATAAATTATGAATATGCTATTATCTTGAGAAGCCAAATGTATATTATATGATGGCAGTATAAAATCAATGCATAATTTCTGTGCTACCTTTTTTTATATAGAACTAGAGTTTATATTCTTTCATGCTCACTGTCTTTATTACTTCCCTGAGAAAAAAAAAGCTACCAAGAGAGCAACTTCTCTTTCTCTTGGGGTACAGAGAAATTTAAAAAGTTAGTAATTTAAATGGGATGGAAAAAGATTTATTGTGTAAATACTTCTCTCCATTCCCTCACTTGCTCCCAAAGGACAGAACCACAACTTCCTCTCCCATAGCAGCCAGTTGATATGGCCTGGCCCTGGCCTGGTGTCAGCCAGCTCCTGTCCTATGAATAGGCTGAAAAATGCCTTGGCTGGACTCCATCCCTCTGAGCCTCTCCTGTTAGAGCAATGCATCTTTCCATGCATAAATATGCTGCAGAGAAATATATGGGTGTATAAAAAAGGATCAAGTATTTCAGGATGTGTTTTCCCTAACCTAGGAGAAGGACATGATGCCATGCCACCACTGCCATGTGATATTTTGTCTCCCATCTCATTCTCCGTGAAGGGATCCTTGATAGAAATCGTTGCTGAAGGCAAAGAGAAAGGTTAGCTTTGTTGAGTTTTGTTTTTTACATATTATGCTTCCAAGAAGGACTCTGTTGTATATTTATTCCTTTAAATATCATAAGTATGTTAAAAAGAATAATTTCTAACTACCTCTGGGTTAAGAGAAGCTTTTTGCTTTCACCTAGTCTGGGAATAAAAACAGAATTCCTTTTCCCCCCCAACACACTCAGTGATTTCTCTTCAGATGAAAGCCCTCAATCCTCACACCCTTAAAGTGTACATTATGACTAGGAAATAAATACATGTCATTGTCACCAAGGGGAGATCCATGCCTTTGCAGCAGAGTGAGGGGTTGATGAAGTTAGGGCATGAGCTGAGTCCATCCTGGTGCCAAAGTGGATAAAAAGAGCTAGCCAGGAAGGATGCGGGGGGTTAAGTTTGCATTAAGAGCAGTGGAAGGTCACCAGCATAGTTAGTGGCCTGAATGTGCTACAGAAGGTGAGACTGAGAGAGCTGACTTTACTTGACTTGCAGAAGAAAAGCTAAGTTAGAGTGGGTCAGACTGCAGCCTGCCAGTACTGAGAGAAAATCAAGAGAAGATGGAGCCAGCCTTGAGAACTACAGCAAAAGGAAAAGAGGGAGCAGTCACACATTGCAGAAAACGAATTCCAGACAGATAAATAGAAAATATTAATAGAGTTGTTAGCACTGGCACAGGTTGTCTAGAGAGGCTGCGTCCTTGAAGTTGTTAAAAGCTCAGCTGGATGAGCAACCTGAGCAGCCAGATCTAACTTTGAAGCTATTCCTGCTTGGAGGAGACTGGATTATGTGACCTCAAAAGGCCTCTTGCAACCTCTGCTATTCTGTGACTGCAATTCTCCAGAGAAGCACGCAAGATCATTCTCACTGGTTAAAACCATTTTAAGTCTTGCAAAACTTACTGTAAGCATTATTGCATATATGAAGCAGCACATTTTGACAGTAAACCATCTGTGTTCTGCGAAGCAGCATCTAAGAATAACCCAAAGAAACCAATTCATTGCAAATATATTATTTAGGCCACAATCTTTCTACAGTCAGGACCATACCTAGTTCCCCTTCCACTGCAGGATGAAAGAGGACTGATGACATTACAGCACTTGGATTGAAGAGCTTCATTCTTTCCAGCAAATCTAAAAATCAAGTGAATGTCTGCATGAAATTTGACCCCCATGAAACTGGGGAAATATACATTCATATACATATGTATGCTGCACCCAAAGAGGCATAACTAGGTCAGATCCAGGGAAACTCAAATTTTTTGTCTGAAGTGGTTAGAAATTAAACTAAATTTGGAAGAGAAAAGATTCATTCATTCATCTCTTAGTATGCCATAGGGGAGTTTTTTCCCCACACAGAAAATCCAAGAAAAACTTGGCACAGAATTTCACTGTACTGATTTCCAAGCCCCATTCTTCCCTTGTGATACATAAGACAAAAAGGACCTTGTAAGAGAACCTAAAATAGAGAAATGGATCATGTCTCTTGGGTGGCAGAACAAGAGAATGAGTGTTACTCAGACCCTTCAAGGGCTTCTAAACACTCTGTGTGAACATCTTGCAGCTCTTAGTTGGGCAATGTCAGATATAGCAACGCTTATTCAGGATGAAGGTTTTATTCAACATAAATTTTATGGGAATGGTAATCATATTGAATAATCACATGGCTCCTGCAAGTCTGTAGGGAATTGTGCACATGTGCATTAAAAATCACTTTTTTCCTTGAGAGATTGCAAAGAAGAAGAATACTGCCCACATAGCTGAAGGAAGTGTCTGCTGAACCAACATTTGCTTCTTCACACAACATTAAGCATAAACCAAATTGCACAAAGCAGCATTTCACTTACTGTTTTCTTTGGAAAAGACTATTCATCAGCAGAGGTAATTCCTTCACCTGAGCCTAGGAGAAAAAAAAGAGAGAATGAACACTGATTATCCATACACAACAACATGATTTATATTTATAAAATATTCGGCCACAGGTTATCAAAGTTCAACTGTTCAGATGCGTGGTTAAAAATAAAACCCACAAAAACTGGAGAAAAAGAATGTTGTAATATTGAAATACTGCATTTATTTCAAACACCTAGGAGAGCCTTTGCATTCTCAAAAATGAATCTGATCTGTATTTATAAGTCAGATTTATACTCATGTATAAAAGATTTGTATGTGTTTTGTTTTCTGCACTCTTGTAAAACACCTCATGGAAAGTTCAGGTTATTCCAAGAATGAATACCTACATTTATGCTCTTCCTCCTTTCGGTTTTCTTTCCTTTTTCATTCTATACTGCAGCAATCTATAAATAATGTGGCATTGTCTTTATTTCATCTTACTACGTACTAGTAAAGACTTCTAAAAGACTGCATTTTGCATAAAATCAGTTTAAGGAATTTTGCCACTATACATTTTCAAAGTGATGCCTCATCTACAATTGACTAATTTATCATTAATCAGCTTCAACAAGATTAGACATTTAAAATCAATTTCTAGCTTCTAATTCAGTCCAAGGCTTTCAGTTTCAAGGAATTTAAATGTCTTTGAATTTAACCTTAGAAAGTTCCAAGAGTAGCAAGAACTTGCACTATTGACTGAAATAGAATGAGACCTAGAACCCCTATGAATTCCCAAACAATTGATATTATTATATTAATAATTAGACCCATGTCCTGTTGCTGTAAGGAAACATAAACCCCATCCATATTTGCATGTGCATTTGGCTGCATGTTGCTTGCCCTCCTTTCTAGGGGATGGTTGTGGCACTACTGTAGTCACGGCAGTGCAATATTTTTCCCCAGACTTTCTCTGATTTGCCTATTAACAAGTGATGACAATTTACAGGTATTTCAGTGAGGCCTTCCCAACAGCTGTAGCATGTTGGATCTGGTTGAAGGTTGAAACCACCCCTCCACCAACCATGAGAAATGGGCTAATAAAAATTCTAGGGGGAAAAAAAAAAAAAAAAAAAATTATTTATTATTTCTTCCTTGTATGGACTGTACCAGTGCTGAAGAAATTCCTAAAACAATAACAGAGTTTCCAGGACTATAAATGGGCTAAAAAAAATTTTAGGGGGAAAAAAAAAAAAAAAAATTATTTCTTCCTTGTATGGACTGTACCAGTGCTGAAGAAATTCCTAAAACAATAACAGAGTTTCCAGGACTAGTTTCCTTAGTATATATTTGCAACCATTAGTAATTTTCAAAGTTCACCAAAGGCTTCTGAGAAGCAAATAAAGAATATAGCCCTCTATTAAGACTGCTTACTGTATTTCATCAGATAAACCATTAAAAGTAATTCTAAATTTTCAAATGCTTACAGGCTCAACTGACTTTCTATGTATCTGAAAAATCACTATTTGCCTCACAGTCACATTCATAGAAAACAGCAACCCAACTTCACAGATAATACACATTTACAAAGATTAGCCTTAGTAGCAGAGAACAAATATTGAACAGAAAAGCTCAAGACAAGGAAAAAAAAGGCTGCTATCAACCTTGTGTGACAGAATTGTCCCTGGCTATTACCACAGGTGTTCTTTAAAGTTATTAAAGCTCTGTCTCTTTCACAGGTGTTGTGTGATACTGCAGGAATGTGCCAGCCAAAATAAGGTGGACATACTCTGTTTTCTAATAACAGCAGTACAGTGCCACCTGGCCTAGCAATTGGTTTTAGTTTCAAGCCCAAAACCAAATCAAAAGCTTCCCTGCTCAATTGCATACTGTAACTGCATTAAGCTAGCATTGCTCTCCCTTGCAAACAAAGGATTTCTCAAGAGATGCATTACTATGCAAGTGAAATGGACATATGTTTTTCTATCTGGACTTTTTTACCTACAAATGTGGTCATGACTTTACTTTTCTCTGAGGAAATATTTGCCTATCTTTGCTTCAAAAGGCTTTAATTAAATGCTAATAGCTCCTCTACTATTTCTATATCCTCCACTGCAATGTATTTCCTTTCTTCCCTCCTAAAGTTGTGGGGGAGGATAGCAAAGAAGCAGAGCGACCTGAAATTAATAAAGTCAGAGTAAACATAAAATCCTTGCTTAATTACTCAGTCTCAGAACAGAGGCTGAAAAAAAAGCAGTTCTTTCATTCTTATAAAATGACAAGAGCCAGCAAAGAGATGACCAGAGCAGCCCATTGCGGTGTGATAGCTGACAGAAGGCACAATCACTCATTATCTGTTCCCAGAACTGCTGATTGAAAGGTCGTGGGTAGTTCAGGTGAGGTGAAGAATGGCAAGACCCAGAGGACCATCTGCATATAAAAGCATTCACTGTGGAGCTAATACCATATATTTGTCTTTGAACAGAACAGCGTGAGCCCAATTGCCAGTTTGTCCTTGAGCAACCTCAATGAACTCCTTGAAAGCAAGCCTATGCCTTCCATTGCATCTGGACCATCTAGGCTGCAAACCATTGTAAAAATGTACATTTAAGATTTAGTGAAGCTATGGTATCTATAATAAAACTGTGTTTTCTATAGCTAGTGTGTTGCAATTAATCTATTAGATCTGATGTGCCGCTTTTCCAGGAAAAGACAGAGAACTAGTCTGGGTGATCAGTTTGGGTTTCCTTCTTACAAAAGTGGTTGGAAGTACAACCCCCTATGATGGAGCTTGATTTTATAAGCAGCTGTGCTTTTTCCAGTTACAGATTTCTGCCATTATGCTCCTACAAATGTCAGAAAAGCTGATATGCCACAAAGTGCTGTCAAATGCACAGTAAGACAGTAGTTTTTTTCCTCTGGTGCTCCCATTTTAGCAGCACTATTTGAAAGGTAAGACAGACAGACAGATCTACATTTTAAGATGCCACACCAAAGTATCTGGAAACCTGAGTCCTCTATAAAAAGCACAGCTAGGGAACCATCACTGACAGGACAAACTGGTGTGCTAACTCAGATAACCCTGTCAGTTTGCCTCAATGCAGGGACACCTCCCTGGGTGAGGAAAGAGTTACCCTGGCTCTGCAAAATGCTCTCTGCTTGTATTGGCAACCAGGAACTGGGACACCAGTCCACGGCCATGAATGTGCTCCAGATTACCAATTAGGCACAAAGTTACTGCATCCAATCTGTATTTACTGACTTGGGCAATGATGTGCTCTGGATCTCACTACTGGCTTTTTGCTAAACATATCACTTTACACAATCTTTCAAGATGTTTGCCAAGTTGGGCAAAACAGGTATTTTACACAGTAAGAGCAAAATATTTTATAGCACCAACAGTGCAATGAGCTACCACATAGCAACAGAAATATGTGTAGGAAAGCCTTGAGGCAATTCCTTTTTTACAGGATTCAAGCAGCTCTTATTCGGTGTCTGCAGATAGCGTGATAGAGCAGCCCCAGCTGCTGCACGTGATCCCTGATAACACAGCAGCACAGCTAAGCCGTGTGTGGGGGAAGATCCACGGACAAAGATTCAAGTAGCACAGGCAAACAAACTCCAGAGTTATTTACTCATTTTTTGTAATGGGTAAGTTTAAGAGATTTGGTAAGTGCCAGCCATGTGTCCAGTCCTCCCTTATACGCATGGGGATGTTTGGCCTGGTTTATTGCAAGTTTATTGGCTGGGGCTGAAAGTCTTTGTAGCTCCTCCAAAACAAAGATAAACTTGTGACCAATAAGGCTACTAGCAAGGCTTCCAACACACCGATGCTGTTTTCTCTCGCTTTCTGTAGACAAACAATGAGAAAATATCATCTGCCTTTGACAGGGAGCCAGCAGTCACGAAAAAATAAAAAAAGGGAAAGGAGAAGAGGAGCAGTGTGAGCAACAGGGATGCAACTTGAGAAATGGAGGACCAGGGAAGGTTGTCCTGAGTAACTGGCTCCAGGGAACAGAGCAGGATCTTCCAAAGCCTTGTCTGCATTGCCAGTTACTGCTTCAGGCTTCATCTGGGTGACACTTAACGTCATATACTGTCACAAAAGGCAGGAACTTCAGTCACCGAGGGGCAGAACTAAGAAACTGAAGTGTTACTGTCTTATGAATACTCTCATTATTTGTACAGAGGCAGATAGTGATCCATGTGCCATGCATCTGTCAGCAGAAGCCTCTAGCCTTTCCTGTTTGCTCCCTCTGCTTATATGTAGCTTGCATCCAAGATGGAAGTGTCCTTGTCATCATCTGGTATGCTCACACCCTATCTTCTAATAAATTCTTACAAATAAGCAGTAGAGCTTTTGCTCACAAATCAAGAACAGAAAAATCCTTTACTGTTGGTTTATCACTGTAAGCCCCCTTTGCTTCATGTAGAACATAGGACTCCCTGCTGTTCATCTGTATGTGATCTCATCTACTGGTAAAAGCTGTGAACTCAGAAGGTCACAGTTCACAGACTCCCTATCACATCTTGTAGGCTGACTGCAAGTCATCTACCACCCTTTGGGAAGAGCAGCTGGGCAGGTCACAGTTCACAGACTCCCTATCACATCTTGTAGGTTGACTGCAACTGCACAAGAAGGTGGCAGTGGAACTGTTGATCCACAGAACAACCAGGGAGAAAGCAACAAGGACATGGTCCCTGAAGAGCAGAGCCTTCATCTCTGAAGACATGAACCTTCTCTAGCCTGCAGCAGACAGCATGCTGCTTGTCGGCTGTCCACAGCCTCTGCAAGGGCTTGTCTGCCACGGGGCCTCTGGGAGGCAGGACACCAGCAGTGCCACAGGATTGCTGTGGCTAATGCTGCAGGGGCTGCCTTCCACCAGTTTCTGTCCCTTTCCTCTGGAAAAAGGCAATAGATAAATGTGGGACCTCTAGCAGGGCCTGTCATCCTCAGACAGCGCACAGATCACCAGGTGTGCGAGGTGAAGAGCTATCAGTACCATTCACATTAAAAGTTCAAAAATAATTTTTTACTGAGGACAAAGGCAGCTATGTTCCAGGATGATGGATTTCTGGCCCTGGGAACATCACCTTACAACTTAGTGTCCCATCTCCTTTCCAAGGAAGCAGGGAAGTCTATAATTTAACTTTCGTTCCCCTGGGCAAGGTCCTTTAGCAGCGCCCCGAAGCCGCCGCAGCCGGGCACGCGTGCCCTGTCCCGAGGATCCCCGTCCGCCCCGCGGCACAGCCGCGTGCTGCAGCGAGCCCGCAGCTGCTGCCGCCCTTCCCGGAGCACGAGGGAGCGGGGGCAGCTCCGGGCACGGCCAGGGCAGGGCAGGGGCACCGGGGCTGTGCGCGGCCGGCAGCCCCCTCGCTGCGCTCCGCGGGTCCCGCCGGGCGCTGCCCCCGCCGCCCCTCCGGCAGCCCGCGGCTGCTCCGGCGGTGCCGTGGGCTTTGCATGCTTGGCGCTTCTTTGCTATTTCGGTGTTGCGTGGGCTTTTTTTTTTTTTACCTGACACTGCAAAAGCTCGGGACGCCAAAGTTGCAGAGAGAGTATTTCTGACGCTTTAGTTCTATTCCTAATAAAGCAAAGCAAAGGTTGATTAATTTGATTCGGGTACTATCCTCCTACTGCTTATTATGGTAAATATTCCGCAATTGAAAAAAAAAAAAAAAAAAAAAAAAAAAAGCCAAAGCAAGAACAGGCCAGCGCAGCTTCTGCTTTAGTTTTGGCAGAGCTCTGGAATACCAGTGAGAACTCTGGGAAGCAGAAAGCCATTTATTTAAGTGACAAAGTAAATGCCTTTCCGTGACTCAACAAAACTATGTGTTTCCTGCAAGGACTGCATCCATCTCAGGGATGTGCTACAGTTGAAGCCCCCTTTTAGAAATATTCAAGCTATCTGGTATTGCATGGGCCGTGGTCTTGCACAGTAATTTTGATATCCATCATCTGAGAGGGAGGGTTATGAGTAACTCTTTACAGAAAAACCTGTAGCATTCTTATTGAATCCTTGCAGTAGACTTTTAGCATAGTCTTTAGGGATTATCAAAAGTTGTTTTAAAGTCAATTCTTGAAGCCTAATCAGGCAGAAAAATAGTATGTCCTTCTCCCACTTTTTCCCCCTGCTTCACTCAGCAGTTAACATTAACAGTGCAAAGAGCCCTATTACTTAGACCTGGGTTCACAGCTTATAAAAATATTTCTGAAGGTGCTTTAGTATTTGTATTCAACGAAACAAGTTCCTAAAAAGATCAACTGACAGTTGTTCAGATCCACAGAATGATGGTTCTGCATAAAGATATGTAGAATCCCATCTGATACAGAATCCCATCTGATGCTCTGATGGGATAGGCAACTTGCTTAATATAGTGCTGTCTGTGCTCAAAGATGAAGCAGCTGATCCAGCTTATTGGAATTTTAAGACCTCACTCAGGGCCTCTAAGAGGGAAGTTCAAATGGATGAGCACTTCTACTTTAACTGGATCTGTTTTACTTGCTAGTAGAATGTTCTTTTCTTATTTTCAAGAAAATGTGTTCAATTAGCTTTCACTAAAATTTGTTTTTCAGAGGTTTGGATAAGAAAGGAGAGTAGATTTGAATGGCAAGAAATGACTGACTAGTTTCACCCTGGTTCCTTAGGTAGAACAGTCAATTTTGATTTAGGCTGCATTGTTTAAAACTGTGCAGAGATGAGGCCATGCATAATTAAGAGAATGATGAAGAAAACCTGCATTTTTGAGAAGCTTCTTATCTGATGTAATAAATGATGACATCCTGTGTTTCTTCTCCGTTCAGAATGATCCAGATCTTGGACCCGAGACCCTTGCCCAGCTCCAGCATGCCTGTGGACATGGCCATGCGAATTTGCATAGCCCATTCTCCACCACTGAAGAGCTTTCTCAGCCCCCTCGAGGACTGCCAAAGAAACAGCTTTGTGAACAGACTCAAACCTCTCAGGCCGTGCCTTCATGTGAAATGTGACTCTGAAGACCAGAAGAGCGACTGGAACCACTCGCCAGCCCGAGCCAAGAAGCGCGTTGTGTTTGCAGACTCCAAGGGGCTGTCCCTGACAGTGATCCACACCTTCTCTGAGTTCCAGGAGCCCCCTGTGTGGGATCTGCAGTTTGACCTCTTGGGCATTGAGGACATAACATCTGACTTAAAACTCCATGAGGAGAAAAACTTGATTCTGGGTTTCCCTCAGCCCTCAGCTGACTACCTGGACTTCAGGAACCGTCTGCAGAGGAGCCTGGTCTGCCTGGAGACCTGCACCCTGCAAGAGAAGGTCCTGTCAGGCACTGTGAAAGTAAAAAATGTCAGCTTTGAAAAAAAGGTTCAGGTTCGTATTACTTTTGATACATGGAAGACCTACAAAGATGTTGAGTGTGTGTACATGAACAATGTTTACAGTGATTTTGAAAATGATACCTTCTCATTTGCCATTGATTTTCCTCCTGCCATTTCCTCTGAGGAGAAGATAGAGTTTTGCATTTCTTACCAAAGTGGAGAACATACCTTCTGGGACAATAATGAGGGTCAGAATTACAAAATTGTACATGCGGAGTGGAAGCCTAATGGTGTTCAGATATCATCTGCCAAGGAAGGCTACATAGATCTTCAGACTTCAAGGAGAGGACAAGAGAGAGAACCTGATCATCTGGGCAGTCCAAGGTTGTCTGGTGGCCTGTTTCCCCAGTGGCAGAGCTTGGGTCAGATTGAAAGTTCATTGCCATATTGGTGATCAGACTGCTGGGGAGGAATCCTTCCCTCTGGCAACAGAACAGTGCTAGATTTCTGGTTCACTTACTGCATGGTGAAACCACCTGGCAGGTTTTGTTTCCTGCCTGAAAAAATCCAAGTTCATTAGACTGTGGGACTTGTTAAACCATATTATGCTCCTGAAATTCTTAGCCAAACTTTATCCTTGGAAGGAAGCAAAACCAAGGTGCGACTCATGTGTATGCTACATACTATAGGAGTAGCTTGCCTGTATCTCAAGTATATGCTGCTTTCTTCCTGCTGTCAGCTCTCCTGGGCCACTAGGAGAGAGACTTGCAAAGTAGTATGGAAGGCAATGGTGTCTCAGCAAGCTGTGGTAACTGTGTGTGAGTATGTGTGTGCACAGGGGTGGAAACAGAATGTCACAACTCATTTTGCACCTATCAGGAGAGCAGTAGATGCTGTTAGGAGGCTTGCTGTGACCTTCTACATGCTTGTAGCAAAGGCAGGTAGGGGTGCATGGCAAAGATTTGTGGCTTCAATACCCGTTAAGAAACTTGGAGAGGATAATGGACAAGTGGGAAAAGGGGAAGAGGTAGAATGTGCTACATAACTTGGAGATGTGCAATGTTCTGATTACTTCTTTCCAAAGCTGTTTTTCTAAATATCAGAGAAAGATCTGTGGGATGAAAAGAAGACTAAAGAAAATGATGCAAAGTGAATAGTAGAAGTGACCACTGCTTTAAGAAGTCAGTCTGTCCTTACTGTCTTTGTGAAGCCTTGCATTTGATAACAAATGTAACCTTGACTTCACCATCCTACTTATTTACCAGACAGATGGTTGCCTTTCAATGTTAAAAGAAAAATGTGCCTTTGAAAAAATTTTAAAGCCACCCTAACATGACAAAAATAGGGCTAGGCAACAAAAAGTGATTTGTGAATTTCCTACTCTGTAGTATCATTAGGTGATTCCACTCATCACCTGATCTTGTCTTACAGCATCTGATGCTTGAGTATCTTGCTCCTGATTGCAACATTAGCCATGACTTCTCAAAAGTAACATAGGCAAGGTCCTTCATATTGAAGACAGTGAATTAGCTGCACTTTGTGAGAGCTAATTTCTTTAAAAGAGCAGGGTTGTTACTAGGTTTTTCTAGACTGAATGTAGGCTTGCACATAGAGAACTGTTCTGGTTTACCTCATTTTTATAAGTTTATTTGTTTTTAGACTTTAGTAAACTAATATATATTTTGTATCTGTATGCTTATAATTTAGCTTTCTGAGCTGTCAGACTTTAAATGTTATATGGGTTTCATGCAAGACTTGTGTGAGAAATTGTCCAGTACATGCTCAGCAGGTGTGGATGCTGGCACACCTATTAGCTATACAGAAATGGTGTTAACATCAAAAAAGAAATCACGTTTTTGTCCACGGCTAAGAAGTATAATAGCCTGAGTGTGAAGCTACTTGCAGTGCAGCAAGATGTTAAATACTAAGGTGAAATAAGCCTCCTCCACTAATTGCACTTTTCCTTATGTAACCTTTGCTGTTATGTGTAAACTAGCCATTTTAAGAATAAATTTTATTTTGATACATCTGGCTCTCAATCTATTTTCTCAGTTTCTGTAAAACAAACTTAGCTGTGAAACAAGGTACAACCAGTTTGTTCTGTGCCATGGGATCTGCTAAAGCTGGCTGTGGTATGGCATCTCAGATCAGAAGCTGGCACTACCCTGAAAATGAAATCCAACCTCTTCACTAAATGAGAAATCCTTGAAAGTATTCACCTTGCAAGTTGTATCATTTTAAGAAACACTGTATCTCACTAAATTTACCCGGAATATTTTGGTTTGACAGATTTTGTCAAGGATCTTGCTGTGCTGTGGGCAAGTCTGGCAGGAGCATGTCTTAATCTGAGGGCCAGACTTACCTGCTGAGCTAGAGCATATGTGATGTGTGCATGGGTGAATCTACACAGCAGCACGTAATGTTTTCTGGCTTGGTTTCACCTGAACTTGGCTAGTTGTGCTGCCTCCTGCAGCTATGCTGCTGTCTAGGGCAGTGGGAGGTGATACCCAGGAATGCAGGGAGCTGCCATCAGTCCCCAGGGGGTCTGCCATCAGTCCCCAGGGCCTCCCTGTGAAATGAAGTGTCTGCTGTGAGCCAGCCATGCACTGCTGAGGCTGCAGCATGGCCTCACGGGCACTGAGAATGGAGAGAAGCTGGGGGTGGTTTCCAAGGGCCCTCATCCCCTGGGGTGTGGGCAGATTTTGTCAAGGATCTTGCTGTGGGCACCCCTACTTCTCCTCCAAGGCCGTGGACAGCTGAACAGAGGGTTTCTTAGTACATCAGCTGACTGATAAGATGCAGTTTAGTTCTGTCTGCTGCACACAAGGTCAAGGGTTTCCAGCAAGGAATCTAGCTTTAATTGTGGAAAAGCAATTCCCGAAAGGCAGAAGACATGAAGATAACAGCAAGTTGCTGACCTGAGGAATTAATTTAGTGCTTCCACATGGCTGGACACAGAGCCCACCTACCAATCTCAAACTAAGTACACTGGGTCTTAGTGGGCAGGAGCTCTTTCATACTGGACCAGAACGTCCCTGCTCTAGAAAAAAGTTAAGGAACTAAGTGGCTTGAAGGCTGCTCTGCCTCAATGTGAAATTTGGCTTCAACAAACCAGATGAAAGGCTGGGTAAAGCAGAAGCCCTCTAGCTTGAGGAAAAGCAGCATTTCTTATCCTCCAGCCAGGCTTTGAGACCAGTCAGCCCAACTGCCCTGCTCCTGACTGAGACATAAATCACTTAAAAATACCAGAAGACAGATTCCTTTGACCAAGCCTTGGCTTTGTATCAGCTGCTTTGCAAAGATGCCTTGCAAAGTCCTACTTGCCCAGCAGAGAGTTGATGTGGTGCTGCAGTGTTGCTCAGCAGCTTCAAAGCCCTCCCTCAGCTGAAAGGGCAAAGGATTTCTCCTTTCTCCACTCCCTATCAAAGCAACACAGTTTCACTCCCTCTTTTAAAACAGCTCATGTTTAACACTAAAGCTCACATCCATCAAAAAAGTAACAGGCTCCTGGAGAAAAGTATTAGCAACACTCAGGTGTATTAACTG
Organism: Passer montanus; assembly: GCF_014805655.1. Lineage (NCBI taxonomy): Eukaryota > Metazoa > Chordata > Aves > Passeriformes > Passeridae > Passer > Passer montanus. Next base: position 3,340,345 of record NW_024366703.1, on the reverse strand, counting down.
AGAAAAATGCTACTCTTACAAATCTTTTTATCAAACGCTCAGAAAAACATCACCATTGGAAAATTGTCTTAGCATCTTAGATGCTGCCATTCCAGCTCCAAAACCTGAAGGTATAAAGCAGATCAGGTCCTTGAAAAAAAACCAACTTGTAACCTGTGGCATTGTCTCATTCTCCAAGTAAGTCACTTTTTCAGTGCACTGTGGGTCTGTATTTCTACCACTAATGTGACAGCAGTGAGTAACTGGATTCACTCCTATACCTTTGCAGTGTCTGACTTTCAGTTATAGCCTATGGGTGGCACAGTGCTTACAGACTTTATTCTTCAAACAAGAGTGTTTCAAGTTGGGTTCCTAATAGCTGTGCTCACTTTTGAGATGCTAGATCTAATTTTGCCATGCAAAATTAAATTAAAGTTTGCTGGTGTTTTATATTAACAAAGATCTATCATCCTGGAAGATCAGTGTCTGAACATTTCCTGAGAACATAATTAGAATTTTCATGGGCAATTAGTGAATGTATTTTTCTGTAGTTAAATATAGCTAAGCAAATCACCACAATTTATATGGTAAATCTGGTACATTAATGGTAATTTGGTAGATTTTACAGTGTTAAATATGCATAAAGCAACAAGTCCCATCTCTCTCAGACACTTCAGAGATCTAAAATGAAATGTAATCAAGAATAAAATATTTCTGTGAGGCTGAAATAAAGGAAAGTAAGAATGTGCTAAATCCTCTTGGGAGGTCTCTGCTCCTGTTTCATGAACCACCTGTACTTCACCTTGTCCTGGCTGGCATTCCCTTCACCTATTCTTACATCCTTTCAGTGATGGTGGCTTCCAAATATTCTTTGCTCATTTTAAGAGCCTCCTCAGGTTCTAGCCTGATTAAAACTAAGCTCTTAGCTTCTTGTTTTACTCTGCATATGCAAGAAGAAACACCTATTTCTTTCTTTTTACAATAGCCTGTAATGGCTTAAGAGCAACAAACAGCCCTCTCCCCTCCCACCACATCCCTTCTCTAGGCTAGGTAAAACTTCATTTCATTAAAATCAACATTTTGATTTTCTATCCTTGTTTGGGAAGAGCCTGTTACAGCTTTGAATTTTCCTAAAGGCAGAAATAGCACTCTTTGACTAGTGTGGCAAAAGCCTCATTGTGTGGTCCTCAACATCACCAGTGAGAACAGCACAGCTCAGTAGCCATTTTTCATTGCTCAACTGGCTTCATCTGTCTCATTCAGAAAGCCTGGGGAATGTACAGCTCATTTCAGTGCCTGAGAGCTGTCTGTGAAGGTCATGACAGCTGGGCAGATTGAATCACTGATGCACTTCACTGACCATTTATCCTAACGATGGCATTTCCTCCATTAAAACCATTAATCTTCTTCCTGTTCCTCCTCCCCATATTGCAAGGGTGCCAGACAAAGAAATTTACTATATTGTAGAAAGAAATAAATGGGGAAGAATTAAACAAAATTATATGCCTCAAAGGTGTCATTGGGGAAAAACATCTGCTCTCTCTTAATATTTCAGGTCATTGTAATATTTTATATGCTTCAATCCTTACTATCAGGAACAACATGAAAGCAGTTGTTGCTACAGACTTGGTGGCAATTAGAGTGTAAGGGCAATTCCACTCACTTGCAAAAATGGGAAAACAAAACAAAAACCTTCACACAGCAAAACTCCTGCCCTAAATAGTCCTCTCATCCCTGAATCACACACACAACAGTAGTTAACCATGAAGTCAAATCTGTGAAATAGTTGCTTTTGGTATAACAATCTCAATAATTTTTTTTTTTCAAAAAACGTTCCTTACTGATATCCCTTTGAGAAAACATCATTTTAAGAGATGAATTCAGAGTACGCAGCAAGCATCATTAACTGAAATGAGCAGGAGGTCAGGGTGAGGTGTTTTTTTGTGCGTGTTCTTTTGGTTTTGTTTGTTTGTGTTTTTTAAGTGCTTTTCTTCACAGAGCTTTGTCTTTTTCTCCTGCCTTCCCACTCACAGTTCCCTCCACTTTTCCTTGCCTGGAGCTAAATCAATATTGAATCAGGAGACACATAAATTCTCAAAGTGTCCAGCCTTACTTTGGCCCAAAAGTGAATGGAATTTATAGAGATATACAACAGAATTTACAGAGATATACCAACCCTCAAATACAAACCCATACCAACAAAGCAAAGAACCAAGCCCCCAGTTCTTGTTCTCAGTTTAAAGCTAATTACACACTACAGGTCTATCAGGTGAGGCACCAAGAATGTCATGGTGCAGCACAGACATCTTTGACTTGGCTCAGAACACCACAGCAAATCTACTAATCCCAGGAAAATAGATCTGTCCATAAACTCAGAGCTCAGCCACAACCATCAGCAGCCACCCCTCTTCTACCCATCAGAAACTCACCTCACACACAGATACAGACAGGGCCTGCAGAGTTGGATGGGGAGAGTTAAAGATGATTTTTGTGTTCAGGTGACACAGTCACATGTCAAATATTGATACCCTTCAAACTCTCCATCTGGCAAAGACAAGTAAGGGAAGACCTCCTAATATTTTCTGTTCCACTTTTTTGTTTTCTTGGAACAGTCACATTCTTCCATAGCCCACACCAGCCTGTGGTCTCTGTGTCTGTAACTATCACCTCAGCAGCTGCACCACCAAAAGCATTTCCCTTTGCTCTTCATTAGGAAGTCAGGAAAAGTTAACTTCCAAACCACACTCCCCAGCCCTAGAGTTTCTTTACCTTTTTATCAGGCTGTAAAATCTTCCTTTTCTTACTGCTGTAATCTTCTGAAAGACCATGGGTTGTCTGAATTTCTGAAAAATATCACTTTCAGAGGTCTGTCACCATCTATTCTTCAAAGGACATCTGGTAGGATATAATCCCAGTGCAAAGGAGCTGTCTGCTGGTGCAAAGGCAGCCCCAGCAACTGAGATAGGTTGAGTGAGAATCAGTCATAGGACAGGAACTAAGAGCCAATTCCAGTGGCAGGAGATGGGAACGATGCTTTAGGGGTAGCTGCTATTGCTGAAGTAAATTTCCTGCAAGCTTGATGTCATCCTGGGGGTGGTGGGTGAGTGCTGCATTGGCAGCACCTGGGAAAATGGGCATAACAGGTGCTGCTTGTATGGCACACATGGTGGTTATTTGCTAAATAACAGAATGACATTCCTCCTCCTCCAAATCAAACCTTCATCATGCTGAAGAAAAACAAAAGGGGTGTTTCACAGGCCCCTGTCTCTGCATCCTACATGTACTGGGACCAGTTGCCCAGCTTTGTGCATTGAATCATGGTGAAAGTGTGAAGTCAAGTCACCAACAGAGAAGCAGCTGGGGCTGTGCTGAACGCAGTGCAGAGCCTGCTGGAGTAACAGCTGTGCTACAGAGCATCTCTACTCAGCTGGAAGAGAGCAATTAGGCACTACATTACATGATAAGAGTCTGCTCCTCTATGGCAACATTCATGAGCAGTTGAATACTGAAGAACTCAACTCTGATATTCATTTTAGCTAGTAATTAGGAAAAAAAAAAGTATTTCTTATTTTGGTGAACTGAAAATGCCTATTATTGTATTATTATTCTCAAGATCAGTTACCTAAATAACATTGCATTTTATTCTATACAGTGAAAAATATGCTACCTCAAATATAAAAAAATCGTACAAATGCTACAGGTGTACATCCTGGGCATGTGCAAGTTAAGTGTCATGTAGCTACTCATGCATTGTACTATGTACTATTTATTTTGTTTTGACCCAGAAAAAGCAAATGCTGCAGCCTCAAGCAGCTGACTGACAGAGAAGGTTGTGCTGGGTTTCTCCCATCACGCTTCAGTCATTATTCAGAAGAGGGGGAAAAAAAGAGGGATGAAAAGTGTTTCTGAGATCACATCCTGCTAGCTGTTTATTAGAACTCCCATCTTTACTCCTATCAGCTCCAGGAGAATGCCCAGGGCAGGGTCATGGTGGCTGTGAAGTCATTCATCCTGTAGTCTTTCTTCTCTCTTGTAGTTGTGTGGGAAAGAGTTACTTTCTGTCAGCATGGCAGTGCTGAAAAATCACAGAATCAAAGAGAGGTGATTCTGTCACAGAATCAAAAAGAGACGTCTGTGTAGTCATTTTATATAATCAGTCACCTTTCCTGGACTAAAATCTCCTTAGGGAAGGAAAATTTTACCCCTTAGGACCTATGGTTCAGAGGTGTGTACTAATGTCTTCTTCAGTCACTGGTGAACATATTGCCATGCCTTTACAAGGAATAATTAGGCAGAGACATCTATTTATAGTTAATTATCTTGTTAGGGCAAGAGCAGAGTGAATTCCAAATGCAAAATTAATGCCCTCCCCTTCCTTTCCATATGGATTATATTAGCCCCTCTGGTGTATGCCTATTCCTTTTGGGACCCTTTTCAAAGACTTCTCAGCTCAGAGATTTAATGCCTGGCATTGCTGACGTGCAGAATTAAAAATGTAAAGTGTATTTGCTTTACATTTACTAAAAACCTTGTGTTTTTAGATTAGCAATAGAGAAAATGGCCCTTGACCTGCACATAAAGCCAGAAGGGCCCAAGGGACACAGCTGCAGTGTGAGCAGAGTGGGGAGAAAAAAGCCCATTGCAGGCAGCCTGGAGGGATGGGGCAGAAGTCCTTCTGGAGCTACAGGAGCAACTGGAGGAGAGGGAAGCTGTGGAGAAAAGCCCTATCAAATGTTCATTGCTGGCATGGAGATCTGTTGTGTTATTTCAGGAGACAAGAGGTGTTATTTCAGGAGACAAGAGAAGAGTGGTTTTGCCTGCAGGCCAGGGAAAGGATTGTGTCACAGCTTTACTGATATCTGCAGTAGTGATCAAGTGGTTTGAGGAAGGAGTAAAACCCCATGATTTTCACTGGATGTACAAAACCAAAAATCTTTAATTAAAACAATAAAGAGGATAAGAAGAGTGGTTTTTCCACTTTCAGTGGAACATTATGAACAGCTCTAGTGTTTGCTTTTTGAAGTGGCCTACAGATAGTTTCCAGACACCATTCTACCTATTTTCCAATTTGTCTTGTTTACGGAATATTTTTTAAACCCTGAAGGCATAACTATTAAAGCAGTACTTACAAAAAAGTTTCTCATGACATTTTTGAAGGATTTTCTCAGAAAACAGGGTTACCACACCACCCTTGCATGACTAGAAACTAGAATAAATTCCTAGTATTTTAACTCTATTTTCATACTGTTCTTCTGGTAAATAGAGCAGTGTCATTCACAGGTACACAACCTGAGACTTAGGTGCCAGAGGCTTATTTGCCACAGGTTTAAAATAATCTTGGGACAGTGGTGCGTTTTTTTCATCTACGGTTTCAATTTTTGTCAGAGCAGTTTTCTGCCTTTCTTGGTCTGAGTCACAAGTTTGTGAGAACAGAAAGCAGCTCCTGAAGTAAATTTACATAAGGGTTTATTTGTGTGCCTTTCTAGAGACAAATTTGCACAGTGCTTTGGGGTGTATTCTTTCTCAGCTGAAGTTCTGGTCCTCCACAAACAACCTTTCATGTTACTATGAATTTGCTGGGTTTGTGACTACCCTGGTGAGGGAGAAGTGTCAGTAGGGCAGTTCCTCTGAAAATCACGCCAGTCCTGCTGGAAGTGACTTTGGCTCCTTATGTTCAAGCATCTTTTGTTCTCCAAAGGGCATTCCTTTTCAACACCATGAGCCCACATGATTTCTTGGACAGTTTGGATTTTCCTTCACATAATGGTGCAAATTAAGTGCCTCTGGCCTTCAGTAAAATTGGGATATGTGTGACTGCCTCTCAAGCTGGCAAGAAGCACAAAAGTGAAAAAGGACAGCTCGTGGACTGAAGTCCCTGGATATTTTCCACCATCCGGCCGTGGCTCCTCACTTCCCACGCCGGCTGCCAAGCAGAGCCCAGTCAGCTCCAGACACAGGGGGAAGGGGAAGGCTCAGCAGCTGAGGGCTGGCTTGCAGCTCAGTGCTTCTAGAGGAAATGTTCCTCTGCTCTAAGGAGATGCTGAAATAGTTGTACTGCCAGCATCTGCTTCCTCTTAGACACCTATTTTACTCCTACATTTGACAGATGGACCAGTGAAGGGGAGATGAGTACTGAGAGCCTCCTGCTAATTTCACTGATTTGGAAACAAAACTGAGAAATACATGTATTTTTATCTCTCACTTCTTTCACAGGCCTTCTACTCCTTCATTCAGCAAGGCCAGAGCTACAAATCAAACTTGGATTTTGTTTAGCAAGGTGTGGAATAGAAAGTGGAGGTGTGGCTGATCTAAACCATTTCACCTGTTTTCATGTTTCTGCAGGCCTGAATATTTCAAGCACAATTAAAATATATATTCTTGGTGCAAAGACTCCTTCTGAAGTAGAAGGAGCTATTTTTCAATATCCAGCTGAATTTCCAACTCTATTCTGAACATGCAGTAAACAGTTAAGATTTTTCTTGGATAGCTCTCAGTCCTGTAGGTCAGGTGACACAATCATTCTGCTATTGTTCTTGCCCCTGTTCTTGGGCTTCCTGCAGATTTTCCTGTCATACACCCTCGATTCCCAAACTTGCTATGGATCTATTCTCACCTCCTGCCCTGCCTGAAATTCACAGGCTGTATGTGCTAGTGTGAGTCAGCAGTAATTACACTTCATCTGTAGGAAAGGCAGTGGAGAAGGAGTTGGAGGTGATTCAGCAGAACACTTTATTGGCAATATCACTCTGGAAATCAGCACACCTGAGTCCTCAGGTTGAGGGCTTCACAGTCATAGATCACTGTGTAATAGACAGCCATCCTAAAGGCTTTCTGCAGCACTCTGGCATTTGCTATCCCATTATACTTAGACTGCCAATCGAAGCACCATGGCAGGGCAGGGATAGTGCCTAAGTGCTGTGAGCAATTTCCCATTTGTTCTCCGTGTCAAACGTTCTCTCGATTCTCACAAAACACAGCCCTGGAGCTGGAAGTCATTTGAGTCTGATGAGTCAGAGCTCACAGCATTATTCTGGCACAACGGAGGCACTAGCAATTAAACCTTATTCTCCAGTTGTTCTGCCCTTTTAATCACTGCCAGTTCTCATGTGTTTCTGGCTTATTGGTTGCTTTGAAGGAGATGGAGGCAGAGAGTTGATCAGGTATCACAGAGATGTGCCATGCTGATGTCAGTCTAACCGCAGAGTTAAAATCTGCTATCTGATCAAAAATGATTGGATTTATATTATGGGATTATGTTGCCACATTCATTAAAACAAGAGCAAAACAGCACTGCATACCAATGTCATAAAAGGAACCAGCAGTTAATTGTGTGAGTGGCTTAGTTAATTTTTGTTATAAATTACAGTAATTAGTTGTGTAAACCAAAGCAAAAGTAATTTCTTCCAAAATGTAACTATTTTTGATTTCTTTTTAACACTGTATGGCTGGGAATAGCTCTTTATAAGGCTGAGGTGAACCCTCCCTGGACTGGGCTGCACAGAGCAGGCTGTTCTGTGGGACGTGTGAGTCTGCATGTTCCTCTCCAGCCCTGCCAGCACTCTAAAACTGGGTGTGGTGTCTTCCTTTCTGGTCTCCCCTTCCAACCAGAGCCTAGGAATTACATAATAATTTGTACAAGACAAATCAATAAAGGGTCAACACCAGAACAAGAAACTGCTAGTTTGTGGCTTAAGAAATGCAGTGCTTAGCATATTTTTCCTGTAAGTATTTTGCAGCAATGACATGCTGTCCTTGCAGTGCTTTATAAGGCCAAGGCAAGATTATCTTTCCTTATCTCCTAAATATGTGTAATACCCTGAACAGCATTTGCAGATGATAATAAAGACTGCATTTTATGGATGTTCTAATTTTACAAAACCACGTTTCATTATTTGTTTATTTAGCATATTCTCCAAATATTCTCCTTAAGACTGACAGTATTTTGAACACATGTCAGAACTGAAGCACTGGGTGTTTAATGTCAACAGAAGAGACTGTGTGAAGGCCAAGTAGGGAAAGATGTGAGTGGAATGAGACTGCTGTGGCCATGCAGGGGGGTGGGGTCACATTCAAGAGCAGATGTGAAAGCTGCTAAGCCTATTACTGGATCTTAAACATGCAACAATTTTTCCTTAAATTCAGAACTGAGACTTCTCTTCCTAAGGGGAATAAAGGCATTTCAGGAATAATTCTGTAAAAGCTACAAGGTTATGTAAACAATTGGAGTTAGCCAATACGAATTTGTGTGTTAAGTCGTGCTCCTCTCAACAACTTACTTCACATTTCATTAAATTGTACTGCAAAATTTTCTCTTAATTCACTGCTGTCAAGTGCTTTGATGCTTTTGGTTTTCCCTCTTTTTCCTAAAAGCCTGAATGAAAACCTACCAATCTCCTTTCAAGACTCCCATTTCTGTCAAATAAAAGAAACAGAAAGAGGGATATAAAGACAGCAGAGAGAGACTAAGATTAAATGGAAATGGGATTTTGGTGGCTTGGCTCTGATAGCTCCATCATTTCCTCCCTCTTTACAGGCACTGGACCACAAACAAGTCCTTCTGCAAGCACAGAAGGCTACTGAGCTTCTGCTTTTCCTTCCTGCAGGACTGACAGCACTGCAGGCACCCAGTGCTGTAAGGAGCATCCACAGGCACAGAGCCAGTCAATGCCCTCCTCCCCAGCTCAGTGTTGGCCCTTCACTGAGACCACAGGGAATTCAGATGGCAATAATAATTCAGACGGCAGACCTGCCTCGTGGGGCACAGGCTCAGGGAGCTCCTGCAGCCACTGGTGTCTAACACCCTCCTTTTTAGATTGTCATTAGCTACCTCAACATCAGTACAGGACATCCAGTTTGATTCCATTTCAAATCTGAGAAAACTAGTAAGTATTTTCTAGAAGCATCTCCTGCTCACAAGCTAATGTTCCCTTTGGATCTAAGTGAAAATGCTTGGAAACAGCATTTTCAGGGTATTGCACTATGTGTTATAGTAAAAAAGCTTCCTTGCATGTAATAATAATAATAAAAAGAATATATCTTAACTAACTTATCTTAGTCTACTGTTTAAAGTATTAGCCTGGCTTGCCCTGCCCTATGAACACTCAACTATTTTTAAATTGCCATTGGAAAAATGCACAAGCAATTCCTGAAGCTGTCCAGGGGAAATGTATTCCTCCACTTATCCACAACAGGAGAAAGATGGCACAATCCCTCCCTCAAATGCATTCCAGAAAAAAAAAAACAAAACAAAACAGACCAAATTTCTTTATATGGTTTTGCAGAGTTCCTATACAGTTCTTAGCTGTAAAAAGTTAATTTTTTTCCAACTATGTATGAATTAATTGAGCATTTAACAATGGCTAGGAACAGTCAACACTGAAGTATGCATCTGAGCTCTTGATAAATACCTTGTTTAAATGTAGCTAAGATGCCACAAAATATTTTTCTAATAGGAAATAAAACATAGTCATCAGTCCTAATTTCAGTGCTGCTGATGTAGCAAAACATGTATTCATCAATTCACTTTATCAGAGAGTACCATAAGGACATGACTACCACATTTCCAAGGAGATCCCACAACAGATCACATTTAAACAATGTTTCAGCTTCATTTTCAATGAACAGGATTTTCTTTTTAATTTAAAAATAAGACATGATCTGAAATGCACATACCCTTGCTCAAGCTGTGGATTAATGAGGCCCTGTCTCTAGCTGATGCCTCTGTTATGGAGCTCATAACAGAAAGTGGTTTTTGCTCACCTCAAGCACAGGTTTGCCTACTTTTGGTTAAAGCTCTTTTTAGAGAGCTGACGGCAAAGGTGAGCACACTCAGTATGTTCTTACAGCCTCATTTACATATTTTTTATATCACGATTCTTTATCTAGGTTATTCCTCCTCACCCTTTTTCTGAATAATTGAGCTGTGAGTATACAGCACAATTGGGTAATGAAGAAGAAATATCTCAGGAAGAGGCTGTATCCCCAGCAGTTTCCCAGGGATCTCCAGGGAGGGTGCAGGGAGCTAAAAGTGCACTAAATCAGGTTTGCACCTTCTGGTTCTGGCCACAAGGTAGGAAGAGCTCAGCTCAGCGAGGAGCTGCTCTCATCCATCATGGCTTTGAGCAGCAGGGTGGAATGCCCTAAGTTACAAGCTGTTGGTCCACAGAGCAGTTTGGCCTGATTACATTCCTGACTCTCCAGCTTGTCCTCCAGACTTTTCCTGAGGTCAGTCTGACTCAGGGACTTACATGTGGGACTACAGGGGCAATGCAGACCAGCAGGCTCTTGGGCACCACAGCCACAGGAGTCTTCACAAACAGAGGAGGAAGAGGGGGTGTGTATCTTCTGCCAGGTCACTTTATTGCACTGAGACTATTAAATCCCCAAAATATGCAGGGTCAGATTGTGGGTTTAAAAGCATAGATATGAAGAGTATGAGATGGACCCACAATTTTAACTTACTGCAGAGTCAGAAGACAGATGTATTTATAGGCTTAAAGCTCTGAAAAATGAAGGGTATGAGGCCTCTTTGTCTGCCCTCTGGACTCTGTGTACTTTTGGGATGTAGCAGTCATATAATATCTCTCAGAACCTGGAACTAAATGAACCTTAAAAAAATACAAGAGCAATTTGAGAAGTTAAAAAAAAATACAAGAGCAAAGAGGTGAGGAGAAATTCCAGAAGTGTCAGTGGAAGGCATCCTTTCCTACGCCCAGCCCACCAGCCATGCTCAGTGGGAGGTTTTCCTTGCTGGAGATGCATTAAAAACACTTTGTCCTGGATCTGATTTCTGTGAGAAGTATTCCACATGCCCATGCCAGAGCTTGGCCCCAAGCTTACATTCCTACTGTCAGAAGGTACTTTTATGCTCAACACAACTTGATCTCAACCTGCAAACCACAGACTGTTTTAAAGTAAAACAGGGAAGATTTAGACTAAATAAAAGGAAGAAATTTTTATGATGAGAGTGGTGAAACACTAGATCAGGTTCCACAGAGGGGGTGGTTGTCACTGTCCCCGGAAGTATTAAAGAGATGTGCAGACATGTTTTAAGGGACATGGTTTAGTGGAGGACTAGACAGTGTCATGGTTATGGTTGGACTCAATGACCTTAATGGTCATTTCCAACCTAAATGATTCTATGATTACTCCTGGAATCCATTGTAGACAGTGAGTCCTGATTGCTTTTTATGCTCCCCTCCCTTTCTAAAAAATTCCCCTGCATATACCTCAGCTCAGTGCACAAATGTCCAAACTCTTCCTCCACTCCTTTGGATGCTAGAAAACAAACAAAAAAAGAATTCCAAAACCAGTGTTTCTTTTAATAAGGGAGAGAGTTCATGTGAAGGCAGTATGCTATGCTGTAAGAAACAGCCATTCTCTCTAGAGAAAATGAAGAAAGAAGCACTGAGACAGTAGCATTCAAGAAGTGCTTTTTTACAACCCTGTGCTAGCCTCACTGCTTCCTGAGAAACATCTTTCTGGGTAGTTCTCTGAAGAATTCATTATTCCACCCAGTGACTTCAATTTATTCCATATAAAGCAGTTATATTTGGAAAAGTTGCAGTCAAAACCATATGATGCCATCACTGATTTATGTGCACAGCAGCAACAATGAGTAATAAAGTTAAAAAGACTAAGAGAGGTCTAGCAGATGGGCACAACATAAAAATAACCATTCTGTTAAAAATGCAGATTCAGCAAACCACCAAACCCAGCAGATTCTTGGGAGTTTGGCTTTATTTGGGTTAACTAAGTAAATTTGCTCAGAATGTTGTTACACTATCACTACACTACAGAGCACGGCCAAGGACAGTGGAACATAATCTGGATATGAGAGGATGAGGATATCAGAGAGAAAAGGCAGAACATACTGCAGCTCAGTTGCACTTTGCCCCCATCACATAAACTTATAAATCCTTGTAGAAGAGCTGCCCTTTCCCACAATCCATGCTACTAAAACTAGATGCAGCAGTGGTATTTGTGTACACAAAGCCCTCAGCTACTGTTCCCCACATCAAGCCTTCCCATTTTGTATGAAATTGCTTTTATTTCAGGAAACTAGGCTCAAACTCAGGGAAAAATGTACAATAATGCAAGTGTATAAAATACTGAACCATCTTAATGGGACAGGTAAATTTGGCAAATAAATTCTCATTAACAAGGCTCTGGGTCAACTGGGATCCTGTTTCCTGCACCAGGATAGGAAATATTAGTTTAATAATACTTTTGTATTGGGGAATGTGGTTTCATTATCACTGGGGAATCCAGTGCCATTGCCAGCAGCAGCTTGGGAGAAGATTCTGAAATTCAGCAACTCCCTTATTTCTCATATCCAAGAGCTTTGAACCTGCTCACAGATGGGTAACCCCTCCTTTTGATTAGAAAATGACAGTCACAGGGTTTACTCTGTGATAATGAAAGATGATTTTTAAGTGGATAGCCCTGCTGCACACTCCATTGCAATCTGAAAATGAAATGGAAAGATTATGAGGACCACGGTTTTCTTGTATACACAACTTCTCTACAGAACTAACATTTAATTATATCTTTTTATGCTAAAAAGATCTGACAGTAGTTTCCAACTGCAATTATAACCTGTGGATGGCAGAACATATTTGCAGAGATAATCATCTGTTCTGGGCAGATAATGAGATTTAAATGGCCTGAGAACAAGACAGAAGTTTAGAAACACTTAGAGAAATAATTTCTAGCATGATGATTTCTCAACAACTCTAAATCAATCCAGCAGTAAGGCGCATTTGCCCTGCCATCCTCCACTGCCTTTATGTTTCCTGCCTTCTGCTGGACCTGTGGAATCAGACAGTGACAGGAGCAGGACATGGTGAAACACAGCTGCAAACCAGGCTCTTTCTCAGCTCATTCAGCAGACCAACAGTTTTGGTTACAGCAGTGCTTTTGAGCCATGTACAATCCCAGCAGTTCTTTGAATGCTGTAAATGAATAACCAGGTTTGTGCTGCAGCAGCAGCAGCTCAGGAGGGTGGGAGCTGCAGTGTGCTCACCCAGCCCTGTGTGCTCCCTGGTGCCCAGAGCTTGCAGCCTAGAGCCCTGCACCCACCAAGGAACTCCAGCCTTGGCAGAAACCCTCTGCACGACTGGGAGCAGGGCTGGAGGACCTGCCTGCTTGCTGCCAGCTATCATCTCTGGGCCTGAGCAAACTTTCTAATGTGAAAACTCACAAAGAATAGGGCGTTATAAAAAAATATGGCATGCAACTCATATAAGTAGGTTTAACCAGAAACAAAAGCTGAATACTGTACAAATGAGGAAATTTTGGTCACAGGAGACTGTAGAGCACTTTTCTAAAATATGCATTTGCTGGCTATGGGTGTCTCAGTCTATTAATTCAACATTTCCTAAATTAGGAGGGATTTATATAAACAGAGCATGGTCTCTAAGGTGCTGTTTATGGTCTGTCTGGTATAAATATTTATGATCATTCTAAAATTAGCTATTTTTCTAAAGTGTGCTTTTGTTTAATACAGCTCCTGAAGTCTCTCTGGTAAATATGCAGCTTTGTTTTTTTATGAGAGAAACAGAGGCAACAGAGAAACCCACTGAAAATGCTGCTGCAAATTTGTCTAATCAATGGAGGGTCCTTCTCAGCTGTGAAGTGCAGACTCTCTGCTGTCTGAGAAGAATTCCCTCCTACACACTTTTCCCCAGGGCACGCAATCCTTTTCCCATGTGCCATGCAAACCTACCCATGCCACGCAGGAATATATATATAGGAACAGAGGGCTGGGAGGAAGTGCTGGAGCTGCTGCCTCCTGCAATAGAACACGTGTGATCACACGGAGTGCATCTGCTTACTCAGATCTGGTGTCAGAATGATAATTCATGTCCTCTCTGCAGAAATAAAAATAAACCGGGTTCAGGCTGAGTTCAACAATCCAAGGTTGCATATTAGCAGTTACCAATCTTCCTAGGAGGTGAGGCATTTTTCAAGTTCCCACTAAGAGGAAAGAAACCAGATAAAAGCCTGGTGCATGATGAGGGCCGTGGTGCTCACAGTGACGTGACTCATACTCATTGGTCGTGACTTCAGTGGGCTTTTGTGAGCCATGACTACAGCATCTTTTAGCAGGATTTCCCTGAGTCACTGGCCTGCCTATTACAGATCTATAGATCTGTGGAACCTGAGCAAGCTTATAGAATAGACTGTTCCTGTTCGTGTACTGCATTATGAATTATAAAGTGCAACTGTGGGTAGACTGTCAATTCATTTCTATCTTAATCTCTCTTTTGAATAACAAAGCTGTATTAAAAAGTTGTAACTATCTCATTGCCAGATCTTGCAAGTAAAATCTGCTCTTAGTATAGAATCACCAAATAAGAATAATAAATGACTGAAAATTATTATCATCTTCCAAGCCCCTCACCAAATTCAGTCATCCAAACAGTGTCCCTTCTTCCTCTGCCTCTTTCCATTCTCACTATTCTCCCTTGTTACACAGCTAGGAACTTGGATTTCAGAATAAGAGTTAAGCAAGTTTGCTATGGTCCTCCACTTGAACCACTTCAGCAAATCTCAAACACAGAAAAAATTTTAATTCATTTATGACAATTTACCAGGAAGATGGAAAACTGGCAAACTATAAGAGGACAATCCACTGCTATAATTCAATCTGCAAAAGCTGTCAAGATGAATGATGAATGAACTTTTGCAATTGGGAATGAATTTGTCCAAACTCTAAGAAGCCAGACAGTAGTCACTGAAAGGGAAAGAAATTGGTTCTAAAAAGAATTTGAGGTCGCCGGGAATAATTAACTGAACTTTGTATTATTGTTGATAAATACCTGATAGTTGTGGTGAGAAGGAAAGAAGGATGAGTCAGACTCTTCTCTGCAGTGACAGGACTGTAACAGGACCAGAGGCAAAACCTGAAACCTAGAAAATTCCCCTTAAACAAAAGAGAGCACTTTTTCACCGGGGTGTAGTGAAACACTGAAACAAGTTACCCAGAGAGATTCTGGAGTATTCACCCTTGAGGATATTCAAAGCTGGAGCAGGCAGAGCCCTGGACACCAGCCCTGGCTGCAGCTGCTCTGAGCAGAGGACTTGACTTGACAGCTTCCAGAGTTCCCTGCCAACATCCACCTCTTGTGATTCCTCAGTACCTACACAGAGATCAGAAATATGAGAATACAAAGACCAGAAACTTATCCATGGGACAAGATTCAAGAAACAGGATCTGATAATAAATGCTTGAAGTTAATTGTGAAGTTTTGACCATTTGACTTGCTGAAGCAATTCACTAAGGGCTATTGTGGACATTCCAACAATACCAACTTTAAAATCAAATTAGATTTTATTCTAAATATAGTGATGGGACAACGGGGAATGGCTTTAAACAGGAAGAGGGTCTTTTAGTTAATGGTTTATTCTATATGAAGTATATTCTTATACTTCATAAAACACATTCCAGAATGGGACCTATGTTCCAGGGGATTTAAGTATCTTGGTGCATCTTTCAGGTCATGGTTTTCATTACATTCTTTTGGCCTTAGAAAACAGAAAAAAATGCAGAATATATTCTTTTGTATAGCATTGTCACCATGTAGAAAAAACCTCCAGTGAGAAGATCAGTGGATATGCTTTTTGAACACCGTAAATATATTTTTAAAGAAATAAAACCATTTTTGAAAAAGAAAATATAGCAAAAGAAAGCCCTATACAAGAAATATTTCTCCCTGGATTTTCCTGCAGGATTGGTCTTTGCAGGAAGAAAATATTGGTGTATCTCTTAAGCTGAGATTTAAAAAAGTTTTTAAGAAAAAAATCTCCCAAAGTACAGCTGTAACCATGATGTACAACTTTGGTAATACTTGTAAATTTGTGGAAGTTGTGCCTACTTCCATCTGCCTACAGAGGACGGTCAGGATGATGGGCACAGAACTGGAGCTCACAAAGACCTTTTGTATTCCAAGCCAGCTCAGAAAAATGGGAGATGTGCACGTGAGCAGCACAATTTCCAGCTCACTGTGTCACTGGGACAGCTGCCAGGGCATGCAGTGTGTGGCACATGAGCAGAGCACCTGAAGAGCCTGCCTCAGTTCAAACATTTATCTTGTAGATAGCTCCCTGTTTGGGTCAGTGCAGCCTCTTTGTCCAGCTATAGTGTGCTGCAAACATTCAGGTTACAGCACCCATTTTGCTGCATGTCCAGCTTTCTGTGAAAAGCAGAAAATCCTTCCCATCCTTCCCTTTGACTGTGGTAATTTTCGGAAGTGAAGGTGGTGCAGCTTGTCAGCATCTTCTGTGGGATGGCTGGGTAGTGACAGCCTGGGCTCCACACTGGCATGAGACAGACCAAGAGAGTGCTGGGGGCTGTTTTTCACAGCCTGCTGTCAGGCAGCCAGACCAAATCCCTTCCGACACAAAGAGGGCATTTTTAGAATAACTAATATTCAGAGAGTGACAAGCTAGACAAAATGATGTGTTTCAGAAAACTGATGCTCAGGAAGGAAGATTTGAGATATCAGGGAAAGAGGATTCTCAGCTTTACAGAGCCATATTAAATATGTGCTAAATCTTTTCAAAATGAAAAGAAGTAAAAGTAAGTTGGCTAAAACCACCAAGTATGTTTGACCTTTCTTTCCTATAGGCAAAATCTTAGAGTTGAGCTGAGGCCTCTCTCATACAAAAAGATCTTGCTCCCTCTGGTATGTTACTCCTTTCTAGATATGGGAAAGATACCATTTGTAATCTCTGTGATTCCAGCCTTTCACCCCAATCAAGAGACCTGCCCATGAGATGGGACTGCATGGCAGATCCACCTCCCCACAGAAAGCAAAGCTGTGCATTGCCAGTGCCTCGAAACATTCTGGAACAGACCTCTGAATCTGCAATAACCAGGGCTCAGAAATGCCCAAAGCATCACACCAGTCTTCCCCTCTACCCTTCAACTCAACATTGTTTAACAGAAAACCAAAGATGTCACGGCTACACAAAGAGAAATATGAAGAACATTCCTCACAGTTACAATTGCAGGGAGTCCCAGATCCCTCCTCCCCAGCCCCCAAGTGAATGCCTGGAGAGGCTGCAGCAGCCCTGGCGCAAGAGTGCAGAAAGGGCACAGCTCGCTCTCTCACGTGAGCAAATTTCTAAATACCCACTGTGAGTAAATTAAATACCAACATTATTTGCTGGGGCTGGTGCTTTGTTTAAGTGATTCATCCACACAGTTCATTTTGTAAAAGAAGTGCAAAGAATCACTGCCATTTCTTTTTTAATCTGAATCTGATGACGGGCAGAGTCTGTACCAGTTTCCTGGGCTGATGAACAGTAGGTCACCTGCTCAGCACAGAGTTAAAAGACTACCTCACAACTTGTACAAAATGATTGCTATTGGTGTTCTTTTAAAATTTTTCATTCCTTCAAGAAGAGGAGAGGAGTGGAGAGATGAAAAAGGAAAATAATTGCTAACTTATAATCTTTGCTGTTTTTTTTCAAAATGCACCAGCATCTTACAATCCAGTAAAGATGAGACCATTCAAATTTTATACTAAAAAAGTTGCATTTGAGCACTAGGGGAAATGCAATTTTTTGATCAGCCTTCATGTTTACTAATGTGCAGATATCGAAAAATATATATTTACCAATTAGATATTACCCAAGTTTAATAGATCAGACAAAATCTGTAATGTCTGTTAAAATTTAACAGTCTTCTTCTAGCTTGTGTGGCTGCAGACTCTGAAGCCACGGCCAGAAACAAGTAGGAGTTCTCTGGGACTCACCTGATTTGAGCACGGTTAGAGGGTAACCTTTGAAGGACTGCCAATACAAATGGTCCTTCCCGATAACATCTGCATGTTGAAATGGCTCTTGGATCCAATTCACTAAAAAATTCTTTCCTCTGAGCACATTTCAAGTTAAAAACCCCCAAAAAAACAATCAACAAAAATCCCTTGGAATTTCAATAAAAAGTTTACTCTAATGATAGGTCTAGATTAGACCTAAAATGGGATTGCCAAAGCACTTTTCATGTTTTACTAAATGAAGATATTTACTCTATAAGGATGCTAATTAATAAATGTCTGATGGACTGACTTGGAGACTTAATGATGGGACAGAACAATCAACAGCAGTCTTTTCACATTTAGTTTGCAGGTGCTGCTGAAATCAGAACACCGCCTCAGCTCTCCTGGGATGAATTTAGAGCAAAGAAGGTTGTTTGCAAAACCAGTTAGTTTTGCTTGCTGGAGCTGGGATGTAAAGGCACTGGTATTCTCATTCCCTCTTCTCCCTCCTTTCCCCAAAACAGCAGTACCATTTCTTAGTATGCAGCTTATGCTGAAACTGCCACAGAGCCCAGATATGGACAACGACAGCTATGCAATAGAGAGCTTTAGTCCACATAGCTTCCAAAGTCTCTTTTAGCTAGTACTTTGACAAATGAGAACCTGAATGTGCCCTGTACATACCTTGCTTTGCATCTGGGAAGGTGAAGGGAAACACTAGGTACCATCTTTTTGGTCCATTATCCTTATTGTTTATTCTAATATGCAGATTTAAGAAGGTTTTGTCTGGAAGCTCAGCAAAACAATTTATCTTCAACTGTGGCAGGATTTCCTAGACTTCTGAAGGCTGATCCTCCTGCTTCAGGAAAAGGAGCAAGGTCAGGCACTTGGCAGTTTTCCTATGTGCCCTGCGTGCTTCCTCCCCATCCTGACCTACTTTGGATAACCCTGAGGCACGTCACCATTGCCTTGGGCTTTGTTTTTTCAAAAACACCACCTCAGATTGTCCTTCAAAAAATTACCCCCCTGACAGTTTCTCTTTAATGCCAGTATTTTAAGAGGTTACTTGTTGCCACTGTGAATGTCAGTATTCACCCCGTCTATACTTTGACACAGATCTCTCCTGCTATCCTATTAGCAAAGTATTATCACATTTAAATCCAATTATCATTAATTCAAAAGACAGCAGTGAAAGCTCTTCTATGGTTTTAGAGGCTGGAAATAAGTGTCACCGGTTGAACTTTGTGTTTTTGGTTTTTTTTATAATTAGGTGCTGACTTTATTCCCAGGACTGAGAGCACGAACTACTCTAGCTCAGGCACAGGGTCCCTAGGCATCACCAAAGTGTTACTGGGATCTCTGAAGCCCTGCAACAAATTTCAGACTCTGTTAGAGATGCCTTGGAGCAAACTTCCAGCAGACTGAAAAACCTCTGCTTTCAGTAAAATTTACAGCTACCACCAAATTGTGTTAACACATACATAGTGCTTCAATTCCATTTGCCTGGTTCAAAAGCACATGTTAACTTGGATTTTAGGATATAACACAAAAAGCTGGTGTAAGCATGTAAGGAGGTGGTAATAAAGCTGTAAGCTTTTGTTGTGACCTCTGCAGCAGAAAGCAGAGATGACTTGTCTGGTTATGAGAGAAATACAACTCCTGACAAAATCCTGTACCATATATGAACTGCATGAAATAGTTCTGATATGTGAGAACCTTCTTTTTCTTAATATATTTTAGAACAGATTCTCCCACTAATATCTTCCATAAGCACACAGGACAACTCTGCTGCAGCACAATAAACCATTTCTTGGCTCTGTGCTTTTTGTATTTCAATGCCCTTTCCTGGATTCTGCTCTCAGCTAAAAGAGATGGATTCATTTAGCAAACAAAAATGCAACTACTCTGAAGTTTAATAAACTAAATTCATGTCATGAACTAGAGACCTTCTCTTTCTCTGCCTCCTCAAGCAAGCTTTTCAACTGGCTTCTAAGCAAGTGTTCAAACTTCTTTAAAAGCAATACTGTAAAAAAATTAAATCAAAGTGGCTTTTACTCTCTCTTCATACCTACTACTTTCCAGAGAGCTGGTATGTGGACCAGTAGATTCACTTCCTGGACACAGAAAACACAAACTCCCCTGCAAACAGCTGGAGTGGTGCCTGGTGTTGCAGACAACCTCGTTCATGTGATGCAACCCCACAGCTTTCCTCCACCAACACTCGAACCAAAACCAAATCTGGGTGGTTACACTAAATAAAATCATACTAAATATTTTTTTTCTATTATGTTTAAGCAATGAACATTTATATCCCAGAACTACACAGAAGTGATATAAACTCAGACACAGAAAGGATCCACGCCACCACAAACATTAAAAGTGATCCTGCTCTGGTTCTGGCTCTATTAAACCCTCCTTAGAGAATTCTGTGACTACAAAGAGGGAATTTCATGGTGTCAGTTTCTAGGAGCTGTGCTGGGGTCACAAGTGGTGTGCCAAATAGTGAACACCTGATCACACCTCACCAGGAGAAGGGCTGTTGTGGTAAGGAAGTGGTGGCAGATAAAGAGCAACTTGCTAAAAAGGAACAAGAGCAGCACTCCAGCACCCTGGCACCTTGCTTTGATCCAGGAATCACAGAAGTTGAGGCTGGCTGCAAGTTTGTGGTATTATTATGCTGTCTCTCACAGACTCAGGACATTACCCTATTTTCCCTCTGCATGAAGAAACAAAACAGTCCTGAGATTATGTTGGTTCTAGCAAAAACAACCACCATATATAGAGACATGGGCTGCACTTTCTTAATCTGCCAATGCAATGCTAATAGTCCTGGAAACTACTGTCCTGGAGAAAACTTTCTTTGGAAATATGAACACCCTTCAGCTTAAATATGATGAAGATTTTGGAAAATAATGATTCCATGCATAAATGAAGTCTGATGCTTCAATAATACTTTTAAAGAAGATAAATATGGATCAGTCTTGGGTGAAGGTGATCAAGAACAACATACTTCTTGTGAGGGAAAGTGGGCTGCTCTAATACTTATCAGCATAATTCTTTATTGATGCTATCAGCTTTCAACAACTGACTAGAAGTTGTGGGTTTAGCACCCCTCAATCACAAAAGCATCAGTGCCACACTCTTTCAAGAAATTACAAAGGATGCCCAGAAACACAGTTTGTTTCTTAGGCTGTGATGATGTTATTGGGAGTAGGCAGAGATAGATGCAGAGAAACATGAAACAACCATATAAAGGCAAAGAAAGTCTGTTGTAATCACTAGCTGAGTTCATTCTGTATTTGTAAGAAGCGTGTCAACTCACCCAACAGAAGCTGGCAGCTATGTGTGTGCAGCTAGTTTTTCCAAAGGAAGGCCAAAGCAAAACTAGAGTGTTTGTTCTGGCATCAAGACAGTCTCACCCCAGCTGAAATCTCAGCTGTGTTTGTTCTAAGTTCAGCATTATCTTAATTCTACTCAGTGTATTCCTTTCAGATACACAGACATTCTTGAAACAAATAATAATCTGCATTCAGAAGTAATGTTTTTGGGGAGGGTTAGCTCTGGTGAGGTCACCTGAGCAGTCAGCAAGCAAAAAGGCAGCCACAGTCTGCTGTTCTTCAGTATCAGGAGCTTTTATAAAATCCTGCACTGCTCTAACTTTTTTATATGGAAAAAATGAAGCATAGGGAGATCATCTGGTGTACTGTAGGGTCAATAATTACC
This sequence comes from Passer montanus, assembly GCF_014805655.1. NCBI lineage: Eukaryota > Metazoa > Chordata > Aves > Passeriformes > Passeridae > Passer > Passer montanus. Next base: position 3,318,878 of record NW_024366703.1, on the reverse strand, counting down.
AATATTGTTGCACCCTCATTTGAGAAAATTGACAACATACCATAATTCCGAGGTAGAGGCTCTGGTTTTCAAATCAGAGCAGTAACAAAGCACACCAATGTTTGCAAAAATCATGTCACACACAAACTATGCAGCTCAGGGAGTGAGTTGGCTGTACTAAACCCAAAAAGCAAAATAATGACATTAACCTTATCAGAGAGAGGTCTGTGGCTGCCTCCAGTTACGCAAGCATTGTCTGGAGGAGTTGTCTGGGACCTGCAATGAGATGGGGAGAGCATCACTGGAGCCTTGGAAAGAGCTGTGGAAAGTGAGGGGAACATTGCTGTGGTTGGGCTGAGTTCCTGGGAAGGGGACAGAGCTAAAGAGACCCCCACACCCCACTGAATGTGGGTGGGTGCTGCTGTGTGCAGGTGGAGGAGGTGACACCTGCCCCAGGAGCTGTGGGCCTGCTCACCAGACAAGAGGGGCTGGCAGGCCTGTGGGATGTGGTGACTGTGCCTAAACCTGGGTGAGCATCGGCTGGGGTCACACCAGGAACAGCTTGGTGTCCCCAGGCTTGACCAGGACTGCTCCTGCACCTCCTGGCTGGCAGGGAGGGACAGTGTGGAGCCAGCAAGCTCTGCCCAGAGCCAGGCTCCATGGCCAATGTGCCTTGGCTGCTCCCCATGCCCTGCAGGGCTGCACCGGGGTGCCAACTGCTGCCTGCTATGGATCACACAAAAGCTCTGATACAGGGCCAGGTGCTCTGCACAAAAGTCCTTTCCAGATCTCTGGAGCTTCCGGCCAGTTCCTTCACCACAAAACCCTCTTCACTTTCCATCAAATCACTTGCACTTACTCTCTAAGGTATATGACTGTCTGTGAGAAGGAAGAAAAGAACAGGAAAAAATATTAAAAGAAACATAAAAATTGTAACTACTTTACGGAAAAATCTCACAGAATACAAAAATGAAGCCTGAATTTTATAGAAAGAGTCCCACAGAAATTATAATGTGAAGTCTAAAGAATTTTATCAAGAATTTTTACTTGTTCTTTTCATCTAAACCTGTATTCAGGCTACAGATTTTTGCAGCAAGCCTTAAAAGTCCACTTATAAAGCAGTACATTATCATTTGGACCTTACATAATGATTTCCAGAGGAATCATTCCTTCTGCAAATCAGCATTTCCATATTTGAATGAGAGTTCACCTTGAACATTCATTATTATTGTTCTAACTGAACAGTTTTACAAAACACTCTTTTGGTACCTTGCAAATGCACTTCAGTGAAGTACTGCAAGATAGGAAAGATAATTACCTTTGCATCTTTATATGGCTGCCCATTAAAGAACCTGCAATGGGACTGAACGTTGTCATCTAAGTTCCCACAAATATATTTATGCCTCATAGCAGGAAATTAGTTACATTCAGAGCTGGATTTGTATCCTTATTCATAAAATGCCAGCTGTGATGAAAGTATTAGGGACATTAGTAACTGCCAGTCCCAATATGCCAGTGGATGTAACAACCCACTATTCCTAGGTGGGAATTTAATGGCCTGTTAGGTTGACATAACCACATAGAGTGTCTAGCTGCTGGAAAGAAGGACTTTAGCATCTCAGTGGTTCTTAAGAGACTCATCTCCCAGAGAAGGCAGACACACAAAATGTATCAGAGTCTGAGTTTAAAATACGATATAATTTTGTAAATTGTATTATCCAGACTTATCATGCATGTATCAGCTTTGAATTTAATCTCGGCATTAGCTGACTATTCCCCAGAGACGTACCTTGCCAAGAAGATGTACTTTCATTACTTTCCCATTTGATTTTTATAATACTAATCCCAAGGCAAGCCTAAAAAAGCAGAACAGTGATTAAATCCCCATCTGGTTTTGCAGAAAGTTTGTGGAGGTTGGAAAAGGGCTTAGGAAAGGATAATTTACAACAGATACATAGCTTTCAGATCAGATTTAGTAACATGACCAGCCTTAGGGAAACAGGACAGGCCTTGCTACTGAAATCCTTGCAGATTTATTGCTGTATTCATGACCTTAAAATTGGCATGAGATGCTGCCTCTTGCCATCAGCTGCTCAAGATGCCGATGCTCTGCCCTCAGCAGGAAACTGGCACCAGAGGGGTGAGCAGGCTCCTACAATGTGCTGTGCCTCATGTGGCAGATGAACCATTTCCATTTGGTAGTTATGGTGGGGCTTTTTGTTTGGTTTTTTTGTTTGTTCATTTTCTTGTCTTTTTATTGTTTGTTTTGTTTTGTTTCCTGGCACCTGATAGATGAGTTGGCTTTTGTAATCTTCTGCATCCTGTGATCACTTGCTGTCTTGTTTTGTTTCCTGTTGTTGGCTTTTGTAATCTTCTGCATCCTGTGATCACTCGCTGTCTTACTGAACTGGTAACAACACAGGACTTGGGAATGCATGGGGGAAGAAAGGGGTACATAGTACCTTGCCTGCCATTTCCCTTTTCATCTGCCTGCTCATGTTCAGAAGTGACTACAGCAGAAAGAAGTGTGTGAGGAGTGGCCTCAGCCAAATACACTTGGCTCATGGAGACTCAGAGGCAATTGCTGTCACAGACAAGGTCTAGTGCAGACCTAAATTAAAAAAAAATCAGGAATTTTAGGTAAAAAGAACATAAACTCTGGTTTCTTTTGCTTCATTCCCCATCTCTTTGCAAGCTGCTGTGCTCACCTTTATGAGAAGTGTCTGCAATGAGACATGACAGTGAGAGTATTGGAAGGGTGCTCAAGAATAGTCTGAAATAGCGTTTTTGCTTGCCTGAAGCATGCCTGTGATTGCCAAGTCATGCTCACACACTAATACTAACAAGAGCCTTGTTACTGAGAGGGCAGGCTGATAGCCTTGGCACAAGAAGCTGTTCCTTCAGCTGCAAATCCAGTCCAGCTCACAAACAGGCTTTGGCTCCATCCTGGAGAAGCAATGCTGGGTCCCTCCCCTGTGGACTGTTACCAGAAGACTGGTAAGAGCATAAACAAGGGAAATTATCTCCTTCTCAAAATCAGCAATTTCACCCTTGAAGAAGAGACAGTTCACCTTTAACAAAGCTAAATTATATAAAGGTAAATTAAACTATAGTTTCATTTGAACAGTTTTGTGAAACTGTAGGACTGGGACAGCCCTCTGCCAGGAGAAAGCTCCTGCTGATGAACCACACCACTGGAGGGGCCAAAGCCCACAAACCCAGCTTTAGAGAGCGAGTGCCAGACACCAGGTTACTCTAAGTAGTCTGATGTCCACAATGCACAAATCACACGCACAAACTGCAGCATTAAATGAAAGCTCTACTGTGCTTCAAGAATGCATTACATTTAAAAGGTAGAGGTAAATAGGTGGTGAATTGGAATTAGATAAAGAAAACATTTAACAGTGGTTAAAAAATTGATAATGCAAGACTGTGTATGTTCTTGCAGAGGAAATACTTTCAGGGTTTTTAAGAACATATTTTTTTTTTTTTTTTTACATCCTAAAGTGTCAGCGGTCTTTTGGGCAAACACTCCATCAGACTGAAGTGAGGATTTATGTGGGGATAAAGCCTTAGGGGCAGAGTCCTGCCCAGTGTGAACTTGCACCTTTAGAGGAGGCTCCTTGCACCTTTTGGAGGATGGCTCTGCTTGTTTGAATGGATTTCTTCCTGCTAATACTCTGAATTACAGCTCTTGGTGCTGACAATATACATGACTCCAGCAAGCTCTCCACATATCTCTGTGCCAGCCTATCAACAGCATTTCTTGCCTTGGACTGACTCAAAGTTCTTCAACAACTTTAGAGAACAACTGGCAAACACCACATCTCCTATTGCAACAGAGGGAAAAACAGCAACAGATCAAGTGAGTAGGGGACAAACACCCAACTATTTCAGAATAAATGAAAAAAAACAGTTAGATTGGAAGAGTAGTCTCTTTTTGTTGTTGTCTTTGAAGTATTTCCCAAATGTGATTGTGATGAAGTTAAAGGTGATGAATTATACAAACTCATGTTGAGACACCAACACAAACACCCACCTGCAGAAATTGCAAAGGTTAAACATTCTAGACAATGATTTACTTTATTAATTCACCCTCATCATTCCAAACTAAACATTCAAAAATGGCCAACAGTTTTGCAAGAGAGTCTTTGTAAGGAAGGCACTGCCTGCAGATCCGTGCCAGGTCTGTACCCCCTGCAGCAGCCACATCCTCGGGGCAACTGCACCCCGTGATGCAGAGTCCTGCAAGGGCATGGATGGTCAAACTCACCTCAGGCACAATTTCATCTACAGCAGGGGAGTTATACTGCAATGTGAGTAGGCACACTTAAGCCCAAACACAGAATTTGAGCAGCTAATTTATGTTTCTATTAATTCTCAAATGAACAGGATGCATGTAAAAATGTTTAAATGTATGCTGCATAAATACCCATGGGAAACAGACACAAAAGTGCTCATGCTGTTTTTCTTTTTTCTTCATAGTATATTCAGAACCACAATGTTCCTGCAGCTGATTATGGTCTCTCCCACAGATTGGAGAGCTATAAGCCCATTTCAATCTACTTTCCTCGTCTTGACAAAAATCAGTTCACAAAAAAATGAGAAGTTCCTTGAGAAATATGCACAATATTTGGTGCAATAGTACTTCAAGGCAGAGGGGAAAACCTACAGGAATGCTATTTACCTGAAAACAAACACCTCCTCAATTAAAACTGAAAGTATTTGTGTTTCAAGGATTTATAAGAAGCAACTTAATAATAAGGCAATTTAGGAATATACAGAGGGGATAACAGCCTTCTATGGTTTTGGCATGCTCTGTGTTTTATACAAACATTTGCAAAACATCCAAATTTGATAAAGGGGAGAAGTATTAGAAAATAAAGATTGAAATATGTCTTTTCATTGTGCAGATTGCAATTCTATGCACAAAGTTATGATTTCCATAAATAAGGAGAGAATTATGAAGTTGTTAAGTTTGGGGAACATATTTTGTAAACCACTGAGTATATAAATAGTTGTATTAAAGTCTTTGCCAATCAAGTTGTCAAACTGAAATTCCTACAGTCAAAACTTGAGTTCTGTAATGACAGCATTTTTACAAGTTGGTAAGTATGGGATTCATCCAAAGCCTTCTGCAATCAGTGAACATTTTCATGGGCTTGAATAAGTACTTTAACAGGATATGCTCCATAATGCAAATGACACAGCATTCTCAACACCTATCTCTGCAAAACTGCTCAAAGCTTTATAATAAAAATGGATTATTTTCAGCTTAGAATTTTGCAGCATATTAAAAATTCAAAGTCTCATTTTGGCTCCAAATGCATATTTTTCAAGATAGTAGTTTTCAAAGCTTTCTGTATTTCATTTACCCACATGAAAAAAACCCAGCTAATGAGTAGAACAGAGAACCAAAAGTCATGAAATCCAGGTTGGGTTCAAATCTAAACATGATTTAGTGCAAAACAGTCAAAACAGTTCAGTGATGGAATTTCAAAGTGCCATAGGCATACTCTCCTCCAGCACTTGAAATGCAAAGATTTTCTACTAACAAAATCTGCAAAAAACCAATTAAACTTCTTTTTTCAATTATCTGCAACTCAGTAGAGAGCTTTGCAGAAGAAATAGCCTAGAAAGCATTCATAAATTTTCACAGAGTGGTATGGCTTTTGCAAATACCCACTAAAAAATAATATATACAAATCCCCCCATATGTTATAGAAGTGGAAATTTTAGGATGCCTTAAATCTTGCTTGTTCACACAGAATTACTATGCAGTGTGGGATGTGGACTTGACTATTAAAAAGTAACAGTTAGAATTGGCGATAAGGCCTCTTTCTCTCATAGAAGAAAGACAACTGGCATGAGGAAATAAATCCCACACCTGATGTGAAGGGCGAATGAGTGTGGGATGCAGAGGTTCCCTGCCTGCTCCATTTAGAGGCTGTTGAGCTCAAGGCCTGACCCAACACCAGAGCTCCCCAGAGAGAAGGAAGCTACTCCAGAGAAAAGAATCCTTTCACTGCTTCAGAGTCCAGGCTTGAGGTTTATGAAGGCTTGAAGGCTAAATGCAGCCTGGAGATTGTAGGGCTGATATAAGGATAAAAACATGCAATTTTCAGAGATCTATAATAAAAAAAGAAGTTTGTTCTATGTAATAACTGGACAATTTTCCAGGATGTCTTTCACAGTATTCTCTGTGTTTTAAGCCAACAAAGTATTCCTGGCTTGGTATTTTTGCACATTGCTCAGGAAAATTGCACACTGAGACATGAAACAGAATAGTAATTTAGTTTTTAGACTTACCAGACTTTCCAGAATACTTTCCCATTCTTGGTCCCTTTTGTCCATGGTTCACACCTGGCTTGTGAGAAGGAGGGAGGGTTTCAAGCATCACTCCTGAGCATGATTAATATTTAGTTCAGCTAACAAATCACTAGATTTACAGGAAACAAAGATTATTATCAAATCACACAATCTTAGAAGGGCTTTGGTTGAAAAGGACCTCAAAAATCATCTAGTTCCAAACTCTTTGACATGGGCAGGGACACCTTCCACTAGACCAGGTTACTCACAGCCCTATTTCACCCAGTCTTGGACATCTCCAGGGATGGGGAGCACACAATTTCTCTTGGCATCCTGTTCTAGTATCTCACCACCTTCACAGTGAAGAATTTCTCCCCAATATCTAATCTAACCTTCCCTATCTCAGCTTAATGCCAATTCCTCTTGTCCTATCACCTCATACCTTTGTCAAAGGTCCCTCTCCAGCTGCCTTGTAGCCCCTCAGGTACTGTAAGGTGCTGTAAGGTCTTCCTGGCACCCTCTCTTCTCCAGGCTGAACAGCCCCAACCCTCTCAGCCTGTCTTCATAGGAAAGGTGCTCCAGACTTGAGATCAGCTTAGTGGCCCTACTTTGGACTTGCTCCAACAGGTCAATGTCCTTGTCTTGGGACCCTCACACCTGGACAAAGTACTCCAGGGGCGGTCCCAAGATAAATCAAAATAAAAGTGCAGTGGGGGTATTTTATTTTCCTGATGTGAGGAAGTAGAAGGCCATGGTTCCCACTGAGGCAGAAATGAAGCTTTTATTCCACTTGGAGATGTTTAATAAGAGCAACTGCAGAAGTTAAAAGCTCATGCAGCACTCATGACAGTGGGAGAACCCTGTTCTCTCAGAGTGACTCAGGGTGTTCACCTGGAGGAGGAGAGGACCAGCCTCCTTCTGTCTGATTCAAACCACAGATTTAGGAACTCAAGGGTTACCAACACCAAAAATTAAGTCCTGCCTTCAGAAAGCCAATTCCACCCCCACCCCGCCCCCACCATTGGTAAATGCTCTGACCACCTGAGTGTTGAATGGGAACAGATGGAAAAGCACGACACCTTCCTCACTTTGTAAATAAAATATTTCTCCCCATAAAGCTCATTAGTTGAAATTAGCCATTAAATTTTATCAGCAATTGTGGATCAAATGGAAACCTCCAGCAGGGTCTGAATGCACAAGAGATAATTACTATAGGTTTGAATAGCTGCAAGCATGAAAAACCCTGTAGCTGTAGTTTATGGATTCTCGATTTATAAAATGTAATTTTTGACATACATTGTACATACATCTGTATTTCTTACTGCAAAAATCAGACACCTTTGCTACAAAAGTAAGTCAGTGGTGACATAAGCACTTACACTACCGACTAGATGTATTAGGGAAGGTCAGGAGCAGTTACAAAGTAGAACATTGCCCTAGAGTTACCTCGGTGTCCAGTTTCCTTCAGCCAAAGCCAGCCTGTGCCCTGCTTATGGGCAGTCTGGGAACCCCACCAACAAATCCACTGAAACAAAATCCAAATCCAAAAAACCTAAAAAAGGCAGAGAGATGGTGGGGTTTTTTTAATAATTATTTTCTTCAAAATAAATGGCTAGTATTTGACCTACTAATCCTATCAATTTGGTAACAAACCTACATTTCAAATTTATTTGCTCACCTCCACTTATCAATTTCTAGCAAAACCTGTTTGAAAAAGATTGAGAAATCATGAATGGAATACAGAGCCAAGATACTGGTGAGCTTCAGCTGTGATCTAGCCTTCACTGGCTGAGTGACACAAACAAGTGGCAATGACTTCAAAGTGAAAAACTGGGAAGCATTCAGAGCTGAAGGGAAGGGCTGAAGCTGGCTTGCTGCACTGCCAGACTCTGCTGCAGCCTCTCTGCTGGCTCAGCAAACAAGGTCTCCCACCAGCATTGATCAGGCTGGCTTAAAACCGGGTCCCTCTAGACAGACTTGAGACAGATACTGGTAAACTCTTCAGCTTTCTACATATTGCTGAAAAGGCTGGGATGTCATATGGTCCAAGACAAACCTTGGCTTCTTTTTCACTTCCTAAGTGGGGCTCATTTGCACAACTCTGACATTCAGTGCAGGAGAAACCCACTACTAACAGAAATTAGGTAAGCATGGGCTATAACAGGGTCAGTAGAGAAAAAAGCAAACATCCCCAAGGTAATTCAAATAATAAACTAGTGGCAACAAAAAGGAAGAGCAGATTGAGTTACAACGACTGATCTGAAGCTTGTGGGGTTATCCCTCAGGGATTTTTGTTCCAGGATATCTTCAATATGTAGTGTCTGTCTAGCTCCTCAAAAATGAGAGAACAGCACAGCAATTCTCTCCACTTCCCTCTGCCACCACCTCAAACCAATTGTTTTTAATCTGCCTTTCTTTTTCTTCTTAAGAGGCAGAGACACATTTACAAGTTGCACCCTAGAGACAGAAGTCATCATCCTTTTGCAGCAGCTTTATCTATGTGTTCTTCCTTAATATTAGAATCACTTTGATTTATGAAGATGTGCTGCAAATAGAGGATTGACATCGCATCTAGCTAGGATAAGGACAGACAAGCCAAATAACTCATGAGTGCAAGTGACAACTCAGCTCTAAAATGCCTGTTAAATTCCCTTAAGTTACCCAGTGTTTTGAGAAAATACAAAATAAAATCTGATACCTAGGGAAGAAAAAACAAAAAACCTAGAAAAAATGGTCACAAATAGCCAACAGGATGATTTTCTAATCTAGGAAAATTCAAAGTGAAAGCCTCTATTTCTTTATCATTCTACAATTACATATCTACTGTATTATGAATGACAGCAGATCTTGAACATGGTGAAAGGCAGCAGAACTATACAAAGAATACAGATTGTTGCTATAAGTAATGACAGGAGAAATTAATCAAGGATTGGTTGTGCTGCATGAAAGTAGCAATTTCATCTTCCCAGTACACCTACAAGTATGAAAATGTTAACTGAATGTATGATTAAGCATAGCAGCTGTGCTTATGTCACTTAGAATTAATAAGCCTTACTAATAAAGCCAGCAACAAATAAATTGAGAAGAAATTCAAGGGCAAAAGATAAAGCGAGACTACCTTTGCACCATAAAATAGAAAAGCCTTGATGCATTGAGGTGCCCTGAAGAGGGAAGAGAAACACAGAAAGGCCATTTTTTCTTTTGAACAATGATGTGAAAAATGATGCAAGCAATTATACCTTCAGATCCCCAGCTGCAGTGTACCCACTGCCAACAGTTACAGATGAAAACCATACACAACTACAGCTACAAGAGGATGTAAACAAAGAGATAAAAAAAATTCCTATACTATCACTTTCATGTCAAAACCCATTCCTAACATCTCCCGTGCTTTTGCTACATACCTACAGCAGTTTACACAAAAACAACCAGGGAATGAGGAACAGAAGACACAGCTGTTGTGCCTGCCTCAACACCTTTGATTATAAGATGGTGTTTTATGTTTAAAATCTGGTACATAAAATATCTGGAAAATAAAACAGTTTCTAAACTAATTTCATTGAGATTTCAGTTCTGTACCTGAGAGTTCTTGGCCAGCATTATAGACTGCTGAAGAAACTTCCCATTTTAAAATGAAGAATTAAGGGGTATCTAATTGTCAGTATAAGAAATACATTAAAATACCCCCCGTAAGGGTTTGAAACCCCTCACCAGTAGAAACTGGGCCAGCATGTACTGGGAGACAATCAACAGGAAGAAAGCAAACATCCCCCTGGTAATTCAAACACAGCTCGGTTGTAATACCACAGGAGATTTCAGCCCCTATCTGACAACTAACAAAGCAATGTAAACAATTATTAACTTGGAATCCTTTTCACATTTTGCAGTAATTTCCAGTAGCACAAGCTACTGGAAAGAGAGTTTTCACCTTCCAGCATGTGCCATTTGATGTAACAGCTTAATGCACTTTCAACGAATGTGCAGAAATATTATATTGAATAGATTCTGGATCCTAAAGCAAAACCACTCAAATCAAAATGCAATGAGCTTGTCTATATGCAATAGGAACAAATGTCTGTTTTTACTTTAAAACTTTCAATTCCAATGAATACTGATTGCTTTCAATATTTGGGAAACCTTTTCTTTCATGATAAAAATTGCCAGAAATGTTGGAATTTCAAAATAAAAGTTATGAAGAACACTTTATTGACATCAGTAAAATCAGACAACGCAATAAACGTACACAAGGGTGCATATAGGAAAATAAAAGACTTTAATTTTAGCTTTATCTAACACAGTTATTGAATTAAAGAAAATATTTTCAGCTCTTAAACTCTCTAAGATATTCTACTCTAGAAATATGTAACCTCATCATTTAAGGAAATAAAATTAGATTTCTGTAACTAAAAAGTGATTCCATTAAAATGCTAAGGAAGTAAATTTCTTCTATTCTGCTACTATGCTCATCTCTATTTTACACAGACCACATTTACCTGCTATGGTTAAATAAATTTTCTATTAATAAAGGTTAAAGAATTAATATGCATTTAATATAGAAAACATGTCTTGTGAGGGTGTTCAAGTATCTGAGCAAGATACTTTTCCATCTTGGAATCCAGACAGAGTTGGGAAAAGATCCCTCTTTAAAGTACTTGAGCAAGATGACAAAATTAAATGCCTTCTCTGCTCAGTGTGGCACATTACCACTAATCAAAGCCAACTATTAAAAGCCCCAAGCACTACACAGTCTTTGGAAACCAGCATTGTGAGGTTCATAAATTCACCAGAAGACAACCAAAACCAAGACCCACATATTTGAGTTTAAACCCTGTGGCTTTCAAAAATGGCTGTGCTTTAGCTACTTTATATCCTGCTGGATTAATTTTTCCAGAGGACAAAATACAGTTCTTGACTTCCACAGTACTGCTACTGACACAAAACAAATAGCAAAAAAAATTCATGTTCTAGCTCTCCACTAGAGCAGAGATTGAATGTACACTGAGTAAACTCACCCCTTGACAAGTTGTTTGAATTACATAATGTAGCCTCAGATAGTTCTGTTCTGGTAATGCCAGTGGAGGCTGGATTGTTATTATCCATAGTATGGCAACGGCCAGAGATCCTGGTGAGAACATAACTAAAGATTCTGTGAGAGCAGATTCATCTCTCCTGGTTAATAGAAACCATGTTATAGAGTTAAAGCAGCAAATAAACAAGAAGCCCTTAAATTAAACCTGAACACCATATATCTACAGAATCTAGAATGGCTCTCATGGGAAGAAAATACTACATCAAAAAGTAAAACTCTCACTCACTATAAGTGCCAAATCATTAAATTGATCCCAAAAAGAAAAATAGTAAATGAAACCTTGCTGTAGTAGAACACACAAGACATTAATGATATATCATTTCATTATGCATAAAGGTATTACTTAACTCCATTATTAACTCTAGTACTGCAGAAGAGTCCAGAACTGAACTTAGTTTGCCCAACTTATGTGAACTTTTCCCACCTTTCCAGAGTCTAATGAGCAACTGCTTCACCATATCATCAGAAAAAAATCTCTCCATCTTCCTTGACCTGTTGTGTTTTACATAAAGGCATTGGGGTTCAAATAATTAAGTGAGAATTTAATTAACAATTTGAAAGGTGCAGATCACTGGGGGCCATTTTTGCTCATTAATTTAACAACAAAACCTACTTCACTATTAATTAGAACACTTCTAACACAAGTGAAACAGCTGTGGCAGACCAGGCCACCTCATTATTTTCTTATACACATGAATATTTAAAAGTGCAAGGATCTTCAACAACACACAGACGAGTACAGACCCTTAAAAAAAAAAAAAAAAAGAAATAGGCTGAAAAATTACTTGACCTAAACAAATTTATTCGAAGAAAACAACTAGGGGCTCTAGGAAAAAAACCAAACATATTACTGTCTGACAGTCAGGACATGGAACCAGAGGCTTTGAGGGACCTTTCAGATATTTTCATTCTTTCAAGAAGGAGCTCTAAAAGAATACTAAATACCACAGCTACAAAGATTAACAGTGGGTATAACATTTGCTTCTGAAGGAAGTCAACCAGTATCAACACCAACTACTACTACATAGAAGGAATCTCACCACTTTTGGCCAAAAAATCAAAAGTATATACAGCATTTCAATTTGAAGCCCCAGTGCCAGCCTTCTGATCCCTAGCTGAAACAAGATAAGGCAAGCCAGGTGTTTTAACCTCTTTCCAAATATCAGTCTTGAGGCTATTGACTGATCAGAGATCAGGTATAATCAATCTGCTGTCTGAGGTTTTGGCAGAGTCTTTCATTGGTCCCAAAACCACATTAGGAACTCTAATGAAAAGAGAGGACACCTTCAAAACCCAGCACTAGATCCAAGAAGCTGCTTCTCCTTTCTCCATATTTGTTTGCTGTAAGTAAATTTATATTTGCTGACTTTGCAAATTTGCGATTATTTGTGATATAAATTTTTAAGACATTAACATTATGTGCATTTATAATATCTACTGTTAGCTAAGAGGAAAGTCTGACCTCTAATTAAATTGATTCAATCTTCATCTTTGCTGCCATCTGTAGGTAACTTGAGTGGTACAAAGGTAACTGCTCTGTCATCAGGACCTGTGTCCATGAGAAAGCACGATGTTCTTGTTACCTGTCTGTCCTGATTTTAGTGTTCAAATCAGGCAGAAAAATGTACAACAGCTTGTGGCTTTGCACCTCCAAGTAATCCTGCAACTGAGGTAGTTCAGAAAAAAAAGGAAAATTTAGTTAGAATCACAAAATCATAGAATGGTTTGGGTTGGAAGGGGCCTTAGAGATCACACAGTTCCAATCCCCAGCCCTGGGCAGGGATGCCATTCACTAGACCAGGTTCCTCAGGGCTCCATTCAGCCTGGCCTTGAATACTCCCAGAGGCATCCACAACTTCTCTGGAAAACCTGTTCCCGTGCCTCTCCATCCTCTGAATAAAGAACTTCTTTCACCATCTCATCTAAACTTACCCTCTTTCAGTTTAAAACCATTCCTCCTTGTCCTGCTGCTATCTCCCCAGAGAAAAAGTCCCTCTCCCCCTTTCTCATGAACCCCCTTCACGTACTGGAAGGCTGCAATTGCATGTTCCCAAAGCCTTCTCTTCTCCACATGGAAAAACCCCAGTTGTTGGATCCATGATGAGGATCCATGCTATTTTACAGCATTATTACACCATGGGATGCACCAGAACACCTGTAATTTTGACTGTAAATATGAAATATAAGTCTTGGTGTATGTTTGGTTGTTGGAACATAGTTTCTTCTCAGTGAGCTATGCAATGTTTTAGGAGAACTGTTATGGTAAAGAAAACTTCTCAAGAGAAAAATAAACCAAAAGCAGAGAGGTTGATCATAATTTTAAACCCATTATGACCAATTTTGGAAATCTGAAATTATACAAGTGAGGTCAGCATTTGAAATATTTGATTTAATGACTGGACAATTTTGATACATAAAAATAGATACTTAGTAGTGAACAAGTTTATACAAACAAGATTTCTTTTGTACAGTACAAAACAATGATGGAGATAAAAAAAGATTTGCTGGGTTACAGGGCAAGACACAAGAACAAAACACCATTGAATAAATTTTTTAAAATTATCAGAGGCTTCTTTCATAAATACAGTGTAATGCTTTCATTTAACAAATACAAAATTTACTATTTAATTTATCAACATCAGGAAATATATAAAATGTCTTTGAATGACAATCTGATTTAAAAACTGATGCAAATACAATAGCGTTTTTAGAATTCTGAGGTAATATTACACATTATCTCAAAAAAAGCTTCAATAAATAAAACTGAACAAAAGGCAAAGTGCAATTCAGTGAAAAGGAGAAAAGATAAAGCTTTTATTTTAACAATAGTAGATAAATAGTTATTAAAAGCAGGTTTAAGCCTTAAAAAAATATTTTGGCTAATTTGCCATGTTTTCAGATAAACTGTATAGCTATTTATTCATAAGCTCACCTTTCACGAATCCAATTCAACAGACGAAAGGCAGTAGGTCTTTGTTTCCAGGTTTCCTACTTACATCCACATTCAGGTGTTAGAAATTTAACATTGCTTGCGGCTATCTAGTTCATTCAGTGCAACAGTGAAAGCTTAATTTATTTCTCAACATCTGAAATGCTGCAAGTTAAAATTTATTTTAAAATGTCCATTTGGGAGATATAATGTAAAAATGCAGAATTTTTCAGTGCTGCTTTTAGCACACTTTGTGCTAACTAGTATAGTTCCAGGCTAAAGCTAATGGAAATTTTATTACTAGTTTCAAAGACAGCACTATGAATACAGTGTCAAATATTCTAAAATATCCTAATATTTATCTCTGCCTTAATAAAACAGTAAAATCACCAGTAACTTTTCTAGGAGAAATAAAAAAAAAAAATTTTACTCTTAGCTATTGAAGAATATCCAGAACAGCTTTGAAAGCATGAATTAGACAGATTAATTTGTTGATCATCAGTAAATCTGTTGATTGTATGTAAATAATACAGAGAAAGAAAGAAGACTAATATAGTATTTGAGTGCAGACACTACAAGATAGATATGCATCCATGCCCCAGCAGAAGTCATTGGGGAAAGCTGACAAATTAGATGCCAAAGTGTCTCAAGTGATCTGGGCCTTATTCAGCTGAAAGAAAAATCTACAGAACACACAGTAGCTGTTCATATTTAAAACTACTACACTGCATGCTGCTAAATTATTTCCATTTAATGAATAAAACCCAGACTTAAAATTACTTCAGTATTTTAGAACCGTTTCTTCCCCAGCTGCTAATTTACTAACTCAGAGCAGACATACCAAGAATGCCTTTCACAGAGTTTGTGCAATGAAAAATACAAAACATTTTTAAATGCTGGTCTCCAAGTTAATGAAAGTTGCAACATTCTTCAGAAATGTTATTGTATTCACTTTCATCACAGCTTATTTAAGACTTTCAACAAAGTTGCTGCAAAAAAATGATGCCGTGATAGACTATATCAGTTTTCCACAGGTTGTGGATATAATTCTCTTCCTAAAGCATTTCACCAGATGTGGAATTTATTTTAAATATCTAGTTTTGTTTACTATAATGCTACAGTAGATCTGGCTAGTCTGCTGTTAAGAATGAACATACAAATTCCTTAATACTCGTAGCTTGAACTTGAATCCCCTCAAGCTGAAAAAATACCTTTTAACACTCTTGTACAGTCAAGTGTAAAAGCTGAATATACAACATCTAAAACCTCTTATTCATAAAAAATAATTTTTTAGCAGTAAATGGCACTATCAAAACCCTATTTCTTCACAGGCAGTTATTTACATACTTCTTAGACAGTTGGTTTCACCAAGCAGGAAAACCAGAAGAATAAAACTACATACATTTTATAAAGACTAAAATTCCTATTTGCCTTTGTGAAAAAAAAAAGGCTACATGCTGATGTTATATTTTTGCTGCCACTGGGATTAACCAATAGAGAAATATTCTGTATATTTTCTCCCAGTAGGATACCTTGATGTAAAGAATTATGATTAATGTTAAAGTGCTATTAAGAAAAGCCTAACACTTGGGAATTGTCTTAGCTGGGTTTTGTTTATCAAACAGATGAGCTTTTTGTACAAAGAGAACTACTTTCTGTGACAAAGCAAGCAGCAAATGTATTGCCATTCAGGAAAAAACCATACACTTTCTATTTAATTAAAAAAAATATCTAAATGCGATAAAACTGGCACATTATCAAGAGACATGACAATGAAAAGCTTAAAGGCACAATCAGAAGAGTGTGGATGCTACATAAAAATGCTGTTCTTGGAGTATTTAATCTTATTCCAGACCAAACCCCTCTGCATTTGAAATTCCAATTATTAACTTTTGCTTCAGTTCCTTCTTGTTCTTGTAAGGAGGGAGACAAAGCTGGTTGAAGCACGTATGGGCCACAGGTAACCTAAAATAATTTAAAAAACACCCAGCAAAACATATTTAAGAATAATGCCATAGAATCAGAATGCTGCCAATTGCCTATACATTCTTGGTTAAACATTTCTTAAATAAGAAATCCTACAAAAGAAACATTTATCCCAATGTTGGTTCAAGTTCTGTTGTGGTCGAAAGTACCTCAGATCAGTTTGTTGCCTGGAACAGCCTCCTACCTTTTTTTTTTTTCCCATGTTGGAAACATCTTCCAGATTTTGGAAGCTCCAGAGTTTGGAAACTCCAGGTACTACACGAGTTCTTTAAACACAAAATCTGGGTATAGTAAGAATCTACAACATGGAAAAGTAAGGTGGGTCCTGCAGTAGGTACAGCCACACCTAGAAGAACCACAGTTCTGTGTCTGTGAGGATTCAGAATTCAGGGTTCAGCCGGGTAAAACAGGTCCTTACAACTTCAGTGGGGAGCTCTGAAGGACTGACTGAAATGCTGGAAAAATAGCAGTTCACAAATTCTGGTCTCAGCTACACCAACACTTCAGTTCCAGGCTTCTTCTGAGAGAGAGCTTGAATATATCTATTGCAGATATGGCTAAGGAATGCCTGACTGAAACACTGGAAACTTTGTTTCTCACTAGAATGGATTCATTTGATAAGCCACAGGTAATAAAAAGCTACAGAACTTCTTGTCATTTAAATTCTCAAGTGACATGGATGACACACCTGAGGATATATACTTGTCCTACAGCTGATGACTTGGCGGGGAGACAGGAGAAAGGCAATGAGCTGAAGCTCAACCTGCCATTTGAAAAACACTCTGTAAAATGTACTACAGCTGGACACACATATTTTATTATGTGACTCAAAAGCCCTCTAGGTCTCTCTTAATTTCATCCCTCAGACTTTTGAATGGCGCCAACTTGGCCTCTGATCATTGGCAAACATCCTCAAAAGTGGATGAAACCCCCAGATCTAGAAACTCAAGTTACTTTTCCCCTCCCTGCCCTTTAAATGATCAGCAAAGATCTGTTAATTTGACTGGGGTCATGGCTTCAGAATTTGGAAAGTTGAGAAGCTTTTATTAAATTTGCCAATTTTTATTGCTATTACATTACTTGATCCTATTGTGTGAGCAATATGATGGTGGTGTCTACATTTATTCCTTTGCAGGCAGTGTGACAGCAACAATTATCTTGCAAAAAATGGACCTACAGCAGTTTAAAATGCACACTATTTCAAAACACACATTCTCATTTCAAGAAAAAGAACAATTTACAGAAGGAACATAAAGAGTGATTAAATGTTGACTGATTATTCTTCATTTTTCATCTGATCTTCATGTTCCTTTAATGTTACTGGAACCACTTATTACCTCATTGAGAAAAGCATTAGAAATATCACAGTAAGGGGATAAAATTAAATTTAAAACCTCAAAATTTATTATGTTTATGCCTTTAGATCAGCTTTTCACAGAAAAGCCAGCAAAATTCAGACTTTGAAAAATATAGTTCCATTTAAGTATTTTGATCACTCTAAGTGTTTGAGAAATCTAGGTAAAGCCAGTAATTACTGCTTCACAGTGAGCTCCAGAGCAGCAAGTTTTCCTATACAGCTTTCAAATTATTTAAACTGACTTTCCCCAATCTTAAGAATGAAAATAATATTAACTGGCTTGCTATAAATAATGCCATCAAACTCAAAAAATTCAGAAAAAATCATGGTAGTTCAAGGTATATTTTCATTAGATCAGCTGTCATGTTAGGAATGATTAAATAAATAATTTATTTGAATTGAAAACATGTAAACAATCCCTATAAATAATTACCAGCCTCAAATGTAAACACTGACTGGAAAAACAATTTCCTTGTTTTTTAAATTTATGCAATCAAAAATGGGTATAACATTTTGAAGGCAAACTAAAGGAGTCCATGCAGTTTTTTCTTTGCACATTTGTTTGCTCTTCTGTAAAAAGACATTCAAGAGCAATAAGGGCTCTTGGGAAAAAATTTAATGAAAAAAATTTTAAAAACCCAAAACATTACTTACCAATTAGTGGATGTTTCACTCCTTGAAATCTTGAAATTCAGATCAGCCATTCCTCCCACAGGTACTCTATCACTTCCTGTAGCAAAATGCAGTAGCTTCTTTTGAAGATCCAGAGAAAATCCAAGTACTACATCCCAGAAGTATCTATGCTCGGGGCAGAGGGAGAAGGAAAAGTTGCAAGATGTGACATCATAAAAAAATAGCACGAAGATGATAATAAAACTACAGGTAGTACATGATGAATATCACTTACTGAGAATTTAATTAATATAGTCTATAGGACATCAGCAGTACTCCAATGTACAAGGTTAAATTCCCAAGGAATTGACAAGTACAATATTCTGGAATGATGTCTTGCCAAACGATGCCCCAACCCACTTATCTACACAAATATAAATGCCTTCTACTCGCTAATAGAAATGTCCTTAGTATCAAAAAGAATTGAGTAAAAAAATTTTTTAGAAGATTGGGTAGTAAAAATACTGAGACTTCATACTACTCCACATCAATGTGGTCATAATCTTTTAAGGATATTCAGTAAGCACATACCATTAAGGATCTAATTCTTCCTACTTATGACAATTTAGTAGTGTCTTTGTCTTATTTAGAAATAGGTTTCTAAAACTTCAGTCATTCTCAGGTTATCCTTGAAGAGAATACTGCTGGTAGATTAACATTCCATGGCATTTTATACTCAGTAATTAGAATAAAACCCATGCCTACCGTATAGTCAGATCAGTTTTCTGGTAGCCCTCATACTGGGTACTTCTCTGTAAAGCAGACATGTCCAGTTCAGGACTGCCACAGACAAGAATTTCAACCTCCTCTGGACGAAGTAACTGCCAAAAATCGAGGGCAAAATATTTAACTTTTAAAAAAAGATGAGGAATGATGCTACTAGATTAATTTTTTGTCATTACAGAAAAAATAACAGAAAATCATTCAACCTAAGTGTCTAACTTGGATACATACTGATTATAGAAAAATTAATCCCTCAGCACTTTGAACAATCCCTTACTATAGTAGAAAGTTAATTACAGGATAACACAATATTTCAGCATATTATGTTCTTTGTTTCTTCATCATTCTTACATTTATTACACTGACTTGCCTACGATGTGATCAGACTACAAATGGGTCAGGAAGAAAATTAAGTTTGTACAAATGGAAATCTGAGGGAGGGTCTTGATGTCAATTTTGATTTTAACTTCCATTTCATTTGCATTGACAATCCCAGCACAAGTAGCTGAGCAGCAGAGGCTGACAGAACTTGACTCTCAGTTGTACACACTGCTGTGCAAAGCAAATACTTCTAACAATAAACCATGTTCAATATCCACTAAACTTACACCTGCAGAACCCATTTATTCATTTACTACAACATCATCAAGTTGCGTGGAAGTATGCTATGGCATTTCAATGGATTCTCACTGTCTTTCCAGAACCCTCCCTGTGGCTGGGCACACCTCACTTTGCTGCAAGGTGTCACAGCTCACCAATTTCACTAGAATTTAGAAAATCCCTGACAAATTGAAACTTTCTCTTCTTTCTCAGTGTAGAAGGGATGCTGAAAATTAAAGAAGTCATTCCAACAGCCAAACAGAACTGAAAAGAGAAGAATGATTAATCTCAAGCTCACTGAGTGTTCTTCCTGCCAAAAGCAATATATGTTTTCAGAGGAGTCACTCAGGAGCACTCAGACACAGTTGTTCTGCAGTTCCCAAATGTAAGGAATATACAGAAACATTGTAAACCTTCACTGGAGAGCCTGTGATGTGTCTGTAAAAACAGAGTGATAAACGTGTCTTCTGGAGCTTTATTTATTGCTTTTCAATGAAACACTACAGAGAAGAGTTGATTACCTGATTAATTTCTTCTACTTATGTTGGATTAATCAAGTCTATCGATCAGTAAAGATTCTTTCCAAATCCTAAAATCATCCAGTGCAATTTAATTTAGATAACTCATTGTCAAATACTTGAAAGAGAAGCGGAGAGTTATGTTTCACTTATTCTTACCAGTAACGCATATGAAGCACAGACACTATGAAATCCATAATAGAAAGCTGCAAATTGTTTGTAGATCGATCTATTGAGAAGAAAATCAACATAGAGCTGCACATATTCTAAAAAAAAAAAATTATTTTGTTACATTATAATAATTTTAATCAATAATTTGTTCTGCCCTCTAAAATTCTGCCCTCTAGAATATGAAAAATGAAGCATTTAGTTTTAGATACCATTAAATTGGTAGGTACACCAGAAAGAACTACAGCCATTTCATGTTCACACTCTATTTAGGAAAGCATAGGTTTATAGAAAGGAGAAAAAGGACAAACTTAAATCTGCAAAGTATGTGTGGTTGATATAGGTAGAATTACCTTTCCTATTTCGATTTGTGACTGGAATTTTATCTCCATTTGGCTTTAAGTTGTAAGATTTTATAACACCGAATTCTTCCTGAAAAACCTACAGAAAAAGAGGAGTCAAGGTCAGCACTGGAAAATAAATTAATATACTTACAAATGCCAAAGCTTATATTATGTCTCCTCTCTTCAGCACATGCTGTAATTCTGAGGGTTGTGAGGTTTTTACAAGTTAAATATTACAGTGTTCAACAAATTGCTCAGAAGATTAGTATTCAAAGAACAAAAACTGACCCTGTTACATAGTGGCATGTCAAACTGACCTGCAGGCTCTGAAGCCATAGAGCTTTTCATACAAAAGAACAGCACAGGAGCAGTAAACACAATTAAGAAGGTATTTGCTCTGCTGTAGTTCACCTAGGAACTAAGTACCACCAATATGAAATTTCATTAACTCGTATGTGTGCTCTGAAACAATGAGTAACTGAAAAAGTCCTTCCTGACTGAAATAGCAGTTACAACACATATGTCAGGCAAAACTGTAAGAACTTGAACAGGCTATTGCTAAAGTGAGATTTTTGGACAAAATGCATAAAATAACCAAGTAAACTTTGACTACCTTCTGGGCTAGACAGAAAAGCAAAGAGCTGGAAATGCACCAGTAGCTGGCCAAGTGACCCTGGTGGTGAGCACTGGGATCCATCTACACTGTCAGGGAACAACAGCTTGGAGTGTCACCACGGAACCAAGCGTGGAAGACTCAGCAGTGCCGGGCAGCGCGGCTCCTGGAGCCAGCTCTGATCCCGTGCAGTTATGTTCCAAACAATCAGCAGTCACACTGCAATAAGCCACTCCACTTCCATTCCAACACTGGGAAAAATCACCAAACAAGGTTGAGAATCACTTATAGTAGTGCATTTAATGACCTGAAAGGTTGAGTAAAAATCCTCTTCAACATTGCCTTCATAGGATAGAAGTTCACTTAGTCCATGTGCCAATTCCTACAATATGAGTAAAAAACTCTTTAGTAAATCTACAAAACTAAGTGATGCAATTTGCAAAGATATGCCAGAAGCATTATTTTATACAGAAAGTATCTTGGAAAAAGCTGTATTTTTAAAATGCATGCTATGCTAGAAAAGAGAGATCTTCTGTTTCCATCAAAAGAAGATGTTATCAGCCTGCGCTGGAAAACAGCTGTTTTCAAACAGTTCATAACTCAAGCATTAAATACGAATAAATCAGGTTTTATATCAGTAATTTTGCCTTTTAGAAGATGTAATACTTACAGGCATAATCTGAAACAGGTCATCTAATGTGACACCACAGATGCCTACAAGTGTGTTATGATCACAGGGAACAATGGGAGGACTCAATAATTTCTTGTAACAGCAAGGCGGGAAACGAATATCCAAGGTGATACTGTTATATACAGCAAGTCCCATAAGCTATATATGTTAAAAGTTAAGGGCAAATCTGACATCTTTATTATAGGTAGTATTTTTGTAGCTTGGAAAAAATATTTTAAGATTCATGCTCAACAAACAGAAGGAATGTAAATGATTTCATTTTTTCTGGACTGAATTTTAAATGCAGTTTTTCATTACAATTAAGCAGTGGTTAGCATGGTCAAATAGTGCACATTGACAGAATGCTTGAGAATCTTCTTCATAATATTCTATACAAGCATTTCTACAATAAATTTTTCCAAAGTATTGTTATGAAAAAAAGAAAAATAAATATGTATTTTCTAGTGAGAGATCAATAAAGCAATGTTTCTTTTAAATAAATCTAAACGCATTAAGACATACCTGCACTGGTACTACAGCTCATCCATTAGCACATTTAAGTGCATCCCATGAAACAAATTTGAAACTATCCCAATTCAGCTTCTCAAAAGAATAGAATAGATCTGTTAGAAAATACCTACAACCACCATCTATCCAATTGCAATCCGTTAATGGACACAATTACATCATCTCAGTGGAGTTATAAGCATATACTATCATAAATTGTTTGTCTGACGTCTTCATTTATAAGCACAACAGAAAACCTAGAAAATAAACTAGTGCTCAAAATAGCATGTGGCTTCCATTTTGTAATAAAAAAGGCAAAAAGCCACATACTGTTCAATGGGGACTTGAATGAACTATTAATGGACACAGGTACATTGAAAGAAACTGAAAGAAACTCCAAGGCTTAAAATTACAACTTATACACACAGAAGTTGCATGTTTAATACCGACTTAGCATTTTCTAACTGTAAAACGTACCACGTACCCACACACCACCATTTTCTTCCTATTTTTAGTTCACTTGCTTTAACAATATTAAAAAAAAATAAAATTAAAATGGAACATAGGCGTATACACAACCTTTAAAGGAGCTTGAGCCAGTGCCTTATTTCATCCCCACACCAGCTCATTAAATGGCTGCTGTTCATAAAAGGATACGGCTCCAACCAGTCGGAATTCTGAGTAGTTGTCACATTTAAAGCTGCTGAACCAATGGCACTGCGAGTCCTTGTGGTAGGTGAACATGCCTGCAGAATGGCAACATGGCCCTTAAGAAGGCACTGAGCTTTGTAAGAATTCGTACAAAGCCTCCTCTTTCTCACCCATGCACCCTTGGAATGCTCCTGGGGTGCCCACATCCCCATGCTTGTTCTCAGGATCCCGTTCCCACCCAGGGCAGGAGCCTGCAGGGAGGGGCTTGGGAAGGAGCACCAAGGGCAGTGCCAAGCCTGAAGCAGGCTCAAGCCCACCTGCCCAGCTTGGTGCTGGTGCAACACATTTTTCAGGGCCTCCAGTTGTGGACATTTTGCATTTTCCCTATGCAATCTGTTTCCTCATTGCACTCCAGCATCAGTACTGCCATAAATATTAACTGTCTAACCAAAAATTTTCTTACTGCAATGTAAACTCACTTCCTCCTCTCTTTCTAGGTCAATAGCAGATGACAATCCCTAAAAATTCTGGCATGAATCCCATGATACAAATACCATAAGTTTACCTTCTTAGAATAGAAAACTGCAAACGGTTTATGTTATACACACACTACCAGCAAACTGATATGTTTCATATTTTGTCAAAAAATTATACCAGAAAAGTTAAAAAAGCCCCAAACCACATGTACCCTAAAAAAGCCACTCATGGGTCTAAATGACAAGCTAGATCTTACTGAAATCATGAGTATAGATGAGTTTGACTGCTATTTGCGTCAGATACAGAACATTCTGTTTTAAAGAGTGCCAGAAAGTAAAAACCTACAAAATAAAAGCAGATAACAGCTCTAAAATGCCTAGGAAGTATTGCTCAGAGAAGTAAGACACACTCCACACTCCTGCTTCTTCTAATGCAGAAGTAAACTGGGTAAAATGTGATGGCCTTTTTGAATCTGTTGGGATTGAATGGGCCAAGTTTATTATTGTTGCCATGGTCTGTACAAACCAAAGCACTGACTAGTTCTAAGCACATCTTGTATGCAATAGCTCACTGCATCTCTGTTTGAAGATAAAGTTGGTGAAAAATAATATTTAAATGAAAACAAAAACCAAAGTCCTTTTGATTTAAAAAAGAAAAAGGAATGAAAACCCAACTTTTCTGAGGGACATCTAGCTCTTATGATAAATTACAGTCAAAAAGCTGCCTTCACATTTTCCCCCCACGCTCCCGAACAATTTATCTTTCGAACTCCAGCTCAAAAAGTGCTCATCACAAAAGGTTTAGACACTGCCATTAGACATTGCCAGAAGCAACAGAACAGCTGCATGTAAGGCAGAGCAACGTTCACATGCTAAAAGGCCATAGGATGTTGGAACAAAATAGGTTGCAAATCCCATTTATTAATTGTCCACACCAAGATAAAGAAAGCATTGCAAAACACACAGGCAGGCAGATAGCTGACTTAGTTTAAACTCCAGGAGTTAAACCTGAAGAATCAGTTAACCTGGAAAGGGTAATAACAGTGATATTTTCCCTTCCAAGCTTCTCACATGTTATTTGCATCTTAAACATTAAAGACAGTAGAGGATACAGTCCCTTTCCAAGGGACAAGAGTATTTCTGAACTCCTCCCACACTTGGCTGATAGTCGTAACAATGAAAGAATTTGCACTTTAAAGTAAGGAAGCCTGCCAGAGATAGTGAAAAAATAAATTACTCTGAATGTTTCCAAACTCATCAGTTACCAAGCTCTGCTGACAGCTTTTTTACTAACTGAACTGTCAAACTTACAGAATGCTTTCTGCAGGATAAATTGTTTCCTATTAAGGTGGCTATCACCAATGTCATGTCTTCACATGGACCCCTTTTTACTGGAAAAAGGGCTACAGACAAGTAATCTCAGTAGATATGACGGCATATTTATGACTTAGAATTCTGTACCTTTAGAAGTAGTCCTAATAAACAATAAAGGACCATGATTTTAAGGGACATGAACACTTCCAGGCAAGCTCAAGACTATCAGGTGATATGCTCAAGTCCCTGCAAATCAATTTAAAAGCCATCCTGGCAACATTTTAATGCACTAAGTCATCAGTAATGTATCCATGCACAGAGGAAAGCTCATTAGAGTGGTGAATACAGATTCATCACCCAGATTCATCTACATCACTATAAAACAAGTGGACAGAACTGCTTGTTTACGACTGCACATTCATGTCTTACAATCTCCTGTTTAATCAAAAAGCCTTATTTTTTTCCCCTTGGGCATGAAATGCCCTTAAAGACTCACTAGTCCTGGTAACAGCAGAGGCAGGCTTTTTCATTCAGGCTCACACCCACCTATACTGTCTCTGCTACTTCCTTTCTTTTCTGAGATTACCCCAGACCCCTTTAAGAATACTGACTGCACAGATACCACAAACAGAATGTATGATGACAAAGATTCAAGTAAAAACTAACCTCTACCTTTCCTAGTCACAGAAATAGTACTAGAATGTGCAGGCACTCACTCTCAGTGCAACTATCAGCACCAAAAAACTCCCCATTGATACACGGGAGACCAAAGTTGGCAGTTTGCCAGAACGGAGCATAGTAACCCAACTGCAGCTACTGACAAAACCCAAAAAACCTCCCTCCCTAAACTAGCAATATGAAGACAACTGACAGCAGAAAGACAAAATGCAGCATATGAAGAAATAAGGAAAGATGGTAAATGATAACGCCAAATGTATTGGTTTATCTCTACTTGAATATTTGTTAAATCATTCTGCTGTTTTAGGCTGAGAACATTTCCTTCATGGCTAATAGCTAAGTTATTAGAAAGGATATGTTTTGGATTTGTGCTGAAAACAGTGTTTATAATACAAAGACTTCACTATTATTGCTGAGTGCTTATACAGAGTCTGAACAAATTCTCACAATCTACTTAACAATTATGAGGACTCACCATAATCTGGGTGAAAAATCTGCCGAATCAGAAGAAGAAACCATTCTTTTGTCAGGCCGCCCATATCAAGACCAGCTTCTCCTACAAATGTGACTTTTAACTTCTTTTTCAGATCTGCCTTCTTCCTTGCTAGCTATTATGAAATAGGTGAGGCAGAAGAAAAAGGAGATTTAACGTATTATCACTACCACTAGCAATAGAGAACACACCTCAGCCTCTACTCTACTGCTCTCACTTCACTTAAGCCATTAATTCACATAATTTTCTACTAATAGGTCAAACCTATATTAAAACAATAATTGAATTGCAGAAGCAAGACAATTATGGCCACTTGACATCATCAACTACTTTACACAGGGTGTCACTCTCTGGACTTGAAGTTAGGTGGTGTACAAACAGGCTTAATAAGCAATTAGATATAATGAACTGAGTTTGTCTGGAGTATTTCAGACCTACATAATTTTTTACCTTTTCTGCAAATGACAAATTAAAAAAGTACTTAGACGTAATTTGGAAATATTTAGAAACAGGGATGTAAGCTAACACTTTCAATATTTGGATACTATTCGGTTCTGTGTAAGATACCTGCCAGCAAGTATCAGCTGCTTTTTAGAACTGTTCTTTAGACAGTGATAACAAGCTCTTTTCATTGCTTTGTCCTAAGAGACACTACTTCATGCAGGTACACAAAAAATCTGCAAAGAAGTAGATTACAGTCCTTTACAATAACAGTGATCTTTCAGACTGAGTCTCTGTACAAGCTTCCTTTAAACCATTAATTACTGTCCAGCTTCAGAGAAAGTGTTTAAACCAGCCAAGGATATGCATGAGCTAAAATAATCTTCATGTTGTTAGTTGCTCAAGTAAATTCCTATTACATAAATTTTATAACTATAGGTATTGGTGTTCTTTGAAACAAGCTATTTATTAGTGGAAGTGATTTCCTTTGCAAATTTTTAAAACTTGAAATACAAGTAAGACATCTTCCCTCTCCACCTGCTGATCCCCATAAATTTGAAAATATGAATATAATACGTTTGTACTCATCTCTGAGATGGGTAGAAGAAAACATTGGAAATAAATAGGAGAATATTTTGAATACAAAAACTTTTAAATTTGCTCTTGGTAATTTTGGTGTGGTTAAAAAATTTACAATGCCTGAGAGAAACCAATATTACCAACTACATTTCTTTTGTCTTAGGAGAAAAGGCCAAAAATAGACAGGCTTCAATATAGGAAAATAAAATTTAAACTTACATTTTATAATATGAGTAATTAGAGTTTGTTTCATGCTGTTTTCACTACTTGGACTTATTTTTCTGTATCATC
Organism: Passer montanus; assembly: GCF_014805655.1. Taxonomy (NCBI): domain Eukaryota; kingdom Metazoa; phylum Chordata; class Aves; order Passeriformes; family Passeridae; genus Passer; species Passer montanus. The sequence continues at coordinate 3,291,491 of NW_024366703.1, read as the reverse complement.
AGGCTGTTCTCAATGTTGAGAAAGAGAGGGAACTGTATTTCACTAAATAATGTTAACTAGCAAGGCTCAGTGGTTACTGAAGAATTGCCTACTTTAATGGACACATCTGTTTCATTTCTAAAAAAAGAAAAATTACATTGAAGAATCTGAAGAATTAGTTTAAAAAATGTAGGAATATAAAGCCAAAAATTATTCTTATAGGATTAAAGAAGGAAAATAATAAAAATATTCAAAGAATTAGAACAGAACAACCTCATTAGTGATTAGTCACATATTATTCATGCTGTTATAACGGCATCAAGTCCTACAGAAATTGATAATTGTCCACTGTATTCTTAACAGAAAAATTACAAATACAAACACAGACCACGTACAAGCATGTATGTTTGTTATGGGTTTAGCTACAGAGCAGTATGAGCACAGGAAATGAATTTCAAAATGTCTAACCCAATCTGTTCTGCAGTACTACAATTTTGACAGTAATTAAATTATCTTTATTTAGTATTATGTAGTTATATTCCCAATCTCTTAGTGCAAAAGACTTGAATATGACTTATCAAATTGAAATCTAAGAATAGCTACTCTACAGCAACACACAATTTAATTTTATGTTTTTGTTACCTCATCAAGTGAATCACTAACAAGGTGTGTCCTCCTCACTTTCACATTTAGGAATAACATATTCATGTCAGGCTTCTGTCTGCGAGAGACTTTATCCACAAGGCTTTGCTATTTGAATGAAAAAGAAATATCACACATGCAGCATCTTCATTTGCAAAAAAGGTGTCACACTTGTTAACAGTAAAAAGGTCTCAGTATCCTGTATTGAAGACATTTCCCTGACACTGTAACTGGTTCAGTCTTTTCCAGGAGATGGAGAAAAACTTCTTTCCTACTGTAGATACCTTCTACACTACATTTGAACTAACGTCTTGGGAGGTTTAACAGGAAGGTGGCACTTCCCAAATTGTTAAAAATATACCCATAAGATTCTGGAAACTGACTTAAGCTTTAATTAGTTATTCACAAGGAATCACCTGTACAAGACTGCTACTGAGGGAGGCAGACAATGCCTTTTCCAAGCACAAAAGGCTGCTCAGAAGCAGTACCGCTTCCATGACCTGAAAGGATACAGCTGAATCTTGGTATTCCATGACAACGCACCTCCACAGAATAACATACAAAACAGTTCAAAATTCTCATGGAATTTTTCTTCCTTAATCATTGTGTTAATTTAACATGCTAGCATGTTATGCTGGTTTCTCAAAAGAGGAAAAAAAGTAAATCAATACTATAAGTTACTCTCTTAAACACTGCCCTCTATAAGGATCCTGAAACTAAGTACACAAAAAGAAAAAAATATCCAGAGAACCCAGCATGGACTGGGTTCTAGACTATTCATAGTAAAATGGATTAAGTTCTTTTTCAGGGTAGTCAGAAATACTAGAAGGTGAAATGACAGGTCACGTGTAGTATCATTCTAACAAATACTCATAAAGTACCAACATATGAGACATAAATATTTATCATTGAGGGACTTACCCGTGCAATACTTATCATTTGTTGTTCTGAGTCCCTTTGAATAATAACTTTTTTTGCTGCTATAGAAATAATAAATGGGTATTGACAGAAAGAAAACCTAACAAGAGAAAAGAAGATTAAATATTTTCTTTCTAGCATACTATTTTCATTTTAAGAATATAGGAGTGAATTACCATTCAGTAAGTAATTCCTCCACTGACAATAATTTGCAAATAGCTGCAGTTTTTTTCACTTTGTATATAGTGATACTTGACTCACTAGAACAAACTGTTATTTGCAAATACTGCTAGAAACTGAAATTAGTAATACTTATCTCTTCTCATTTGGTTTTTTTTGTGGTTTGTTTTGTTCAGTTGCTTTTTTTCCTTCTCAAGTAGAATATCAGGTATCAGGCAGAAGAGTAGCCTGAAATACCTGATTCAGTGGAGCAAATTACAGTCTCCAAGTTCTCCCCAACTGCTGCTGAAGGCAAGGAAAATCCCTAGGAATGTACTGGAGGCTAAAATATGTCTGTAGTAAGACACAGTCAGAAGTCTATGCTAATAATTAATAAACTTACTTTATTATCATCCATATTTTACATGCTTTTTCTAGTTTGCAGAGGCAGAATGAGATTTATTTCAGACAATCTCACATCCATGCAAGTAGGTAGTAGTGACAATATGTTTTTACAATACAATAATACAGTATTTAATGTGGATCTATACAGACATAAATGCTGTGCATACCATATACAGACACTATATATCCACTATGTTTCATATAGATATACCAAGCACAGATACAATGCTTTGAAGAACTACTCAACAAGAAACAACCAGTAATTCCTCTCACCTGTGAGAATTCCCATAGCATTGCCAGTTGTGATATTCTTCCATAAGATCAATATGATCAAGTGTAGAATTATAGAAATCCGTATATGAAATAATAGGAGGGCTAATCAGACTATTTGCAGCATCTACAAAGAAAACACAAAAGTCTTTTAATATAATGGACATCTCATTTCTTGGCATCATGAGCACCAGTGACCACAAAAACTTTAAGCCAAGTCTAAAATTATGCAAAAAATTAATAACTTAGTTACAGAACTTAGCTACAGAACTATAGCTACAACATGACACTATAAAACATCATATTAATTGCTGCAGAAAACAGTAAATCCCTTGTTCAGCCCACTTATGATAAGGGAACCTCAGTTTGACTCTGGTTTCCTTACTGGCATACATGGAATTAAGGTTTTATGGATAAAGTGTGCTATGTTCTGCTGAAATTTATGAAAAAGCAGTTTGATAAATGAAAGTGGTTAAGAAATCCATACAATTTCAAGCAGCTATGGCTAGAAAATCTACATTTTTTCCAGTATACCATCTAGACCTGCACAAAAACTAAGTACTTTACCAAAGGAAGAAAGCCAATTCACATGTAAGCTATCTCATTATGTAATGGCATTCATAAAATGTCAAACAGTAAGTTTTCTCCATTTACACTTCAGCATAATTTAATTTTGGTCAGTCAGACACAAAGTAGTGTTTTTTGATTGACTAAATAACTCTTTTTCCAGAATTAAGGAACAAGCAATTCTTTCATATCTATGAAAGAGTTAAACACTATAAACACATATTGGGTTTAGATGCAGGTGTGCTAATGTGCCTAACTCTGGGCAGGCAGGAGTGTGCAAAATACTTTTAAGTAGAAGTCTTAAGTTGACAGTGAAAACATCTTAATACCAATTTTAATTTTCATTTGGTGGTTTTGTCTTCTCCTAAAACAGAGAAAGTAAATGCTCTAGTAACCACTTGGCAGCAGGTTTACATTTGCAGCAGTCAAATTTGCTGTGCTCTATGTTGAACTGAGCACGGATTTACTTTTTTTAAGCTGTAGTTTTGGACATAAGAGGCACGTGCATTGCCTAACTTCCTTTAGATGCTAAATAGTTCTGTGGGGGTAGGTGAGTTACAGAAGAAATTCTGGAAGCTACTAGTTTAAGACAGTTTCTTTTATAAATCTAAAGGACACCTTAACCATTGGTTACTTCTGTGGATTTCTGTTTGATCAATCTTCAGTTGTTGTCACAGGAAAATTCTGTATAGCAATTATCCTCTACTGGAAAGCAAGTAGGAAGACTTATCAACAGAAAACTCTTGCTTACTACATTTGAGCATTTTATTGTAGTTTGCGCCGTGTCACCATTGTTATCAGTTTTCCCTGAAGAGGAGCAGTAAAAAGTATCCTCTCCCAACATGTGTGTGTGTATATAAAACAAACCCTATAAACACACGCAAATATATATATAGAAACATATACATGCCCACACAGTTCAAGAAAAATACCTACTAAATAAAGCCAGGACTTTTGTTGCTGATGGAATCCACCAGGTACATTTCACCATAGGTGGAAACTCCTCAGGTTTTGCAGGAAACAGCCGTAAAGAAATAAATTGCAGCAACCTGTCCACCACCTGCTTGAACCTCTTCTGTGAAATCCTAAAACAAACATGCTGCACTTACTCTCATGTGACCACTGTCTACACTAGAGTTTGTTATCAATTTCAATACTTTTAAGAAAACTCCTTAATTAAAAATTTTTAGTTGTTTAATTTAAAAAAATGCTTTTGTCCTGTACATAAAAACAAAATTGCAAATGTAAATTTTGAAGAAGCATGCTTTTAATTATTGACAAATGGCAATTCTCTTCAGTGCACCCCTAACTATGCTCTTTAAGTCTGTTGAAAAATAAAAAAAAGAGCAATAGAATCATTATCTGTTCTTGACTTTTAGTGAACAAAACAAAAATCCTTATCAATTTCACTCCACACTCTGAATACTGAGGAATTCTGATTTATTTTGAGATACATGGTCCTTTTAAATAAAAAGTGGTATATGCTTCATATGCCTGTGCCACGTGCACATTTTAAATTACATGCTGCACCACTTCCACAATAGGACAACAATAATAATAGATGCATACATATGCTAAAATAGCCTTTTGTAAACAAGAGTTCTCCTATTTTAATGGTTTCCATTTCTAACACATGCTTTAAGACCAAAAACATTGATATGTCTATTGCATCCTTAACTAAAAGTGGAAACCTCATTTGTAAATGCAGCTCCAATGAAGTAATTACCACAATTTTAAGCAAATCTGGACATAGGGAGGGAAAGGGAATCTGAATTACCATCCTTGCAGAGAAGAAAATCCTTAATTAAGATTTCCTAGGAAAATTGGAAATTGCAAATATGGCCAAACTTTGTTTTTACCTCAAACAGAACTTTTTGCTCAGTCAGTACATGGAAGGCAATCTGCGTACAAACTTAGGGGCTACTCTTTGGGCAGTTACCCCCATATGACTTTTTTAGTGAGGTGCTATTAGAGTTCTTTCAATTAATTACAAATCTAATGCCCTAACCACACTCTCTCACCACCTGTACTGCACCAGGAAGCCAGGCCTCTAGCTCCATTGTGGTTTCTGTACATTACAGTAACATTATGATATCTTTTGCAATTTACATGAGATTAAACTTTATTTAAACAAAGATCATAAAGATGTTTGTTTTAATAATACCATGTAAACATATAACTAAAAATTTACACACAAGTTATTTTGCATATGTTATCAAAAAATAACTCTGATAAGTAATTTTGCGATTAAGGCTTTTTTCTAGAAATATAATTTTTACATTATGTACATTTTGCATCTATAAATCAGTATCACTTAGTGGACTATGTCCACATGTATTTGAAAGCAAGAAAACCAATCTCTTCAGTCAATTAAATTAACTTTCATATAATTTATAAAACAGTCAACATCAATGGAAATACAGTAACAATTGTAATCCTAGAAATGGAATTTGTAATGTGGGATTTTGTTGGGTTTTTTTTTTACTTTTTAGACCAGTGCACTAGGAAATGATGGTCAGCTTCTGTTAAGGCTGCTATCTGTCTTAGCAAGTGAGCATAGATGACATAAGTAGAAGTGTTACTAAATTGAGGATTCTGAAAAAGATTAAAAAAAGTGTTAGGTTAATAAACTGCATAAAGGGAAAAAAGTCATTAGGATTTTTTCTTATGTTTGTTGTTGCCAGTACAATTACACAAGAAAGTTCACCAAACAGCTGTGACAGTGGTAAAACTATGTGAAAAAACAACTCACAACTTCTAGCCAAATAAAAAATACACAACTTCTCTATTGTAAAAGTATGACTTTTTCCCCAAAAAGAAAGCCCACAAGTAGCCCAAAGGCAGTACTCAAAATTCTGGATTATTCTTTACATTGTAACACAAATTACACTCCTCTAAGTGATGTGGTTTTCATATCAGTAATACAAATTTTTGTAGCTCTTGTCTATCCCACATCAATCCAAAGTAATTTTCCCTCTATTCCATGTGATCACATATTCCCTCATTTTAGCAGGAGACATTCTTTTTAATTCACAGCTAGTATATACCACCCCAGAGAAGAACACTATTGTCTCAATAAATTAAACTGCCATTTGATATTCTCAAATAACAGCAGAAACTGCTCCTTGTGTGCAGAGGTGTTAGGTACACTAGCAAAACATAAAGCAAGCCAACTATAGCAGCAAAGGTAAGAGGTGACCACAGACAGAAATCAGACATTGTAACCAGTCAGATAGGCTGGAGAAAGTCAGCCAGACAGACTGGATAAAATGCAATATGGAGAAAGTCACAGCAATATCAGAAAGTGCATACACTGAAACTTTTAGAGTTACAGCATCCTAATACAGCAAATCTGGGAATAAGGACAACATAAGAACAGATAAATAGGTAAAATATTTATCCTTTCAACCCAGAAAAAAAAAGCAAACAATTACTTGTCTGTTAGTGCATAGTTTTAGTCTATACAACCTTTCCCCATCAACTGTCTCCTATTAAGCTCCCATTCCCACCATGCATTACACTTTTTCAATTTTTCAACACATTCTTACAACAGGAAATTGAATGGGAAGTATCTCAGCTATACAAACTATCTTGTTTGTACAGTATACTGGTTTATAGATTGTAAGTTAGGTACACACATACTTACATAAAAATACGGTATTTTTCTTACCTGTAAAAGTATACAATAAGCTCTAAGATCATCCTTTGTTCGTGGCCTATGAACGAATGAAATTATAAACAGAACCATATGGATCCATAATTTACAGGCATTAAGAGTCATGAAATCATGGATGATTTTATTTTGCTTTGCTGATATGTATAGAATACCATATTAAAGAATCTTTACTGCTCTCAAAAACTGAAAAGGTCATTTACAGCTTCTGACAATTCTCTAAAGGTAGCAGACCTTTTATTATCTGTCTTTTTAAAACATGACAGAAGGCAAAAAAAAGGTCAGAATTGAAGAGTCAGAGGTGTTCCAAAGAGGGAATTCCACATTATTGTCTATCTCAAGTGACACCATAGGAGTTTATTTGCTCCTCTTTCATATTTCCTGCAAGAATTCTCCATACACTTCTACCACTGCAGCCTCTGTACCTCTTCATTCTTATCAAGGCTTTTACACAACCACAAATACACACAGCAACAGCACAAAAAGCAGTGTAAGCTGGAGAAAGGAACAGCCAAGACCAGGTCACATGAGTTACAACATGTCTCTTGCTATACCTTTTTATAAATTACACTATGCATTCGCACTTCTCTTACTTCATGCCAAGATGACGTCATCACCAAAAACCTTTCTGCTCTTGGGCTATCCCCTTCTGCATCTTGTACTACTCTTTCTGTGGTGCTGCCTCACACAAACAGTATTGTGAAGCAAACTGTGGATCAGGGAATTGTCCTAGTTGCTTTTGGGGGGTGGACCATGAGAATAACTTTTAACCTAGTTAAATTCTTAAATTCATCTCACAATTAGGAAGTCCAAAAAAACACCCTGGCAACAAGCAGCTGAGAATTGGTGACAGAATGCATGGATGGGTATGGATCTGTCTCTCAGAGGTTCAAGGCCAGCTTACAGAGTTCAAGATGTATTTCAGAAGATTTGCCAAAAAGAATTAAGTTCTTATGTATCAAATAAGTTGCATCACATTTTCTTTCTTTGTCTAAAACAATAAAAGTAAAACATATAGCAGATTTAAGTGCTGGCACAGCACTGATGCAAACATTTATTATAATTACCCTGTCCATTCTTGCAGTAAACCATTAATTATTCCTTTTAGGACTGACTTCTGAACATCTTGAGGCTATGAAGAAAGGAGAGAAAAAATAATATCTGAAGTAATTACACAAATTCAATACAAGGTATTGTACAAACAAGCAAGTTTGCTTTGCTGGCATTTCAAGACAGCTAAGAAATCTTTTGTGTTATGATGCTGAGCTCCTAAATATCTTTCTCACAGATGTACTAGGTGAGTGTGGGGTTGTACCAATGGTGCCTTTCAACACTTATACCCTGTAAATATAATTTCTAAACTACTCCTGTCCTTTCTATACTAGGCACAGGACCTACATTTTACTATTCCCATCCTCACATTTTCTTTATTTCTCACCATGCAATATCTCTAAGATATGCAGTCTTTAAGAACTACCACAATATAAACTATGCTTTACTAGAAGGAAAAATTTCCTCCTCTTTTACTAGAGCAGCTGTCAGGATTCTATGACAATTCTCATGGGATCATCTGAAGTATGTTTTGAGAGTTTCCTCAGAAATCATGCCTATCTGGGAAAAATTCTTGGTATAAATGGTATAAAACATGAATTCTTTTTCTCTACTTACAGTATTTAATAAGGCATCATAGACAACATTCACAAATTTTGCATCGATTCCAGAGTCCTCAATGGTATTAAATGGAGAATTGGTATCTTTCTGTAAGTCAGATAATACATGAAATATTTTGAATATTCTATAGCTATCTTTGAAAATGTAAGTTTAACAGCAAGCTTAGGAAAACATGTTCAGATATAAGTATTTCCTTTATCAAAATGCAAGAATATGTTTCCTTAATTAGTATGCTAAAGACAGAGCAAAACAATAGTAATCCTGGACATATTCATGTTGTTATTCTATTTTCAAAATGTGAGACTGTTTCAAATAATGAATTACATTGAACTTGCATCTTTGTTGTTGCTCCATTATCAGACAAAGGCAAGAAAATTTTAAGCATTCAATATTTATTAATTAACTAAAGGTCACAGGTTATTTTGTCCAGGCTCAGGTCCTACCATCCATATTAAATATCATAAGCACATTTATATGTGCTTATGATATTTAATATGCAGGAAATAATAACTTAGCAGGAATTCAGAAACAAAACTATAACAATTCCCTAGGAAAACCAAGTATGCTATCATAACACATGAACAGCTATGATAGAGCCCATACCACACTTTTTTTCAGGGATAGGGGATTTCTGTTTCCAGATTTGCCTGGGCCTCTGCATTAGCATGGACGTTTTAAAACCATAATTTGTGTAAAAAGTACCTACACAGTCACAGTGTCACAAACTATATACTGGGATTTTAAAGCTTCACAAACTTGAAATAAAATTGCTTAACTGGAATCAATAAATCAATGCAATAACAGATTTTCTACAAAAAGCAGGTAAGATCATGACAAATAGATCTGAGTGGCCTTGAATATCCATCTGAAAGCCTTTAACATATATTTTTGGAAACATTTTGAAAATACAAAGCACTGTAATTACTAAATAGTATTAGGAATTATTTTCTACCTTAAATGCAGCATTTATCTCCAAGAAAGAATCAAAAGTTGTAGAATAAAAATTATGTACAGCTTTCCAATCTCCCGATGCCTTCGATTTTTCCATATCATCCCTAGAGAAAATATATTCAAATACTGGTAATGGTTTGATCTTGCCAGCCACTTAGACTTTAAAAAGCACTGTAACTTTAAGCTTTTCTCACTAAGCACACTTAGAAGACAGACAAGTATAATATCTGTATCTTTCTAACCTCTTCCTTGTCATTTAAAGATCATGGTATTATAAGAGAACAAAAGCATAGTTTGTGTTTGATACACCTGAGCAACATCTTTTATTCAAAATGTTAATTCACAATGTCACAGTTCAGCGTGTTAGGACAAATAATTAGCAGAACAGAATTAAGCTGCAGCTACACTGACATGGTAAAGTTTCTCAGAGTAAGTATGAGGGCTCCTAAACTACTCATTCACTACAAGGTCTTCAAAATTTTCTTTTCAAATAGAACTTATCTTAGGCACAGGTGGTCAGTCTTAGGTGGTTAATCTTAGACAAGGTGGTCACTTGGTGACAGTCAATGTGGCTTCACTAAGGGCAAATTGTGCCTGACAAATCTGGTGGTCTTCTACAGTAGGGTTACAGTGCTGGTGGATGATGGAAGGATGGTATCATCTACCTGGACTTGGGCAAGGCCTTCCTCTGGAAGCTGCTTCCTCTCGCTTTGCTGCAGGCTGTGCAAGAAATCCTCAGCATGGGGAAAACCAAACCCAGCTCAGCACAGGGAGCAGCTGCCAGATCCAACTGAGGACCTAGCCCTGCCTGGAGGATGGCAACCATGGGAGAGGGGAAATGGAGAGCTGGTGGGGGCTCACAGCTGGGGATTCAAATGGACAGGACAAGGGCTAATGGCTTTAACCTGCAAGAAGGTTGATTTAGATCACATGTAAGGATACAAACACTGCCACAGGTGTTTGTGAAGTAATAGAGGCAATAGTCAATAGATAAAAAAAATCTGAATACGGAAAAAAATTCAGCTCTTTGGATCACTTGAATACCAGAAAAGGATCACCTCTTTGCAAATTTTCCTTTATATCTCCTTTTCTTTCCCACTAAATACACACCAAATAATCAGAAAGCGTTCCTTTTCCTCCCCAGAAGCACAAAATTTCAAACATGGAAGAGAGAAATAATTGCCAGTATAACCAAAACACCTAAGACTACATGGGATTTGCCAGCCTACAATAAGCCATACATATTCTTTTCCAAAACTAAATGTTCACTGCATTTCTAATTCTGAAGTATATGTTTTGTCATTTTCTGTGTGGTACAACATTTCAACCTAGAAAAAATATTTTGATAGTTTTCACAGTAACAGAGTTATCAATCCCACCACCATAACCAGACTAACTCCTTGTCAGTCTTACTGAAACCGTTTCCTCATTTGAGATTAACAAAATCAAAGGTATGAATTAGGTCAAAATGAAAACAATTCCAAAGAAAGAAAGAAAGCACATTTCTAGGAACACCAGTATAACTTACTGAAAATCCTTCACAGTTTTGGTTCGAATTGGAAGGGAAGGTTCAGGAGGAATTGGTGCTTTTGGTTCCTGGGGTAACGCATCCATCGACACGCGCTGCTTTTGCCGTACATCGAGGCAAAGAGGTGGCAGGTCCCTCCCTTGAAAGAAGGGTAAAGAAGAGTAAATACAATGCACCTAACACAAATAAATCGGTACCAGAAAAAAAGGAAACTCCAAGTGTTTGATTCTAATTCTTTAGAAAGGTATTTTTCTTACCATATGCACATGCAGACATGATGGAAAAGTTGGCTAACTAATAGAAATACCAGTGTTCCTCTTTATTGTATTTCCAATACAGATTGTAAATTTTTAATATACAAACTGCAACACTGGTGCTCCTTACAACTAAGAAAAATCTCACGCACGACCATACCAAAGTCCAGCTATCATATAAGGACAAGACTTCAGTCCATTTTTCTACACTGTGATACAGAATTTTAGCTAGAGAGGACTGTGAAACATTTACAGCTTCCATAAAGAATCTCTCAAAAAAACTAAATGGGAAATACAATTTTTTTTTGTCTTACAGAGAATTAGTGGTGAAACAGAAGCATCTTTTAACACTTCTTTTTGATACATTTGGCTACCTATTCTAGTACAATTGGCAGTGCTTTGCCAAGGTCTTTCTATTCTATTCTACTCCTTCCTTTTTATTTGATCTAAGAATATTTGATCAGATTAGCATGGCAAGACTTGGCAACAGCTGCAATGAGAGGAGAGATGAGGCTGCCTCTGCGTCTGTCAGCTCCAAAACACACCCACCACAGGGCAAAGCTGAGCTCAGCAGTGACACTGGTAGCACCCCTGTGACAATATATTTAGGAAAGCATAAAAACTGCACAGCTCCAGAGAAAGAGAAGAGATTAACAAAAAAAAAAAAAAAGGACGAAACTACAGACACCCACATGAGTGGAAAAGAAAGAGAAGGAGGAGGTGAGCCAGGTCTGGAGCGGAGATTTCCCTTGCAGCTAGTGGAGAGCCCATGCCTGATCAGGCTGCTGGCAGAATTGGAGAGAAGAAAACAAGGGAATGTGTGGTAAGCAGGAAAGGGGAAGGTGTCTTGAGTTTTGTTTCTGTTTAATTGGCAATAAATTAATATCCTCAAGTCTGTTCTGCCTATGACGATAATTGGAAAGTGTACTCCCAGTCTTTATCTCAATACTTGAGCTTTTTCATCTTATTTTCTCCCATGTCCTGTTGAAGAGGGGAAGCCACAGAGCAGCTTGGTGGGTGTCTGGCAGTCAGCCAAGGTAAGCCCACCCAAAGCATGAAAAAATATTTCCACTACATTTCCAACACTCATTTTGACAGTGTCTTCACAAACATCCTCAAACACTCTTACAGTCTGATTTATGCTGCTCATTTTTTAAAGCATTTACATGAATTGTGACATATGTTTGGGATAAAAGACACTACATAAAAGTGTCCTCAAAAGTCATACATATTTAATGAAAATCTTCTATGAATTGTATAAGACCCCCTCTAAGCCTTTTTGAAGATCTGGGTTTTTTAATTAACTAAACCTCAAAGTAGTATCACTACACTGCTGCCTACTCCATTTATCACAGCAGGGAAACAAATGCTAAAAAAGTCCCATGAATCCAAAAGCAGATTTTTTTCTGTCATGCTCATGACAGAGTCATTGTCTGTGTGACTTAACTCAGCCACCATTCATGTGATAACAGATCAGAGCTGCCCTCAATCTCCTGAGGACGGCATCAATTACTGATATGGAACCTTGTCCATTCTCACAGATGGAACTGTAACTATTTCAAGGTAAGAGCAGCAATTGAAAAAAACAAAGCAGACATACAGATAATAAATTAATCCAAGCCAAGGTGTCAAACAACCCAACCATGCAAATGTTCTGCTATTGAACACCATTCTCTGAAAGCAGGATGGACTGATTTTAAAGAATCTAAGAATTTGTCTTATTTTTATACTCTGAGAATAACAAGCTTTTGATTTAACTCTCATTCTGTCTTCTCAATTTTAAAATGGATTAAACATTGAGTTATAACCAGCTGAACACACTGAAATGAGGAAAATACTCTTTCTACATCTGTAGAAGAGACATCTGCTGGCAGACACTGCTTCTCAATTCAGTAAATTGAGGCTGCAGGTGCTAGGCTGGTAACTTGCACCCTGTCAGCAATGCAATTTTCTTTGAAATATATGCAGTTTAATTTACATATACTAAAATTGATTTTTAATAGTATCTTTAACACATATGGCCAACTTCAGTATGTTTTGTCATCATTCAAGTTGATTTGTATATAGATTTATTTGCTCTTCTGCCAGCAAAGAATACTAATTAAGATCCACCACTTGAGTTTCATTGAGCAGAAATGGGAAACTTTATGTATTGAGTTTATAAACAGCAATAACACAATATTACAAGACAAGAAGAAATAGTAATTTCTGGCTTCTTGCCTAGTTATATCAAGTAAAAAGATTCAGCAGTGTGTGACTGCTTAAGGAATGATCAAAAACTTTGGTGCAGAAAATCTCCTAGATACAAAGCAGAAAATTTTTCAATATAACTAATAGGACTAATAAAAGATGATTTTAATAAGAATCTAATGCTGCAAGTTATAAACCACCTTTTTCTGCACAACTTTGAAACTGACAATACTTGTCAAGAGTTTTGTTTCTAAGTCACACTACGGAGATCTCTCAGTGCAGTCTCTTTCTTGCCTCAAATTCACTGAGTGCTATAAAGACTTAGTGAACCACAGCACAATAAGCCTGAGGGGGACTTGCTTACAGACAAGATCAATACAAACCTGACAAATGCTTGTACAGTCTTTTATGAAAAGTCCCAAATGACTGAATTCCTAGCCCAAAGCCTAATAAAAATTCCAGGTCCATCCACATCATCTCATCTAGGCTTCATTATTCTAGCCTACCATACTTAATACAGAGCTACACTTTCTATCTTTTCATCAAGTATTGGTACCTCACCATAGCACAACAACCTTCCTTCTCACTTATAAAGCTATTCAGAACTTAGTAATTGTTTCCTGTGCATTTTACTTTTTGCCATCACTGGCCTTCATCTTCACTGAAAAACACCATCTCTCAGCAACTGCCTCCCTTATAAAAGTCTTATGCTTGCCTCTTTCCCACCATCCTTCAGATGGCAATAAAATAATTACCTCCAAAGTTCTGACAATTTCTAGAGACACTGCCTGATTGCAGCTAGACAAAGAACATCTGCAGACAGACTGCCGAATCAGTACCTTTCTTTAAAATTTCAGATAGTTATTCCATCCTCCAGATCTATTTGTTTTTTCTTATCCAACTTGTCTCTATGACACAGGCTCTACTGAGGATGGGCTATCACATATCCCACTGGCTGTACAATGTACAACACAGCATAATTTAATGAAATCTAGATTTTCTGGCACTACCACAATACAAATACTGGCAGAAAATTGAGCACCTTCTAAACTTGGTAACTAAGTAACAGGTCTTTTTTTGCCTTACCATTTTTGCTGCTGGGTATAACAAGTTGCGTAGGTGAATTTCTGTTTCCGATGTCTTCTTTCTTTTGGTTGATAGTTGTGATGAAATTGCTGAAAGTGGAAAACTGATTTTTGGCTCCTTCCTCCAACCCCTGTAATTAAGATGACAGTATGGTCTAAAGGGCTAATACATTACTGCTGGAGTAATCTTCCTAGTGAGGTTACTACAAATAATTCTTAAATTCCTTTCAAATCAGACTGGTAATAACTGAATAAAACATAAATAACGATTCTGCAAGTTTCTTTCAAATTGATTCAGGAGAGGTACCATAAAATTCCTTTCAATTACATTAAAAAGCTCAAGTATTAATTTGCAGGATATGAAGATATCCTTGGATTTCTATGAGGAAAGCACGATACAATTAGGATGCTGTCAATAATATTCTAACTTTCTTCATCTTGATGTCTACTTTTATACTTCTCACTATATCCAACTCAGTTTAAACAGAAGAAAGTGTTCAATATTCCTTTTTCCAAATAGCCTTAATATATTCAAGTAGTTTAGACAAACTTCCCAAGTCTTGAAATGTGGGGCCAAAAATTCTAACCTCTAAATAAAGATCAATACTGACCACCTGGGTAAAACTCCCTAATGATTCAAAATAGTCAGGATCTGCTGCCACTGAAGAAAGGCTGACCAACAAAATTTGGCTAACAAAGTGGTAGAAGACTCCCTGCTTGAGCACCCGTACATGCTGTCACCAAGGAGCCAGCACAAGTCTCTGCTAGGAAGCGTTGAGCACTAATGTCTTTTAACAGCAAACAGAAGTGAAATCACACATTGGACTTTCAAAGGATTGTGCCAATTAGTCTGTTGGCTAATCAGCACTGGGTCCGATTAGATATAGTTATTTACTACCGAATTTGCAAAGCATAGGTGGGGTTAAGAGGCTTGTCCAAGATGACAGAAATCTCATGGTGAGTATTTTAATTTTCACCTCAATTCCAAGTCATCAATTGATATCAGGAGAAGGTAGATCAACTCAAAAAAACATACACACACTTCCTGCACATCACGATTCTCAACCTCACTGATATCTGGCATCTGTGCTCTCAGCTAGAAAAATGTTTCCACACAAACCAAAACTTTAATTCTGCAAATGAGAATATACATTTTCATGTAATATCCTATCAAAAATTTTGAACCAGTACATTTCCCTTTTCCCTTAACAGAAATACATTTAGACTAAGACAGGCAGTCAGAGTTCTAAGAAAAGCATTTCACTTCCACCACAACATCCTGAAAAAACACCAGAAGGGTAATAATACAGCCCATAAAACTACCACAACGCAGTGTACACAGGCTGGCCAGAAATTTTAAATAACTGTGGCACATACAGCTATTTTTCCATGGCTCATAACTCACTAAATTGTAAATCTGAGCAATCATCAAGACTTCTGACTTTAAAAATATCAAATTTCAATATCAAAATATCATATTTGGTATTTTTACCAAATTTCAATTTCTAGTTCCAATTCCTTGTATGCAACAAACATTCCAAAATAAAATGTAACTACCAGTGCCATTTCCAGATTAACACTTCTTTTTAGTCTATGACCTTTGAAATATCATTAAGATGACTCTTAAAAATCATCTGGTACATAACTGGAGTAAAACAGACCCTGGACAAACATTAGTGACTGAAAAAGAACTTTTAAACAATTCCAGATCTGAGGTTAATCTGTCAAAAAATGTGTGCTCCAGGCAGAAAATGTGTGTGCTCTGTCAAAAAATGTGTGCTCCAGGCAGAAAAGCTCTGAAGCACAGACTAGTCTAATTACAATTAATAAGGAATAGATAGCAGAGATAGTAAAAAAAAAAAAAAAGGAGTTAAAT
Source organism: Passer montanus (assembly GCF_014805655.1). Lineage (NCBI taxonomy): Eukaryota > Metazoa > Chordata > Aves > Passeriformes > Passeridae > Passer > Passer montanus. The sequence goes on along the minus strand of NW_024366703.1, from coordinate 3,275,323 downwards.
AAATTGTGACAGACTTTTTGACTGATTTAGCTTTCTAGGTTTTACTCCAGCCTTGTCACTGAAATACTACACGTGAACAATTTCTTAAGAACTTTCTCCTTACTGCCACCTCCTTCAGCAGTGACCATAAAGAACAAAATCTGCATCCCCTCTTTAACTCCATCATCCTGTTTCAAGTACAGTTCCAACATTTGACAAACATACGGACAAAGGCTTTATTGGGAGATCCTGGAGGGAAATTTCATACTCATTAAACAGAAACTCTGACAACCCCTGAGGGAGTAATCTAGGGCAAGGGCACAGCACCATGTCATACTTTGTAGGAGGTCACTGAGCTTTTAGATCCTAAGACTCTACAAGCACACTGCTACCAGAAAACTGAACATCCACCATTCCCCTCCCACCCACCAAAAGGAATGAATATGCTGAGAGGGAGTAAGAGGCCCAAAGTAATCTTCATCATACTAATAACCCACAACTCTGCTGGCTTCTTAGGGGAAGTTTTCCAAAGCACTAAGCCCTCTATAAGACTGGAGAGTTACTAGCATTATACTTTATAAAACTGTATTTTTCATTATTGAAGTTAAATGAAATGGTGAAAACAAGTCAAAATGTTTCAGAGCACATACAGACTGGTTTCTCAGAAGAGACAAAAGATCATCTAGAAGAGCTTCTGCAAAGTCCTATGTTAGCCCTAACATTGCTTACTCAAGACCCTTAAGAATATGGCAAGCAAAGGCTAGCGAGGACAAAAAGATTTAAAGATTTTGTTCCCTGTACAAGAAGACATGGAGGACACTCAGATTTCCCAAAGGCATCTGACAGTGCAACAGGCTGCACTAGAAGCAGGATTTTCCCTTCCATTCATAGCATGAAAGGTCTAACTTTGGACTGTTTTTCTTTTACAGAAGTCTCTAAATGTTCCTATTTATTAGGGAGCAAATTACTTAGCTTTCCACAAGTTTCCTTCCAGAATGTGAATGCTGACACCCAAACTACCACCTCTTTGGTGACAGTCTATGACATCTCTCCACAAAACTCTCTCTACCCACACTGTAATACGTTACTGAGCCCCATGACAGACTCTTGGTAAATTCAAACCCTGCCCTGCACCTGACACACAACCACACCCAGCCAGGTGTTTGCAGCAGGTCCACTTAGACAGCTTCTGCCTGTGGGCAACACTTCAGAGGTACACGATGGATGTCCAGCTACAAAGAAGTTCTCCTGATTCTTTAAGGTAGCTGGAATCCTACATGGCCATCCAGAGGCACACATTTTTCTTTAGCTGAGCTAAGCCTGACACATTTTAGGCCAGCGCTTCTATCTTTATCCTAAGGGACTGGCTTTTACCATTCAAAGTCTAAGATACTCAAAGGTAGAGAAAACTCCTGGGCACTCGTCCAGTACAGACTTCTCCCACCAAACCGGTATTTGAATCACAAGAATAAACCTATTCTTGCACATTCTGACAGATTTACAAAGCTGAAAGTCTTTCAGAAGATTGGAACGTTTAGGCAAAACTCAAAATTGGCAGAATTGCTCCAAGGAGTTTGCATACAATTACTTAGTTTAACATCACAATTATTTCCTGACAGTCATAAATATTATATGTGTAATCTTTTAAATTCAAATTAAGAATTTAAATAAATGATAATTTCTAATAAGTTCAATGCCTATCAGAACTGCTGAACTAAAATCTCCTAAGTGTATTACTACAGGATTAGTAACATTTTTGTTCTGTTTTTGGACTGAAGCAACTTACCACGAGTTCTAATGTTAAACTATGCAAGATATCCACCTCAGGACAATTTTATGTTCTGTAATATTGTATGGTCAGCAGAAAGAAAAGCACAACTCTGGTATAATTAAAAACCTGAAAAAAGGTTTCTGAAAGGAAGTTATTCTGGCAAATATCCCTCCCCCATTTTTTTCTCTGCATTAATTCATTCATCATTTAATTAGAATGTTCTGTGATCTTTGCATCAACACAAAAAAAGGGGAAAGATTTTTAAAGAAAAAGTTAAAAATACAGAAGTATTTCCCGGATACCTCTCTCGCCATTAAGTGTATTAGAGCTGAAACCCTCCACCCCCGAGAGCCCTTAATGAACATTCACAATGCTGCAAACCCTCAGTCATGACTAACCCGACAGAGCAGACCGTTGTAAAATGTTAACTATAAGTGGATGGAGAATTTATAGCTTCATTATGTCATTGCTTACAGATGCACTTGTTATTTTTAAGAAACTTGAATGAAAGCCTCTCAACGGAAAGGAACATGAAAGAAAATGAAGACGATGATTCTCCCCTTCCCTTTCTCCTCCCAAATAAAGCGGCAAACACAGCAAACGAGCACGGAGTGGCACAGGCGGGCCCGCGGGCGGCTGCCCGGGCGCCGACGGGACTTACCCCGGCAGCCGCGGTGGACGCCGACGGGATGGGCGGCAATTTCTCTCCCTCCTTTTCCTTTTCTTTTTCCTTTTCCTTCTCCCCTTCTCCCTCTTCTTCCTCCTCCTCGCCACCCTCCTCGGCTGACGGGGCCGCGGCGCTGCCCTGGCTCAGCTCCGCTCCCGGCGGATGCCCCTCGCCGGGGCCGGGGGGCAGCTCGGCGGCAGCCGGCGGGCTCTGCAGCGACATGGTCCCGCTCCGGGAAGCCTCCCAGCGCCGTCGGCACCCGCGACCCCGCGCCCTCCTCTTCTCCTCTCTCCGAGGAGCGCCCGCGGGCACCCTCAGCTCCGCCGCTCCGCTCGGCCGCCGCGGCACTGCAGCAGCCGCGCTGCTCCCGGGCGCCCAGACACCCCCGCGCGCCCTCGGCCGCCGCGCCACCTACAGACCGCGGGCGGCAGGAGGGGCCGCCGCCGCCGCCATGCTGCTCATGGGCGGCTGGTGGAAACGCGCCTGGCGGCCGGGGCGCGGCGCGGGGGAGCGGAGGACACGGCGGCGGAAACTCCGCGGCGCAGGAACCGGCGCGGGGCTGCGGCTGGCCCCGGCGCAGCCGCCCTGGCAAGGGGTGCCTGGCCGGGTGTGGGGCACTGATGGGACCCGGGAGTGCCGACCAGGAAACAGACGAGTAATAAGCAAATATAAACATAAATATATAAAATAGATATACATATACAGCTGGGTGAAGGGCCCTCGGGGCGGATACCGGTAGGCGCGGCCGCGCCTCCATCACGCCGGGTGCTGCTCTGCCGGCACAGGCCGTGCTGGCAGTGGCCCCTCTCACACCATCCTGAGGCCTGCCGGCAGTGGCACCTCTCACACCATCCTGGGGCCGTGCCGGCAGTGGCACCTCTCACACCATCCTGAGGCAGTGCCGGCAGTGGCACCTCTCACACCATCCTGAGGCCGTGCCGGCAGTGGCACCTCTCACACCATCCTGGGGCAGTGCCAGCAGTGGCACCTCTCACACCATCCTGAGGCCGTGCCGGCAGTGGCCCCTCTCACACCATCCTGGGGCAGTGCCGGCAGTGGCACCTCTCACACCATCCTGGGGCAGTGCCAGCAGTGGCACCTCTCACACCGCGCTGAGGCCGTGCCGGCAGTGGCACCTCTCACGCCATCCCGAGGCCGTGCTGGCAGTGGCACCTCTCACGCCATCCCGAGGCCGTGCCGGCAGTGGCACCTCTTACATGGCTCTATCGCCCCACGGCCACACATTCCTGCCGCTCGGTTCACGCTCCAACGAGAAAATACAGAAATTGTCTAATCACTAAAGTTGAAAAAGCCCTTCGAGATGATCAGGTCCAACCTTCGACTAAATAACACCATGCCCACTATACCATATGCTGGAGTGGAAGCCTTATTGCGAAGGACTGCACCACACCATGAGGAATGAATGTGTAGGCAATGTGTGGTCCTGTCTCTGACGGCAAAGCCAGAGCGGTGCCAGGGCTGTGCAGTGCTGGGTCCCAGCCCTCTGTTGGGGCAGGTCTCGGGCAGCCAGAGGTGGTACCGCTGTCAGAGCCTCAGGGCAGCTCCCTGGCTGTAATGGAGCATTGCTGTGAGTGTGTGAAGAAATACCATCTTCAGAAGAGGTGCTATGTTGCAAGACAACATCTAGACCAGATGTCACACATACTGGCATGGCACTGACCTGCCACTTGGCTTGGTATGTGAAGCTGCAGGAGCCCTGCTGTGTGAGAGGGGGACAATGTTGTACTCCAACCTACATCCAATTTAAGCTCCTCAAACCACTAGCTGCCAGACGAAACAAGTTTCCTTCAGACTGCTCTAATTTTGTGTCTGAAGAAGAGTTTTTCTCCCAGCTTCAGGAACAAAGTGTGAATAGCATTACAGACCACGTGAAACAAATCTTCAAGATTGTTTTTCAGGTGGAGGAAAACCACGTGATGGTTTTCCTGAGCATTGGCACTACACAAATAGCTCCTGCAGGAGCTGTGGGAAATATTTCTGTAAGAGTCATAAAAGCAATGGCACAATAGGTACTGCAGTGTTAATCTAATACATTGCAAAAGGCTTTTCCTTTCTGAAGGAACTGGCAGACCTGGAGGTTTTTTAGGTTTCATTAAGAAATGGCTTTTTCTCCTTACCAAGTTAAATATGAGATCTGGTTTTCCAAGAATTTCACTCTCCTTGCTGTGTTTACTTCACAGTGGCTTTCAGTAGTTTGCATGAATAAGCGGCCTGTTGCACTTAGAACAAAGCCCCCCAAACACTCACTCATCTTTTTCCTTTCCATGCCAAGAAACAACATAATGATAGTAATTTCAACAGCTTCAGTACAAGCAGCTTTACACCCAGTGGCAGTCCCCAGCTAGAAATAATTGGCACAACTGTTTTGTGGAGCTGTGCCAGCTTAAAACATGGAAGGATTTGCTCCACTGAGCCCACAAAGAGAGACGAAATAAAGAAAAAATATATGTAGAAAGGCAAGTGTAGAAACAAATTCATAATTTTTTCACTTCCATTGAGCTATAAAGGCCTGATTTTTGGCAGTGTCAAAAACACTGAAATACTTTTCTACCAAGATTATCTCACCAAAAAGCTAATGCAACACCAAAGACATCAACTTCTATTGTCCATGCTCTCCTGTGCTATTTGAAGCTGAAGTGCTCTGTTGAAGTAAAGTAATTCAGGTGAATATTTTGACTCATGACAATTATGAAAATAGGCACAAAAATTTCTTCCTATTTTTGTAAGAGAGCAAAATGACCATATACTGAACTAGCAAACACATTTTCTTACTTGTAACTAATGTAGCATACATCTAGTGCCCAGGGTTTGAAGCTAAAAGTATTTCAATATCATTCACAGATCCACAAGGGAGTCAAAGATATAACCACAGCTGGGAAAGACATATTTAAATAGGCTTTCAGTTTTCTAGCATGGATGGATGCTAGCTGGGAGCAGCAGTGTTTCATGTAATGAGGTGATGCATGTAGACCCTGCAGTAATTTGTTGGCAAAGTGATGAACTGGGGCAGTGGGCAATGAAACAGTAAGAAAACAGGATAAAGACATTCTAGCAGTAAGATTTGTGGGATATACCACATACACAATTTTCAAAACTAAACAGAAGTATGCAACTGCCATTCTACAGACTTCATGAATTTGTTGGCCAGATGGCCTGGGAGCCTTGACAAAGGGCCAAACACACTCAATGCCTGCATTTCAAAGGACACTTCCCTTGATTTTTTACATCTCTTGTAAGCTGCTTAAAAATTTTAAATCACATGGTGCCAGCTACTTCGCTGAATTTTTTGGTGAAAGGGGCCAAGGTAAAGTTCAGCTGAAAACTGTTGCTCATGCCCAAGTACACGCTGGCTGTGTCTACAGTTCTTTCTGTTCCTGGAGGAGTTTGCAGTCTCGCTCGACCCCATGCTGGCACACCCTGCTGCTGGCTCAGATAAACATATGCACACTGCAGTATCACCCCTGAATAACTGTGGGGGGACACAGGCAGCATGTGACCCTGAACAGATTTTCTTGTGCTTATGGAAGAACAGTCCTGCCTTAGCAGGATGTTGACCTTTTAAACTGGAATAAGACCTTCTTGACACCTTATTTTAAAATACTTCACAAATATATCTCTTCTATCCAATGAGTTTGTGTTGTCAGGAAGGGGGAAAAGTCACTGGTACATCTCTGTGCAATGACGTGGCCAGGCACAGACTGCCACTAGGAATGACAGATGGAACCAGACCAAATGCTAACATTTGTTCACAAATGATTACTAAATGCTTACAAGTAATAGATACACTCACAGAGACTGGCATTTGGGAATGAGACACAAATATAAAAAATAAAAAGGGCTAAATTCCCTAAATTGCCTAGTATCGTCATGACAAATACTGATTGGATCTCACTTTTTTCTCTGTAGTCAGAAGTCAAATTCAGCTATAGCCAAAATCACCCCTGGTTTAATTCAGGAACATCAGGGTTTAGGTTTGGGCTGTTACGAGATTTTCCTTAATCCTCAAATGGCTTACTAGTGTTTGCCATCAAATGGTGTCAGACATCTCTGTGCAAACTGGTATTTCAGGAATCGAAATGACACGTGTCCTTCAGAAAAGGTAGGCTGAATCTTCCCATTCGGTTGCTGATATATTCCCATCACATACCTGTACTGTGTCTCTCTTCTGGAGTAGTACTGCTTCCTTCTCTTTGCACCCTTTAAAGTTCCCATACACTTCCCAGTACAAAATATTTGGGCTATTTAAAAGATGTGTCCTTTATGAGATGGACCCTGAGTGGGCAGAAGGGGAAGCACGGGATGGCTGAAACATCAAAAGAGGAAGCAAAGGCTGGAGACAGCCCATTTCCTCTCTATGGGAGTAGGAGAGAAAGAAATGTCTGGGAGTTTTCCAACACAACAGGTTTTCAGCAAAACATTCTGTTTCAACAGAAAGATCTGATTCATTGAAATGGAAATGTTTTACAAAGAAGCATCTTTCTCAGTGACCCATTAGCAGAACTCAGGCACGATGCCACTGAAATCCACCTGTTACTCTGCCGACTACAGTTAGAGAGCTCACCACACTTGCCATGTGAATCACAAAAATTAGAGACACTGTAGCTTCTGGACCCCCTGGCCTCCTAACTCCCAAGCTGTGGTACCTTCCTGTGCCACCTGCCCACATCATCCTTTAGGGGAGCTGGAAGTGCACGTCTGCTCACAAGTCATAACTGTTCTGAGACTGCACAACCTCAGAGCTTAAGGGATGACCCCAGTCTTGTCCAGCCTCCCCTTTTTGCGGCCACCAATTTCTCTTGAAGTTGGACTAAGGCATAAACTTGAAGAATTTTGCCCAAAAGAGTCCAAATGATTTTGAATACATTTGCCATTGCTAAAAGCTAGTCCATTTATATTTGTTATTCTTGCTGCAAATTTGAAAATATGTCAGCCTTGAGCTTGGCTTACTGTTATAGTCCCTGTATCACATGCCTTCATTTGCAAGAGAGAAAAGCTCCTTTTATTCCAGAAGCACATAAGCAAGGTGCACTCAAACCCTCCTAAGCAAAGTCCATGTTATTTCCCTTATGACTAACATTAGATGAAGAATCTATTGCTCTCACTTACCCTTTGGTTATCCTCTAGTACTTAAAAAGTCTCATTTAAAAAATAAAATTATAAACATTTATTAAAAAATGGTGCAAAGAACTTGGATAATCATCTGAAGCACTTACATGCAAGTTGGGTTGTCTTGGCAGACAATTATATCTCTTTGGCAAATGGTAAACGAGTGACTGAAGGTACATAACCAGCTGGGATGCATCCAGCTTGGGCATTCCTAGTACAGAGAAGGAAGAGGTAATCAGAAGTTCTGTCTTACTGGCATCGTTACATTTTCACTTTGAGTTCCTTGTCATCACTGACTGGTGAAGTATAACAGCTGTTCCAGCCAAATGAAAAAGGCTTATGGACTCTGGTGCCTAAGCTATATATTATCTTCTAGGTAAGTGATTAACTCACTTTTTTCTGCCTGAATAAGGTGAATATTATATTACATCTGCCATGGAACAGGGCCTTTGGGTTGAAAGAAATCATGAGCCTCTCTTTTAGAAATGTAATGGCTTTTTCAGAGGGAGTTTATCTGTGGTAATGCAGTTTAAGCAAACATTGGAAGAAAGATGGCAAGAGAAAAACTCACCAAGTGAAGAGCATTCACTTAGTGACCTCTCAGTTTTACTAAGGTGTTCATTTATTCTCTCCAGAAAGCTGGTGTTGGTTATTCAATCTGAATTTCAGTTAATTTCACTTGTACAGAATGTGGCAGTAGCATGGTCTTCCCCAAGGTACAGCAAGGGACAGCTGTTAAGGCTGTTAAGGCTGGGAGATAGCCTACTACTTTTGTCATGTCAGATCTGGAATTTATTTTAAAATGAGATAGAGGCAGATGCTAGGCACAAAATTTTATCCAATTTCTATTCAAACTGGAAATAAGAAACCAATATGCCATGCTAAAGAAGGTTCAAATGAGGTGGCAGTAATAATGCTTAATTATTAAAGCTTCTGTACTTTTGTCATGTGACCTCTAAATTGTAAACTGTTAGAATTAACATTTGTTTAGCACTGCTTTGTAAATCTCCTCTTACTTCGTGGTTAACAAACGAATTTGATTTCCTTAAAAAGACAGCGTTCTTGAACTGACGTGACAGCGAGAGGTATGATTTCAATATGCTGATCCTCTTCGCCTGGGAGGAGCTGGGGGAGCGGAGGGTGCCGGCAGAGGCGGCGGTAGCCGGGGCTGCAGCTCCCTCCAGCGCCGGCTCGCCGGCTTTTCCAGGGGAGAGAGCATCGCACTCGCGGCTCCTGGCGTTTGGAAATTACCTATTAGCTCGCAGACATGTCTGACAGGAGGGAAGTACCTACATTTCGAGCTTTAAAGGTAATAAATATGGTATAAGATTATGTATACAGTGATTTGCCTAAGTATCCTTGAAATTGTTAGGGCAAATGGCAGAGACAGTATTAAGCCCATTTGTTGGTTTGGGCAGGATTGAGAGCTGCATGCTTGCAGACTGTCAAGACTTTCACATTTTTAATGCAACCTGTGGTGTTTCCTTTGTAATGTCTAAATGGGATGGGTACAGTGCCTGCTTCTTCCAATATCTTGGTTAGCTAACTCTAATTGCCTTTCCTATTAATGGCTAAGTTCTACAAATAGGAGGGATGTCTGAATTTGTGGAGGTCTCGAGTCTCCCAAGGAAGAAAGGCCTCTGGCACATATACAATAATGGTAGCTAGAATCAGAGGGCTGGGGAAGATGCTGCCCTACCACTGAATGGAGCAGTCCTTGCTGATAATCTGCAATCTTCCTGCCACACTTCTCAGGCTGGTCTGTAAAATAAATCACCTCTGCTTTTCATCTGTGGCTACAACCCTAGGGGAATCCAAAGCAGAGGCTGAGCCTCTGCAAGTGTTAGTGGTGCTGTTCCTGCAGCACAGCAAGCCCTGAGGACAGCTGTACCCAAATCTGGCTCCTCATCTGCAGCAGGAGTCTGGTTTGGATCCAGCTGCAGAATTGTAGCACAGGCACTGATGTGCCCCAGCTCAGGACCAGGCCAAGCAGAGCCTGTTGGGTGCTGTGCCAGCCTGGCTTTCCTAGGCTCAGCCTTCCCTCTTCCAGGGCTCCTTCACTTTCCCATCTTCTCTGTTCAGGGCAAGTTGCTTGAGAAAGCCAGGTTTTTTTCTAAAAGTGTAAGAGGGCTCTCTCCCCTGTCTCCTGTAAACACCATCAGTTTCAAACCCAACTCTTTCACCTTCCCAAGACTTTCTTAACTTTCCCCCACTGCTATTAGTTGCAAATATCCTTTTAGGCACTGCTATAGACCCAGTGGCTGTTTTCCAGCAATTTGCCTGAAGCAGAGAGTAGACAAGGAACACCCTGCAGTGCTATGCCACAGCCACAGACCAAAATCACAGAAGGCAGAGAAAAATTCCCAACAAGATCCTTCACTGTGCTGTAGTGTCACTACAGGCCCATCACACACACAGTCTGAAATGTTCATACCTCTGACGAGCACACCTGAGGTTTCATAGCAGGTTTGGGGAGAAGCAGCAGCTTTAGGACATTTCTTCAGGCAGTGTGGACTCAGACACCAGAAGCTCCCTGTGTGCCCGCAAGAGGCAGCAAGTGACACAACTCATGATTTTCCAGAAGCACCAGAAGTGCTTACGGGTGGGTGCCAAGGGCATCCCTGTGCTGTGCAATGTGGATGCCACTCAAACACGCTGCACCACTGGCACATGGCTACAGGCAGCACTCAGTGCAGTGTATTCACCAAGGGCCTTTAAAAAACCCCCCCACAAATGTAAGTAAATAAGATCAAGATGTGTTTTATGGATACTGTCTAGCTTATTTTACATAAATACTTGTACTCACTCAAACCTGGTTCCTTCTTAAACAGCATCTATTCTAGTAAAACCTCCTTGTCTGCCAAAAAGCACAAAAAACTGTCCACGGTTTGTGTGGGATAAAAGGAATGATGCAAACACAACTAATGTAATGGTGACTAGACTTACCTAATGAACAAATAATGCTGTTTTTCTTCTCTCACCTTCAGGGGAAATGTGCACCAAGTGGTTCATAATCCATCCTCTGTCCTTGCCCCACACCATATTCCTGTATTAAGAAAACTCAACCACAGTGCTTGACTGTAGGGGCAGAAACATAAAAGCAAAGAATTGGTCTAGATAATGGCATTCATATATTTGGCTCTCTCCTGAATTATTTTTCAAGAAGTGTTTTCCCTTTAAAATTTTCCTGCACTTATTCTCCTTAAAACATATATATTTTGATATTTCTTGCAAAAGCCTTCACCTTCAGTGGAGTTCCTGAGCACACACAGTAAGGCAGTAGAGAAATCCTGGAGTTACAAAACACTATTAGAATATAAGTAAAAGGTAATAAACAGCTGAACCAGTTCTCTGTATAAATTATAATACTTATTGAAAATATACTGGAGCAGGAGAAGGACTCCTCTCTCTGAGAAGCAGCAGAAACCATGTCTGATGAACTGACCATAACTCCCTGACTCTCCTGCTTCACTGCTGGGAAGGAAGGAGGGGTGGGGGAGGGTGTTTTGAAGGTCTTATTTTATTTCTCATTATCCTGCTGTGATTCTGTTAGTAATAAATTCAATTAATATCTCTAATTTGCATCTGTTTTGCCCATGACGGCATTTGATGAGTGATTCTGTCCTTATCCTCAACCCATGAACTTTTTCTTATATTTTCTCTCCCCTGTCCAGCTGTGGAGAGGAGTGATAGAGGCTTTGGTGGGTGTCTGGCATTCAGCCAGGTTCAACCCAATTCACAGTTTCCCACATTTTCAGCTGATATTGCAGAATTAACTGTTATTGAGTATAAAGGTGCCTGATTTGCTGGAGAGCATTGCAGGAGTACAGGCTCCTTCCCAAGACAGAGATACCAAATTATAATGTCATTTGTATTTATCCAAGTAGTTCTATTTATAATAACCTTTCAGGTGACCTAGTTGTACACTAAAGCATGTCTAAAGAAGATTAGTTTCTATCTTTCAGAGTATGAAGTAGTGTACTATATAAATACTGCAGCTTAGCTACTGTCTGTTTTGAATGTCAGTTAGGATCAGGTAGTGTTTATGTGCTCTCGAGATTTAGCAGTTTTTATTCAGGATTTCTCAAATTTGCATCAAGCTGAAACTTGGCATGTAAGCTGTCAGCACAGATGCTAGTTTTATTCCAAAAATAGGGTAAGTTGAAGCTTTTAAAGGTGTCAAGTGGCTTATTTATGCAGTGGTTGCAGATCCTTTAGTTTTCTGTCTCTTTCAACTATACAGAAGCTTACTCTGTAACCTTCCTCCATCATTACTGCATTCTCTCTGTAATTCTCTAGCATTACAGTCCTGAGCAGTGAGGAATAAGAAAGTAAATGATCACACTAGAGTGATAATCCAAGGATGGTGTGCCCTGGAAGCAGGTGTAAATAATGGTAATTTTTGGTGAAACAGAGCTACCTTCACGAAGTCACCATAAACAAAAGTAACTGAGAAAACATCTGGAATGCTCCCAAAATGCTGACATACTGCTTGATAGCACACTGAAAGGACAGGAAAAATCCCCAGCACTGTGAAGGCTTCCTAACACTTCTCTTTAGACAAGGAAGGACCTTCTTTCAGGGATCACTGAAACCTCCTCCTCCAGGAATCATTGCAGGGTACAGCTCTATCTCCACCATGGTATTTATTGCATATGTGTATAAAGTCTAAGGCACAATGACTCAGAAAACTTGTAGTAGTATGGATCACTTATGTTCAGTGATCTACAGCACAGTTTGAGCGTAACAAACTGCCCCTCATAGAATAAATCAACCCAAATATAAATAACCACAAGTGGACCCCTTTGCTCATTTTGTGCAGCCAAAGAAATGCTCTCTGCCATAACCTAGCTCTGGTAGATTAGCAAACAAAACTAGGAGATGGTAAAAGACACGAGCTTCCTTGCAGAGTGTCCTGCCAATAGCTGCAGGAGAGGGCAGGTCAATGTAAACATGACATACACCCTGTCCTCTTTCCTTTCTAAGGACCCTGAAAGACAGGAGGGGGAAGGTAAAGCCAGGGAGGGGCTGCCTACTTAGAGATCTGTCTTCAGCTCAAATTTCCATCTGTAACAAGTGGAGGCAATATCCAATTATTTGCAATAATGTTGATATGTAAATAAGTGATATGTGGTTTTTGTTAATTTTGTCAGTTTTAAGAATACTTACAGTTTGCAAGGACTGTGGTCAGGTTTCAACTGAACTTAGTCATTTAACACAACCTTCAAATTCATAGCTGTAATTTTTTTTCCAATGAGAAATTACTTTGTAAAAGCACTTGTGCCAGTACAAGTCAGTGTGCATGACTTCTTTATTCTACTTTTCTTGGGGAGGCATCCCCCATCTGTTTAAGAAACAAAGAGAAGTTGTCACAATGGTAGCAGAAAAATAGTTTTAAGTTAAGACCCTTTCTTTCTACTGAACCAAACTAGATCCAAATACGAATAAAGACCAGGAACAAGAGTATAAGCTTGAAGTATTTGCTCATGCTTAATAGATATTCAATACTCAATAATTTTATATTCTCTGAAGAATGCTAGAATTTCAACAATCACTGGCTATACCTCTTTTTGGAGGTCTTCAGCAGTAATTCCTCTTCTAAAATCTACTTCATAAAATATTCAGCTGTATCAAAATAGTAGACAAGACCATATCAAGCTCTATTTAGTGGCCAAGATTTGCACACCTACAATACTCATGACATGCAAACATTTTAGTATTTCCTGCCACAATGAAGCAATGTGAAAAACCTGAGGTAATTTATTTGGGCTTTAGACCGCTGTGGATACGAACTAATTTCTGGTCAGGATTTGAAATCATACCTGCAGGAACTTACTCTTAAACAGATGCTCCAGAACTCTATAAGGAGGGTCACATATCTCATGTCATCGTTTGATGGGTGTCTGGTCAGAAGTCTCTTCCCTTCCTGCTACAGCTGTCCCTGTGAAATAGCAAACATGTTTTCTGGTCATAGTGTGCTCTGTGAATAATTTCTCTAAAAGGTTATTTACAGAAAAGTCAGAGTCCATTTTCTTAACTCTAAAAACATGGAGGTTGAACCAAATCTTGTTTGTTTAAAATCCTGTAACTCTCAGTGTGGTACAATTCTGAATTTGTAAAATAATTTCAAGATGTTAAAATAATTTTGCAGATAAATAAAAATCCCCAAACCTACAAGGGATTTTTCTTTATCAATCCTTTGGTTTTGAAAAAATATATATAAAAATTTAGATATTGTATTTTTCCCTAATGAGAGAGCCCAGAAATATACAGGCAGAAGAATGCATGGAACACACCTTGTCTAGATGCTTTTTGTGTCTCTTAAGCCTCCATGAACATCAGGTCTCATTGCAACGTTTCCCCTCAGGAAATATCATGGTTTATTCCAGAGATTTTTTTCCCCAAGAGTTTCATCTGTACCTGTCTTCAAGCAAGACAGGTACAAGGTGGGTATTTTTGGTAGGTTGCTCATGCTGTTGATAGTCAGAAGTGTCTGTAGTTTTATGAATGTTTTCAGTTCTGGTGTGTTCAGTTCTGTTTTTGTAAGAAAGAATCCTCTTCCCTCTCCCACCCTACAGCTACATGCTGTCATCCTCCCTTCCACTGTGCTGGAACATTTTGTGTGGTCATGTGGAGCTCTGGTTGTGCTTAAGCCAGGGAAAAAACTCAGAAATGTTGGTGCATCCTCCTTGAAAAGATGGTGAGGGCCAGGAGCAGGGGCTGGGCTCAGCAGTGACTCAGTGCAGCACCTGAAGGCCAGGCACCAGCTCCAAGGCTGGAACTCACCACACTGATGTAGGTGCAGGAAAGGGTGACTAAATCAACCCCTGGGAGAGACTCAAACAGAGCACCTCTGGATTCAGAGCCCAAGTTCACTTCTGGTGCTTGTCTGCCTACACATACACAGAAGGGGAATGTGAACAAAGGTTATATTTTACAAGAACCGCCCAAAAAATATTTTTTGCTTGTGGTGTGATTTGACACATGACATGCCACAGCAACCTTCCAGGGCACAGAATGTGATCCCACTATGTATCTGATATAATTAAGGATGTATGACTTAAGTACCAGCTGTAGCCTGAAGTGATACCATTGGACTGAGATACAACATTGTGGTTTTGCTTTCCATCTAGGGAATTGCAATATGTGCTAAAAATACTGTTTGGCACATGGAAATGCAGACTGTTATCTCGTGCAGAGTGGGACATGGAATGTCTATCCCCATAGAAGTCACCACAGAAGAGGGAAAACGGACATTTTAAGGAAGCCTTCTTGTGTTGCCAGCAAGATAAGCTGAGGCTGGATTGGTATTCTTTATCCCTCTCTCCACTCTGTCCCTTGCAGAATGAGGAATGATCTGTTTAGAAGTGAGTCATAGCTAAATAAAACCAGCATAGGTAATCATTTGCACCATATTAGGCATCAATTTTCCATCACACATTGTATCTATGTAGCTACTGAAGACGTTGTTTTCTTCCCTGTGTTTTTTCATGGGAAGATGCATTTATTTTTAAGCTGTATTTAAAGTCACTCATCTCTAGGGAAACATGGAGGGGATACTTGACAGGATAGGACCTCATCCTCTCTCCAAAGCCACTTTGTGCCCAGGCTCTACTATCCCAACTCTGGGTGGCACACCATGACTGTGGTTTAAGAGAGCATCCAGGAAAGAAGGCTTGTTCTGACAATCTTTTTAGAAAAAGTATCCAAAATCCTGTCTGAAGTTATGGTTACAGACAGCAGCATCTGCTGAATTATTTAAATTGATACCTTCAGGTTCTATAGAATCAGAAACGTGGGGAGCAGATAAATTTATTTATCTATTTACTTGTGAAGGACAATAAGATAATAAACAAAACATTCTAGATAAATAACAAATTAACAAAAGTGATTGAATTTCAGCCTTAGAGAGCTGTAGAGATAAGTCCTGCCCATTTTACCCGTATGAGTAGTTTCATTAACAACAATCTGCTTCTTAGTAAATTGCCAGTAATAATAAAAACAAATAACTTGTTCTTTTGTTTCTCTGCTGCTAGGCATTTTAATAATTCCAGATGTACTCATTAAAACTGGTGCTTTTATACTCAAATGTTGTAAAACACTCTTGCATTACTGTTAAACCACTCCATCTCCCTTTTCTGTCTGAGCTTCCATATAGCCACAGAAGAGGCAAAGGAAAATAAAAACCTCCAGAACAGGTGCAAGAGCAGGATGATGCAACTGTCTGCTCACTCTGCCCACAGGAGCAATGTGGCACCTCAGGGCTGTGAGCATGGATCCAGAAAGTGGCACTGAGTGAATTCCAAAATGTTGACAACATCTGATATGTGCAAGAGGGCCACTGAGTGCACAGAACTGCGTGTCCAGCGGAACATAACACCATGCAAACACCACTGGGGTTAGATTTGCACACAGCAATCATTTATTCGCTATAAAAACAGATGTGCTCTATAATTGCATCTAAAAGGTGCACTACCAACATTAACTATCCAAAACCTGTATGAAGAGAAAGGTTTCATCACCTTTATAATTTATTTGAAAAAGTTGTTCTCCATTTTCTTATGCTATAAGTACCAATTTTAATAAAGTACTGAGTGACATCTATGTTACAGGTTTTAAAATATTTTTTACTTTGTCACCTTTTAATCTTTATAATGACTGTATACTATGAGGAAAAAGGGGTGACACAGCACTAAGACTGTTTTAAAAGCATTGTTTGTTCTTTTATATTATTCAGGAAGTACTTAAGGCTGTTCAGGAGAATCATGATATTTAACATGCACATGTACAATACGTAGTCTGCAAAAATAAGTTGGCAGACTTTTGCATGGAGCTGTTTCTTACATCTCTTTCCTAAGCAATTGCACATTTAGGAATCTGTTGGCAGTTTTTTATTCTGCCCATGAGAAGTGACACTGCAAGAGGCTCACTTTGTGTCCATTTTTTTCAGGAGCATTACTGAGAGGACAACTGGCTCAGTACTGCCACAACTTTGGAGGGAGAGATCTCACTCAACTGCCCCTGTGAATGAGGAAAACAGAGGTAAAACAATACGAATTTGGATTTTTGGCCACACTTCCAGGAGCTACACTTCAGAAGCTAGTGGAGTTCTGTACAGGCATTATTCATCCTTGTTTCTGAAGCCCCTGAATCTGTCATGCTCAGTGTTGTTCAGAACTGGAATAGCAAGACAGGCCCAAAGACAGCTGGCAATCTGTGTGTGATACAGCTGATCAATGAGTGCTAATAGATGGAAATAAGGAAATAACTCTGTTATGGCTGCTCAGCCTTTTGAAGAATTGGTATACAGAGGAGGTGAGAGAGGGTAAAAACTCACTGTTTTCTAGGGAAAAAAATTGTTTCCAAATTGAAGGACTGCTCGTTGTCTTTTTCTTGTCTATTTGAAGATTCATCTTAACACTGATGGGTATCTAGTGAGTTTGAAGTATTTCCTCTTAAACTTTTAGTGGTTTTGATGTATGATTGTGGAACCCTGTTGAATGGCTACAAAGTTGTGATCTCTGGGTTAAGGAGGGTTCTCTTAACTTTAGGGATCTGTCCTATGGTCGAAACTGGTCCCACCAGAGTTCAGTATTTCAGTGATGCTCTGCAGACAGAAATCCAGCACCTCTGGCTCTTGTGTAGATTTATCAAGAAAATAAAACTGAGACCAGGATGCTGTCAGTGTCCACAGGTCATGGCAAACACATTTCAAGTGGAAAAAAAATCACTTGACTCTTTGTACTGCACCAAGGATAACACAGTCCCAACCCAAACAAGTAAGGATTATTAATGGTAACAGACAGCTGGAAACACAGGTCAAGGACAGAAGATGTCCCTGCCTCAGTAGTTTTCCATTTGCTCATGATGCAAAGTGACCACCTGACAGCTCTCCTGGCTAGTTGTAGTCTCATGGGCAAAGCACTAACTGCGATGTGCTCGGGGTTCATGTGAGCTCAGCTCACGTGGTAAGTCAGACTCCAGACTCCCAGTCTGTGGGTGGAACTCCTCTGATGGCATTTCCTTTAAAGCTGTAGCACTATGCCCTTTATTCTCTGCTGCATAAGCTTGGGCCCATTTAATCAAAGGTATCATGATTAAAACTGGTTGGCAGAGGAGTGTCTGCCTAAAGGTGATGGAAAAGAAGAGAGAACTGAGTGATAGCAAGTGAAGCCAAACTATAAGTGGTATGAACCTTGTTTTCCTTTTCAAAGTAGAACTAAATGTATGTGATTTAATTAAAAATGAAAAAAAAATATATAAAATGTTTCATTTTAATAAGAAGAAACACCATTTAATCAAAGGTATCATGATTAAAACTGGTTGGCAGAGGAGTGTCTGCCTAAAGGTGATGGAAAAGAAGAGAGAACTGAGTGATAGCAAGTGAAGCCAAACTATAAGTGGTATGAACCTTGTTTTCCTTTTCAAAGTAGAACTAAATGTATGTGATTTAATTAAAAATGAAAAAAAAAAATATATAAAACGTTTCATTTTAATAAGAAGAAATGCTGAAAATTTTTTTGCTACCAAGGAAATGTGGATGACATTGGCTGGCAACACAGTAGTACAATGGGAATTTTTTCACGTTGCCACAGTATATGTTTTCATTTTTCTATTGAGATCTCACTACTGTAATGCCAGCCAACTGAGAAGAACTTTTCATGTTTTGGATGGTAATAAATCTTCCACAAAGCATTAACCAACACCTTGGGCAGCTTTTCTGGTTGATACTACTCTAGATCCCACATTACAAATTGCTCAAACAGGAGAAAGGCCTTAGGTAGACATTTCAAACATTTCCTTTCTAGTTTTGGTCAGCATCATGTGACTACATGAGTGAAATAGCAAGGCATTCATCAATAATAGTGGCAAACTACAGCTCATGCTTTGAGTTAAAAAAGAAAACAAAAGCAAAACCACTTTTCCTTCCCCACTTCCCCTCCTTATTCCCATCTAACAGTTCAACAGACTTTGTGAAAAGTCTTGGAATGATTTCTCTCTTCAATGCTTCTAATTTAAATGACTTGCTAGAAATGAATATTTAATGACATTACTCTCCAATGTTTCATCTCTTTAGTGCTAATTATTTCAATAGGACATATAGGAAAGGCAAAGGTCACTTTTCTATATTGTCTGCATTAACACTATAAAACTATCTTTGTTTGACAGTTAAAGTTCTCACTTCTGTATTTCCTAATTTTTACTTTTCAGTGTCTCCTAAAGAAAGTGACACCGCTTGAAGTGTCATGGGGTTAACCCTGCAGTCAACCAATTATGTCCTCATTAGCAAAAAAGATGTGTGACTGCTAGCACTTAATCCTTAGTTTTTCTTTCTCTTCAAGCCAAAGCAATCTTCGATTTCCATACTGGAAATTCTCATAGCAGTACCCCTAAACAAAGTATTGTTTAATCCTCCAGGTCAATTTGATATAGTGTCCTTTGCCTGAGCAAGGAAGCAAGGTCTACTTAGGCACCTACATGCTTGGAGCTAAGGAAGTTTCCACTTTGGAGTAAATAGTTTCCACTAGACCTCACTCTTCTTGTAGTAAAAAAAAAACCCAAACCAAAACCCAAAATAAATCAACCTTCCATCTGCATTCCTTTTGCATTTTGATGGGCACAAATGAAACAAAATAACCTCCAAAACCACAAACTTATGTCATTTGATCAAATGGAAGGACATACAGTACAAAGCTGGAAATCTTTTCCATATACCTTAGCCAAGGTCAGGACAACTCTATGTACAACCTGTTGCCTGGGGTGTCAGAATTTCAGATGTACTTTCAGAGGCTCTTACCAGTTCTTTCATGCAACATCCTCACTGAGGAAAACAACTTGCAAGTCCAGGCTCTTCACCCTTTGAAGTTCCCTCCTGTTCCTTAACTCATACTCGACCTTCAGCAGCCCATCTTTCATAAGGTGCAATTTGCAGTGATAGTCTTCCTCTGTTCTGGTTTCTGCCTGACTCGAAGTCTGGCTGAGCATCCAGGTGGACCTTCACACTGGAGGTCAAATAACAAAAGCCATTGGGAATGGACTACACAGATCAGCACGGGGGCTCACGGTGGCTTCTGCCTGCCCCTTGCTGGGGACATCTCCCAGGTGAGGGCACTGAGAGCTGCTCTGTGATGCCAGAGCAGCATAAAGCAAGACCAGTGCAGCCAAACAGCATGAATGCTTTTGGGCATGTGGCAATAATTTCTCCAGCCTACTCTGTGTCACTGAGCAGCCCAAAGGTGGGGAAACACCTAAAAGGAGGAAAGAACCACAGTCTCAGACTTCTACTTCTCATCCTCCAACTTCTGAACTACATGAAAATCAGAAAATCTAACTTTCTAAAATTTTATTCACAAGTGTGGCACTTCACTGCTCTAATACTTTGGACAGCTTTTCCCTCAATACCTTCATATGGCCTTTTGTCACCCACACTAAGTTTTCTGATGGAGGGTGTGGTGGCTTTGCATGCCCTTACCCATTCCCACTGCCAGTCCCACCCAGCATCCTCGTTCACAGTAATCACATGCATGAATCTAACAAAGCAATTCCAGTTTTGTGAAGTGCAGATTTCTGTAAAGGAGTTATTAGCATAAAATAACCTGATGTTTATTGTCAGACCCTATAGGTTTTGACAAGTTCATTAGTTTTAGATGTGGATCTTAACTAACTTCCATTCTTTGGGTATTACAAGACTTTGGCCTCTTAAACATTTAATAAACATCATGAAACAGTAAAGAAGATAAAATTAAATGTTGTGGAATTAGCTCTGCATTTGAATTGCATTTTTATTGTATATTTTAGCAACCAAAAGGATAAGTTTGTAAAATGGTTCTTTCAAAACTGCTAAACAAGTAAGATGATTTGGGGACACATGGTGTAAGTAGGATGAAGTCTTATAAAGAAAAATCCTTCATGACATTGTAGCTGAATTAAGCCAAGGCATAATAATTTCCATTTGTCCAGACAAGCTACTGGCATGATTTCTGCAACAGAGCTGAAATGGTATCTGCAGATGGTGACTGGGGTGCAAAGTTAATGTCTTTATGCATGAAGCATCCTGGCATATGCAGGTGATCTTCAAATGCCAAGGATTTCCTCTCTCTTTTGCATCACAAAACATCTGCAAGAGTCCTACAGCATTCAACAACACTGTTTATGATCAAGAGCCAGATTGTGATATTTGTGTTCACAGCTATTTAGCTTTTACCCTAGATTCCCTTCCCAAATTTTCCTTCATTTTATCCTGCTTCTGTTGGGCTTGTAACCATATAAATTAAGTGAACAATTGTATTTCTGTCAGGCTAGTCGTTGTGTTGGAACTGCCAGAATCTCACTGGGCTGGTAAATCACAGTTTGGTAGCTGCTGCCAGACATAACAAGGACATCCACTGATGTCCAGGAAGCTATTTGGGAGGCAAGACTGCTCAGAGGGAATATGGGTATCTCAAAGTTGATCTGCTTGCTAGGGATATGAAAAGAAGGGGAGTAAAACCAGGCAGAAATATTAAAAAGCCCTTTTGTATGGTTTAATACTTGTTTTGGGATTGCAAAATACAGGAAAATATGGAACACAAATATTTTAATCCAACAAAAACTAGAGCAATGAAAAAGGATCTGTACATAAAAGCTGAAGCACAATGATGAAAAAGTATATATTCCAGCAAAAACTCCATCACTATTTACTTCTCTCTATTAATACAATAATAGCTTAGTCAAAATTTGACCTAAAACTGAACTAGAAATGTGAATCGTCTGTTCTGCAACTGTTAAAAACAATTGAATCGAATGTTAAGTTCACCACAGGTTTTGTCAGCAAGTCCTTGCTGCTTTAAACTCCTATGTACAGGCTTTCTACTCTTTTGGAGTGGGGAATTAAAGAACTCATTAACTTGGCTTAGTTTGCCTGGGAATTATGCAATCTGGGCAATATGGAGAGCAGCATTTGAAAGACATTGTTTGCAAGGTTGTGCTGGGTGACAGCAGCACTTCCATCTGGCAAATGCCTGAAATGTGTGTTCAGTGTGGGAAAGACTGGAACAAAAGAGGAAAATAAGGTGATATTGGCCTAACCTGGCATGTGGCAGAGTTTTTGGGCAGGCTCAGAGTATATTGTACAACAACAGACAACACAGAAATAATTCTCATTTTGTCTGCAGTGCTTAGCAAACAAGTTTCACTAATTTTTCTTTAATCATATTTGTAACTAAAATATTTCTTGCTTTAGTGCGACTGGAATAAAGACTATTCTAAAAGCATGACCAACTGATAAGACATGAATAAAATTACTTCCATGTGTATGAGATTATTATAAATGGGACTTCTCTTTTCAACAAAGAACACTGTAAACAAATACACAATCCAGTTTATTAACTGAGATTGGCTGGATTACTTTTTGCAAATAAGATACACATGTTGGCAATTATCACACTTTACTACAGTTATGCCTTTGCAAGACATACATCATGCGTTTTTTCCTGTGGAAATTGTAGCTTTTTTAGCTTGCCTTACTAGAACATTTTGAGAAGTATCTTTTCAAAAGTAATATCAGCCTGATTTCTGAATCCATGTTCAGACATGAGAGGGCAGATCCAGATTCCTCAGTTACATGGGCTGAGGTGGAAGTTAGGAAGGTCTTCCAGCCAGCTGGGATACACCACAGAGGGGGACTAGGTGTAAATGTTTCAGTGGCTGCTGTGTTTGCCTGTAGCCTGTGTCACTCAGGGTGTGACACCAAGAGAGGCATTGCCTGGTTCAGCTAGGAGAAGAACTGTGTCAGTCCTCTGTTTTGTTGGGCTTATTTTACATTCATGATGGTTGTTCTCATGTCCTGGTTTGTAAAATGTGGCAGAACAGACATTCTCTACTTCGTATAGATGTTATTAGGGGAACTTAAGCTGCTGGACTCTTAGGTAGTAGTCTGGGGATTTTTTTTTTCCTTAAGCTTTGAAAGAAAAAACTTCTTGCTTGATAAAAATAAAGATAGAAACCTTTTTGAATAACATCAGCCTGGCGTTCAAGGCACTTGTGGCATGTCCAGGCCAAGTTCTTGTTCCCTGGAGCCCTTGTTTTGCCCTGGCTCTGCTGCCTGGCTGGTGCATTAAGCCCCAAGCACTGGGCTGCTGGCAATTCTGTACCAAGTCTCACTCAGAGTGAGAGACCTCTCTGACACACCACAAAAGATGATTTAAGCCCCCAACATGTTTTGAGAGAACTCTGTGCTGGGATGCACTGGTTATAGTGGAGAGGGCAAGTCAGATCACATGGAAAGTGATACAGATCTTAACCAGAGCACCATACTCAGTCTAAATGTTGCACAGTTTGGACAGATGGCTGGCAAAACCTGCCAGGAGCATTTCAAAGATAATATTCATGTGCTGTCCCACTTCTCCATGTTAAGGAAATGCATGTTAGTCCTGGCACTAATCCAGTACTGGGCTGTGACATTAGAAGGACATACATAGCAAGTAGGAACATGTTTGCAGAGATTAGAGATGAATCTTCACTCTCACAAGAACTTTGTGCAACAGCTGTAGGGAAAAGAAGAGGAAACCTTGCCCAAAATCTTTTCTTCAAGCCCATTATAATTTCCAACACATCCAAGAAATGATGACAAAGTATTTTGCAGACATTATTGGACTCGGGTGCTGTTAGTCCCATCCTGGCATAGATAACACACAAACCTGAAAAAGACAGCCTAACCTCTCCTTCCTGTCATGCAGCCTAGAAAACCAGTGAAGTATTGCAATAGATATGAACAACAGCACAAAGCAATCTCCTTATCTAATTGACACTAGTGTTGGTAGCTCACAAGAGTATGACTTAGAATTATATGAATTTAAAATGTCAAGTGTAGCAGATAAAGGAACCCTGGCCTCAGCTCAGATTCTCAGACAGGAACTCCCTGGGTACAGAAGTGCCACAGTTCAAGCTTTATTTACTTCAACCAAAATTTGCACCTTTACAGTATGAAGAATTCCCCCAGTGAAGGAGCTATGTCAGTCCTGTCCCTCCTTCCAGCACATCAGAGACAAAGATGGCCAGGTGATGGGTTCACTTCATGTACTGCACTTCAGGCTTCATTGAGGGTGTTGCAAGACCTCATTTTTCAAACAAAGCCTGGGATAAAATTACATCAGAATTCCATACAAATCTTGAGCAGGCCACTAACAGGGGAAACATTTTATCCCTATTTTATGTTACAGAAAACCTCAGATTATTTGTGGGTTTGGTGCTGATTCTAATGTCACTTTTAAAAACCATGAAAAAAGGAAGAGAGTTAAAATCACGATCTTCATAAATCTTATTAGGAAAAATTCTGTTTAAATTACATGAAATGAAATTAAGTTCTGAAAACTCTCCAAAGGGTCTTAAAAATACAGTAGGGGGAGAAAGATACCATTCAATTAGTTCTCTAGTGCTACCCACCCCAAAATGACCACAGTAAATAGCAAAATAATCAGTTAAGGAGGGATCAGAAGGCGTGGAGCAAAGGACTGAGCAAAGCTGGCATCCCCACCTCTCTCTGTGCTTCATTTCATTCTACAAGGCCAAATATTGTTTTCTTGAAATTAAAAAATGAAAGAGAGCCCTGCACTGTTTTGTTAGACAGCATTGATTTTTTATATGAGCTACCTGTTCAGAGAAGCAGAAAATTTCAGATAAATCGGGATAACAGGCTCTTTTTTTTTTTTTTTTTTTTTACTGTAAGGCCAAATAAATAGATGAGGCATTTATTTTTTTGGAAGAATAACAGCAGCATTTCTGCCCTGCTTCTGTGTTTGTGGCCACTAACTGGTGACAGCAATTAGAAATTACTGCCTTGTAAATTTTCTTCCATTATCAGCCTAGCTCCTGTGCTGGAGGCCGGCAGGGGTGAGCAGAGCCTGTCAGGGGGTTCCTGGTGTTGGCAGCCAGCAGTAGCACTATTGCTGCTATGCCTTTATTCTGCCCTGGACGTGTGCTGGAGCAGAGATCCATCGGCCCTGCAGCCCCAAAGGCTGACCTGGCTGTCTTTGCTGTCATGTTCCCATCTTTGCTGCATGCCAAGCTAAGCCACAAGCCAGCTCAGGGCTTTATCAGCCACCTGCAGAGGATTAGGTGGACAGCCCTGCACTGAGGTTTCCCGGCAAGCCCAGGCAGCGGCTCTGGCGCGTGGGAGCTGAAGCGCGGTGTCCCACGGCCCCAGCAGGGACCAGGCTGCATTTGTACACCCAGGCTTTGCAGAGCAGCCATCTGTCCCTGTGCAGCCACGGGGGGCTTGGAGGGGCTTTGGCAGCTGGATCCAGCCCCCACGTACTGTACAGTCTAGATGGGACCAGGCAGTAACCAAAGAGTTACAAGTCAGTGGTGGAGACCTGGGGAGCTCCTCCTGAGACAGACCCTCCACCACAGCAGTGCCCACACCAAGAGCTGCAGCAATGGAAGGACAGAAGCATTTATCTCCCAACCTAGAAGGTATTAAGTCTGTGCTTCATACAGTAAGAAAGTTATTATCACCAGCAAATCTGTCTCTAAGACATAAAATCTGCACAACTATGAAGCCAGGTGTCTGATAATGTGGAAATAACATCAGAGATGAACACCACCAAAACGGTTTTTAACTGCCATTCTGGAGGTGCTTCCAAATAAAGTGATTGTTTAGGGAAAACAGCAAAGTTTTCAGATGACAATAAGGTTACCTATAAGAAAATTTAGAGTTTGGATGCTTAGTACAAAAATTAACAGAATCAGAAATCTATCTTATGCTAGATGCTCTCTGTATTATTCAGGGACTCTTAGATTTTAATTTTTATATTTTCTATGCTTGACTTCCATTCTGGTAGGAATTAAGTATAGCAGTAGTCAGCTAGCAGCCCTTACTTTGAATAAACCAAATGGAAACAAGATTAGAGGCAAACCCATTTACAGCAAAGCCCACTAACCCAAACAAACCTCAAAACTTGTAACTTATAAAGCACTTTCTCTGATGCAGCTCATGCCCAGCTCTGTGGGAACCTCAAGGGAGTATATTAATTCCTCTGCGAGGCCAAAGAAGGCAAGTATCAGATGGAAGACACTTTATAGTGGATCTGCTCTAAGTCATTCAAACTTCAGTAGCTGTTTGAGAGATCTTCTGGTTCTCTGACTATACTCTGTTCTTTACAGAGCAAACATGAGAATTCTCAAGTCAAAACATTTTTCTAGTCAACATCAAAAAGGATTAAAAAAACCTCAAAGCCCTTTGTCCCCTATACAGTTAAGAGAAAGGTCACAACAAGTCACTGAAAACCAATGTGCTGCTTTAATACAGAATTTCCAAGAAAACAGGAGTGGGGAAGTAAGTATAATGAATAGCCAAGGAATGGTCTTAAGAAGGATGAAATATTAGAGAGTTTTGAAGCTTATCCAAAGCAGGTATCATTGTAAAAGCAGCTATAAAAAGCTTTTGTTGGTGTTATAAGTGTAACTAGAAGTAGAATTCTGTTACAGTAATAAAGCTGCTTCTGCAAATATTTTACAATGGAGAAATAAGTTTTGTGGCTAATAAAAACATAAATATTTAAAGAAATAGTCATCATTACATTTCACTTCTGATTTCCTTTTTTTCATATCCCCTGCATGCTTCTTCCTCACCAAAAACTATAATCCTTGAAAAAGGGGCAGTCATGCTCTGCACAAGTGTAGCAGTCTAAATACGTCGCTTTTTTCCTGCAGATTGAGACCTGAGAATTTAATGATTTACAGAACACTTCTGCTTGAGGCCTTCTTTCAGGTTTTATTAATTAAGAGTACGTGTCTTTGATAAAAAGTAGAATCTCTGAGAGGCCAGAGGCATTGCATTATCAGGTATATTTAACACAGAGCAATGTGATGGATGCAGTTCAGGGTTCTACACCGCTCATGTCTTTGCTGGCATAAATTTAGAAAGTGTTAAAAGGTCTAGTGCCTATAAAAGTTAAGCATGTTACAGCAAGCCAAGAAAAGGGAGATGATGCATTCTCTCAGGAATCTCTCTAAGGAAGTTATGGGTGTAGCTGCTGCGCTCTTTGGCTTTGGGGAAAGTCTAGAGCAGGAAGTGTTGTGGGATGGCCCTGGCAAAACTTACAGAAACAACAGCTCTAAAGTAACTGGGAAATTCAGATAAGAGAACTGATATAAATCCATAGGACAAATGAATCTCCTATTGGACTGAGAGTCTAGAAGAATAATATCTTCCTCCTGCAATTCTGAGTTTATTGCAGAAAAATGAATGAAATGCTGTAGCAATAACACATTCCCCCAGAGTGGTCACTGGGACTTCTCACTTGGAGAAGAAATGAGAGGAATTTTCTTTTTTTATTCTGCTATTTCGTTAGTTATGTCTGTAACAGGAATTTAGACAACAGAAAAAGATTCCAAACCACTTGGGGAACTTGCCAACATTTTGTGATTCATACAAAATAAGTGGGACTCAATGCAGTGGGACTCCAAATCTTGTCCTCTTCACCACTGACCTCAGAGCTGTTCCTAAGGTAGTGCTGTAGAAGCCTACACTTACTACAGGAAAAAGCCATTACTGAAAAATGGGGTCTCAGAAAATGTTTGAAGAAGTCATGAGACTGACTTCTTTTCCTAAAAGCAGAAGTTACTCTCATTAAGTCTATTCTGGAACAATATTGTCAGTTGTTTTCTGAGTATTCAGAAAGTCCTGTTTTGTTTTCAAAATTAGAGCAGAGAACAAACAAGAGTAAATTGTCAGCTTCAACAAAACCACCTATTTGAAGCTGGAGGCAAATATCAGGATACCTTGTTGCCTGAGCATTTTGGGCCAGACTACATCAAATGGCGGAAATCAGAGTCAAGTTCAGCAATGCTGTCTTGCCCATTCCCAGTAACAAACTGACTCCTTGCTGAGCTGTCCCATTGCCAGGTTGCAGCATTTTCACACAAAGACCTGCAGAAGTGCCCAGCTGCCCTGCAGAAATATGTGGGTTTTTTTATTTTAAATTTTGTACCTTCAGTGTCTGCAAATGGAGACCAATGCCTTCACTTACATAATGCACAGGCTCTGCTCAGTGTTGAAAAAAACCATGTTTAGCATGCTGTGATTCTTTAGGGAAATGGGTGAATAGAATTAACCTCCTTGAAACTCTTGGTTTTTTTCTGCTGCAGCAGCTTTTTAAAGTAAAGAATTTATTGGTGTAAAAAAACAGTAAGTTCTTAATTACCAAATAATGCCAAATGCCAGTGCTCATGTTTTATATCTGTGTTTACTTCACAGCACCATTCAAGCCCTGGTCCAAGTAATCTTAATAATGATTGCTTGTTAATACTAAAGTAGTTCCTCAGGAAGTTCCCACATGAAAAAACACTGCTGACAGATTGAGAAGGGAAGAGGTTCAGGTAGAAATTCTCCTGCACTAGCACTACAGGGTTTGCTGTGAACCTAAACATGTGAGGAATATAGCTTTCACCCACAGACGGCGACGAATACAGTCTGTGCCTTCCCAAGATAGAACACAGATTTAGGCTCAAAGAAATGCCAACATACAGCTTAAAGAAAAGGGCTCCAGTTTATGTTAAAACAGGATAACCAGCCTGGCATGAAAAATGTGAGAGTCAGATTGGTATCCACCCATTCATCAGGCTCTGAGCAAGGCAGGGAGGCGCAGGCTCAGAAGGAAGGTGCCTCATCCTAATAAGGCAGAGCTGTCTGGCAGGGACATAGTCTGGATGCCTTCTGCATGAACTAGTGCAAGCCACGGAGGAGCCACTTCTGCGTGGCTCAGGGGCCGTGTCATCTTTCCATCAATAACCAAGGGCAATCACCTCTGCAGGATTGCTTGTGCTGAGCTGCACACAAATGCTGGGCTCGCTTGTGTGCTGCAGGAAAATCTCATGTTACAAGAAAAGCCACTTACCAATGTCCCAGGTTACCCTCTGCACCTCCTCCAACATGAAAGCCCAGGGAAAAGACAGCAGTCATCATGACTGACTAGCAAGCATTTTTTTTTCTGCCCAGGGGATATAAAATTATAGCAAGTATTTTATTTATTTTTTGACTCTGTAGTAAAATGATACTGCTTCTTTGCTTGACTTGTCAAGAACTTCCTTTGTTTAGATTTCATTTGATATGACTGAATCCTCTAGAAATAATGGATTTAAAAGGGAAGGCAACAGCTCAGAAGATGGGCATCTATGCAAACAGCCATGTTTCTGCCTGCTGCTGAGTGGAGGTGGCAAGGTGTTTGCTGAGGTAGGAGCTCCTGCTCACTTATTTTGAAGAAATGTCTTTTTTTCTTGATGTATTTATAACATTCATATTCACTAATGCATTCCAGGGAGAGGCAGATCTCCCTACTGATGTCTAGAGAATCAGCTGAAAACAGGCCAATAACAATTTTTGGACTTTAAAGCAAGCTCTGTGGCTGTGCAGGAAGAAGGAGATTTAGCATTATAAGCACAAATAAGAAACAAGTCATTTACAAAGAAGAGAGTAAGTATATCGTGTTGAAAATTATTAATGTAGTTGCTGTTCTTATGCTACATAGCCAAAAAATGATCCTCCAGCAAGATTTCCATCTGAATTTTTAGGGTATTTTCTTGACTAAGTGCTGAAAGGTGTGCCTTTTGGGCCAAAATCTCCTTTTGGTCTCTTGGTATTGTGGACCTTTGTCATTCAGTCATAAATATCTAACGCATTAAAATGAAAATCAACACTCTTCTGCCACTATTACATCTTACTCTTTTCAATAATTTTAAATATTGACCCAAAATATGGTGGCATGTTGACATTTCATACTTTTGGAAAGCAGGAAAATTAAAGCAAGTGGTGACCTTATCTTACCATCTACACTAATCAAGTATGGCTCTACTGGCCTCTTAATCCCCCTCCATGCCCTCCTTCCAGGATTTGTACTACAGTGGGGTATTAGTGGCTAAAAAGAGAGCGAGAAATCGTGCTGAGGGACAGGGAATGTGCTGAGGTGCTCTTGGGTGAATAAACAGTGCGATTGAAAAGATCTTTTTTAAACACAAACATTTGAGCAGAACAAAGTATGAACTTGTTCAACTCTCAATTTATGAGATAGTTTAGGTTTGTTTAATCATCATTGAGGCTCTCTAAACTTCAACTACAATTAACTTCCAGTTTGGAGGAGGTGCTTTCCTTTCTCATCAATTACTCAGGAAATGAAGGTAACCCTAACATTCCCATACAGAGAGGAGCTTCCACCACAAACCTCCCAGTCACTCTAAGCAGCTCCTTTAATAGTCAGCTTCTGCAAAAGCATAAGGTACTCAAGAGGTGCATCAGACCAAGCATAAATACACTTCTATAATTTTCTGCTAATAATGCAGAAAAGAAGTTTAAATTTAAAAGGTACTCCCAAAAGCCCTTCTAACTTGTGTACATACTCATCACTAATGCAAACAGGGACAGACTCCTGTGACACACCATCTCCTACAGACACATCTGCTCTCTGCCATGGCAGACCCCACCTGTGGCAGGAGAGAAACTGGGGCTGACTGAGATCCACAATGCACTTACAAGGTTCCTATTTCACTTGCAATTCTTTAATAGTTTCTAGACATATGGTTTCAACAGTGTGCAACTTCCCTGCACGAGCTGTGGCTTCCACTTCAAATTGCCACATTTGTCTAAGGGGACAGAACAAGTAACTTGAATTCACAGACCTTGGACCAGTCCATTCTGTTGGGGCAGCAGAGAAGGGGATTGAAGTACACCTAGCAAAGAGACCAGAAGTGTGAGCAAGTGTGAGGCAGTGCCACAAAAGCATTATCAGGCTGCCCTGCCCAAGCCATTGTAGGTGTAGTCAGTACAGAAACCCATCTGAAATTCTCCAGAGAACACTTTCCACATGACTGACATCTTCTACAGCTCAAAATCAAAAAAATGTTAATTATCTCACCTCTCTGTCCCGAGCAGGCAGGATGAGAACACATACTGACACATCAGCTTTGCACAGGAGAGAGAAATTGTAGTTTATGACCTACATTTTTCTCCTTTAGATAGAGGATTTCTTCCCTCTGCACCAGAATCTGCCAGCACACCCCAAACACTAATGACGTATTTAAGTGTAGTTACTCAGCACTATGCACCCAAGCACCTACAGCTGAGAAAGCTGTTCATTAGTAAGCCAAATTGAGAGACTCATTCTGCTTACGCTGAAGAAATGCTCCAACATCATTCCACTGTGTGTTCTTGTTCTGCATCTACAGAAAGCCTGGTGGCTCAGAAGTGCCCACACTTGAGCAAAAGAAAATGGAAGACCCTCCAAAATGTAAGCATAAAAGAAAAGAAGTCTCTGCCAGGGAGGGAGATCACTCATCTCCCTCATCAGTTGTAATGCAGGTTTGCTAGCCTGAACTCCTTCATTCTGATTGAGAAAATAGATCCTTCATTTCACTACTTCCTTTACTCTTCAGTTTCTGTTTGCTCTCTCTGTGTCACTATAATGAAAAAACAGCCAGCCCAGTCCCAAGCAACCATTCTGGGTATGTATTTCAACATTGCTGTGGTTAATAAGCTTGTCAGATAGCAATCCAGGAGCAGCAGATATATGGGTTCCTCAGGCATGTTGCATATTTTGTCTTTGCCATATCACTAATTATAACCACGGTTGTGATTAGAATGCTGAGATTCATGATTTTACATGTCACTCTTTCCTTGCCTATCCTAACCTTCATTTCAGCCTCCTCTCCCTGGCTCCAACAGCAGAGACATCAGTGACAGGGAATGCCTGCCAGTGCTGATCCCTTTTCCTGTAACATGTCCTGGCTGAGCATGTCCAGGCTAAAACATCACTGCAGCCAAATTTGCACATACCCAAAAGCAGTATTACTTTGTAACACCAAATACCAGTATGAACAGGACTCCTCACAAGCTTCTTGAGCAGACAATCTTTACATTAGATGGAGGAACTGGAAGCAGGCTTTAGACTATCTTTTCCATGTACTGGAGGACACTTCTTATGCTTAGTTGCACTAGAAGAACCTAATGCCTTTAAATTCCTATCCATTCAGACCAAGAGATCTGTGATAATTAAAAATAAAAAAAAAAAAAGAAAAAGAGAAGGAGACAAAAAAGGCATAAAAGGCCACCAAAAGAGATTGTGCAGGACTCAAATATCCCATCCCAGACTCTCTTTGTCTGATTGCCTCCTAGCACTAGAGAAAACCCAGTTTGACAGATACCTACTTTTTCTACTTCCCCATCCAGGTGCCCTGAGCTGCACCACTTTATACACCCAGAACTGCCTCAGCTGAGGGTTAGCAGAGATGCTCAGCTTTAACCCACTCCACACCCAGAAGCAGGGCTTTAGCTCAGCCCGGGGGCAGCAAACACAGCCATCAGGTAGTGCCCAAGTCTCAGAGATGTCCTCCTGTCTTCCTGCAGAACAGAGAATGGGGTGCTCTCAATTACTTAATCTGATGCTTGGCTGCTTCTGCCTGTGGGCAAGCAAGCTGTGGTTCTGAGCAGGATGCCTCTGTCACTGGGTGACACCTTCATCCTCTGTGAGGCAATGCTCCTCATCTCACCAGCTGGAGCCATGGTGCTGCTCAGGGAAGCATCACCATGCTCAGAGTGCTCCAGGGCCAGCAGGGGGTTCTAGTTCCTCTCCCTGCTGCCAGAAGTGCTGGCATACATTGCTGTTCAAGTGCCAAACTCATCTTGGGGGGCAGGAACCACGAATCAGAACCCCCCTCTTCCTCATGAGTGCACTAAGCGGTAGCCCACAGCCCTGCAGCCGTTTTGTTTCTTTGCATCCATGCTTCCTCTCAATTTAATTAATTTGGATTTGGAAGAATGCATTCAAAAGGAGTGAAAGGTGTTCTTACAGGATAAGTGGTTGCCTTGGAAATAGGACATGTGGATTTAAATTCTCTCTAGTGGAGAAGAGAACCAAATGTAAAGCCCCTGCTCTATCTGCAAGGGCAGTAACCACCCCCTGCCATGGGAAAGGTGCACATCTGAGACACAGCGAGCTGCACAGCACTGCCTGAAGAAATGGACCATGGAAGTGTCCTCAGGATGGAGCCAGGACCAGGCTCCTGAAGGAATGCTTTTCCCTGAAGCTGTAGTTGGACATTTTGCTCATGCAATCATCCAAGCAACTTCTTGCTGAGCATATAGACTTTGCATGATTCTTTCCTCAGGCTTTCTGACTGCTAATATAATATGTCAGGGAGGAAAGAAAAAACCCAGTGATTTTGCCTAAAAGTTGGGTGGCAATAATGAGGCTTTCTGGATCGAGCCAGTAGGAATAACTACAAGCTAAATGGGTTTATACCTGATTTAGTTGTGGTTGTTTTATTTTTTTTTCCTGAAAAGTGCTTTCCCCCATAGCTTCTTCTCAAGCAATGCTAACATTAGGTCTGGGTTACTTTCAGCTAGTCAAAGCGCAAAAATGTTGTCTCAGGGCATGATCTCTCTGAAAAAATGCCAAGAGATTCACAAGCTGGACACAGATCACTTGCTGAGTGTTTCAGGCTACTGTGAAGGTGTCAAATGAAGATCACTTCAGGCATCCACAGCAAAGGCCCAGGGGCCAGAGAGACTGTGACCCTGCCCAACCTTTAAGCCACACCGTCTTGTGTGCCAAGGATCAAAGGCAACAGAAATAACAACGATCATGTTACATCGTGCTGTTCCCATAAACAAATGCGTGTCTTTTCACTTCAGCTTTTCCTGTGCTTTAAGAAAAGAGCAGTTTTAAAAACAAACCCCAAAAGGCTATGAAATTAAACTGTATATGTCCAAAAGCCAAGACTGTTATGTTTTGCTACTTTCAGTTAGTTTACACTAAGAGGATTTTTGGGAGTTCAACATACCACGGCTGTCCTGTAATAATATTTCACAGTGTAGTAAGAGATGTTGTCTTATTTTTCTTCTTGGCCCAGAGTGAATAATTCAGCACTGCATGTTTCATAGTCTGAGTCATAAATGTTGAAATTGATTACACAGAGGCATTGGAGTCTCTCATTTTGCTTGCTTAAAGAACCACTGAAATTCACTGAGACATTTACAATTCCCATGAAACTCAGGCTTCTAACTTGAGGCTTTTTGTTTCTCCCCACCACTGTCAGAATGGTGTCAGCAGCTTCAAGGGCACAGTATATGTTCAGAAATCACAAGAACATTTAAACCCCCCAAAATTCTGAGAAGTCAATGTATGAGGAACATTGCTTAATCTGGTTTGCTTCTAGCAGTGAACAGGTATTACCTGTACAGAGGTATATCCTAATTCTCAGTACCTTGTAACCTCAGGGGCAGTCCCTGTTCTTCTGCCTACAAAGCATTTTACTATTTAACAAAGTTTCTGTTTGCTGAAATTACCTTTCAACTCTCTAACACCCCTTTTGATAGCAGAAGAATGAAGCTGGATCCTCCCAATGCCTTCTGTATCAGGACAAACAAACCCACCCTACTTTGCCTCTCCTCCCCTGTCATATGCTCCTCCTCAGACCCCCATTTTAATGGCTTGCCATTGAATTAATATAGTTTTCAATAACAACACTTGATTAAGAAGAAATATATATTAATAGTCATCCTACTGGAAGTAAGCCCAAATACACCAGAATGCAGATGAAAGACATTTAAGCCTTGTGTTTGTTCAAAAAAGATGGGATTTTGCTTCTAGCCTATGGCATCAGTTGTAGTCCACTCTACAAGGGTCATTTGTTGGAGACCAGATAGAGCTAAGTAAATCTACTATAGAAAATGCAGCTAGAAAATGTTTATGTTGTACTTCAAACAGGTATAACTGACCCCATCCTTTACACCAAATCCAGCACAAAGCAGAGCAGTGTTTGCCATTCTGGTATAGAGACCAGAAGTGACACTTGTAGGGCTTCCTGAGACACTCCCAGTGGAAGAGATTCCTAACATATAACTAGTCCAGGGGAAAGGGTGCAGCTCAAGGTAGCGTGGCTGACATGAAAAGGGGCACTAACCACACTTCTTTCAATTCTGAATGTACTGCCTCTGCGAAAAAAGTCAGTGGAAGACTAGGACCTGTTGCCCCTTTAAACAATTGAGTTACACTGCATTCAGTAGAGCAGATCTTCATCTGCCTGTAAATACTATGAAAACTTTTATTGCAATGCTTAATTATTTCCTCTTCTGCAAGCTGATGGAGGCTCTGGGGCAGATGAAGGGAGCTGATGGAGCAGCCTCAGCAGCATTTCATTCATTAGACCTCCTGTATGACCTGGACTGGACAGGATTTTCTGCATAGAATGTTCCTCTTCCCCAACCTCACAGAGCAAATTAGAGTACATCCAATTAAGATATAGAGGACACTTCAGTTAGAGGGAAATAACCTAATTCATATTTCTCTGGGACATGAGAGTGATACATCCATCTTTATTAAAGCAAACAGAGTAAGGATAAAACCACTCTGCAATCCAGGGCAGGAAAACAACCCTCACTATAAACAGAGGGTTTAAATATTATTCTTGGAAGGATTAACTTTTAAAGAACTGCTGAAACGTTCATTGGCCAGAGCTGATGCCTTCTAACTTTTAGGAAGTTGTATTTTTTAAAATGTTTTTCTTTGTGATAACCTTAGGAAAGGCCATCACACTCCTCATTCTGTGCTTGTTTCACACGTACTCCTCCCTTTGCTGGTTGCATTTACAGCAGTGTATTTCAATACTGCCCTGATCAACAGATTCCCCAATAAGAACATTTGGAATCAGAATAATGTAATTGTTAAGGTTGGAAAAGACCGTTAAGATCATCAAATCCAGCAGTTACCCTATCACTGCCAAATCTACCACTAAACTGTCCCCAAGTGCCACATCCACACTTCTCAAATACCTCCAGGGACAGTGACTCAAATGCTTCCCTGGTCAGCCTGTTGCAATGCTTGCCAACACTTTCCATGGAGAAATGTTTCCCAATATCCAATCTGAACATCCCCTGGTGTAACTTGAATCCTATCACTAGCTGCCTGGGAGAAGAGGCTGATCCACACATTGCCATAATCTTTCAAGCAGTTGTAGAGAGCAGTAAGGTTTCCCTTGAGCCTCCTTTTCTCCAGGCTAAACACACCCAGCTCTCTCAGCTGCTCCAGACCCTTCACCACCTTTGCTGCACTTCTTTGGACACGCTCCAGCACCTCAAAGCCTTTCTTGCACTGAGGGGCCCAAAACTGAATACAGGATTCGAGGTGCAGACGCACCAGTGCCGAGTACAGGAACTTATATCTCTGAAAAATCATACAGCAAAGCCACTCCAGAGAGAAGAATATTCAGGTGGGCTAGGAAACACTTGTTGTCACTGACTGGACTTGTGAATTTCATGGAAAGAGCAGAGGCACGAGGCAGTGCCCAGGAGGAGGGAAGGGAAGGGCAGGTGCTGCCCAGGCACGCTGTCCCTGCCGGTGCATCTGCTCTGACAGCCCCAGCACCCACAGCGCTGGCCTTCCTTGGGCAGGCTTTATTACCCATGTTAGAGCAGTGGTGGGCAGGGATTTGCAGTGAGAACAAGTCCCACTGCTGTAAACCTTTTATACCTTCCAGCCCAGGCCCCCCAGCTGCCGGACAGCTGCCAGGGAGTGTCAGTCTGGGCACAGTGGCTCCCACAGTTTCTGCTCAGCCCCAGCGTTCCCCTGCACAATCTCTGGGGCTGAGCTGCTTTGGGCTTAGTTCTGGCAGGGAGCATTTCAGTTGCATCAGTGCAGAGTTATTCTGTTCCACAGGCAGCCTCCCAGGCTAATGTGTGAGTTTTAAAAGCTTACTTAATAAATATCAGATTTCATAGTGTTTAATCTACCACTTCCCAGCCCAGTCTCAAGGCTACGGACAAAAGCAATAATTTAACATCACATCAATTTGCTGCTGGCTTTCCCCTTCCCCAAGATTTCCAAATAACAAACATTACTATTTCCCTAGCAGGCACTCCAAGCCCACAGCATCATAAAAGCCAAGTGAGGCCACGGCATCTCTTCAGGAACTCGAGAGGAAATGAGACCCAAGACACCCACGAACTGGTAGAAAGTAGAAACTATTTCAGTCTGCTCCTGGGTTTAAAGAGTAAGGTGCCAGGACAAAAGACTGCGGAAAATGTTCTCTTATAAAGACTCACAGTAAATGAGAGAGGTCAGCAGTGACAAAGCTGCTAAAGAGGCAGTAACCGCAGCTAGTTAGATGGGCTGCTACCTGGGTCTCTCAAACCTCAGGATTTGCCTGGGAGGTATTTTAAGTTTTCAGGGTCTTCCATAGTATGCTGAAGTAGTTCATACAACAAAAAGATGTTTCTTTTCCCTTTCTTGATTGTAGATGTCTTGAATACATCATTGTGTCCTCTTTCAGTTTCTTTTTTTTTTTTAGAAAAAGCAGGTGAAGGTAGGTAAATGATAGAGCTGCAAAACCCTGCAAACGCAGCATTAACGTGAACTAAACATATTTTGCAGATGGGCAGTTATTTCTGTGCAAATTTTCTAATTTAAAAAGTTTTAGCATTTGGAATGGCCAGTTCCAACCTTTTCTTAATGTATTTTTCTTAGTTAATAATTTTTTAAAAAATCCTATTAGGGTAATTTTATCTTGTCATCTCCAAGTCAGCATCTATCTTCCTTTCTTAGCACATTTCTGTTCTTTCCTTGCTGGAGATAAGCTGGTGATTTTGCATGCTATTTTCTCACTGACTCATTTTCCAAATATGGCCATTTAACAAATATTATTTCTGCAGGCAGCCATCCCCTTCAGAGCCTTCATAAAGGAAATTACTCAATCAATAAAGTTAATTTTCCCTCCCCCCTGAAGCAGCCACCCACCTCAGCAGATGTTAAGAAACAGACTAAAACAAAACTGGAAACCTACTCAGATCCAAACATCTCTTTCCAATGTCCTCCTGCAGCTAAGGTTGAAATTAATACTTTGTCTATACTAGGAAGCACTGCAAAGAGCAAGAACATGTTCTGCTTCTTTAATTAGCTGGCTGAAAGATTAATAAAGAGCAGTGATGAGCTCTGGTCCATTCTCGCTATGCTTAGACCCAACCCACTTCTATGATAAATACTGTTTTCATGTTGAAACAAATGCAAAGTTGACATTACATCCAACTAATGATAAAGCCCAATGATGGGCACAGCACAGATCACCACCCTGCTAAAACTGCCCCAGTGGGACAGAAGGAACCAGTTCCGCCCCTTTCATCCCAGGAGGAGATCTGCACTGGAAACAGAGACTCACCTGGAGAGCTTGAGGAGACCCTGCAGCATGTGGATATTCCTGGGGAGACCCTCAAAACCACTTGAGTAGGCTCTGTTTTTGCAAACCTGTGGGAAGCAATAACAGCATTGATCACAGGAACGAAATACACAACAGCACCCGTTTGCTTCTCTTCTGTTTTGAATAAGAAAAATGAAATTCAGCATTGCATATACTAAAAAGGGTACCTTGGGATCTAATCTACTCTGCTTTATATGAACTTGATGTTCACAGAGAAAGTCCAGACTTCAACTGAGAAAGTTCAGAATTAGGTTCTTGCACACAAGGATGTGCAATCTCCCTGATATGAACATGTTGGCAAAGGCAGTGCAGAAGTGGGGCCCAGTTTCAATTTCTGTGTGAATCACACTTGGGTGGAAGGGGAACAGATTTAGTGAGTGCATTAGCTGGTCTTAGATAAAGTTTGGGAGAAAATAGAAAAATTAAGTCTTCAATTTAAGGTTTAAGAAAAAAACCAAAAAATACAGGTGTTCTCAGGAATATATCAAGACAATTTATTAACAGCTGAAGCAGGTCTCCACAGAAGCAGAAGGCTCAGGGAGGCAAAAAAAAACAACCAAAAAACCCCCACCCAGTTAAGGAGAAGAGGATTTCATGGAGAAATATGCATCAGAAATTAGAAATGCAATATCAATGTGGTGTATTTCTCCTTGAGGTATACAAATTATAATGTATGAAAGGTGTGAAGGAACTGGGATCATCAAGTGAACTAAAACTAAGAGAGAAACACTGTGAATAATTATTGGAGAGAGAATGAAAGGAGAAACTGATTTAACTACCTATTGCTTACCAGGATTTTAGATTAATAGAATGCATTCTTAACTGCCACTCAGGGCACTTAGAGAACAGCTCTGCTCACATACCCAGAACAATCCTCCTGTCTCTGCAGCAGCAAATGTCTCACTACCATGGGCCCAGCCTGGCACTATTTATGTTACAGGTGGCACCAGTTAAGAGACAAAATTAGCCCATCTCCCAGAGTTTATGTCCCAAGAATCCTCTGATGGGGAGGTAAATTAGCTTGCCCCATGATCCAGTGTAGGGCTGGGTGGGGATGCTGCAGATGTCCCAGGAGCCCTCCTGTGAGTTTGTGCCACCCCATGCAGGTGGGATGGGGATTTTCCAGAGCTGGGCTGCTGGGGGAGGATGTCCCATGCTTTGATGTTGTGCTAATAAGGAAGGGGTTGAGCCCTAAGAGAACTCTGCATTCAGACCTTAGCAACTGCACGTACCTGTGCTGCTGGTTTGGCAGCAATTTCCATCCTGCTGACACAACGGGCACTGGGAGAGCTGCTTGCAAAGAAATTAACTACTGTAATTTCGAGCAGAGCTGTTGCTGTTAAAAGGACAAAGGCAGGTTAATGACAAACAGAGGGAAATCTTCCCTAAGAAAATCTGATAAGTCAGTACCTGATTTGATAGATCCAACCTGAGAGGATGGAAGCAGTTTAACACAATGCAGCTGGCTCCTTGCATGGGACTTCTGGTGTGGAGAGCAAGCACAACAGTCACAGCTGCTGGGAAAATCAATGGCAAAAGCTTATGCCTAATTGATACTAAAAGATGATGGGCAAAATCTTTCTGTGATTTAAACAGACATCTGTGACACATATCATATATAATGAACTTAAAATGTGGAGGTCCAGCACATTCATACCTACAGCTCCAGAAAGTAACTCTCCTGCTTATTGCTGGGCAGCAAAGCACCAGGTCAATTTACCCTGATTTTTCTACATAACTACCTGCTATAAAAGCTATATATTAGCATTTATTAATAATGCTATAATATTAACATATTAGCATATATTATAAATGCTATATATATACAAAATGAGATTAGGCCAGCTCCAGCTGTGTCACATATTGAAAAGAACAAAGATTAAGAATATTGCTAGAAATGTTTAGCACATAAGAGACTACAGCTGCAGAGCAGTGTTTGGTGTGTCATCCTGCCTGGGCATGGACTTACTGTTTTACTAACACCAAGCTCCTAAAGATCAGGGCTGATGACAGACTGCACACAGATGGAGTTTCCAGACCTTAAGATAACTCTCTACACCTCCTCCCCAGCAATCACATCTGATCTGCAGCAGCTGTCTCATGCATTCAAGCTCAGTTTTCACCCAACCACTGTAGAGGTGGTTACCTTTACAGTTCAAAATCTTGACTTCGACACATCTGAGCCGAGGGGAAGGCTGCTCTGCACTGATAATTAACAGCAGTATATTATGTGCCAACTGCTTAGGGCTCAACAGGAAAAAACGCCAGATACTAATGAACATGGAGAACATCTATAAAAACATTAACAAGCTTTTGGTTTTTCCTCTTTCCTTGGCTTTTACTTTGATATACTTCAGCTATTTTTAAAAAAACCTTTTTGTAGTATTTTCTATTTAATAAGACAGAACACTTTCTTTTGCTGTAGTTGTATTTGTCCTATTTGTAGTCTCTCCACACCACTGAAACCCTCCCAGTGTAAGGGGGGAGCTTTGCCTTTTGGTCTTCCAGTATTGGGCTTTATCATTAAATTTAGAAAAATAAAATGCCTAATGGGGCTTTTGGAAAATTGTCAAAAGGTACTTTTTCTTTGAATTCAAAGCACAAACTCTACATGAATTCCACCCTTGTTGGAAGATCAGGGTGTGGGTGAAAGCTAAACAAGCCTTGATCCATCTGATTCTGAAGAACACCTGAGGAACTTTTCCTCCCATTCCTTGGGATGGACACCTGTCAGGGCTTTGTGTCCCACCCTGAGACCTGGGCATTGCACACATCCACAGGGCTTTGCTGAGAGCAATCAGCTGCTTGCTGGGCTGCTGCTCCCCATTTTTACTCAGAATTGCTTCAGCACCTGGGTTTTGCTGTCTTGCTCAGGTATTTATGGAAGTCAGAAAAATCTAACCACCTCCCTTTGGGAGTTTGTAGAGACACAAGTGGAGCCTCTTAAAGTGTTGCTTGGAAAGGATGAGTGACATTTTAAGCATTCCTAATGCAGCATTCATTGATCATCCTTCTAAATATTACTGATGCATGAAAGAGAGGGATTCAGTTCAGCTTTGGGTCCTCAAATTAAAAATGTATATATGCCTTGTGGTCTGCTGCACTGGAGGTGCCTGTACCTGGAGGCTTTTAGAGATGATTATAATTGATCCTGTGCTGAAGTGGAAGAAAACAGTTTTGACTTACAGGGTCAATGGAAATGATAATCTCTGAGGGCTACATTTGGATGAGTTCTCTGAGAAGCAGGTGACAACCCATGATGCTTTTGCTTTTGGGACATTCTATCTTTTCTTAGAAGCTATTAATAGTATGTCTAGTAATATTAATAGTAAACACGGTCTAGTGCTTACTTTCCTGCAGAAACCTTTGATTTATCTTCACAACTGTGCACTCCTTACCACTGTTCTTATTCCAGTGGTTCCTTGTGGGCAAATAACAGCAGAGCAGCAGAGCAGATGATACAGCTGCTGCACAACAGGTGGTTTTCCTTCCCCATGACCTTTGCTGCCAAAGAGTTTAGCAACAAGAAATCTGTGAATCCACAGCCTCAGTCTCAAGCTGATGTCCACACCAACAAGTCTCCTGTTTTCTGTGAGAACTTCTGCCTGCAGTCCTGTAGGAAGGCTCAGGGATGCTCTTCTACTATTTCCAACTCTTAATGTCAGGCTGCAAACAGCAGCTGAAACTAAGTCTACACTTCCTAGTAGCAAAATGTGAAATTTAGAAAACACAGTTTATCTGCTGACTATGTACTTTAACCTGGCAGCAGTTAAGAAATAGGTGGCATTAAAAATGTTTATTGGTGAAAGGTTCCATACAGTATTTTCTGCATAACCCATGGACAAACACCTTGTCTACAGCAAAGTGTGGGCTACAGGCAGTCTGGCTGGCAGTGACCTGAGCTCTGCAAGGATTCACAGCCCACAGCCACTGCCTCTGTGCTGCCAGTTTCCTGGCACAGAGCTGCAAATTGCTCAAACAGTCCTGCACCAATACAGCTGTGGAGCTTGTGCCCAGCTGGCTGCCTCACTCCTGCTCCATGGCTGCCTGGCACACCTTTGTGTTGGAGTGCTGAGCAATTTCCTCCACATGGTGCTCTCTGTGATTTTGCATCTCTGGCAATTCTTGTCCTCACCTACTCTTGTGCAATTGAGAGAGATAACAGCTACCAGAGCTGAAGACTCAATTTCTTAGGGCTATTCAAATCTGGTTTTAGCCAGGCTGCTCTTGTGACTAGCAGTTGATGACATCAGGATAAAGAAAATTTGTGTACAGCCCTCTCCCTCAGGAAGACAAGTAGGTTATCCTATCACATCCACCTCCTTCTCAAAATCTAGAAGATATTACAAGGAACTCAGAATAATTTAGCTTCTTGTCAGCTTCTTTAAGCAGCAATCATTGTAGTTGATGGGAATTGAGACTATATTAAGGCTCATAGAGATAAAGCATTTTATTCTGATTTATCTGAGAATTTGTTTGCCACAGAGTAGGAGCTGCAGGCAGAAGTCAGTGTTTTGAGGCTGAATGCAGATGGTGGGCAGCTCACTGTGCAGTCACTGAAAAGATTTACTGGCACTTTTCTCCAAAGTCAGGGAACAGACCTGAATAGATTTAGGTGTGAATTCTGATTTCACATTACTGTTACCTTGAACACTTGCACCTGAATTACTTTATTGGGATGAGTTGCTCTAGTCTACTTTTACCTATGGCCACGTTGCCATGGCAAAGTCACTCCTTGTGTGTATGTTTTAAATACATAACCTACAAAGCACTTTGAGTTCCTTTGAAATGCTAGGCATCTATTTTCCAAGTGATTTTCTTGTTTTAAATACAACCTGTAAAACAAATGGAGAGCATGCTGCCATCAGGACAGTTTGTATTTCCACATCACTAAAAACCTATGTTCGTGTCTTGCACATTACACATGTGAGTATTCTTTCAGCACAAGCCTTTGTAGGATCAGGCATCTACATAATACATGTTTGGTTTCATGCTGGCATTATGATGTGACACAACACCTTGTTTTTATGGCAAGTATAGAAGATTTTTTATAGAAGATTAAACTATAGCAGCTCTGGGTCAAAAGCAACAGTGCAGATTTTTTCCTTCATAGTATCACTTCTTTAAATAAGCTATACTAGCATAATTTATGTATTTATTTTCATATGAACAAAAATTTTGATTAGCAAACATTTCTGATTTTTTCTGTCTGAATAAATTTTTTAAAAAAAGTTAAATTACATGGGTTACGCTTTGAACATGCACATTCATCCACTCAAAGTATTAGCCAGAGAGCTCTTTTGTAGTTATTTTTCCAAATAATTATTAAAAACCAAGTTACGTATTGCTTACCTCAAGCCCTGTAGTTTTTTGGTTTTTTTTTGCTTATTTATAAGGTACTCCGGAAGAACCTTTTCAGTCTAAGAAGAAAGATTCTGGCAGTCAGCAGAACACAGAAACAGGGGTAGGCTGATTGTTGCAAGTTACAGAACTATTCAGCAGTACAGACCCGTGCCATTTTCTTCTCTTGTTCCAGGGATTTGGATTACCAGAGGATAACTGTTGCAGCACATGTCACAGCTGAGATGGCCACCACACACAGAGTGT
The DNA here is from genome assembly GCF_014805655.1 of Passer montanus. Taxonomy (NCBI): domain Eukaryota; kingdom Metazoa; phylum Chordata; class Aves; order Passeriformes; family Passeridae; genus Passer; species Passer montanus. The sequence continues at coordinate 3,231,956 of NW_024366703.1, read as the reverse complement.
CATCATGCAAGTTCAGAAGGCTCCAACCCCCACAGAGCAATACCTTAGCACTCCAGAAGGCTTCAAGTGTCTGTCTGCCCCCGTTCTTCAGCCCAGCCTTTTGTACCCTGATGTTGTTGCCCTGCCCCTGTTTGTCCCCTGCTCCCTTTGGTGGCTGCTCGGTGTCCCTGGGCCCTCCATGGCTCACTGCTGGCAGTGCTGCTCACAGCTGCACCTTGGGGATGGGGCTGGGCCACACACTGAGCACCTACAGTAGCTGTGCTCAGCACCTGGACAGAGAGAAAGGCTCTGGAAGAAGTCACTGCAATTGCTGTTTAGCTTTATAAAGCAACCCACACTGGAGATGAGGACAGGACCCAGAGAAGTGCAGCTTCTATTCCGGATGCTGTTTGCTTCCAAGGGCAAACAGCATTGGTAGCCCTACCTATTTCTCTGTCCCTGATAATAGGGACATGAGTTCCATGAGTTCTTTGTGAGTACCAAGGTGCTTTACAAATCCAACATCATAAACTAACAAAGCACAGGAGCAGCAGTGAACTTTCCTGAGCTCACTGTTTAGGATGTTTAGAACTGCTGATGTTGGGTGTACCATGAGGACACAAAGAGCACACAGAGCACTCTCTCCACATCTGCATCACTTCTAGCAGGTTGCAGGGAGGAACATGGGAATAAAACACATTTTAGAAACCAGTCAAGACAAAATCACACTACTTTGAGAAGGACATGGACAGAGAAATTGAAGGAGGAATACTGGCTAGTACCAAGTTCTGCTGGTTCTGGAGATGTACTAGGATACAAATCTGTAGAGGCAGCCTGTAGGCAGCAGGACTGGAAGTCTCTGGGGCATGGGACACATAAATGTGCAAAAGGATGACATTAAACCCAAGGCCTTTAAAGTGTCTCCAAAATTGGTTTTAAGTACAGCTTTTCTTAAGTTCCTTTTCGTAATTATTTTCCATATCTAAAAGTGCACTTACTGTCATTATTTGTGCACTACAGGAAAGGACAGAACATTACCTATAAATAGCTTAGAAAAGATAGGGTGTTTTTGCATATAAGAATGTTTTATTTTCCTGTGTGAATTTAATGGGATAGATGCCAATGCTTTTATGAATTGTGAATGCAGCAGTCTTCTTTCCAAATGAAGATGTTGGAAGTGTGCCACTGGAACAAGGTGCTCATATTACATACTGCCAGCAAATTTCTGTTGCTTTAATGAAACCTAAATTACGAAAGCACTTTTCTTCTGAAAAACATTACTCCTGCCTATAATGACACTGCATTGCATATTCTCCTCTAGAATAAAAGAGGAAAAAATAATTAGGGTAGAAAGCAATGTGAATCACAGTTCCAACAGGGAAATTCATGTGCTACACCCTTGATGTAAACTGCTGTTTGTATACCACCTAACTTCCTCCTTCTATAAAACACAATCCAGCTCTATGACTTATCAGGCATTTGTTACTATTCTTATGCTTGGGGTTTCTCCCCCCCCCCTCCCCCAACAATGGTTCTCTTTTTAGCTACCTTAAACAAAGTAATTATTTAGAATAGTTTAATCACTGCCTTTTAAATGGAAATCTTGGTTGAGGAAAAGTTCCCTATTTAGGAGCAGAATTTTGCACTTATATACAATTCAATTTCTGTTCAATAAGAAATGTAATGACATTATGTAGAAGCATTATGTAAAGTTTGGAGTTTTTTTCACTGAATGGTTTTAAATCTCAGGAACAGTTTTAGAAGAAGGGAAAGTAAGTTTATGACCTTTGACAAATCTGGAGGTCAAATATCCCATGTGAAAAAGGTCCAAAGAAATGTATTGAGGCTGCACTGCTTCACCTGCACAGGTTACAGAGCAGCCAGTGGTGCCACAGCTGCTCTCAGCCTGTTAACAGCCAATTGCAACATAACTAACAAATCCTATTTAAACATATGCATGTATTGCAATGTGCTGCATTTCACATTTTGCACTCACAAGCAATTGTTTTTTTTTCCTGCTAACATGTAGAAGGATTTTACAAGAAGATACCAAATATACTTTGTTTCAGATCATTTTAGTTACATCAGCAATCCTTTCTATTATTTCCAAATCTGAGCCACATCTCACAGCTCAGAGGTGGTATTGCAGGTTTTGTAGGAGCATCCCAGACAAAAGGTACAAGCTCTCTTGAATAACAGGACTCCCTCCATTGTGTTTCTTTGCAGTAATTCAGTATATCATGTGAATAATGCTACTTCACACCAAGGGCTCACTGGTAAGGATATGCTCTACCTTCCAATTTGCATGCACATTTATTTTACACTACCTTAGAGTTAAAAGAACTCAACAACATAGTAAAGGTAAGTGCACAGAATAATAAATACTACTGAAACCATATTAACTCAGAAAAACATCAAAAAGGGAGAGAACAAAAAGCAGTGAAATTAGGTTAAAAAAAAAAGTTGTAGAATCTCTATGGGGTTGTTTTTGTTGTCTTTTTTCTTTCTTTTCTTTTTTAAAAAAAAAAGCCTCAAGCACACAGTCACACTGTAACCCACCTGGTTATATTTTACAAATGGGATGCCAAGTCCAGACAGCTTTAATGTTAGGCAGAACTCTGCACCTGTGAAAATTAATGGTAACACTCTATGACATTAACTAGAATGAAATCAGGCCATGTGAGTACCTTCTGTTTTTTCTATAATGAATAATATTACTGCATTCTGTTTTCTACTCACACTTCTGTGAGTTGACAGTACACTTGCATAATTAAGATATAAAGCCAGCAAATGTTTTAATTCAAATATTATTATAAACTAGAAAGAAGTCAGATAAAACCAGAGATTTTTTTATTGCACAAAATAAATTATATAGAAACAATGCAACAAAACAACTCGTATTGTAGGCTGCACAACAGATGTTACAACATGAATATATTTATTGCTTTGAGAAAGGAGCAATTCAGTGCTAGTAAGCAGATTAGTTATACTTCTTGCTCATCTAGATTTTTCATAAAATTAATCCAACTGGGCTAGAGGCATCTTGCAGCATACAGGTCAGGCCAAATTGTCATTTGTTATCAACCATTGTAAAGGTGCTGTAAACCTTCTTGACATTAGCATGAAACACAATTTAACATCAGCAGTACTGAGCCATACAGGTAGTTCACTGTTAGAAATATCATTACATATCTGACACATTTATACACAAGTTCCAGAGGCCCATTCACAGGCTTTGCATGAGCTGTTGTTTCAAAATCAATCTCGCTTACAAATGTTGATGTGGATTTGAACAGGCTTCACTCTACATCAAGAGGCATGACCACGAGGTTTTGCCAAAAAACCCCAAGTGCCAGCACTTCCCATCCCTACGTGGAAAATTGATCACCAGCGCTGACTCAGTTACAAATGTCTCACTTCTTCTAGGGCCACACTCAAATTCAAGACTAAAAAACTCCTCACATTCCTTTGGTAGAACTGGGTGAAATTTACAGTGCTTTTTAAAAGTACTTAAGAAAGAAAACAAACCATATTTGGTTCTTCAAAAGATACAAGCCTGCAGTACTGGTATTGCACTCAGATCAAATGGATTTTAAACTGCTGCTTTGTGGACCCTGAGATGTTGACCCTAATGAATTACTACAGAAGTTAGCTCTTAACAAAAATTATAAAAATGGACAATGTTCATGTAATAAAACATATCAAATCCTGATCAACTGCAGATCTTTGCAAAGCATGAACATAAATGAGAGAATGCCATTTCAAGTGCTCATAATCTGAGTCAAATTCTCCCCCAGTCTGTCAAGGACACAAGTATTTACTCAGCTGAGTTCCTACCAATGAATTCTACTGCTAGTGTACACACTCATTATTGCAAAACTTACTTATGAGAAGGTTAATATAATAAGAGTAAATTTAAACAATATTAGTCACCCATGAAAGGAAATTAAGTGAGGAAGTGGGAAGCCTGGCTCATTTCAAGTCTCAGCTACAAGGATAATTATAGAAAGTCACTCCAGTGAGGTCAAGCTGAAGAACTTAACTGAGCATCAGACCCACGAAGTAGATCCCTGTAGAATCCCACTGAAATAAGTAAAGAGATTTTGGATTGTACACTAATACTTACACAAACAAATATGGTTGCCACTCTTTACTATACTTTAATAAAATTCTTTACTGTATTTTTTCTTCCCTGAATCTGTGTTAATGCATTATGATGAATGAAAATACAGTTGAAAGTGAGGTTTCAAACAGCTGAAAAAGATTACAAGTGAATCATTCTGAATTTTAAAAATAGTATTAGCACAAATTCTCAGAATTTTTAGCGATGCATTCCTATTCCATGCATGTACCCAGCAGTAGTTTGCTTTGAAGGAAGGTAAGTATTAAACTTGATTAATCTTGTACACTTTTTCATCCAGGGGACTGTTAATTAAATACTGTATGTAAAATTCTGTCATCTTATAAAAATGTAATATATTAAGATTCAACTAAACAACCAGACATACCCTGAAATGTCCATTGAAACACATGCATCACAGAAAATGGTTAGGATTTTTATACTCATTATGAAGTAGAAAAGTTATAAGGCAGGATGAAGCTAATATCAAAGATGAAAAACAGCACCAACAAGCCTGTGTTTTGCAATTGCTTTCTGATTGGACACAATATGTTATCATAGTCAGATACAATTGATTAATGTGAGAAATGCATTTAGCCCAGCTGTACTAACTATACAGCTTCACACAGAATAAACATTCCATAAATCAACAGAAATTGCATTTGAGCACAAAAAATAAAAAATATTTAAGTGATTCTCTAAGCAGCATTTTGTTTTCTTTTTTTCCAAAACATTAACATAGATAGATATTGGACTGATTAAATATCTACAAGTGCTTTTCCTTTACAAAAATACATATATTCATAAGAGTAGGATAGACTGTCATTAACAATGACCTGTGTTTTTTTCACTTCAATTTGAATGATTTATAAGCTAAATTTTACAACCACAAAAAGGTTTATTTGTAATAGGATGTTATCACTTTTGACAAAAAGCTTAAAACATTTTATATTTTAAAACAAATTAGCAACTTAAGATCACAATATGTTCTATGAGCTCCTAAGTACTGTGAGGGCTGCTTTATTAAAAACTGGTAACTACTGATCAAATGCAAGGAAGCATTAGAACATTATTACTGCTCACCATAGGCTCCTTTCTTTTAACTTGGATCACAGCTTATATAAGGACACTTAGGCCCCCACCCCCAAAAAATCCATTGAGAGTAACTCTATATCATCTATTCAGTAGCCTGGAACACCCAACAATTCAGGCTTTGCATTAATTAAAAAAAAATGCAAAATATTTTCCTTTCAATAGTTAAGTCTGCAGTAAGGGAAAAAATGATGCATTGCTTCATGTTTGTGCTAAGAAGCTTCTATTTGAGAAAAAAATATGATCAGTAAGTATTTAGAGTGAAATATTTCAGCCAGCTAAATAATTACATTGACCTATTACTTTCCAGTTTAGTTAGCCACTATCCTGGAAAGGGAAATCAAGACAATTTGGATTTTTATATTCTCTCTGTTTTATACTGCACAAGTAAAATAATCACTTCTTACTAATCAGTGGTCTCACATCAAGGACAGCAATGCCATTTGCTAAAAAAATAGCTATAAAAATCTGTAAAACATACTTAATATCTTCTCATTATCCTCCAAATCTGTCCTTTCCACCCTCCAAAATATCACTGAACTACGACTAGAAACCCCAAAAGTAGCTTGGTGACTATTTTGTGCTTTGGAAGGTTTACAGGATTGACAGCACACTGAGTTTTTTGTTAGTTCACAGGCCAGGTATAGCAGACACATCAGTAAATGCAAGCCTTTGTGCTTTTCTTCAGGAACATGAGCGAGGACTCAGAGCTACTCTATGTCTGTTGACTAAACCTCAATGCTATTCCTGTTGTTTCTTTCCTCTTCTAATTTGTTTTGGAAACTGCTAGGTGTGCCTACCCTTTAACTTGGTGACACAGACAACTGCCACGGGTTCAGTTCTGCTTGATTGACTCCAGGTACCTCCTGACCATTCAGGCACTCCAGGAAAGTGTCAATGTCGTATTCCAAGTTCATTTCTGGGTGGCGTTACCTTTGGTATTAAATAGGTACCTTAAAACTATTAGGCAATCAGATTATCCATAAAAATAGTTTATTTTTAAAAAACCCTAGTTTTTAAGAACAAACTAAGTATCTGACAACAAAGACTAATCTTAAATCAATAAGTATGTGATATTTTTTTTGTAAAAATGGAGCATGTTTCATTTTACCACAACAAAATTCAGGAGACAACAGGAGCAATATCTACCTTACTCAATATAATACAAAACTGAATTTTAAGAGTAGAATACCATTATAAAATATGTGCCTTGCACTTTGACAATAACCATCTTCTTTACAACTTCATTTGTAATAAAACCCTCAGTATGTTAACTAGCAGCAAAGCCATTTTACTGTGCAGCTGTTTTGTATATTGTAATCTACTCTCAACTCTTTGCTTTACATTGACTGTCATGAGGAAAAAGGAAAATGCACAGTAACTACTTCTGTTCACCTCATCCTGTCAACTGTCAGCCATGTTAGAAGCATGTCCTAAGAATACACAGAGAAATTACTTCAAAGAAGAGGACCTAATGGTTCTGAAAAGCAAGCAAAGTCAAACCAATGCCTATCTTTGGTTAAAATTAATGTAACAGCAAAATCTACCTCTCTGCAGACATCTTTCATTCCAGAATTTCTCCTCCATCCTAAGCTTACCAACTTTGTCTATTGCAAATACAAAAGATAGCCTGGACATCTCTACCCATGTACAGAGCTCCTCTGCTTCACTACCTCACTCAAGGATCACAGAGATCTAAATAGCTTACTAGGGAATGAAACAACATCCTTACTCAGCTGTAGTGGAAAGCTACCCAAATGCAAAAGATTTATGGCACATACCTTGGATGGAAGGATCTGTTGGGAATTAATTAATTAATTAATTTCCTATTCTGGAACCTAAGGTTTTAATCTGACCTACAGACAGTGTAGACAGAAGGTAGAAAAGATCAATAGGTAGATCTCTTTATGAAGAAAAATATTTAAACATTGCAAGATCATCTTTTGAAGGACATTCCTGCACGGGATGTTTCAGCTGAGGTCTGAAGGTCAGATAACCCCTATGTGACAAAATTAGAGGTAAATGTGCAGCTTGAAGCCTTCACATTTCCTTCAGGTGAATCAATCCCCTCGTGTCCTGGAACTCATCCTGGAACACACTCCAGTAGGCTACAATCCCTCCTCAAACAAGTGTTTTTAGCTGAAAGCTGTATAGAAGCATGACCTTGCTCAAATTGACTGTAAAGGATTGAAAATGCAGAGCTTTGAAAACTGCTGAAATCCATGAGAGCTGCCTGATAAATGCAACCTGTAAGCTGACACCTCACATGCAATTTCACCTTCATAAGTCCTTAACATTTTGACTTTTGGGTAAGAAATGGAATGCAGCATGGGAATGGCCAAAAGATGCATAAGAACCTAGAATTAATTACTGCAGAGAGGGTGCCTGTTTAGACATTTTAACAGAGAAAAATAATAAGTCAACAAAGCATGAAGTAAAATGAGAGGGCAATATGCAGCATTTGTAGGAAGCAAAAAGATGCCTTCAATCTGCCTGATTAAGTGAAGTAACTGGACCAACTCTTGGATAAGGATGTAAGTCTTAATCGTCTTTGCACTTTTCCAGGACAAAAATGAGTTTGATCAATGAATGCTATTAACCAGTATTTTATGTAGCCCTCCTGTAAACAAGACTCAATCTATTTATTTTGAGATTTAAGACTGGTTTTGAACAGCTACCTGTTTTCTCTAGTGTTTCTACCAGACATAAAATATCCTGAGCGGGATGCTATGCCTTTTCTTGCAAGTTCTCTCAAGAATGACTTTTTTTCTGGGGATTGAATAAATATCTCTCATCTGCAGTTATATGAAAATGTAAAAAACCAACAAACAATACAACTCAGTGATTGGTTCAATTAAAAGACTAAGCCATGACCTATTCTTTTTAAACAGCAGAGAAGAAAAAATTGTTTACTTCTCTCACTAAGTCATGTACACCAGTTATTCACAGGAGAGATGAGATGGAACTCTGGACCATTATTTTGTCTGCAGTAGGAGCCTAGCTTCTATCTACATGGAATGGGATGGGATCAGTCTCTTTCCTCCTGCAGATACACTAGAATTGCTTGTGATAAGAGCAGAAAAGTGAAGTCAAGCTGCTGAAACCTACAGAGAAAAAAAGACCAAGATTCAGAATAAAAATGTTCCTCATGCAGAAAATGGAAGATTTTCAACATGAAAGTACTTATTTTAATATAATTTCTACTGAGATAGGCTGGTTTTAATTTAAACTATCTAAAAGAACACATTTCTTTTTATCCTTTTTTCCCAGGAAAGCTTCTCAATACAGTATGCTTATGATATATTCTTGCTGAAAATATTAAGACCACAGATAAAATTCAGAAGCAAATATTACCCTGTCAAATGAAAATAATGGGCTTAAAAGATATTCTGTATTAGTAATCAGGCACTTCACTTTGTGTAACATTTTCAGTAAAGTCAAGATAATACTTGTGTAACTTTTTCTTTGCATAACTACAAGCTAGCTGGGTATGCACAATATGCATCTTGCACTGCAGCCTCCTAGGACCCAAATCCCCAAAGCTTTCATGTGAACAATACCAACTATAGTGATGAGTCACTTCAGTTATTGTAGCAATTGTATTTGGTATTTCATTAAAAAAATGCCTTCATAGGACTAGGCCCTTAGCTACCAGGAGTGTAGTAATGCATCATGGAAGATACATTTCTTGATTAATCATCTAATTCCATATTGTTTGAGATATTACAAGATCTTGTTTTTAAATTCTAGATGACGGCTTGTTACTAGATAAATGCAGCAACCAGCAATGCTCAACAAAAAGTTGTTTATCATTTTCATTAATTAGTTTTTCACTTCTAGGGAAAAAAATCCAAGCAGCACCAAATGTGCTAAATAAGGAACAGCAAGGTTAGGTAGTAGTGTGGATTTTTTTAGGTCTCTCTGTAGTTAGATACTGCTAATATGGAAAAGTCATAGAAACACAGTGGCAGCAACACTTATTTTATATTCCTATGTTTTACAAGGATGCAGTGGTGACATCTTGTCATGGAAATGCTCAGAAAGTGTGACTTTATCCAGGCATCAGTTCTAGCATGGCATATGGTGCAGTCTGAAGGGAATGCCTAGGTACTCATTTCACTTTACCCCATCTTTGGCACACAGGAATCTGCACACGCATTCTCATATTCCTATGGTGCTCAGATACTCTTAATTGGCACAAATGAATTAAATCTATGTATCTGTAGAGACATGGCACATATGTACTACATGAGTGAAAATTTCCTGTAAAGAAGGCAGTGCGCCTGTGTTGCACAAGCTGCCCAGTTAAGATATGCATGTCACTGGCACTTTACTTTTACAAAAATGTTTAAACTATAGCAGCACTCAGGCACCACGCCATCACATCAGAAATGCAGAAACTGTAGGTGGTTAGTTCATATGCATTTAATGCCACCATTCACAGCTGGGAATGTTGGTTCAGATCTGTCAGTATTTTCCACGCTTAAAATGAAGATTTACCTTCTGTAATCTAGCTTTAACTTGCATCAAGAAAATACCAGGGATCAAAACCAATGTCCATCTCTGATTGAGAAAATTCATGGTTCTCTGAATTATGAGTACAGGAAGTTATCAAACAATCAAATAAAGCTTCTATCAGTTGCCATTCCAAAGCCAAGGCAAAATAGTGCTATTCCAAGGGTCCTGTTAGGTGGAGGGATTAAAACTTGTATGTTCTTGTCTTTTTAAAACAAGTCTGTTAAATTTTTCAAAACAGCAAACACAATTGTTGAGGAAAAAATTGTGCTGTGAACCAAGCAGAAATTATGCTTAAGCGTCCTAGCATTAGTTTTGTGATAAACTGAGACAGGCGTTTTATGTCAAGCAAATTTACAGTGAAAATTCTGGTATAAAAACACATGAAATATATAAAAATTGTAAGGTGTAATTGGTATGTGCATGTAAATATTTACAAATAGTATCCTATTTCTACTGTACAAAACAACTGTATATATTAAAGACAAGAATGATTTTCAATCAGAAAGCATGCTCTGCTCTTCCAAGCTGCTCCATGGGGTGGACTTCTATATACAAGAAGAATCTATTTTTCCCTAGAGACTCTGCAGAGAAGGGCCCTCCCTACAAGGAGCATCTTCTTTCTGTCGAGTAGTGCATCACAGACTGGGTGGGCAGCAGGAAGTCTGCTCTCTGCAGCCAGCACGTCCCCCCTGCCTGTTTCTGGGCAAAGCAGTGCCTGTGCTGGCCAGCACACTGCAGAAAGGGGCAGCAGCTCCTTCCTAGATGTCCTCCTTCCCCAGTTCCACTGGCATTCCACAATATGTGAAACCTTGACCTGTAATGGCAGGGCTCCTTAAGAGACTGCTATTGACAGCACCTTGATTTCTGCATGTCATATGGGCTTTGGAGTGCAGTGGTAGGATTCAACCCAACTTCATGGGATTCCTTGAGTCACCCATGTTAGAATGCCTAACAACATTAAAGGGGCCAGACCTAATCCACAACATGCTTATTTCTCCTACAGAACATACTACTGTACATGAACATAAGCTTACAAAGGAATTACAGCCTTGCATCTATCTTTTGTATTTGATCCCAAGAAAGAATTTTCACTTTGTCTATCAAAGAATGATCAGTTCACTCTACAGTAGCTTGTGAAAAATTGATTTGGTTCCTTTTTGCTGTATGCAAAAGGCATAAAGAAAGTAAATAGCTATCTACAACACTAGCAGGCATGAACCAAGTAAAAATTACATAACATGACTGAACTATAAGTATCTCCAGATAATCTGATCAGAAAAACTCAACTGACTTTTAAGCAAAGACAATGGAAGACAGAAAACGTACACATTGCTATATTCCCTGCAACATTACCAAAAACCCCAAGGAACATCCCATACTAGAACCATTATGCTTGTAATACCTAAGGCAACAATCACTTTTTAACCAGCACTACCAGGTCTTATGAGAAAAAGATGACCTGAACAATTATTTTGGTCAGACTGCTAATCTTCAGTATTGCATTATCTCTAATTTTATGGAAATATTTTTATGATGTGACTTTAACTAATGAAAATTTCTGTAATGAATACTAAACTCCAGATAGTCACAAGAGATACAGTATGTAATTAAAGCTATATAGTTGTGGGTTTTTTTGTCTTAGTATATTATAGACCTCTATTCAATCTTAAAAGGAAATATTTATTATGAAAAGTAATAATTATGAAAAATTTTGCCTTGGTCATAATTTTGCAGCGGAATTTAGTTGTTTCATAGACATTTGTATTATTTTACCTTAATTTTATGGAGGCTTTATTAGAAGAAATGTAATCTGACCAGAAGCTATTTTTCCAAAAACAGCCAGTATCCCAAATTCCAAATTTCAGGGAAACCATCGGAAAGTGCAATCATAAAGGCTACAGTGCTTTCAAGCAACAGTAGCAATTTTAAGATTTAAAATTACTATTTTGAATTATCATGTTCTACATCTCGTTCAGTGTAATTCATTTTCATTCACTGCAAAAGGACTGTTGCACACTCATGAGTGAGCTATACCTGGACCCATGAGAACCTTATCAAGGAAAAGGTTGTGGCCTAATCACCACTTTTCTAAATATATTTTCTATACAAAATATTGTCAAGGTATAATCCTTAGTTATTTTTACAGTACTCTATGATTTAAACAACAATATTCAGTAAATTAGTAAGTGTGTGAAACTGCAACACCACATGAATGAGCACTCTGCCATTTTGCTAGTGTAATCAATATTAGGACCAGAAAAATTTTCTAACACGCAAGCGAAAATATTCCATAGGTTTGAGTCTTGACTGTACACTTCATGATTTTGGCTATGATTTGCAGCACACTCTTAAGATACACAAATATCTTATGCACATTTCAGTAGCAGAATGGCACTTGGCTTGCTCTAATAGAAACAACAGAGATGCAACTGACAATTTTAAGAAAGACAATGTCCTTATTTGCATGCTGAAATTCTGGCTGTCCCCCCAATCCAGGCACATCCATTCATTGTGCAATCTGTCGATGGGTAAACAAATAGTGCAGGATTCATCTCAGTGGGATCTGGCCCTTTGGTCTAACCGAAGTCAATTCTAGGTCGATACTGAAGTACCATAGGGTAAGACTGAAAACAAGCAAGGGAAAAACAACAACAAAAACAGACAAGAAAGCATGAAGACGTGATTCATAAACAATACAAAGAAAATGCAATTAAAGACTGCCTTAAGAATAGCCAGACCTTATCTCTAAGACAGATGTATATGATGATTTATATGAAATAATTCCATACATTTCAACAGTTAAATCCATCCCTGTACTTCAAATTAGCTTTTTGTCGCTGATATACAGTTTCTGTACCTGCTTTTATATATTTCAATATTTATGTTTTATTACATTTATACTTGGGAGTGCTCACACAAGTCATATTTCTGTGTTGCTGTGTTTGATAAAAAGCAATCTTGACATTTTATACTTTCTAAACCAAAGTATATTTACAGTTGATGTACTTGGAAATTTATATACAGAGATTCCACAGCTAAACTATAAAAAAGGTCAAATTGCTGTCAGCTGGTTTTCTGAGAGATGACGTTCTCTCCATATCCAAACTTCTTAACCTCAGATCTAGTGATAAGTTTTTACTGATTCCTACTGAAAAAAACCCAACCAAATAAACAGAAAAACCAAAAAAAGCAAATCAGCTTCTGGGGTCCCTAAATTGGATAGAACTTGTACAATGGAAGGCAAGAGTGGATGGGTTTCCCAAAAGGGCTGTAGAATATCTGGGCATTTATTTTTCAGTCTGTCAGCATTTCATTTGTCTCAAGTTTTCTTCTTAACTTTATTAGCATACTGGATATTTTCTATAGCATAATACCCTGGCAAATATCATTGTCTCAGCAGCTGTATGGTCTTAAACACCTCTATGCCATAAAACAGAGAAAGAAAGCTAATTTAAGGGTTTTTTAAATTCCAAATTTGGAAATACAAAGAATTATTACAGAAGCTATCCTTAAAACTGGAAACATTTTGCTTCATCCTTCAAATTCAACAGAGATGAAGAAACAAAGATATAGCTCCAAAGGCCTACAGGGTTAATACACTTTCCATGCCATGGTAGTGAAATATCATCAGAACTAAATGTGATCACACTTGCAGGGGATTTACAAACTGGAGTTCAGAGAAATCACAAGGTAAACCCAGAGGTATTAACAGTACCAGGAGTATTTAGGAGAGAAAACAGGAAGCACCATGTGTAGTCTGCATGTGCAATTTACAAACATGTATCTGTGGTATCATAAATTAATTGGGGTCTGATTAATTTTTTCTTTGCACAGGACATGACTACCATTTCATTTAAATGCTGTTTCACATTTTGACTTTGAGTATATAAATTGTCTCTAAAAGTGTGCAGATCTAATTGGAAGTGCACACAGGCAGAGACACAGCAATCACCACACTGAAATTGCCAAGTAAGCCAGTGAGGCTCAGTATTTTAGCAAACAAAATCACAAAACTGTACAAATCAAATGCACTACACAGGACAATTCTAAATATTGAAGGAGGCATGAGTGCAGTAGTTCACTTCCATCACTAGTGGGGAGTGACCCTCTACCACTAGCTCTAATTTTTTACTCAAGACAAAAATAGTATTCCAAAGTTGCAAAGTAACTTTTAAAAATCAGTTCAAATAAAAATTCTCAATAAGGAAACTGAAATACTGTTTCAAACAGTGTTGGGAACCAGATTGGTCAGTGAAATTTAGAAATCAGCTTCAGTTGGCAGGTTCTGGAGGTTTTGCTTCTAGAGATTATTCCATTTCTAATTTTAAAAATGTGAAAGGAACAGAGTTTAGAAATATCTAATTTTTTTTACTCCATCAAAAAGGATATATGAATTCCCACAAAGAGATGAAACCAGTGTAGTCTCTTAATTCACCCTCTTCATTTTTGATCCCTTGCCAGTGACCGCCCAATACTGCTTAGTTAGAGGAATGAGACAGGAAGAGGTAGATCATCCTTTGAGGCTGATATGGATATCAACCTATATAATGATATCTCCTAAAAAAATCAAAACCAAAACTCCTAAATCCTTTGAACAAAGTTTGTGCTTGAAAATGAAAATACTCAGACCTCGCTCACAGAGTTTTAGCACTTTGCAGTAAGGAATTATAAAAACTCCACAAGCTGAATTACACTGGAGGTGCTGGCAGGACCCTAATGACTGTAATATGCACAGTCGTGAGTGCCTCTTACCTGATAGAAAGTGCCATCCTGTGAGCAGACTTGCGAAGATGAGCAGTTCTGACACCGAAACTGCGAAGGAGATGATTTTCTGATCAGATAAGAGGCATCCACAGCTGGACGTACACATTTACCATTTACTGATTTTTAAAAAAAATTTAAATGAAAAGGTTACAATCAATTTATTTATTTTAAAACAGGAAAGAATTGTTTAATGAACAAATGGATATTCTTCCCTTTTCTTGTCTATCTCATGTAAGGTCCACAGCTATGCAGTAAAAGCTCATGGTCAATAGTACCAGAGACAAAGGTAATGGATTCACTTGATCTTCATTCAGAAGAAGAGATTGTTAATTAATTACCACTGCAACTTCATTGAGGAAAACAAAATCATAGAAGCCTAGATATTACCAGATATATTACCAGCACAATTAAATTTTTAGAGGTGTTAATCATCTTTGACATCAGGGAAGTGATTTAAAACTACATGAAATAGAAGATGAACACATACCTGGCTATGCTGTATGTATATAAATACACTTACAAACTTAACCAGGAGTTGTGAATTCTTGTATTCACTAAATGTTAAAAAATATAGTTCTGAGATTTTTGAAAATTTTTAGTGCAATTTTTAAAAAATCAAGATCATAGTTACTGTTGCCTCCAATTTCATGCAGCTGCCAAAAGTCCATTTATAGGCAAGGGCTGCAGGATGAAATGCCATGAAAAAATTCCACTATTACTGAAATTGTTGCCTCAACATTTCCTAATAGGACAGCCAATGCTAACAAAAATACAAGATGGCAAACCAAAGAGACATCCACTGGTTTCAAGGCAGTATTGGGCAAAAAATATAGTTAAAGTTCCCTTGGAGGATTCAGCAATCACCAAATTTCAGTGCAATATTACTTTCAAATTTATCAAATACTTGCCTATATACATTGACCTCCCTAATTCCCACCAAAATCTATCCTTCCCCCTCCAGCTTCAGATTAAGGTAAAATTTTAGGAAACTTGTGAATTGTTAACTCTACAGTGTGTTAATCCTCTGTCTTCTCTGTCCGTGCCCCAGCACTTAATATTCTAAGCACTAGGAAGCTTAAAACAAAAATAGAATAGAAGAAGTTTGGAATTTTCTTCAGATCAGTATATTAAGGTATGTCAAATGCTGCACTCCAATTTAGCCTCCACTAGTAATCATAGTCAAACTTGCATGTACTACAAAGCAATAAAGAGTGAAGACCAATCAACAAGCACACACAAACAAATGCATAAAAGAAAGAGAAGAAAAGGGGATATGACTTCTAATTAAAAAAAATATACAAGGTAATACTAAACCAAACTCAATATCATTTCTGAAAAAAGAGTCTTTTTAAAAGTTAAATACTGAAATTCTAAAATACACACGTGCAGCAAGGAAAACCCATCTGGCTGTTCTCTGAATGTTACTGTTATATAGCATATCCAAAAAGAATAGATGTAGTATTAACAGAAACAGTAATAAACCAATTAAATTTCACTGGTAATTTTTCAGTGTCACTTTCAGTTTATTGACTGAATAAAACAGGTTCTTACTGAAGAACTGTCGGATGTAGATTCCCCAACTATTGTAACTCAAAAGGTCACCAAAAGCAAATTTGCTGAAAAAGAACAAGGGCTTGGGTTTTCAGTTACTTGACTTAAAACTCTGAGTGGAACTTGCACGTACACATCAAACACCCACTATTTTAGAGTTTCTGAATCTACACAATGTATGTGCTGAAGGGCTTCACCCACAGTGTTTTATATAAGAAATTCAGAAAACATGCAGAAGGCATTTTTAAATAGAGGTTTTTTGAAGGCTCATAGATTATATTCGGGCCTAAGATGTGAAAGCATGTGTAGTTTCTATAATAAATATACCAAAACATCATTTATCAATAATGTAACAGCATTTACGTTTTCGCCTCTTAGTCTCCATCTTGTCATATAGATGAATTCCATAGTATGATCCTTCCCCATGATTTCTCCGTTGCATAGTACATCCAGCTTAAAATACAACAGAACAAACAGTAAGACAAAGGGATGCAGAATTTTAATGTCTAAATGAACTGCTAAGTGAATCTCCAGAGTTAATACCTCCACTCCTATCATTATACAATTCCATCAGACACATACATCAAACCTGGATGAATACAGCATGCTGACAATATGTTATTTTGTACCCTGGTATTCAGCTGGTATTTTTTCACTTTTGTGTTTTTATTTGAAGTGTGGACAGAAGGAAGTCTGCTACTGAGGTATGAAATCACCAGTAGACAAACATTCCCTATATTTAGCTACACTACACAGTACCCATTTGAAGAGAAAGCCTTGTGCTGTATTTTGAAGGCTACCTTGCTATGCCAGTGCTCTTTCAAAGCCAAAGATATAAACCAGAAGTAATTTTCATTTAAAAAATAGATTGTAAAGAAACTTTTAAAAATTAGTTTAAAATAACTATAAATTACAAGAAAAATGCACTTCAAAGTGCAACAATATGTTATTTTGTACCCTGGTATTCAGCTGGTATTTTTTCACTTTTGTGTTTTTATTTGAAGTGTGGACAGAAGGAAGTCTGCTACTGAGGTATGAAATCACCAGTAGACAAACATTCCCTATATTTAGCTACACTACACAGTACCCATTTGAAGAGAAAGCCTTGTGCTGTATTTTGAAGGCTACCTTGCTATGCCAGTGCTCTTTCAAAGCCAAAGATATAAACCAGAAGTAATTTTCATTTAAAAAATAGATTGTAAAGAAACTTTTAAAACTTAGTTTAAAATAACTATAAATTACAAGAAAAATGCACTTCAAAGTGTACAGACCTTCCTTAACTGAAAGCAAAAGACAGAGAAAAACAGTGAGCTCAGTGTGAAAAATATCTGCTTTAAACGATATTAGAGCATCTTATTGCTGCCTGCCACTGCAAATGTTTGACAGTATTTTCATTATTAGAGCTATAATGTTTTCTGGGTTTTAGATAAAAAAAGGTCAACATTTTGAAGTAAGCAGATTCTTTGCAACACAAGCCATTAAGGTACCAGACAGATTAAAAACCAAATGACACCAAAAAGGCTGGTCAGCATGTCATGACACCATGACAAACTCCTGTGCATAGTTCTAACCTGTGCACCAAACCTAACAAAATAAACAAAAACCTCACACAATAAAATACAAACCTAAGTCAGCCCTACCCCTGACCAAAGCTGGGAGGCTGCTGCTGGTGCTAAAGACAGCCTGCCCTGCATGGAGCCTTTGGCTCCTGTACGAGAACAGGCTGAGGAAATAGTCTGTGCTTCAGTCTGAATTCCTGTATCCCTGGAAAGAGGGAAAGCAGGTTCAAACATGATTAAATTTCATAGAAATATATTATGTTGCATGGAAATAAAAGTACAAACATCTTCTTACAAATGTACCTCATAGGAACTTGGAAGTTTTAATTTTAAGCTGAGAAACTTTTTGATAGTTCCCACGGTCACTCGAGTAGAACAGCGGATAAATTTCTTCATTAAGCCCTAAAGCAACAGCAACAAATCAGAAAAAAACATGTTAGAATTTCTGGAAAATGTGAGCAATCTTTAGGGCAAGAACACCTGTAACTGATAATTTTTTCCACCAGTAACCAATTTTACTGCATTCTCTTCTAATTCATAATGACACCATAGGTTCATTTTTGTTCACTTGTTTTCAAAATTCAAAAGATGACAAGTTCATTTGACCCATCTCTGGTTCTAAAAATATTTCTAAAAGATACAGAAGGGAAGAAAGGAAAAAAACAAAACCCAGCTAACACCAAACCCATCAAAACCCCCAGAAGAATTTAAATAATCAGTGTGCTTGTGTCAGTAATGCTGCAGGTCAAACAAATGTTGCATTTCTTAGAAATGCTAAGAACCTCCAAAGTCATACATGTAACATAACACTCAGAAAATACAAGTAGCTTTATTAGAAAAGTTATTAAATATATTGTTCCTTTTATTCTTCTATTTGTAATTTAATAAAACATTGTTAAAATCTAAGGTGATTTCTAAAGACTATCTTCCAGACTCAGTATGTTTGGTAATCCCCTTCAGGAATAGAAACCAAATATCCCTAATTCCTCAAACAGCAATGGGCACGTATTACTCCACACATTTTGCAGACTAAAGTGATCTCCCCAAGGCCACAGACAACACATCAGGGTCAGAATCAGGTTTACAGGTCGGAAGATCTGGATCCCAGTCATTCAGGGCACCATGTATTTGATAAGCAGTTTCATTCTGCCATGTTAAGACAGTAATCCTGAAGGTATGAGGCAGCTCACCTACAGCTAGCTTCATAAATACCTCTGTGGTGTGCTGTAATCTGTTGTGTAATGCAGTAATATATCATAAAGGCTGTAGACTACAAAACTATAATCCACACACAAACAAAACTTCCTCACAGATGGCTTTCTGTATAGAACTGTATTTTTCACAAAATTCCAAAGATGCACTGAAATGCCTCAAAGGGAAGGACTAAGTAAGTGTGGAAGTGGGAACAGGTCACTACATTAAAGTTTACTTTTAAAGCTTATAAAAGGATTTGGTTCCTGTAAGATGCTGTTCTGTCATCAATAAGTACAGCACAGCTCGTTTGCTACTCACTTTGACAACATTATCTCCTGACTGCCCATTGTTGCGTAAACAGTCGAGGCAGATTGCAATCTGTGGGTCACTCCTGTGATAGTCTTTATCTTCTTCATTTTCATCACACTCCTCATCTACTTTGGGTTTATCAGCTTTTGGACTTTCATCTGTAAAATATGAAGATCATATTATTTAAGTATAAAGTAATAAAAAATCATATATTTAAGAAAATAAGGCATTTTTATGAGCCATAATTTTTCTTCACATTAACTTCACAGTTTTAATTCAGTGAATTCTTAAACTGACCAACCTAAAGACCTCTGGAAACAAATTTTTGTTGTTGAAATTTCAATGCAATATGCAAACAACAGACTTCTATGGAAGAGAAAATAATTAGATGAGAGACTATATTGGGTATGGCTGTGTACTTCTGATATGTTCAGTAATTAAAACCCTGCAACTCTGCATGCATCACAATCACTCAATCATGTAAACCTACTGTATAGTGTGGCAGTTCAGTGACAAAAAATTAACAATAGAATGACGAATCCCAACACTTATATATCAAAGTAACATGGCTAATCAGTTCATATTAACTGTCACAATAATCCAGTGAAGACAAGTCCCTGTAATGCAATCACGAGGTAAACTAAACCTTAGATTTCATCCACTTCTGACCAGATCTAAACAGGTCACTGTAAGAACTTCAGGTGTTTCTCTCCAGAAGGATTTTACAAGTAAATAGCCATATATTTACTTACTCCCTTTTACAAAGAAAAAATATAAGAAAATATGAAAGGTCTGTGTATTTTTTAGCAAAGCTTATACAAACTACATAATCACATAGAAAATGTTATCCCCTTTCACTCTGCTGTTAACATCTTCTACTGGCTCCTGGTTTAAAATTCTAACTCTTTGGAAAAGTACCACCTTGTATATTTAGAAAGGTTCACCAAAGTTGAGCACTCAAATGCTAAGACTAGCAAGTACATCTAGATAAGGCTGCAATGTATGTAAATAATAACCATAAAATGGAGTAAGATTTACAGATTTAGAGTACAGTATACAATAATCTTATTTATATCTTATTGTATACATTTGGGTTTTTTCTGCATCCCCAACTTACTTATTTTGATTTAAAACAAGATTTTCTCTCTATTGGAATAAAACATTACCACAATTAACTTGAATAAGCTGCTTTCACGTTTTTTAAAACACTTTCAGATCAAGTTCTGCTGCCTTCTTACACTTATCAGATTACAAAGGATTTTAGAAGAGTTCAGATGAGAAAATGGAATGTAAACATTAATAAACACCAAGCCATGACCGAGTTTTTTGACACAGTAATTAGTTGCCTTTGTTCAGTTTACATATTCAAGATGAGTTTTAAGCTATATTCATTACTTTTCTCTCTTAGAATTTTTAAGTTTTGACTAATTATGAAAGATTTATCCCCAAGTCCCTATTAACTATTGACACATTTAGTTGAATGTCTATCATACATACATTTTGTTCCTATCATCTTCCTATGGGAAGATTTTTTTTTTCTCTGAAAGTCTAGGAAGTAAACTCTACCAATCCAGCCGGTGCAGTCCACCTGTCACAAGCATTTGTTCACTTCAGACATGAGAGTACCAATGAATATTTTTTCTCTGTACCATAGTATTTCATAATTCATCAATTCTTTCTGGTAACCACGCTCCTACAGGAGTCACCAATGCCTGAGATATGTTTTATTGTTTGGGGTTTTTTCCTTCTGATATGAGAAAATTTTAAGTCCTGGGATTTTTTTACAGCTCTTAGATGCTTAGGTTAGGAGCTGTGCTGCAACCTGTGGCACAGGACATAACTGACAGACTCTCAAATTACGGTGACAATCTGAGTGCAGGGCACGGTATTGACAACTGAAACAGGCTCTGCTAAATGAAATTATCCTCAGCAAATAATTTCTTCCCAGGCAAGATTCTAAATGCTTTTGTGTGGCAGAACATAGCTTAAGTGCTCATAATTTGTATCACTGAGTTGTCATGACTTTCAAATACTGTGCAGAGACAAAGTCCTACAGGCCCAGGCTACAGTCTCTAATGGAGCTGGATACAACTGTAGCTACTCCAAAGTATAATTTGGGAGTTAGAGCCTTCCTCTCATTCACAAAAAACCAATCCAAGCTCTCACTACGCTTACTAACTCATCTCCATTGGGTTTATCATTAAATTAGGAGAGGAAGGTAAGAAGCAGAAGTGTAAGTTGGTCAAAAGTAAGTCACTTTCTACAAATTTGCAAATTCTGTTGATTCTTTCTATGTATATGGCAGAAGACCATTTTCTAAACAGTCAAGAAATGTCTCTATCTCACAAAAAATATTTTCTAAGTTTTTTAAAAACTGAACAGGCATACACTACATAGTATACTGTAGTAAACTAATATAATTTCATCTAAACTGTTCTGCAGTTCATAACTTATTTATATAATAGAGAAAGTAACATTGTCCCTCACAATGGATACCAAATGCAAGTCAACAAAACTTGTGAGAAAGAAAATTAAATGTTATGAAGTTGAAAAGAAGACATTATAAAGAAATGAATGCAGAAGAATATTATAGGATGTTTACTTGACAGTTACCCTTTACTGAAAATAGCTATTTTTTAACTTAGCAGAATTTCAAAAGTTCTTTAAAATCAAATCAAATAGGCTATGGTATTAAAAACTTGATGTCAAATTAAAGAGGCATAAAACCAGCTAGATCTAGTCCTCGCTTAGAATCTCAGTACTGAGTTTCAAACTTCATGGGTCAACTACAAAAAACGAAACAAAAAAAAGCAAAAAAAAAAACCAAACCAAAAAACCCAACCAAAAAGAAAGAAAGAAACAAGAAAGCATTGTGGGATCTATAGAAAACAATTATTTAGCATGTGTGGAAAACTGTTTTACTGCTTGTCATAACTAATTCTTGACAACCTCCTACTTAACAGATGGTCAAATTTGGTAACAGAAAGTAATTTGTAAAAACTGTAAAAAATTCTGTCCTGCTCTACTAAGAAAATTAGGAATTCAGCTGGACAATTGTGAGAGTGTTGCAAGTGAGAACCTAGGGTAATGCAAATAAAAATAATGGTAGAACAGCTAGAGTTTGTTAACCAACTGGCTGATAGATAAGCAGCAGTATGTGGAGGCCCACACATCTGCAGATTCACTACAAGTTTCTGTAGTAGCTTTGAATTCAGCAAAAACAAAATGTACTTGTGTCAGTGAAGAAACTGGTCTCAATAAGCAGTGTTACTTAACACACGGATGAGAGAGGGAAAAAATCATCACCTTGTCCATTTTCTTGAGGTTTGTTTTTCTTCCAAAATTCGATCTCTCGCTGCAGTTCCTCTAGTTAACATCAAAGAAGAGTATTGTGAATTTTTAAATCAATACCAGGTATATAATTAGAAAGAGCCATGCTCCCCCCACCAATCCAAACAGATCCCAAAGCCAAATGAGGAACTTACGTTCTCGAAGTCCAGGCACCAACTTAAATATAATTTCCTCTAAGGTGTTATCCAGCCTTTCAGAGGAAAAAAATACATTTCACATTAAATGGATACTAGCATTTTAAGTACTTTTAGTGTTTAAATAACAAAAGCTTTTGAATAATGAGTTGCATTTTTCTGGTAAATAATGAGTCCTGTCAAAGCCAACTGATTTTAGTTTGCGAGACAACATGCATTAAAGCTTATCTCAACCATCTCCTAAATGGATTTATCATAGAAATAACTAAGGAATTACTTTTTTAACGTAAAAATATAAGAATGAAGCAAAAGATAAAAGCATTATATTCTAAAATTTTTATTTCTGAATTTGTATTACACACAAACAGCAGTATCACTAGAAGGAACAGACTGGAAAAGTTGTATCCAATTTTAAGGTCCAGCTCATGAGTAGTAAGCATGGAAATTATAAACTCCATTAGCATACTGAGTGTTGAAGTGCTTTGGTAATAAGCCTGTTACAAGAAACTGAACAGACTATTCCCTACTTACCACACCACAAAGCAGTCTTGGCAGGATAAAGACCACAGTGCATCCATGCTGCTCTGACTTGACAGTTCTCAGTACCCAGCACAGTTCATTTGAACTATTTAAATCTGCCATGTGTTGTACACCAGAAGAGAGTACACAGCACAGGCATGTCCTCTGATCCCTGATATTAGTGCCAAAACTAGTTATCACAGTTCCTTCCAGTGTACACACTGCAGTTACCCTTGTTGCTGAAGCTAAAATACTTTTCTTTCCTTTTCTCTGAATTTAACCAACTCTTCTATCCATTTAGTGTATCTAGTTCTAGTTTTCTAGTTCCTCTCCTGGTCTCTTATCCTTCAGTTTCCTCTGGCTTTCATTCCGTTTCCCTTCCCTTCCCTCTCCTTTGTCCTTTATGTTCTCTCTTGTCAACAGAAACTCCCATTGCCCACAGCCTAAACAAAAACTCATGACAAAATAAACCACTAAATGATGCAGAGAAAGTATCGTGACATTCAGTCAGAATCTGGCATATTTTAAATTGCCTCATTTTTTCATCTCAATAACAATATATTTCTTTATATATATATATATATATTTGCAAATACTCATGTGTACATGGTATTAATGATACACTATAGGCCTATTAAAAAAACATAGCTGTTCTGTCATTTGTTCACCAACTGTTGCAAAGTAGGAGTAAGAATGAATGCTTTTATTGTTGAGGAAAGCCTACAATCCATATAAATTGATAACAATTAAAATAAATACATGAGTATTCAAGTTTCTCCTTACAGTATTTGTACTTGTACTCTACAATTAGACCCATTACCCAACCATCAAGTTCTGAGACTAGATCCCTGTGGCATCCATCAGCAGATTCAGTCATACCATAGAAATATTCATGTTTCAGCTACAACCACAATCCATTTTTAATTTCGTCTTCTTAAGGGGACAACAACAACAAACATTCAATACCTCCCATAAAATAAAGCAGCACAGAGAGAGCATTTTCTCACAGATAAGAAAGAAATTAAAATTGTAGGACGTCTGAGTGCTTGATTTCTGACAGATGACAATGTAGGTCTACCTTCCCAGATGGTAGATCCCAGACCTTGCAGCCTCCTCTGTCAGTATTTGAGGGAACTACATGGTGCTGCTTTCTGTGAGGTACCCACAGCAGAGCACTGGGAACCTGGGAACATGCCTTAGAAATGGAATTCATTTCACACTGTAAGAAAGCTCCAACCTTCAAAATTTACTCATTAAAAGAAATGAAATAAGGACTTTTCAAAAGAGAATGCCACTACCTTAATTAAAAACCCCTCTCTTCTTGAGGATGGTATAATACATGCTGGTTTTCTTTCATTTATTTTTGAAAATTCCCATTTAGCACTTTCTAATTTACTTTCAGTGGCCCAAACCAAAAGTCACTGGTAATGCTAAAATAGCAAAAAAATCCAGTATACTTTGCAAATTTACAATGCTAGAAGCAAGAAGTGGCTTCCCACTCTAGTCAATGACTTAATTATTTTTTTCCCAAAAACTAAACAAAAAACCCTTTCTTTACAGAGGATAAATAGTTATCAATACTCTGACATGGAGCAGGAAAAAAAAAAGTCCAATCTGATCTTTAAATGCAGAGAAACTAAAACTTTAGGGAAAAATGAAATTATCACGAGATTCTCAATTTCAGATGCATCTTTCAGTGTTCCCATAACCCACACATGCAAGCACTCTGACACAAAGATTTGTATTTTTGTGTCTCATATCAAACCCAAAATGAAACTACTTGAAAAAGGTGGTCTTAGTCATTTACTGTGATAGTTCCTATTAATGCTGCAAAAAGAACATTGATATTTTACAGACACCTACTTCCATTTCCACATCTTCTAACCATCTTCCAAATCTCCAAACCAGAACATACAGAAAGAATAATCAAGCATTTCTGTTAGCTTAGTATAGCTCCTTTTTTCACCTCTTCTGTAATACTGAATGAGTTACAAGGTCAACACTCTGATAATTATCAGCAAAAGTGAACCAAACTAGGACTATTGCTCAGGAAAACTTGCATGCACAGGAGTATGCTAGTAAGAGAAAAAGAAGTCTGCCCTCATGGCATTATCAACACAGACCCTATTGAGTACTGATGATGCAGAATTTTGCTAAATCAGTAAAGGGAATTCTTAAATTTAACACTCTTCCTACATTTTCCTTTTAGAGCTCAATGTTGAATTTCAGACTTAGTCTTGTAGTTACAAGAGACCCTAAGTGCTGCCAACTAAGAGATACATGCAAAAAGCTCACATAGCTATGAAGTTACTCAGAACTGAGTTTAGAAGGAGTTTATAAAGCTTATCTGAGAGATCTTAGTTAAAACTCCTAAGTGGTGTTCAACACAACTTCTCAGAAAATGACTGCATTCTTTAGCAATGATGGGGCTGCTCTCCATGGTCAGAGTTTAACTCTTCTATTAAGTTATGCAGGCAACATCCAGGAAAGATAATTCCACTGCACAGCTCACGTGCCCTTCTGATTATTAGTTTAGCAAATGTTTAAAGCTGGTTCATAAAATACAACCAGGAAACTACTAACTATATGCAGTTTCTTGGCAAAGAGACCAAATGACTCTAAAAGGAATTTCAGGAAATAATTGCAGAGAAAATAGCTCTTCCCACATTTCTGGCTTGTGCTCTCAACTTTCCTCACCCATCTACAATCTCCTGCTCAAAGGATAATATTTGTTTACTAAACATCTACTATATGTTTCAGAAAATGCATTTTTTGTCTCATATGAAGTGGTCCTATCAGAATAAAAGAAATATTTCTAAATGCTTTTGTTTTCAGTTTATTAGTAGCCTATAGCATATTCTGTTATGACTCACACAGAACCTCAGAAACTGACAGGAAATCAGAAAAATAATGTACATGAACCTGCTCAGCCCCACCCTTCCAAAAATATTCAGATGACAAAGACTTAGGTCAAAAACACCCTTTACAGCTGCTGAATTCAATCTCTCTCAGTTACGCTCTTGGTACAAAACTGGGAATGGTTGTGCACACATGGATCAGTCAAAAATCAAAGCAATGTATGACAAATTGTAACAAAAGCAAGGACATCAGAAAATGATACCAAGCCTAGTAAATTCCAGATGTAAATTTATATTTTCACATTAATGTAAGAATAAGTCCTTCTAAGTTCACAGCAGTTTTACAAGACAATAATACTGGGGGATGGGGTGGAGGTATTGGGAGTGAGGGCACGGAGAGCCTTCATCACTCCAGGAAAACATGAAGTTCTCCCACTTATGATGACATTTCCAGATTTTTCCATCTTATGGGATATTTATCATCTTTGTTTCAACATAAAATCATTAAAAGTGAAATCCAAAATTTTATGAAAAATAATTGTTTCTAAAATGGTTTGTTAATACAATATATAAAAATCTCAAAAAAGGGTATTTTAATGTAAAAAACATCTTTTCATGAGTGTATTTTCATTAATCTTACAGCAGATTTCAATTCAGATTGGTGGACTTATG
Source organism: Passer montanus (assembly GCF_014805655.1). Lineage (NCBI taxonomy): Eukaryota > Metazoa > Chordata > Aves > Passeriformes > Passeridae > Passer > Passer montanus. The sequence goes on along the minus strand of NW_024366703.1, from coordinate 3,205,336 downwards.
CCTTGAAAGACATTGCTTTTAAAATTATTCATTTTCTATATGTTGCTCTAAAAATAAAAAGCTGCCATGAGGTTTGGAATGCCCTAAATAATGTCAAAAAACAACCCTCTAGAATTTGATTTCATGTAAAGAATAAAAGGTATCTGGTTCATTTATTTGTTTAATAGAGATACTATTTTTTTTTTAATTGTACAGTAGAAGCACTATTTCTGTGTCTTTCCCTTATGTTTCCTCCTTTTACTATATCTGAAAAAATCAATTTAGAATGCAGTGGGAGCCGAGAAAATGACAACCTATATTGCTTAGAACAGTTAATATATGCATTATACAGATAAGAAAAACAATTATTGCCCTTTTAGGATAAAGAAGTTAAGATTTTTTTGTTGTCCATTCCAGCGAATGCTGTGAAATAGATTCTTACCTTAACATTTCTAGTGGATTGGTCTCATGCACTTGGTTGCCACACCTGGGACAGTCATTGCTGTCTTCAAAGTGTTGAACAATACAAGTCTTACAAACTAAGAGAAAGAAAAAAAATAAATAAAAAACCCACTTAGACAAAATCTAAATAATATTGCTCAAGTATGACCTAATGATACCTGGTAGCTACTCATACATCATAAGAGCATTGTCTTAAAGTTAATAATTACAATGTCTTATCCTCTTGTTCCTCAAAACCATAGTTCTGCTCCACTGGGACAAAAAGGTCAGCAGCACAGGCTGGACAAGCACTTTATGAGGTATTTTTGCTACTCAGAATTCTCCCAGCATCATAACACATGAAGCCCATAGCCTGTACCACCTTAAAGAACAGGTTCTCAGGTGTGTGCTGGGGAAGTTCAGCCAGCAGAGCCCACCATCACCTCAGCTGATCTGAAATAACTTACACACATCCCTTCAGTTCAATGGTGCTGCTTGCAGCTGAAAATACTGGTTTAAATACTTATTGTAAGAGAAATTGTACACAGATTCCAAGTGTTTCCTTTTTGACACAGTGCTTTCCAAAGCAATGAGAGAACGTACACTCAACATTTAATATTTGAGCCTTATAATGAAAAAATTAGCATCAGGACCATGGCAAGTATCAATAAACCCAAACCAACAACAATGTGAATTTAAACACCAATTAACTGAAAGTAAGCTAAACAAGGTGCTACACTACTGTTGCTTCCAAATGATCAATTACAGACTGTAGATTTTAATGTCATTAATTATGGAACCAAGCTGATGAGAACAAATATGCCTGCTATTACTGCTGGAAACAATGTTCTGGATGGAGATAAACTCTACCCTGTTCCTATTATTAATTCACCTACACTGAAATAACTGCAAATTCATCAGTAAATGGACTGAGAAAATAAATGGACTGCTGTGACTGCAATATGCTTTCTGCTGAAACACTGTAATTTTTTTCATCAATTACTTAAACAAGTATGAACATCTCTAAACAAGTTGGTAAATCCTAATTATAAGACAACTCTAGGAAACTTGAGCTTCCTTTAACAAGCAAAGCCTGTATTTGTCTTTGCCTTAGAATGCTCAGAAGGGTTATATGAAATCAGCTGATGCTGATAATGCAGACACATTAAACCTCCAAGTAGGTGTTTTTTCCAGCTGCTTTGAATCACTAACTTAAAGACATATAACTTTTTTCCCAAGATTGTCAAGGAATTGTAAAATAACTCTTCTGCCAGTTAAGCTTTTCAGCTGCAGCACCTGCTAGCTCCTAATCCTGGTACCTATATTGTGCTGAATTCACTGCTTGTGTCAGGAGAAGGTGTATGGGTTAGTGGTGGGTGGGGACAATACTGATGAACCACCAAGTCACCAGTCACCAGCTGTCTCAGAAATGCCATTAGTTGGAAACCTCAGTTTAAAGAGTGGGGGTGGGGGAAAGGGCTGAGGATCAAGTATGATGATGAAATAGTGAAGTCTAACACATGTAAATTACAGTCATCTGGAAATTCAGCTAAAAGTCACTGAGGTAAGTAACAGAAGAATTTGGCTTACTCTAGACCTCTTCTAACTTGACTTCATAGAAACTGAGCTTAAAGATAACTGTTTTTCAATGAAGTTTCATCTGCTAACTCCTATAATAAAGGAAAGAGTCTTCATGTTTTTGGTAAGCCTTCTGTCTGGTATAAACAGCAGCATCTCTATGGAGTCCTTCTAGCCTGACACCAAGTAAAAACGATAAAGAATAAACAAAGTGGAAAAATTTGTAAACATGTAATTACAGTTGTTCAATATTAATTTCAGAATTTATAAGCTCAACCCCTAACCTTCTCTTGTTTGGAAAATGTCCAGGCTGGGTGAGGCTCTCAGCAACTTGAACCAGTGGAGGGTGTCCCTGCCCATGGGAGGAGGGTCAGAACTCACTAAGAGTTTGTTCCAGCCCAACCCATTCTATGAATTTTTTTGCAAGAGACTCAGAGAATTAGCAAAAATTCTTCAAAAGGAGAAGGGGCTTTGCATTAATACCAGAGTGATTTGGTTTATTTTCTGTAAACAATAGAATTAGCCTCCTTCTGAAAAAAATTCCTTGCATTTTAGAAAAACTTTCTGAAATTCTTAAGAGAATTTAATTCCCTTCACTTGCTTTCAGGATTTCAGTTCCACTCATGTCAGAGAAGTTACTGAAGTCTGTGATGAGATAACACTGTTCTTATTGCATTGTCATGAAAAGATATTTTACATTTGTGCTTCCTAGTTTTTTGGTTTGTTTTCCAAACCAAAGAGAAATAGGGCCTATCTGAGCTACAGCTTTCACTTAAATCTAGAATAAATCTGAAATTACTATTCAGAAGAACTCCATGCCATGGGGTCAATAACTAATACACTTAAATAAGTCAGAAAATTGACTCCATAAAAATCTCCCAAACACTACTGCTAAACATAAAGCATGCTAATATCCACAATAATGTAATTGGAAGAAATATTTATAATATAAATGAATCTATGGAAAGGAACTGAATTCTTCAGTCTGAATATATTTTTTTGCTCTCTTTATACCTTCTGTTTTTCAGAGGAGATGACACCCTTGGAAGATATGCATGGTCCAAGAAAGGACCTAATGATTGATGAAGAGCTTAATTTCAGTGTAGAAAAGGTCTTTGAGTAGAACATATACAGAGAAGACATCATAAGGATCCAAGAACCTTATTTCAGTCCTGGAATAAGGACTGGAGAAACACTATGGATGTTTCTCTATGCCAATAAACACACAGCTCTGGATCATGTGTTTGTATAGCCAGCTCAATACCATAAAAACCCCCTTGAAACTGTAAATCAATACTGAAGTAATCTAACCAACTTTTGCTTTTTCTCATGTAGAGCTAATGTGCTATGAGGATTTGCTGACCAAAACTAAATGTGATTTACCAACAGGAATATAAGGGTAAAAATATATATAAATTCTAGCATGCAAGAATAATGAACTGATACATGATACTCCTAGTGGGATCATCAACCAAACACTTTCCTATATGATAGGTATAATTGTCCTCTGTTGTTCTCAGTGTAAAACAATGAACATTTTTCAAAGCCTATCTCTTTGCAGTTTCAGAAAATGGGATGAAATCTAAATATTGGGTGAAAAAGGTAGGCAAAAAAAGAATCCTGAAACACAATTAAATGACAAATATCATTAATTCACCAACTTACGGAAAAAACCAAACTCCAAACCAAAACCCTTTAATGCTTCCAGTACAGATTAACAAAATAACATGGGTTCATTTGCTTTACTGTAGGTCATGGCTGGGCAGCAAGCAAGCAAAAGAAAACTGCTTAACCTAAATGTACAGTTTGAAGGATTTTGAGATATATGCTACACATGCCAGTGAAATGAGAACTTGAACTTCATAGACGCACAATGACACTTCAGAAGAGACACAATAAAAGTAAAACTCATGTAAGATGACTTTCTATGGCTGATAAAAGTACTTGTGTGACATATGCTAATTGGCTGGCTGCATAACAATGCTGTTTTCCAATACAGAGATATCTGGTTCACACATTCTTTCAGATCTTCGTAATCAGATGAAAAACATAGAAACAAGTGCCAAGACTGTACTGTATGTCATAAACAAACAAAAAAAGTACATCTCTTATGAATATCTACATACATATGTATCTGTCCAGGTTACTGTTTAAATGTTGATTAATGAGGTACCTAAATAAAAATTCATATTGCATTTTTAGAATAAAGTATTCTACAAGATAACATTTAATTAGTTAATTGTGGTACAAATTCTTTGTCAGAACTCATCCTTTGAATTCTTCCAAAGATTTTCTCTCTTAAAGTTAATCACTCTGATTCAGTGAGCAAAGGAAGGGCACAGGATATGCACAGCTAGTGGAACATCAAACACATCTAGTGGATCATCAAACCCATCTCAGTGATGGCACAGATGTGCAACAAGTAATTCGGTATGTTTACTGAAGTATTTAATTATCTACCTTAAGCCTGCTTTAAAAGCACTTACTTTTAAGGAAAGTGTTTGCTTAAAACAGGACAGAAAACTCCACTTAAACAGCCTTTTCAGAAACTATACAAGTGGGACTATTCCTCTCTTAATTACTACTACCAGACATCGTCACACTAGATTTTCTTTTGTTAAAAGGGAGAGAAAATTTCAGTATGCAATAACCAATAAAGACTTTTTGTGTTGAAAACTATTTAAAAATAACATTTAGGCCCTGCTACATGCCATTGACTAAAGTTTCTTCTGGAGGAGGAGTCTGAAGGCAGCTCAGCTTGCTTGTCTTAGGGTGAGAAATTTTGCTGCAGTGAAGTTTTTTTGGGATCCTGTGTTGACAGCATAGGTTTTTAGCAAAATCTGAAAACCATTCTGGTTGAAAGATTATTTGATATTGAAAATTTTATCTCTGGTAAATTTCCTGGGAAATTTTCCAGGGAAGGACATTTCTCAAAGTTCATAGACTACCTTGGTTGGCAATTTCTTAACACAAATATTAGAGAGACCAACTAGGAGTAATGCACCTTTTGATCTCCTGTTCATAAACAGGGAAAAGTTGGTGATGAATACAGCCACAGAGAGCAGCTTGCCTTGAGGTGAGTTGAGAAAGGATACATACATAAACAGCACAGTTAGCACTCTGAACTTCAGAGGATGGGACTTCAGCTTGTTGAAGCAACTGCTCATTTTCAGTTGCTCATTTAAGCAACTGCTCAGATTTCCCAAGGAGACTATCATTGGAAAGAGACTTAAGAGAGCTGGATGAGCTATACAGTCCACTGCTAAGAAAATTATGTCAGAAGAATTGCTTAGTGCACAAGAATTGCTTAGTTCCTAATTAATATGCAAAAGTAGATCGCATTAGAAAAGAATGGAAACAAGAATGGGAAACAAAAGGATATAAAATCACTACTCTGACACTGAGAGACAAAACCAGGAAAGCCAAGACCCAGCCATAGCTAAAACTGATGAGAGACACAAGGGAATTGTGTAACTATGCTAGTAGCTGAAGGAAACTTAGACAAAATATGCCTGTTAATGAATGAAGGAAACAGCTCAGGAATGGCTTATAAAGCCCTCAGTATCTTTTTGCCTTGGTCTTCACAGGCACTGCTTGATCCTCCCTGTATACCATATACCCGCTTGATTTGGGAAGGAGAGGGATAATCAACAGCCAAGGAGCAACAGGTTAAAACTTACTGAGAAAGACTGGATGTATTCAAATCTACAGGCCAGATAGGATTCACAGAGATGAAAGCTTATCACCCTGATCAGGTGATTATGAGAGGTACCCCATGACTAGAAAAGGGTGGTGTGTTATGCCTATCTGCAATAAAGAGGGGAAGCATGGCCCAGGGAAGTACAGCTGAACAGCCTCCACTGGCTCACTGGGACGATGGCAGATTACATCATGGCCCTTGGAGTCAATTTCCAGCTATACGTGGGACAAAAATGTCATCAGGAAGTGGCAACAGCAATTTGCCTAAAGCAAATCATGCCACAGACTGGCAGGTGATGTAATAATAGCTTGTACCATTTGAACAGAGTTACAGGAGTGATGGAGCCCATCTTCTGGGGAGTGGCAAATAGTATCACAAGCAACGGTCATATGTTGACATTTGGCAGGACATTCAGAAAAAACTAGATAAAGCCTGTAGCACTGGAAATGGTTATTAAGAGAGGCTGTGGAGACTTCATGCTTAGAAATTGAAATGTTAACTACACAGAGACATGGCTTGACCTGGTAGAGTGCTGGCAACTAACCTGCCTCCTGCATGTAGTTAGCCTAGACAACCTCCAGATGTTTATTGATGTTTTCAACCAACATTTCTATGATTGTGTAAACAGTGCATTATTTTTTAAGATACTAAAGAATGTTCTTGAGGAAAGTTTATTTTGCAAAGTTTGTAAGTGCACACTGTACTAAACAATGGAGTGACTCAGGAGACAGATGATGGCACATGCCCTTTCGCTCACATCCAGCCTGCTTCCATCAGTAGTTCTTAAACATCCTTGACAACTATGTAACAGACTAGGAAAAAAGGTTTCAGTCCATAAGACAAAGCCATTCTGTTGAAAGTAGCAAAAAAGAAATGAAGTATTGAATTTGCAGAATAAGTAATTTTGCACTAATGTAACAGTTCCCTTTCCAACAGAAATAGGAAAGTTTGCACTTCTGGTACCCAAGTTGACCTTAGGTTTCCCAGTGAATAGTGGAGTTTTCTGTCCAACATTTTCAAAAGCCTCAGCAGAAACATCTCTTATTTAAAAGGCACTCATTTCTCAGAGCAGGACTTAATACTTTCCAGAAATACAGAATATGCAAATCAACTGCTAATTCCCTGCTTTGGTTACTACTGATCACATTAGTTCCTCTATGATCACTGGAGAATATCTATGTCAATACATGCTTTTCATCTTGTCCAAAGTAATAAACCGTACTCCCAGTATCTAATGAATTTACACTGCTTCTTCAACCATAAATACCTGCAGATTTTGATCATTTGTACAACACTTTTTTCAATTATGGCAATTAGTAAGTACAAGACAAATACCAAAGGACAGTTAAAATCATAGTATACTGTGGTATCTATTTGGACAATACTGAAGAATCATATCTGCATGCTATCATATCTGTATTTGAAAAAAAAAATTTTCTACAAGATAACTTAGTAGAATACCTTCCTCAATTCTTCCATCACCTTTTCCTTTGCAGACATAAGATTTGCATATCACCACTGTTTTCAAGTTTTAAATTTTCCTTTCCATCACTGTAATCTTTGTGTTTTGGCAACTGAAACTGGACTTTACTTTAAAGAAACACCACCTTCTTTCCTGCATTTCTACTTAAGGACCCAAATGTGGGGCAGTTTTTTGGTGAGAAGACCTGTGTAACTATATGGCAGCTCAGTAAAATACACGTGCTCTGACCTGGGAACTAGGCAGTGACAGAGCTGGCTCAGTGGAGAGCTCACAAACTACAAAAGGACAAAAGAAGCAGATGCTGCTGAGAAGAGAATGCTCCTTCTGCCATTATTGTTTTGTAATAGAACCAAAAGTAAATAAAAAATAGATTGTGTAAACAAAAAGATACCACAATAAAAACATTTTTTTCTTAAATCTGATTTCTGATGTAACTATTTTCCCCTAACCCCAACCTTTTAAAAGTTGTTAATGGTCATTAAACTTCAACCATAAAAAAAATTAGCTAATACTAAAGAAACTGGACTTTTTCCAGTTTCTTTAAAGGGAAAGAGAATTTAACAATATATTTACCTCTCGCTAATAAATTTACCTCTATTAAGTACCTCAGTCTTTTCCTGATTCCTTGTCCCTATTTTCCCCCTGTATCCAATAAAGGATGAAGATCTTCCTTAGCACTCCTTTTCTTGATAATGTATTTATAGAAACATTTTAAGTTGTCTATTATGGCAGTAGCCAGATTAAGTTCTGGTTGGGCTTTGGCCCTTCTAATTTTCTCTTTTCATGACTTCATGATGTCCCTGCAGTCCTTCTGGGTTGACTCCTCCTTCTTTCAAACTCAGAAACTCTGCTTTTCTTACTAAGGTCCAGAGAAGGCTTTCTATACAGCCAGGCTGGTCACTTTCCCTGCTAGCTCATCTTTCTGCACATGGGGACAACCTGCTCCTGTGCCTTTAGGATTTCCTTCTTAAAGCACTACAGCCTCCCTGGGCTCTTCTGCCCTTCAGGACTGCCTCCCAAGGGACTCCATCAACCAGGCTACAAAATCTGCCCTCCAGAAGTTCAGGGAAGTGTTTCTGCTAAATGCTCTCCTTACTTTTCCAAGAATTGAAAACTATCTCTTTGTGATGGCTGTGCCCAAAGACATCCTCCAACATTCACACCACCTACCAGTCCCTCTCTGTTCACAAACACCAGGTCCAGCAGGGCCTCACTTACCAACAATGTCAAGAAGTTACCCTCCACCCACTCCAGGAACCTCCTAGACTGTCTTCTCTCTGCTATTTCCAGTAGGCATCTGGTAAGTTGAAATATTCCTCTAGAAAAAGTGCTAGTGACTGTGAGACTTCCCTCAGCTGCTTCTCGAATGTTTCATCTACCCCTTCCTTGTGCTTAGGTGATGCATAACAGACTCCCACCATGGTACCTGCCTTGTTGGCCATTCCCCCAATTCTTACCCATGAACACTCAACTCTGTCATCACCATCACTGAATTCTAGACACAACACTCCCTAACACATGGTGCTACCCCACCAGGTCTCCTTTCTTGCCTATCCCTTCTGGAGAGTTTTACAGCCATCCACTGCATCCCTCCACTTGTGTGAGTTATCCTGCCATGTTTGTGGGATGGCCACTGTGCTGTAATTTTCCTGCTGCACAGTGGCTTCCATTGTTTTAATTCTCTGTGTGCTTCATATAGTAGGGATGTAACACCAAACTGTAAAAATTAACAGAGAAGGCATTAGCAACTGCAAGAACAACACTGCACAACAACTTCAGGAAATGCCAAGACAAGACTTTTAACCAATATTCATTATAGGTTCAAAAATGGGAAATCTACCAAAAGACATACAATTCCCCTTACTCTTCTTTTAGAAGACTTCAAATGTTATTTGGAAAGAAGTAAAATTCTAAAGGAGGTCCAGTGAAACTACTGACCATTCAGAAATAAATGTAAAAAAAGCAAGAATGTAAATAAGCTTGTGAAAGGAAGATGAGAGAGTTTGACAGGACCATTCATACATTTAATATAATTCATACATGACAATCTATGATGATGTAGTAGGAGCAGAAGACAACCTAAACAACTTTTCCTGAGACAGCTTCATTGAAAGAGATCTATTCCCTAAGTAAATATTTTGCCACCTTCAAATATTTCTCTGCATTGCGCCATGGAACACATTAGAGAGATGTGGGCCATTACTGACCAAACTAGTGTATCCACACACATACTGCCAACAGATACATTAGTTTAAGTTTCAAGCATGGTTATATCATCAAGAGAGCAGATCTGACCTAATGATCTCACCTGTGATCAGACAGGCTGCAGTGATAAAAGTTAGGTGCTAGAGCCAGCACAATCTCCACTAGCCTAGGGCAAACAAAAGGGTCTCTGTACTCTGCCAGGTCCAGCAGAGCTGACATACCCTCACAGTTAGGTTGGAAGGGAGCCTAGTGGGTCATCTGGTCCAACCTCTCTGCTCAAGCAGGGTCATCCCAGAGCACACAGCACAGAATGGCATCCAGACTGCTCTTGGGTATCTCCAATGAGGGCACCTCCACACCCTCGCTGGGCAATCTGTTCCAGTGCTTGGCCACCCACACAGTAAAGAAGTTCTTCCTCATGTTCAGGTGGAACTTCCTGTGCATCACTTTCTGCCCACTGCCTCTTGTTCTGTTGTTGGCACTACCAAGCAGAGCCTGGCTCCATCTTCTTGACATCCACCCTAGATATTTACACACCTTAGTGAGGCCCCCTCTCAGCCACCTTTCCTGAATCTGAACAGGCCCAGCTCCCTCAGCCCTTCCTTGTAAGAGAGGCACTCCAGATCCTTGATCACCTTTTAGTACTCTCTGCTGCACCTGCTCCAGGAGCTCCATATCTCTCTTGCACTGTGGAGCACAGAACTGCACACAGTTCAAGATAATCCAAACTACAGACCAGTGTTTAGGAAACTTCAGAAGAGACTGGATTAATTCAAAATATTAAATGTAAAAATTCAGTAAACAAAAACAAGCACAGTGGTCATATTAAACACATTAACACTTTAAAACAAAAAAAAAAAAAAACAACAACAAAAAAAATACTTATGAAGGAGGGACTATTTTGCAAAGTATTACTTACAGGTATGGAGGCACTCCGTTACTGTAGTTGGCTTGATGAGATAGCCTTTACAGATATAGCAGGTGATATGAGGATTGAAATCTTTCACCAAGTGCTTCCTCTGAGTAGCCATTCGTGGAGCAGGAAGCGCTGGCAGAGTGCTTAGGGCCAGAGAAGCAGGTCTGAGAGGCGTCGATGTCCACAGTTCACAAGAGCTGTGGCGCTGCTCTGTGCAACTGGACTTCTCCAGGCATTTGATCTTAATTCCGCAGGTCTCACTGAGACATGGCTCATAACTCCTGCTCCTGTGCCGGGCGAGTCATTTTCCTACCTGTAACACACGTGGAAAAAGAGAGCTACGTGAACCTGGCCGGACAGCGGCGATGCCCCGGAGGACCAATGTCGCCATGAACTTGGCAGCGGCACGGGGCTGTCATTTACATAACAGCAGCCGCCGTGCGCGGCAGCCGAGCTCCGAGGCCGCGCCCCCCGCCCCGCCGCGCTCCGGCCGCCGGCGGGACGGGCTCGGG